>NC_077228.1:307760963-308960963 GCF_027887165.1 Monodelphis domestica
GAAAACTCCTTGCTAAACAAAGAAAGTACTTGGACCTATGCTTATAATAAGGCAAAGAGTTCTTTGAGCCATGCCTGTTTTTTAGAATTGATACAATGAGATGCTAGGTACCTAAAAGGGTCAGGCAAGTTTTCTCTTAATGAGATTAGTTGACTCAGCTGTGTTTTCACTGGTTCAGACTTACTGAGGAGATTAGTCGACTTAGCAGGAATTCAGATGGGCAGTCCTTTGGAAAACGTCTACAGTGATTGGTAGATGTAAGGACTTAGGGGAGGTGACATAGGAGAAAAACCCCTATGTAAGAAAAAGAAGAATTTCTTGAGAGGGAATCCTTTTGGAGGATCTCTGATGAGGATCGCTTGGGAAGAATCTCTTGAGAGAGGCTCTGGAGAAGGGAAGCTCTTGGAGGACAATCTCTAAGGAGGTCTCGCTGGAGCTCCTCTGAGGGAACTCTGTCCCTCTGGAGGCTCTGGAGAGAGGCCCTTTAGAACAGTCTCTGGCTGGAAGGCTCTTTAAGGAGGACTCTGGCTGGAACTCTCTCTGGTGAAGTCAGCTGAGATGGAGCTGGCCTGGTGTCACTAGAATCCTTGCTTAGACAGACCTTGTGGTGAGTGTTAAAAGACTGACTGACTGATCTCTCTCTCTTAAGACTCAGGTCTAGGCCATGTTGGCTTAAGGCCTTTCATACTTATTTCCTTTTTCTCTCTCTCTCTTTTCTTTAATTCTACATTTGTATTAATTAAAATCTCTATGAAACCCAGTTGACTTGGGTATTTGAATAATTGGGAATATTTCCCTAGAGACCACCTTATATTTGATTTAAAAACCAAGAAACTGTAGTGAAACATATTTTCTGCGGTCAAATTTACTCACCCTCTCTTATATCTATCACAATTTATATCTTCCACCATTTTAACTCACTACAGTTTACAACATCACTCTTTTTTTTTTTTAATATATTTTATTTGATCATTTCCAAGCATTATTCGTTAAAGACATAGATCATTTTCTTTTCCTCCCCCCCCACCCCCCATAGCCGACGCGTAAGTCCACTGGGCATTAGATGTTTTCTTGATTTGAACCCATTGCTTTGTTGATAGTATTTGCATTAGAGTGTTCATTTAAAGTCTATCCTCTGTCATGTCCCCTCAACCTCTGTATTCAGGCAGTTGCTTTTCCTCGGTGTTTCCACTCCCATAGTTTATCCTTTGCTTATGAATGGTGTTTTTTTTCTCCTGGATCCCTGAAAGTTGTTCAGGGACATTACACCGCCCCTTATGGAGAAGTCCATTACGTTCGATTATACCACAGTGTATTAGTCTCTGTGTACAATGTTCTCCTGGTTCTGCTCCTCTCGCTCTGCATCACTTCCTGGAGGTTGTTCCAGTCTCCATGGAACTTCTCCACTTTATTATTCCTTTGAGCACAATAGTATTCCATCACCAACATATACCACAGTTTGTTCAGCCATTCCCCAATTGATGGGCATCCCCTCGTTTTCCAGTTTTGGGCCACCACAAAGAGCGCAGCTATGAATATTTTTGTACAAGTCTTTGTGTCCATTATCTCTTTGGGGTACAGACCCAGCAGTGCTATGGCTGGGTCAAAGGGTAGATATTCTTTTGTCGCCCTTTGGGCATAGTTCCAAATTGCCCTCCAGAATGGTTGGATCAGTTCACAACTCCACCAGCAATGAATTAATGTCCCTACTTTGCCACATCCCCTCCAGCATTCATTACTTTCCTTTGCTGTTATGTTAGCCAACCTGCTAGGTGTGAGGTGATACCTCAGAGTTGTTTTGATTTGCATCTCTCTGATTATAAGAGATGTAGAACACTTCTTCATGTGCTTGTTAATAGTTTTGATTTCTTTATCTGAGAACTGCCTATCCATTTCCCTTGCCCATTTATCAATTGGAGAATGGCTTGATTTTTTGTACAATTGATTTAGCTCATTATAAATATGAGTAATTAAACCTTTGTCAGAGGTTTCTATGAAGATTTTTTCCCAATTTGTTGTTTCCCTTCTGATTTTAGTTATATTGGTTTTGTTTGTACAAAAGCTTTTTAGTTTGATGTAGTCAAAATTATTTATTTTACATTTTGTGATTCTTTCTATATCTTGCTTGGTTTTAAAGCCTTTCCCCTCCCAAAGGTCTGACATGTATACTATTCTGTGTTTACCCAATTTACTTATGGTTTCCTTCTTTATGTTTAAGTCACTCACCCATTTTGAATTTATCTTGGTGTAGGGTGTGAGGTGTTGATCTATTCCTAGTCTCTCCCACACTGTCTTCCAATTTTCCCAGCAGTTTTTATCGAATAGTGGATTTTTGTCCCAAAAGCTGGGATCTTTGGGTTTATCGTATACTGTCTTGCTGAGGTCGTTTTCCCCCAGTCTATTCCACTGATCTTCCTTTCTGTTTCTTAGCCAGTACCAAATTGTTTTGATGACTGCTGCTTTGTAATATAGTTTGAGGTCTGGGACTGCAAGGCCCCCATCATATGTGTTTTTTTTCATTATTTCCCTGGATATCCTTGATCTTTTGTTCTTCCAAATGAACTTTGTTATGGCTTTTTCTAAATCAGTGAAGAAGTATTTTGGTAGTTCAATGGGTATGGCACTAAATAGATAAATAAGTTTGGGTAGGATGGTCATTTTTATTATATTGGCTCGTCCTATCCATGAGCAGTTAATGTTTTTCCAATTGTTCAAGTCTAGTTTTAGTTGTGTGGCGAGTGTTTTGTAGTTGTGTTCATATAGTTCCTGTGTTTGTCTTGGGAGATAGATTCCTAGGTATTTTATTTTGTCTAAGGTGATTTTGAATGGGATTTCTCTTTCTAGTTCTTGCTGCTGAGCTCTGTTGGAGATATATAGAAAAGCTGATGATTTATGTGGGTTTATTTTGTATCCTGCAACTTTGCTAAAGTTGTTGATTATTTCAATTAGCTTTTTGGTTGAATCTCTAGGATTCTTTAAGTAGACCATCATGTCATCCGCAAAGAGTGATAACTTGGTCTCCTCTTTGCCTATTCTGATGCCTTCAATTTCTTTTTCTTCTCTAATTGCTACTGCTAGTGTTTCTAGTACAATGTCAAATAGTAGAGGTGATAATGGGCATCCTTGTTTCACTCCTGATCTTATTGGGAATGCATCTAGTTTATCCCCATTGCAGATGATATTAGCTGTTGGTTTTAGATATATACTGTTTATTATTTTTAGGAATGACCCTTCTATTCCTATGCTTTCTAGTGTTTTTAATAGGAATGGGTGTTGTATTTTATCAAAGGCTTTTTCTGCATCTATTGAGATAATCATGTGGTTCTTGCTAGTTTGCTTGTTGATGTGGTCAATTATGTGGATGGTTTTCCTAATGTTGAACCAGCCCTGCATCCCTGGTATGAATCCTACTTGATCATGGTGAATGATCCTTCTGATCACTTGCTGGAGTCTTTTTGCTAGTATCCTATTTAAAATTTTTGCATCTATATTCATTAGGGAGATTGGTCTATAGTTTTCTTTCTCTGTTTTTGACCTGCCTGGTTTTGGAATCAGTACCATGTTTGTGTCGTAAAAGGAGTTTGGTAGAACTCCCTCTTTGCTTATTATGTCAAATAGTTTGTATAGTATTGGGGTTAACTGTTCTCTGAATGTTTGATAGAATTCACAGGTGAATCCATCAGGCCCTGGGGATTTTTTCTTAGGAAGTTCTTTGATGGCTTGATGGATTTCAATTTCTGATATGGGATTATTTAAGAATTCTATTTCCTCTTCTGTTAGTCTAGGCAGTTTGTATTTTTGTATATATTCATCCATTTCTCCTAAATTGGTGTATTTATTGCCATATAATTGGGCAAAGTAATTTCTAATGATTGCCTTAATTTCCTCCTCATTGGAGGTGCTGTCCCCCTTTTCATCTTTAATGCTGTGAATTTGCTTTTCTTCCTTCCTTTTTTTAATTAGATTGACCAGTACTTTGTCTATTTTGTTTGTTTTTTCAAAGTACCAGCTTCTTGTCTTATTTATTAAATCAATAGTTCTATCACTTTCGATTTTATTAATTTCTCCCTTAATTTTTAGGATTTCTAATTTGGTTTTCTGCTGGGGGTTTTTAATTTGATCGCTTTCGAGTTTTTTCAATTGCATTTCCAATTGATTGATCTCTGCTCTCCCTTGTTTGTTAATATGAGCTTTCAGGGATATGAATTTGCCTCTGATTACCGCTTTGGCTGCATCCCAAAAGGTTTGAAAGGATGTTTCACCATTGTCATTTTCCTTGATGAAATTATTAATTGTTTCTATGGTTTCTTCTTTAGCTAAACGGTTTTGGAGTATCATATTGTTTAATTTCCAATTGGTTTTAGATTTGGTTTTCCATGTACCATTACTAATCATTATTTTTATTGCCTTGTGATCTGAGAAGGCTGCATTCATTATTTCTGCTTTTTTGCATTTGTGTGCTATGTTTCTGTGACCTAATGTATGGTCAATTTTTGTGAATGTGCCATGTGGTGCTGAGAAGAAGGTGTATTCCTTTTTATCCCTATTTATTTTTCTCCATATGTCTATTAATTCTAATTTTTCTAAGATTTCATTCACTTCTTTTACCTCTTTCTTATTTATTTTTTGATTTGATTTATCTAAATTTGATAATGGTTGGTTTAAGTCTCCCACTAGTATGGTTTTATTGTCTATTTCTTCCTTCAATTCTCCTAGTTTCTCCATTAGAAATTTGGGTGCTATATTATTTGGTGCATACATGTTGATTAATGATATTTCCTCATTGTCTAGAGTCCCTTTTAACAAAATATAATTACCTTCCCTATCCCTTTTGATCAGGTCTATTTTTGCATTGGCTTTATCAGATATCATGATTACCACTCCTGCCTTCTTTCTATCAGTTGAGGCCCAGAAGGTCTTACTCCATCCTTTAATTCTGACCTTGTGGGTGTCAACCCGCCTCATGTGTGTTTCTTGAAGACAACATATGGTAGGGTTTTGGATTCTAATCCATTCAGCTATTCGTCTACGTTTTATGGGTGAGTTCATCCCATTCACGTTCAAAGTTATGATTGTCATTTGTGGACTCCCTGGCATTTTGATTGCCTTCCCTAATTCTAACCTTTTCTTCTTCGGCTCTACCTTTTAGTCCAGTGATTTACTTTGAATCAGTCCCCCTTGTCCCCTCCCTTGATGTTTCCCTTTTTAGTCCCTCCCTTTTTCTTCCCTCCCCCTCCCCCCTCTCTTTCCCTCCCTTTTTGTTCTCCCTCTCCCCCTCCCCCCCTTGGTTTTCCCTTCTCCTTACCCTTGTTGGGTAAGATAGAATTCAAGATCCCAATGGATCTGGATGTTTTTCCCTCTCAGAGTTGATTTCCCTGAGATTGAGGTTTAAGTAAACCCCCCCCCTCTCTTCCTCTCCTTCTTATAGGAGTTTTCTTCCCCTCCCCTTCCCCTGTGAATCTTTGTGTGAGAACCATTATTCTATTTGGTCTTTCTTTACCCCCTATTTATACATTACATTTTCCCCACATATTAGTATACATAGGTTGATATAAATGTAGTCCTTATAGAAGAGAGTTTGAGTAAAAGAAGATAACATTTTTCCCCTTTCCTTAATATTTACCTTTTCAGGTATTCCTTGCTCTTTGATTTTCGGTATCAAACTTTCCACAGAGCTCTGGTCTTTTCTTTGCAAAAAGTTGGAAGTCTTCTATTTTGTTGAATGCCCATACTTTCCCTTGGAAGTATATAGTCAGTTTTGCTGGGTAGCTGATTCTTGGTTGGAGACCCAGCTCTCTTGCCTTTCTGAAGATCATGTTCCATGCCTTACGATCATTCAGCGTAGAACTTGCAAGGTCTTGGGTGACCCTGATTGGCATTCCTTTATATCTAAATTGTCTTTTTCTGGCTTCCTGTAGGATTTTTTCTTTTGTTTGATAGCTTTGGAATTTGGCAATTACATTCCTGGGAGTTGTCTTTTGGGGGTTTAGTGTAGAAGGTGTCCTGTGAGCTCTGTCAGTGGATGTATTGCCCCCTTGTTCTAGAATCTCTGGGCAATTTTCTTTGATTATATCTTGTATCACCATGTCCAGTTTGGTGTTTATTTCTGGCTTTTCTGGGAGTCCAATTATTCTTAAATTTTCTCTTCTCCCCCTGTTTTCCAGATCTATCACCTTGTCGGTGAGATATTTTATGTTCTCTTCTAATTTCTTGGTGTTTTGGCTTTGCTTTATTAGTTCTTGCTTTAAAGCCTGGTTTTCTTTTACAGTTTGGTCAAACTGGTTTTGTAGATGCATGAATTTCTTTTGCATCATTTCCCACTTTTCCTCCCAGAGGGCTTCCATCTTTTTGGTCCTTTCTGATTCAAATTCTTCATGGGTTTGTGGAGAGTTTCTATTTCCTTTGGAAGATTTTGGAGAATTTTCTTGTATATCTTCTTCTATCTGCTCTGTATTTTGTATTTTGGCTCCATAGAATGTGTCCAGAGTCGCCCCTTTCTTCTTATTTTTCTTGGTATTTTGGGGCTTCTGTGCTTCTGTGGAGTTTGTCATCTCTGAACGTGGAGGATTGGCTTTTCTTGTCTTTGTCTGGTGTTGAGGCTTTAGTCCTGGGCAGATGTTGGTTCTATGAGCGTTCCCTGGGTTAAACTGAATATGCCTCACTGGAACTGGAATGGAAGGGTCGGACCACGAGGCCACACTCTCCCCCTGGCTCGCTTTCCGGAAGTTGCCTTCAGAATCGCTGGCCGTGAGGCTGTTTCGTTGGCCTGCGGGGGGGATGGGCTGCCGCTTCCCCAAGCTCCGAGAGCACAGACTTTCACTGAGACTTGGATAGCAGGATCCAGCCCGTGAGGCTGTCTTGCCCGCCCTGGGGGTTGCTGTTGTTTTGACCAGCTCTCTGCAGCGGAGGCCCCAGGCAGTAACTTTCACCCAGACCAACCCGCTCTTTGACCGACTGGCTCTCTGCAGCGGAAGCCCCAGGCAGTAACTTTCACCCGGACTGGGACTTGGGTAGAAGACCCTGAGGGTTGTTGTTCCTCAGACCCTGCTCTCTGAGCCAGGCGCGGCTGCGGCTTCCGGGAGCCTTGGACTCTGCGCTCCTACCCCTGAGGTCCGAGGGATCTCGGGTTCTGGCTTTTAAGGGGAGCTGTACCTTTTGAACCGGGTCCAGGTCCAGGAGGAGGGTTCCCAGGGTCTGTGCTGTTGATCGTTTTGAATTTCGGCGCCTTAGGAGCTTCTAGTTTGAGATCGGTCGGGAAGGGTTTTCCGGAGATCTGAACTTCAGCTTTCTCTAAGCCGCCATCTTAACCGGAAGTACAACATCACTCTTTTAACTATTACAGTTTAAGGCCTTCAACCATTTTAATTATTACATTATTTTCCCATATTGCTCACCTTCTGACTCTTTCCCCTTTGATGTTATGCTTAGCTATGGTGGACAGGCTTGAAAACTATCTCAATCTGCTCCCACATTGGGAAATTTTGCTTTTTTCCTGGCCCCAATGCCTGTCCTAAGTTACTTTGAAGCTTGAGTTAGATCAGCTGAATGCCATCCCCTTTTCCTTCAAGTCAGGGGTATACTAAGAAGCATAAGTATAATTTGCCTTTGTTTTATATCTCTAGGTGGGCAAGCCCATCTTAGAAAGAGTATGATCCTACCCTGGTCATAGTCACTCCTCCACAATTGACTGGTCAGAATTGAAGTCTGCTTCTTGTTGCCATAGAATCATGTACTGGTAATGGAGGCATAGTTTGCTGATAGAGACTGGAAGCAGTTACAGAAGAGAACACTGCTAACTGGAGTCCAAGAGTAAGTCAGTTTGTGTGATATCTCAGAGTTTAGGACCTGGTGGAGGAGGTACTAAGTGATTTCATTAATATTATCTACTACTAATTCATATGGCTATATACCATGTTAGTTTTATTAGTGTTTTGTTCTATGGAGATAGCTACAAATCCTTTACCTATGCTACATATTCACCTCATGAGGAGATTTTGATATTTAGCAAGGAGCAAAAAACATACTTAGACTACCATCTTGTTGTTCACATAATGTGATACCTTCTTAATAAAAAAAAGTACTTGAATAATTAAAGTTATATAAAGAACAGTAGAGAGAACTGAGAGGAACAGAATACAAAATATTTTAAATGAAGAAAACTTAATAAATACTTCTGTGCTTTATTAATTGCTGAAGAAATATTCTTAGGCATGTCATTAGAATAAATAATGGTCAGAAAAAAGAAAGGTCATTTAGGTAGTGAGAATGGATGATAATTGATAGACAGTCTACTTGTTTTCTTGATATCTTCACAAAGTTAAAAGATCTAAAGGAGTGACCAGCCCAATAAATGAAGCTTTTCTGAGGATTGTCAACCATTGAGTAGCCACATTGATTATAGAGCTATTGAAATTTCAAGGAAATAATTCTTGGGCATATGATGCTTATTACCAGAGTTCAAAGGATCATAAATCTAGAGTTAGAAGGAACTTTAGAAGTCATCTAGCCTAACCTTCTTTTACAGTTGTGGAAATTGGAGCTTAGGGACGTGAAGTGACTTGCCCAAGATCACACCAATAGTGAGGAGAAGAGTCAGCATTTGAACTCTAATCTCATAAGTTCAGTGCTTCAAATTTATCCATCTTTTCACTATACCACAGTATCTCCAGATATGACCCAGGCAGGGTTTATAACTTGAAATTTTCCATGGATGATTCAAAAAGCAGATAGTTTTTAAGTGGTTGATTACAGAAAACTAGCTCTAGCAGCATAAATGGAAAATCCCTTTTAAGAAGTGAGGCATCTATATAATTTTTTCCCAACTTACTGTTTTCCTTCTATGCTTGACTCAGTTGTTTGTACAAAACCTTTTTAATTTAATGTAGTCAAAATTATCCATTTTATGTCTCGCAACACTTTCTATCTCTTGTTTATTCATAAATTCTTCTCCTATCCATACATTTGAAAGTTAATATGTTCTTTATTTTAATCTGTTTATGATATCTCCCTTTATGCCTCTATGATGTAACCATTCTGATTTTCATTTGGTAAGTGGTATAAGATATTGGTATATATCTTAGACTACTGTTAGAAAAGAAGAAGAGAACATGGATTGCAAAATATCAGAAAGAAAATAATAAAAATTATATCAATATATAATCTGAAAAAAGTAAAAGTAAACAATGGATACAGAACAAAGGCACAATGGCATTTAGTCTTTTTGATTGTAGTGCCTCCACCCAACCCCAACCTACATCTAATCAGTAAGTTATTAGTTTATGACAATTCATGTAGTCTTAGTCATCCACCAAGTTTGAGAAGTATAGACTACTTATGGCTAGTAAATTTTATGCCAGGTAATGATGACCAGGTAGATTCATTAAGAAAGCTGAGGCCAATGAAACCTCAAGAGCAACTTTATCTTATTAGAAGTAAATCTTCCCCATGTTGTAGGTGGGAGGAAAGAAGCTGTGTCATGGGTATGCTGGTCTTATCATAGTGACATAGTAGAAAAAGCATGGAATTTGTAACCATAAAACGAGACTCAATTCTTGGCTTTGTTACTTTCTACCTTTATTACTCTGGGAAAATTATTCACCTCTGGGGATAAGTTTCCTCATTTGTAAAATGAAATGATTGAACTAGATAACCTCTGGGGTACCTTCAAGCTCTAGGTCTGGAGGGTACTATATTTGTCCTATGTTAAGATTGGGATAGTTAGTAGCACAATAGATGGAGTACTAAGTCTGGAACAAAAAAAAAAACAAAACAACAACAACTAAGTTATAATTCAGTTAGCTTCTCTTTTGTCTCCGTGTCTTTATCTGTAAAGTAGGGATAATAACAGCACTTACTTCCTAGGGTTTTCCTAAGGATCCAATGAAATAAGAGTTGCAAAGTACTGTAAAAATTAAAATTAAATCTCAAATAATAAAATATTATATTTTAGGAGGTTTATTAATGATCATTAGAAATCAAGAAATAAAGAGGATACAAAATAATGACCACATGCCTATGACTGATCAGCTAGTTCAAATGCCTGCCTTACCACCACCAAGCTTGGAACAGGAAGTAAAGAGGCAGGACCCTCCATGCCCCCGCCTAATATCCCCGGTCTACCTGAAGTATGGAATGACAAGAAATAAGTGGACCCTGCGGGAAATGTAGTGATTTTATAGGGTTACAGGTTTTCAATTACATAGTACTTAGCACAGTGTTTGGTAAATAATAGCATTAGATAAATGTTAGCTATTATTATTTATTATTACCAATGCCATCATTATTATTAAAATTATATGATCCCTAAAGACATGAAGCATATATATATATATATATATATATTAATTGCCTTTATCTTCCCTAGTATTTGGCATACAGTTTTGTATATAGTTTGTTTTTGGTAAATAGTTATTAAATAAATGGAAATTTTCATGCCTTATAAAGCATACATGTAGGGAGAAATGATGGAAACACAAATAATGTACCTTAGAGAGGTGTAAACAAAGTTCCAGGAGACATCTAGGACTAGGCAAAGATTTTTACTGACTGAAGGAAATAGGAGATCACACTGATATCTTGAGGTTCAAGCATCACCTTCATAGAGAAGAATCTCAAACCATAATTCTATACCTATTCCTTTTCATGAATTCAGGTACACTTTTATCAGCTTCTTGTGGAACAATTTTGAAACCAACATATCCCAAAACACAACCCATTATTCTCCCACTAAACTTGACTATTCTTTTAGGATACTTCCACTTTCCAAGTTCTTGGAATATTCTTGGTCCTACTTTTTCCCTTAACCCTCTCTCACAATAGACAATCAATGGTTATGGCTTCCTCCTTAATAGTGCTCATTTCCTATTCACACAGTCATCAGCCTAGCTTAGGCCCTCGATATATCCCTTTTAGGATAATAATTTCTTAATTGGTCATCCTTGCTTTTAATGAGTCTATTCTCCACAAAGCTGCCAAAAGAATCTTTCTATGGTCTATATCTGACTCTCATTTCCCTTTCTCTCCTACTTCCAATTGCAGTGGCTCCTAATTTCTGATAGAATACAAAATTGTCATTTGAAGTCTTCCATAATCTTCATTCAATCGAACTTTACAGATTTATTTCTTTCCTCTATCAAGGAAAGAAAGTTTCTAAATTCCCACCTAATACATTGCTAACCATTCTCTAAACTCAGTAATTCATTTCCTGCCTCCATGGATTCACATAGGCTACCTTCTGAAGCCTGGAATGACTCCCTCCTCAACTTTTCTTCTCAGAAGAGAAGAGTGCAATAAATGTTTTCATTTCAGGTCTACTGTACCTACTCCATAAAATCTTTCCTCATCACTCTAGTTATCATTTATCTCACTGTTGGTGAACATGTAATTTCTTGCTAAAAGGGTACAAACTTCTTGTAGGCAGGAACCAGCTCATTTTTGTCTATCTTCAGTCCTTACTACTTAGGTTTGGCCTATAGTAGATGCCAAATAACTACTTTTCCATCATTTATTCATGCATAAAAAGGAACTAAATACCCACTTGTCAGATTGAATTGAATTAATGAAGGAGCTGGCATTTGAGCTGGGCTTTAAAAGCTAAGTTGGAATTTTACAAGGGAAGAAGGAAAGGGGGAGGTGAAAGGATGTTTTAGGAATAGAGACTGGTTTGAGGAAATGCACATATGCAAACAAAGAATATATTTAGGGAGCTAGTTTGGCTGGAGTACAGAATTCTCAGAACAGAAATAAATAGTAGGAGCAGAGGCTACAAAGGTAGGATGAATTATAACATCTTAATCTTGAGTCCTCTAGTTATTTTAAAATGAACATTTAAAACTATAAAACATGGGTGGGAGTGATGAACTGAAAAGTGTGCCAAGTGCCTATATGTTTAAATTGTTTCCAAAAATAATCTCTTGTGCTCATATTTAATATAGATAAGTGACTCAATCAACAATTGCTCTCTGTGTGAGAGTATTTATGCATAAATCACTTAGTTCAGCTTGGATCTAACACTGATAGAGTATAATTGATCTTTAAAAGTTTTATGAAAGAATCACAGACTGTGAAATTAAAGGAGGTTTTGTTGTTTGACTTTGCATTCCCATCAAGGAGTAGAGGAGACACCTGTTTTCTCAGTAGTGGAAACTGAGATTTGTTTGTCTGATTGACTAGTCCATCAATTAACTATACCTCATGATATTTATTAACATGCTCATGTTGCTTTCCTGTTTATAACAGAGAAGCCTAAAATAATTTTCTAGCCTGATAATTTGAACTTTACTCTAACAGAATATTTAAAACAAGACTTTAACATTTCAAGGTCTCAATTTCAAGATTTGTTGTCACTATTGAGCCTTCTGCTTTTTCTTTTCTTGTCACAGCTGATCATGGAAAGTAGAACACAGACATGTTTGATACTTTATTTAATAGAATTTCAGAGTTAAAAGACCATCTCTTATAACCAATACTTGATAAAGAATCCTTCCTCTAGTGCACTATCCTGAAGATGAAGCTGCAAATTGGTTCAACCATTATAGGAAACAATATTAAATTATGAAGAGGAAGAAAAAAAAAGCCTTACTGAATTTCTCATGAACTTAGACCTATAGATCTCATTGTTGGGCATATAAATTAAGGAGATCAAAGTCTAGTATTTAGCACAGTATCTAGCACACAGTAGACACTTAATAAATATTTACTGATGGAAATTAAGTCCTATAAATATCAAAGTTCAAAATAATACTTTTGTGGAAGCAAAGAAATAAAAATAAAGTAGGTGTTGATCAAGAAGGAACTAGCTGAACAGATTGTGGTGTGTAAATGGAATGAAATATTATTGCCCTTTAAGAAATGGCAAATGTGAAGAATACAGAGAAACATGGAAATATTTATATTAACTGATCCAGGGCAAAGTGAACAGTAGTAGTAGTGGTAGTCTCTTGGTGACCGAGAATGACGATTGTCTTTGTGCATTATCATCTATTGATGTACCCTCATGTGGCTTTGGAGTCCAAAGGCTGAGGCGCAGAGTTTGTGGCACATGGGGCCTGGGATGCCAGTTGTTACGGGAGGTGCGGTGGTGGCCTGGTGTCGGCGTTCACGCGCAGTGGCAAGATGTCAACGTCGCTCATCTTCAAAGGTGGCGGCGGCATGGTGAATGTGGGTTCACCAGCTGCTTCTGTCAGAGGCAGCGAGTTCTAGCTGCTTTGCTGTAATGCCAGCCCACTTCAAGTTGGACTTTAGCTGATCCTTGAATCTTTTCTTTGGTCGGCCTTGTTTCCTGAGTCCAGCTGACAGTTCACCATAGAATACCTGTCTTGGTATTTGCTGTGGGTCCATGCGGATGACGTGTCCAGACCATCGTAGCTGGGTTTGGAGGACCATGACTTCGATGCTGGTGGAGTTGGCTCTGTCGAGGACTTCCTGGTTGGTGATTCTGTCCTGCCATCGGATCCTCATGATTGACCGGAGGGAGCTTTGGTGGAATTGCTCCAGCTGTTTCATGTGCTTCCGGTACAGTGTCCATGTCTCACAACCGTACAGGAGCGAGCTGAGGACCGCTGCGTTGTACACTTTGAGCTTCGTCGCAGTGCTTACACCTCTGTGTTGGAGGACTTTGCAGCGCAGCCGCCCGAGTGCCTGGCTGGCCTTTTGGATCCTGGCATTAATCTCGTGGTCTAGGGACCCGTCTTTGGCGATGGTGCTGCCCAGGTACTTGAAAGTGTTGACGTTAGAAAGCTGCGTGCCATCAATTGTAATGCACGGCTGGTTCGTTGACCTCCCTGGTATGGGCTGGAACAGCACCTCTGTTTTGCTGAGGCTGATAGTCAGGCCAAACAGTTTTGTTGCGGTGGAGAACCTGTCCACAATGGTTTGGAGATGATTTTCTTGGTGGGTCATGAGAGCACAGTCATCTGCGAAGAGAGCTTCCAGGATGAGTCTCTGTTGTCTTTGTTTTTGTAGTCAGGCAACAAAGGTCGAATAGTGAGCCATCCAGTCGGTATTTGATGTAGATGCCCAGGTCTAGATCCATCACAGCATGTCGTAATACTTGGGTGAAAAATAGGTTGAATAGTACCGGAGCGAGGACACAGCCTTGTTTCACGTCATTGGAGATGTTGAAGAGATTGGAAGTCTCTCCACCAGATAGGACTTCCCCTGTCATGTCAACATGAAAGAGCTGGATCAGTTTGATGAATTTTGCTGGGCAGCCGAGCTTGCTGAGGATCACCCACAATGCGTCCCTGTTCACTGTATCGAACGCCTTTGTCAGGTCTATGAAGACAATGTAGAGACTCAGGTTCTGCTCAAGGCATTTTTCCTGCATTTGCCTCACCATGAAGACCATGTCGATGGCGCTTTGATCTGGTTGGAATCCACATTGTGATTCAGGCAGGTTCTGCTCTGAAACAGATGACAGGAGTCTGTTGAGTATAACACGGGCGAGGATCTTTCCAGCAGTGGAGAGTAGTGAGATGCCTCTGTAGTTGTCACAGGCTGCTCGTGCGCCTTTGTTCTTGTATAGGCTACGATGGAGGCATCTCTGAGTTCTGGGGGCATGTCTTCCTCTTCCCATATGCTGGTCAGCACTATGTGGAATGCCTGGAGTGCCTTTCCATTTAAGGCCTTGTACACCTCGGTTGGGATCCCGTCTTTACCGGGTGCCTTGCCTGCACTCATTTGTTTAATGGCTTTTTGGACTTCCTCTATTGAAGGAGGGATGTCAAGTTGTTCAATGGTGCAGTTTTGGGGGATCTGGTCAAGGGCACTTTGGTCAACTGAGGAGGGTCCTGTGAGAAGCTGACTGAAGTGTTCTTTCCACTTGTTGCTGATGCCTTGTTTATCTTTTATGAGAGTGTCCGTCCCCGTCAGAGGATAACAAGGGAGTGGTGGTGGGTTTTGCACACTAACTATGTTGAGTTAAAAAAGCAGACAAAATGCTTCTCAATTGTAATATAAATTTTGTCCCCAGAGAAGATACAGGAATTCACTTCTCTCCTTTCATTGAAGGACTATGACTGTAGAATGATGGGTCTCCTATTAGATGTGACTGTTGTATTAGCATGGCCATGCTTAATTGTTTTATGTTTTCCTTTGTCATGGGAGAAGGTTTCCTTGGGAAGTGGGGAATATGAATGAGATCAGAAGCATACTGAGAAATGACTGTTGCAAAAACTAAATACAAAAATAAAACATTTTATAAAAAGAAATTCCTATACCAAATAACAGATGTAGCCATTCAGTTGTTGCTTGAAGAGCACTAGTGAGGGCAAATCAATTATTTTCCAAGACAGCCCATTCCACTGTGAAATAACTTTGATTTTTAGGAAATTTTCTCTCATTAAGCCTCAATTTGGCTTCCCACAATTTCTCAGAATTTTTTTTTCTAGCTTTGCCTCTGTAGTCAAACAGCACAAGATGAATCCTTCTTTTATTTTATAGTCCTCCAAATAGTTGAACCAAACTCTGCTGTCATGTGTCCTGCTTCTTCATGCCCACCTCTATACCAACCCAAAACACACAAGTTTATTTGATTTTCCCAAGGCTATATAAAACATCATTCTCAAACCATTTGAAGAAAGGCATTTTCTTCAAACTATTTTCACCTGGCATAGACTTGAGACCTTTCACAATCCTAGTTATGCTCCTGTAGTCTTCTAAGTCTACAGGTTATTTTCCTCTTGATTTTTACCTTTTTTTTTGTATTTGTTCTTTCTTGGTCTATCCACAAAGCGGCCACTGTCCTAAAGCCCTGGGAAGATGTACATCTCAGAGTGGAAGCGGGTCAAAGGCAGTGAGTGGATGTCTGACATGTACCTTAGACTCTCACTCTGAAGGTGACAACAATGAACTGCTGGTTTATCACACTTTGTGCAACCTATCACCTTCCTGTGGCTGCTGTGTTCTGTATTGATTGAAACACCCTGGTCATCTTCAGTAGAAACCATGTATAAACTTGTTCTGGCAGAGGTGACAGAGGTAATTTCACAGCTGTGACTATATCCATAATGGAAAGAGGTATATAGCATTTGAAAGCCTGACACGGGGAATTGATAGACGAGAAATGCTGAAGGACCCATTAAATTGCCAAGATTAGAATCAATGAGTTAAAAGGCTTACACTCATAACTGAATTGAGTTAATATTTACTTGAACAAGATGAATAATGCCACCAATAGGGATGTTTTGGGAGAGGGAGAAAATACTGTTCTGTTATTAACAGTATATGGTGCTTTATTACTATAATCTTAATCAGGAAGCAAGGGTTAAGGGTAGTGTATAACTGGAAATCTTGTGCCTTTGAACTACGTTTCCCAGGAGCCCACTGACTTCCTGTTGTTACTTGCTGATGTGGACAAGGGGATATATTGGGTGGGCTTCCTGTCCATGGCAAACTGTGATGAAGCAGGATTTTGAATAGGTAGATTAGCCATTAGCACGTTGTTTTGTTACCTTTTTATTCCTTTATTTCTAGTGATTATTAATAAGTCTCTTAAAATAAAATATTTAAATTATTGTATATTCATTTTAATTATATAGTAGTATAGGAAGCAGAAAGGAGGGCTCCTCATTTGTGAATTCTTCCATCTGGGCAAATCTCAGTTTGAAGCTCCCTGTACCAATCTACAACTCATCTGTGACTAGAGGTTGCCTGGGTTGGACTGGAAAAGAAACTGATTGTGTAAGAAATTTGCCCATGGTATAATTGACTATGTATTAGAATCAGAACTCAAAACAAAGCCTTTCTGATTTCATAGGCAGCCTTCTATCTGCAGTACTTTAGTGCTTCTATCTTAACCTACTCATAAGAGGGCAATTTTAAATGCATAGAGGGACTAATTTTATGTTAATATGTGAGAAATTTCTGTCGTATAGGTTTTTTTTTTTCTCACATCTTTCTTAAGGGAACATTGGAACACTTTTCCATGTTGTAGAAACATTTCCCAGCTTTGACAGGTGGCGTTTAAAGAGCCTAATGAGAAGGATGACTTGGCTCAGAAGGTAAAGTCAAACGACACATTCCAGCTGGTGTGTCTCAGAGGATCTGGGAGGAGACAGACGTTTTCAATTACTCCCAAGTGTGGATGCTCATCTACTGCCTTCTTACAAGTGCAGAATATCCCTGCAGACCCTCCCCTAATCTCTTAAAGGACTTACTTTACAATGGAGGGAGGTGAGTTTTATCTCACCAATACATCTTGCAGTTGGGGACACTTGGGCTGTTTGCTGCTTCTGTTGCCATTGCCAAGATTCTGTTGAAATATGACAGACATTGATGGAGTGCCTCAATTGTTGTTGTTCTCCTTGATAATACCTATCAGACTTTACAGGTCCCTATAAAAATGAAGGCTGCTTCATAATAGTTACTATCAAGGGGTAAGAACAACATGACACACAGGAAATTCATATTATTTTCCCAATTGGATCATTATGGTTGCATTGACAGGGGAAAGAAACCTTTTAAGAAATGTTTACTGAGTGCTCATTTACAATGGTAAATATTTCAGGTTTTCTTGAAATTTGTTTTTCAGAAAATTAATGACAAACACCATTCTCTCTGCCTCCCTACAAGAACTTTAAAAAAATAAATTTTTATTGATGATTTTTTAAAACATTTTGGACACTTCTCAATGATTCCCCACCCTGAAACCTCCTCTTTGCAACAAAGAATGACAGTTAGATAAAAAAAAAAATCAGCATATTGGCTATATCTCAAAAACATCTATTAGAAAAAATGTTATTTGGAAGCTTCAGTTATCTTGCAGACTTGTATTTATATCTCCTGCTCTTAGCCTAGTGCCTTATACATAGTAAGCATTTAATAAATGCTTTTATCTATCCACCCATCTATCTATCTATCTATCTATCTATCTATCTATCTATCTATCTATCTATCTATCTATCTATCTATCTATCATCAACATTTCATCACCTCTCTGAGGTAGGAGGAAACTGCCAGAAATTTTCCCATTTTGCAAAAAAACAACCCAACAACAAATGAACAAACACTAAAATTCTTTACTATTTGGAGAAGCAGTGTAAAGAATATAATCAAAGAAATGTATGAGTGAAAAAATAGATGAGCTTGTCAGATGATGAGAGCTAGGGATAGGATAATTGATGGACTGTCTATGTGCTCCATTGGTATTTTTGGGAGACTGAGAAAAATATCATTAACACTTACAGGAAGGACATGACAAGAGTTGCACAGAACGGGTAGGCACAAATAGTTTATAATCTCTGTCATTAGAGGGAAATAGCTATATTGATGGGATAGCAGACGCACTGAAGTATTTGAGTGCCGTATTTATCACTTCCTAATTCCTTCTTGCCTTGCATGACAGGAAGGGAAAGAAGACTAGATACTGTTGAATTAGAGGAGCTGTGAGGCTTGACTTTCACTTGATGGCCTGAAAATTTTCACATGTACTTAGAATGTGAACTCTAGAGATAAAAAATCAAGGCTGTGGATTCTAAAGATTCTTGTTCTTGCTTCCTGTGGTATACCTACAAAAAAGTGAATGAAATCAGGTAATTCATTAATCACATATTTATGATCTAGCCTTTAGAATGAGGATAATTAATCTGAAAGTAAGAATGCTTTGAAATTCTGAATGACCAAATTAAATAGGGTTTTTTGAACATTTTTGAACAGATTGAGAACATGTTATCCAAACATACAAACTAATATATAATGAGCAAAAGATACAGGAGTCTTAGCTTTACACAATAAGAAACAAGATTTAGAATCCCAATTTATAGTAGAAAACACACAGTTATTATCCAGCAATGTATTTGCTGGTTACTATGAACAAACTCCCACAATCCATTTGAATTATCATGTTATTAATTCAATTCAATTTATTAAGCACATCTTCAGTATAAGATACTATACTGGGCACTGAGAATAAAAAAAAGGAAAAGAAAGGAAATTCTCCTTGCCTACTTCAAGGAGCTTGAGTTCTTTTTGAGGGATATAAAATATATTCAGATTAGCAAATATAAAATATACTTCAAAGGATCTGTTATCTTATAAAAACCGATGTGTTCTTTCTAGCAATGCCGATTTTAGTTTGTTATTTGTGCCTTCCTGTAAGTTTGTCCCAAGGGGTCTATCCAACAGGCGAGGCTTTTTCTTCATTACCCTTATCATTGAAAGGATATTAATAGGGCTCTAAGTCTGTTTATAGGTTATTCCTTGCTCTTGTCACTTAACCAGGGCCTGATCTTCTTTTAATTAGATATTTCATTGATGACATTCTTTCTGCCACTTTTCCTTCATAGTTTCTTGCTAATAATGTTTTGTGGTCTGCTCATGTCCACCATGTGCCTTTAAAATAACCTTTGAATGAATTTTGACTTCAAATCTCTGGACTCTATATCTGTTGCAGTCATATATTCAAGGAGAATTATTGGCATTGAAAGATTAGAAGCATATAGGTGATTCAGTGGATGGAAGGCTTGAAGTTAGAAGCTGTTATTTATTCATATCTCACTCTACATGACTCCACAAACTTTGCCTGTGAGATATCCTTAGGAAAGAATTGGAGTGGTTTTCCATTTCCTTCTCCAGTGTGTCCCCATTTTACAGATGAAGGCAAAAGATGAAAGATGAGGCAAATAAGGATTAAGTGACTTGCCCAGGGTCACCCAACTAATAAGTATCTGGGGTCAGATTTGAATTCAGATCTTTCTGACTCCATGTCTACTACCCCATTCATTGCATTATCTAGCTGCCCCAGAACTATGGAGACAAGTTCAAATTCAGCCTCAGACATATTTCTGGGAACCTAGTTAAGTCACTTAATCACTATCTACCATATTTTTTCAGTTATAAAATGGATATAATATAATTTACTTTTAGGTTTGTGATGAGGATGAATGAGAAATTTGTAGAGCACTTTGTAAACATTAAAGGACTAAGTATTAGCTTTCATCACCATTATCATCATCAGTAGTAATATTAGCATGATATTGTGATGATTTCATTAAATATAGTATCCTAAATAAGATACAGTCACCTAAAGGAGATTGATTTAACTATCCATAATAGAAAAAGCAAGGAAATTAAGTTTGCTTATTGATCAGACTGATTACAGTTGGATGGAAAACCTATAGAGTTCAAACTTCAGGATAGGCATTTCAGGTATATAGAGAATCAAACCCAGAATTAAACTGGAGGAGGAAAAGGTATAGACTACCTTTGAAAAAGAAAGAAGGAAGGGAGCAAAATAATTTAAGCACATGTTGTCTCTCATTGAATACTCAGAACAGTCATGGGAGGTAGGTGCTATTATTGTCATTCCCATTTTAAGATGAGGAAACTGAGGCAAATGGAGGTGAAGTGTCTTGTTCAGGATCACACATCCAGTAAGTGTCTGAGGCCAGGTTTCAGTTCACATCTTCCTGATTCCAAGTCCAGTGCTTTTTCCAATGTAAAACTACAAAATCCTTTTAATGACCCAGAGCTTTTTCTGGAAGTAAATACAAAGTAGTTGATAAAAAGTAATTTTTTTTGTGGTGGAAGACAATAATGGAGAAATCAAGAAAGGGTTCATGTAGGTGATATCATTTGAGCTGAGTCTTATAGGCAGCCAGAGACTCAGAGAGGCAGAGATGAGGAAGAAGAACCTTCTAAGAGAGCAAATCTGTGCAAAGTCATGGGGGCTAGGAGATAAGGATGCTGTATATGGGGGAAAGTAAGTAGGCTAGTTTGACTGCAAAGCAGAGTTTGTGTGGGGTCATAATGTGAACTAGGTTAGAAATGAAAGGGGAGATTATAGTCTGAATGGTTTTAAATGTTAAGCCTAGGAGTTTATATTTTATCCCTGAGATAAAAAAGAAGTCCCTGAAGCTTCTTGAGCATAATCAATTCTATATATTAGAAAGATTATATTGACAGCTATGTGAAAAATGAATTTAGTTCTCTTTAGTTTAGGCTCTTATTGGGTCTTGCTAGAATTACTGCAATCACCTCCCAAATGGTTTCCCAGTTTCAAATCTCTTCCTATTCAAGTCTATCCTCAACAAAGCTACCTAAGTGATTTTCCTCAAGTTCAGTTCTGAACAAATATGTCACCCCCTTATGCAATAAACTTCAGTGGCTCCCTACTACTTCTAGGATAAAATATAAAATACTCCATTTAGCTTTTTTTAATTTAATTTTTTTCAATTATGAATTCTTTCCCTCCCATTCCTTTATCCATTAAGAATGCAAGAAAAACAAAACCCACAAATATGTATAGTCATGAAAAATAAATTCCTAAATTAGCTGTGTTTTAAAAAATAAAAAAGTAAAAGAAGAAAGTATGTGCCAATCTACAGTTTTGAGTCCCATTAGTTCTGTCTGGATATTGATAGCATATTTTATTAAGAATCCTTCGAAATAACTGATCAGTATTCTTCAGTTTTTCAAAGTTATTTGTTTTTACAATATTGTTCTTATTCTGCTCATTTCATTTGTATCTTCCTATTTTTGAAGTCATTACTTTCATTATTTCTGTGTTGTTGTACAATCATTTCAGTCATGTCTGACTGCGGTTTCATTTGGGGTTTTCTTGGCAAAAACATTGGAGTGGGTTGCCATTTTCTTTTCCAGTTTATTTTACAGATGAGGAAATGGAGGCAAACAGGGTTAAGTGACTTGGCCAGGACCACATAGCTAAGAAGTATCTGAGGCCAGATTTGAACTTAGGAAGATGAGTCATGTACAATAATATTCCATCTCATTCATTACCATAATTAGTTCAATTCATTTAGCTTTTAAGCTTTTCGAATCTGAACCTATCCTATCATTCCAGTCTTGCTCTACATTACTGTGTGATACAGCCACATTCCCCTCTCTGTTTCTCACACAGAGCACTTCATTTGTCATCTTTGTGCCTTTGATTTTTTTGACTGTCATGCCAAGGTACAAATCCCTCTCTTCCTTCATCACACCTTTCCTGATCTTTTATCCTCTCCTCCCAATTGTTAATGTCCTACCTTTATAATCACCTTCTATTCATTCTTTTTATATTTATTTTGTGTATTCTTACGGAAGTGTTTGCTATTTTCCTTTTAAAATGTAAACAGTGAATAATGATGACCTCATTCTTTATTTTTATTTATGCAATACCTAACATCTTGCTTGGCCCATAGAACTGAATAAATACTTGATTGATTGGGTTGGAGGGACAATAGAAGCAAAGAGGTAGCTTTGTGGGCTATTTTGATAAACCAGGTGAGAGATGATTATAGCCTGAACTAGGACGGTAATCATTCAAGTCTGGAGAGGGGATGGATGTAAGAAGTGGCATGGAAGCAAAATTGCTAAGACTTCACAAATGACTAGATCTGGGCATGGAGGAAGAATGATAAGCTGTAAATGAGCCAAAGTTCTAGATTTGGGTGACTGGATGATGGCATTCTTTAAAGAAAAAAAGAAATTAGAATAAAGATTTAGGGAGAGAGATTGTAATTTTTTTTTAATATATTTTATTTGATCATTTCCAAGCATTATTCGTTAAAGACATAGATCATTTTCTTTTCCTCCCCCCCACCCCCCATAGCCGACGCGTAAGTCCACTGAGCATTAGATGTTTTCTTGATTTGAACCCATTGCTTTGTTGATAGTATTTGCATTAGAGTGTTCATTTAAAGTCTATCCTCTGTCATGTCCCCTCAACCTCTGTATTCAGGCAGTTGCTTTTTCTCGGTGTTTCCACTCCCATAGTTTATCCTTTGCTTATGAATGGTGTTTTTTTCTCCTGGATCCCTGCATGTTGTTCAGGGACATTACACCGCCACTAATGGAGAAGTCCATTACGTTCGATTATACCACAGTGTATTAGTCTCTGTGTACAATGTTCTCCTGGTTCTGCTCCTCTCGCTCTGCATCACTTCCTGGAGGTTGTTCCAGTCTCCATGGAACTTCTCCACTTTATTATTCCTTTGAGCACAATAGTATTCCATCACCAACATATACCACAGTTTGTTCAGCCATTCCCCAATTGATGGGCATCCCCTCGTTTTCCAGTTTTGGGCCACCACAAAGAGCGCAGCTATGAATATTTTTGTACAAGTCTTTTTGTCCATTATCTCTTTGGGGTACAGACCCAGCAGTGCTATGGCTGGGCCAAAGGGTAGATATTCTTTTGTCGCCCTTTGGGCATAGTTCCAAATTGCCCTCCAGAATGGTTGGATCAGTTCACAGCTCCACCAGCAATGAATTAATGTCCCTACTTTGCCACATCCCCTCCAGCATTCATTACTTTCCTTTGCTGTTATGTTAGCCAATCTGCTAGGTGTGAGGTGATACCTCAGAGTTGTTTTGATTTGCATCTCTCTGATTATAAGAGATGTAGAGCACTTCTTCATGTGCTTGTTAATAGTTTTGATTTCTTTATCTGAGAACTGCCTATCCATTTCCCTTGCCCATTTATCAATTGGAGAATGGCTTGATTTTTTGTACAATTGATTTAGCTCATCATAAATATGAGTAATTAAACCTTTGTCAGAGGTTTCTATGAAGATTTTTTCCCAATTTGTTGTTTCCCTTCTGATTTTAGTTACATTGGTTTTGTTTGTACAAAAGCTTTTTAGTTTGATGTAGTCAAAATTATTTATTTTACATTTTGTGATTCTTTCTATATCTTGCTTGGTTTTAAAGCCTTTCCCCTCCCAAAGGTCTGACATGTATACTATTCGGTGTTTACCCAATTTACTTATGGTTTCCTTCTTTATGTTTAAGTCACTCACCCATTTTGAATTTATCTTGGTGTAGGGTGTGAGGAGTTGATCTATTCCTAGTCTCTCCCACACTGTCTTCCAATTTTCCCAGCAGTTTTTATCGAATAGTGGATTTTTGTCCCAAAAGCTGGGATCTTTGGGTTTATCGTATACTGTCTTGCTGAGGTCGCTTTCCCACAGTCTATTCCACTGATCTTCCTTTCTGTTTCTTAGCCAGTACCAAATTGTTTTGATGACTGCTGCTTTGTAATATAGTTTAAGGTCAGGGACTGCAAGGCCCCCCTCATATGTGGTTTTTTTTTTCATTATTTCCCTGGATATCCTTGATCTTTTGTTCTTCCAAATGAACTTTGTTATGTTTTTTTCTAAATCAGTGAAGAAGTATTTTGGTAGTTCAATGGGTATGGCACTAAGTAGATAAATGAGTTTGGGTAGGATGGTCATTTTTATTATATTGGCTCGTCCTATCCATGAGCAGTTAATGTTTTTCCATTTGTTCAAGTCTAGTTTTAGTTGTGTGGCGAGTGTTTTGTAGTTGTGTTCATATAGTTCCTGTGTTTGTCTTGGGAGATAGATTCCTAGGTATTTTATTTTGTCTAAGGTGATTTTGAATGGGATTTCTCTTTCAAGTTCTTGCTGCTGAGCTGTGTTGGAGATATATAGAAAAGCTGATGATTTATGTGGGTTTATTTTGTATCCTGCAACTTTGCTAAAGTTGTTGATTATTTCAATTAGCTTTTTGGTTGAATCTCTAGGATTCTTTAAGTAGACCATCATGTCATCCGCAAAGAGTGATAACTTGGTCTCCTCCTTGCCTATTTTGATGCCTTCAATTCCTTTATCTTCTCTAATTGCTACTGCTAGTGTTTCTAGTACAATGTCAAATAGTAGAGGTGATAATGGGCATCCTTGTTTCACTCCTGATCTTATTGGGAATGCATCTAGTTTATCCCCATTGCAGATGATATTAGCTGTTGGTTTTAGATATATACTGTTTATTATTTTTAGGAATGACCCTTCTATTCCTATGCTTTCTAGTGTTTTTAATAGGAATGGGTGTTGTATTTTATCAAAGGCTTTTTCTGCATCTATTGAGATAATCATGTGGTTCTTCTGAGTTTGCTTGTTGATGTGGTCAATTATGTGGATGGTTTTCCTGATGTTGAACCAGCCCTGCATCCCTGGTATGAATCCTACTTGATCATGGTGAATGATCCTTCTGATCACTTGCTGGAGTCTTTTTGCTAGTATCCTATTTAAGATTTTTGCATCTATATTCACTAGGGAGATTGGCCTATAGTTTTCTTTCTCTGTTTTTGACCTGCCTGGTTTTGGAATCAGTACCATGTTTGTGTCGTAAAAGGAGTTTGGTAGAACTCCCTCTTTGCTTATTATGTCAAATAGTTTGTATAGTATTGGGATTAACTGTTCTCTGAATGTTTGATAGAATTCACAGGTGAATCCATCAGGCCCTGGGGATTTTTTCTTAGGAAGTTCTTTGATGGCTTGATGGATTTCAATTTCTGATATGGGATTATTTAAGAATTCTATTTCCTCTTCTGTTAGTCTAGGCAGTTTGTATTTTTGTATATATTCATCCATTTCTCCTAAATTGGTGTATTTATTGCCATATAATTGGGCAAAGTAATTTCTAATGATTGCCTTAATTTCCTCCTCATTGGAGGTGCTGTCCCCCTTTTCATCTTTAATGCTGTGAATTTGCTTTTCTTCCTTCCTTTTTTTAATTAGATTGACCAGTACTTTGTCTATTTTGTTTGTTTTTTCAAAGTACCAGCTTCTTGTCTTATTTATTAAATCAATAGTTCTATCACTTTCGATTTTATTAATTTCTCCCTTAATTTTTAGGATTTCTAATTTGGTTTTCTGCTGGGGGTTTTTAATTTGATCGCTTTCGAGTTTTTTCAATTGCATTTCCAATTGATTGATCTCTGCTCTCCCTTGTTTGTTAATATAAGCTTTCAGGGATATGAATTTGCCTCTGATTACCGCTTTGGCTGCATCCCAAAAGGTTTGAAAGGATGTTTCGCCATTGTCATTTTCCTTGATGAAATTATTAATTGTTTCTATGATTTCTTCTTTAACTAAACGGTTTTGGAGTATCATATTGTTTAATTTCCGATTGGTTTTAGATTTGGTTTTCCATGTACCATTACTAATCATTATTTTTATTGCCTTGTGATCTGAGAAGGCTGCATTCATTATTTCTGCTTTTTTGCATTTGTATGCTATGTTTCTGTGACCTAATGTATGGTCAATTTTTGTGAATGTGCCATGTGGTGCTGAGAAGAAGGTGTATTCCTTTTTATCCCTATTTATTTTTCTCCATATGTCTATTAATTCTAATTTTTCTAAGATTTCATTCACTTCTTTTACCTCTTTCTTATTTATTTTTTGATTTGATTTATCTAAATTTGATAATGGTTGGTTTAAGTCTCCCACTAGTATGGTTTTATTGTCTATTTCTTCCTTCAATTCTCCTAGTTTCTCCATTAGAAATTTGGGTGCTATATTATTTGGTGCATACATGTTGATTAATGATATTTCCTCGTTGTCTAGAGTCCCTTTTAACAAAATATAATTACCTTCCCTATCCCTTTTGATCAGGTCTATTTTTGCATTGGCTTTATCAGATATCATGATTACCACTCCTGCCTTCTTTCTATCAGTTGAGGCCCAGAAGGTCTTACTCCATCCTTTAATTCTGACCTTGTGGGTGTCAACCCGCCTCATGTGTGTTTCTTGAAGACAACATATGGTAGGGTTTTGGATTCTAATCCATTCTGCTATTCGTCTACGTTTTATGGGTGAGTTCATCCCATTCACGTTCAAAGTTATGATTGTCATTTGTGGACTCCCTGGCATTTTGATTGCCTTCCCTAATTCTAACCTTTTCTTCTTCGGCTCTACCTTTTAGTCCAGTGATTTACTTTGAATCAGTCCCCCTTGTCCCCTCCCTTGATGTTTCCCTTTTTAGTCCCTCCCTTTTTCTTCCCTCCCTCTCCCCCCTCTCTTTCCCTCCCTTTTTGTTCTCCCTCTCCCCCTCCCCCCCTTGGTTTTCCCTTCTCCTTACCCTTGTTGGGTAAGATAGAATTCAAGATCCCAATGGATCTGGATGTTTTTCCCTCTCAGAGTTGATTTCCCTGAGATTGAGGTTTAAGTAACCCCCCCCCCCCTCTTCCTCTCCTTCTTATAGGAGTTTTCTTCCCCTCCCCTTCCCATGTGAATCTTTGTGTGAGAATCATTATTCTATTTGGTCTTTCTTTACCCCCTATTTATACATTACATTTTCCCCACATGTTAGTATACATAGATTGATATAAATGTAGTCCTTATAGAAGAGAGTTTGAGTAAAAGAAGAAGTAACATTTTTCCCCTTTCCTTAATATTTACCTTTTCAGGTATTCCTTGCTCTTTGATTTTCGGTATCAAACTTTCCACAGAGCTCTGGTCTTTTCTTTGCAAAAAGTTGGAAGTCTTCTATTTTGTTGAATGCCCATACTTTCCCTTGGAAGTATATAGTCAGTTTTGCTGGGTAGCTGATTCTTGGTTGGAGACCCAGCTCTCTTGCCTTTCTGAAGATCATGTTCCATGCCTTACGATCATTCAGAGTAGAACTTGCAAGGTCTTGTGTGACCCTGATTGGCATTCCTTTATATCTAAATTGTCTTTTTCTAGCCTCCTGTAGGATTTGTTCTTTTGTTTGATAGCTTTGGAATTTGGCAATTACATTCCTGGGAGTTGTCTTTTGGGGGTTTAGTGTAGAAGGTGTTCTGTGAGCTCTGTCAGTGGCTGTATTGCCCCCTTGTTCTAGAATCTCTGGGCAATTTTCTTTGAATATATCTTGTATCACCATGTCCAGTTTGGTGTTTATTTCTGGCTTTTCTGGGAGTCCAATTATTCTTAAATTTTCTCTTCTCCCTCTATTTTCCAGATCTATCACCTTGTCGGTGAGATATTTTATGTTCTCTTCTAATTTCTTGGTGTTTTGGCTTTGCTTTATTAGTTCTTGCTTTAAAGCCTGGTTTTCTTTTACAGTTTGGTCAAACTGGTTTTGTAGATGCGTGAATTTCTTTTGCATTATTTCCCACTTTTCCTCCCAGAGGGCTTCCATCTTTTTGGTCATTTCTGATTCAAATTCTTCATGGGTTTGTGGAGAGTTTCTATTTCCTTTGGAAGATTTTGGAGAATTTTCTTGTATATCTTCTTCTATCTGCTCTGTATTTTGTATTTTGGCTCCATAGAATGTGTCCAAAGTCGCCCCTTTGTTCTTATTTTTCTTGGTATTTTGGGGCTTCTGTGCTTCTGTGGAGTTTGCCATTTCTGAATGTGGAGGATTAGCTTTTCTTATCTCTGTCTGGTGATCAGAGGCTTTAGTCCGGGGCAGATTGTCCCTTCTATGAGCTTTCCCTGGGTTAAACTGAATATGCCTCACTGGAACTGGAATGGAAGGGTCGGACCACGAGGCCACACTCTCCCCCTGGCTCGCTTTCCGGAAGTTGCCTTCAGAATCGCTGGCCGTGAGGCTGTTTCGTTGGCCTGCGGGGGGATGGGCTGCAGGTTCCCCAAGAGGGCAAGGACTTTCGCTGAGACTTGGATAGCAGGATCCAGCTTGTGAGGCTGTCTTGCCCGCCCTGAGGGTTGCTGTTGTTTCGACCTGCTCTCTGCAGAGGAAGCCCCAGGCAGTAACTTTCACTGGGACTCGGGTAGAAGGCCCTGAGGGTTGTTGTTCCGAGGACCCTGCTCTCTGCTGGGGGGAGCAATGACTTTCACTGGGACTCGGGTAGAAGGCCCTGAGGGTTGTTGTTCCGAGGACCCTGCTCTCTGAGCCCGGCGGGGCTGCGGCTTCCTGGAGCCTTGGACTCTGCGCTCCTACCCCTGAGGTCCGAGTGATCTCGGGTTCTGGCTTTTGAGGGGGGCCGTACCTTTTGAACCGGGTCCAGGTCCAGGAGGAGGGTTCCCAGGGTCTGTGCTGTTGATCGTTTTGAATTTCGGCGCCTTAGGAGCTTATAGTTTGAGATCAGTCGGGAAGGGTTTTCCAGAGATCTGAACTTTAGCTTTCTCTAAGCCGCCATCTTAACCGGAAGTTCCTGTAATTTTTTTTTAATATATTGATCATGTTTCTATTTTCTTCCTTTTTTTTTTCTTCTGGAGAAATAGTATTCCTCCTCCTTTCAAAGATAATCCTATATTATTGAAATGATTTCTCCCAGTTTTTTTTGTTTCTTCCCTTCTATCCTAGAGAAAAGGTGTCCCTTCTTTCCAAAGATAGTACTGTACCACTGATATCATCTATATACATATATATATATATATATATATATATATATATATATATATATATATATAAGAAGCCAGGATCAATTGGAAATAATCAACAGAGAGAAGGCTCTAAAAATGAGGGGGGGATCAGGAAAAGCTTTCTCTACAAACTAGAATTTTGGCTAGAACTTGGGAGAAGCCAGGGAAGTCATTTGACTGAGATGAGGAGGGAGAATATTTCATCCATGAGGAAATAATCAATGAAAATTTCCAGAATTAGAAATTGGAGTGTCTTGTTTCAGCAAGCAAGCCAGTGTCATTAGATGAAAGGGTAGATGTGTGTGTGTATGTGTAAGATGCTGTGAGAAGTAAGATATAAGAGTTTTGTATGACAAAAAGAGGCTTTCATATTTGATTCTGGAGGTGATAGAGAAGCCATTAGACTTTAGCTTTTAAAGTTCTTCCTACTTGTGGGTGATAATGTAATGATACCTACCAGGACTGATGTGAGGATCAAATGAGATACTATTTGCAAAGAACTTATCAAAAAAATTAATAAATGCCTTTTTCTCCTTTGCCTTCATCCTTTTCTTTATTTTTTAAAAAAATTCTTACCTTCTGTCTTAGAAAGAAGGGCTAGCAATTGGGGTTAAGTGACTTGGCAAAGGTCACACAGCTAAGAAGTGTCTGAGGCCAGTTTTGAAACCAGGACCTTCTATCTCCAGTCATTGCTCTCCATCTATTGAGCCACCTAGTTGTCCCTGTTCCTCCTCCTCATTCTTTTCAAAGGCAGTCTAATCCCCTCTTTAACTCTAGTTTAAAATTTAGGCTCAATGTACCATATACTTGAGTAGGAAGCTTTAGGGATCTTTAGATAATCCCATTTCAACATAATGCTACCATGATGATTTAATCTTCCATTACCTCTGACTTGGACTATTGCATTAAGCTTTTGATAGATACTTCTGATGTCAATGTCAAGCCTATCTCATTCATTCTACAATGGGGGCGGAGTCAAGATGGCAGCTTAGAAGCAGCAAAAGTTCAGACCTCTGAAAACCCTTCCTTACCAATCCAAAACTGAATGCTCCTAGGGGACTGAAATTCAAACTTAACAACAGGACAGAGGCGGGGAACCCTCCTTTTGGACTGAAATCAAAAGGTATGCCCCCCAAAAGCCAGAATCTGAGAACACTTGGGTCTAAGGGGAAGGCAGAAGGAAGGTCCCAGGACCCCTCTCCCCCAACCCAGAGCTCTGAGCTCCCAAAGGCAGCAGGAACCTCTGGGCGGGCAAAGGTGCTGGTTTGGAGGGTCTACCTTGTGAGCAGCGGGGCACCAGGCTCGGAGTGTCCAGTGTGAACAGCGGGGAGGAAGCCAGGGAGAGACAGGTTCCCGTGGCTGGGTCCTTCCATCTGGCTCCAGTCTCACTGTTGCCTTGGGGCACATCCAGACCAATCCAGTTGAACCTAATTCCATCAGGACTCCTCAGAGCTCAGGGAGGCCAGGACCCCTCCCCCCCTTGAGTGAAGGGCCTCCGGCAAGGACAGGAACCTGGGGCAGGCAAAGGCACTGGGGAACCTTGCAGACAGCGGAGAAGCAGCTGGAGAGATCTGGAGAGAGCCTGGGGGGCTCAGCCTTCCAGGAGTCTTTGGCCTCAGAGCACATACAGCTCAAACCAGTTGAACTTAATCTGATCAAAAGCCTCCAGAGGACAGGGAAGCTAACATTCCTCCCCTAGACTATACCAAGAGATCTTACAAAGCTCCAAGAGGGGAGACTGACAGCCCCAAAACAAAAAAAAAAAACGAGAGGAGCAAGAGCACAGACAAATACGGGGAGCAAAGAAGGGGTAAACTTGAGCAAACAACAGAAAAAGAAGAAAGAAATTACAATAGACAGCTTCTGCACAGGTAATGAGCAAAGAGTGAACGAAACAGAGGGGGAGGGATCAGCAAAGGGAAAAATCAGAAATCCCAGTGAATTGGATACAGGCTTTGGAAGAACTCAAAATGCAATTCAAAACACAATTAAGAGAGGCTGAAGACAATTGGGAAAAGAACTTAAAAACTATGATAAGTCATCTGGAAACAGAGGCACTTGAACTAAAACAAGAAAATAGTGTCTTGAAAGCCAAAATCAACCAGCTGGAAAATGAGGCAAAGCAGATGAAAGATGAGGCAAAGCAGATGAAAGATGAGGTGAAGAAGATGAAAGATGAGAAAAAGGAGATGAAAGACAAGGTAAAGAGGATGAAAGATGACCTCTAAAGAAAATCAGACCAAAAGGAAAATGATGACCAAAAAGCCAAGGATGAAATCCAGTCTTTAAGAACCAGAATACAACTAGAATCAAGTGACCTCACAAGGCAGCAAGACACTATAAAACAAAACCAAAAGAATGAAAAAATTGAGGAAAACATGAAGCATCTCATTCACAAAACAGGATTTTGAAAATTGTTCAAGGCGAGACAATTTAAGAATCATTGGTCTACCAGAAGACCATGACAAAAGAAAAAGCCTGGACATTATATTACAGGAAATTATTTTAAAAAACTGCCCCGATATCCAAGAACAAGAGGGAAAAGTGGAGATTGAAAGAATCCACAGATCACCTCCTGTACAATGTGTCACAAGATAAATTTTCCTAAAACATTAGTTTTACCATGACATATTCCTGGTCAAAAACTTTTGTGGCCCGTGATTGTATCTTATTTTTAATCATTACTAAACCTCTCCATTTTCTGGTCCCATCCTCTTTCTTATTTAGGCTTACTCCCTTTTACTCATAAACTCAGACAGTTCTTGGGCTAGAAGAGATTTTATAAATTATAACCCACTTCGCCTATGTTATAGATGAGAATCTTCATGCATTCTATTCTCCAATGAAATTGGAATACTAACCACTCCTTTGCCATGCTCTTTCCTTCACCTGGAAGAACCTTTTCCATCTCTGCCTATAAAACTCCTACCCATTCAAGGATCACTTCAGATACTACTTGTTCCATGAGGCCTTTCCTCTGAATTATAAATATGTCCCTTTATTTGAATTTCCATAATATTTCTTTTGTATCTCTCTTATTGCATATTCCTCCTTCCATACTAGTTTTTGATTTAAATTTCTTTGCTGTCACCATGCTTCCCTTCATCCCCTATTATCTGGTCATCCTTGTATATCTTGCCTCCCTGGAGAAAATTGTGTCCCTATTGGAGACTGTTTCTTTTGAAAAACTATTTTGAGATGGCTCCAGTTACAATTTTTTTCACCCTTTATCCTTGGACACCAATGTCTTAAATTTCACCATCCTTTTCCCCTCACCAGGTCTAGATCATGAACCTTAATAAAATCAACTTAACCATCATTGTTGTATGCCAGTCTACTTCAAATAGATCCATGCACAACCTCATTAACTTTCCATGGAGAAGTGTACTTTCCTGGTCTTTCCATTAGAATATAAGCTTCTTAAGCATCTTTGCTTTCACATTTCTATCCTTAATACTTATCACATAGTAGTTAATAAGGGTTTTTGCTCATGTAGGCAAGTAGAATAAAAAATCTTTGAGTTTGAGGGCTGAATATTTTTCTGCTTATAATTCTTGAATTGCCTAACATAGTGATTTTCACATAACAGATAATTAGTTTTTGTTGAATGAAGATATAAAAACTGGGAAGAGAAACTAGAAGTGCTGGCATCTACATATGACATTTGTAAGAAATCTCTTAAGACCTACAATTGCAGCAACTTCCAGCAGGAGATGCTGGTATCAATTCAAGAATATAGTGTAAGAAGTAAGGTTCCCTTCTCATGGATTGAAAATGGTTCTGATTACATCCTTTGAACTCCTCAGTAAGCCAGGTAACAGATTGCTCTATCATATATTTTGTCTTTTGACTTTGCAATTTATATTTTCTATAGTTTCATAGATGAAAGGTTAATTGCCCCAGGTTCCAAATTACTTGTGAAATGAATAGTCTTTTCCATTGCCTATCTCAACACAGAAGCTTCTCTCCCTGTAGCTAAGATTTCTGTCCACATTCAAGAGTAGGAAAAAACACTCAGCCAAGTTAAAAAGTCCTGGGTATCTCTTTCAATCAAACCTTCCAATCAAGACGTGGTTATTGAGGTAACTAACTACTTGTTGGCTGGAGGTACCCATCTTGGTTGACTTTACATTCTACCTACCATAAGATTGTGAATTGAGATACAGATACAAATAAGGATGACAGTTCCTTCTCTTTAGGAGTTTTCATTCTCCAAAAAGAAATGCACATAAAGGAGTGGTAACCAGAGAGAAGTATCTTGGAGGGAAATCAGAGGGATGGTGGTTGGAATAAAAAGAGAAGCAAGAAGGTGAGTGCTTGATCACTTGGTCTGATGATAGCTGGGAAATAGCATAGTGAATCTTTTTGGGTGAGATAAAATACAAGTGCCCCAATCAGAAGTCCAGGGTCCCAGAGTGGGAGCTTGAGTTCCTTATGGGAAGTTGAGAATTGGGCATAGGAGTATGACAGCTTAAAGATGACTAGGATATGGCATGGTAGATCTGGGTCCGGGCAATAATAAAGTTCCTTAATATTGCACTCCAGAGAGCAAGAGAGAGCTGAAAAGAAGGCCAACTTATTTTTGATCCCCTGTGCATATTTTTTCTTGGTATCTGAGGAATAGGAGAATGGAGTATTTCCTTCCTCTTGGGGGAAAACTAGGAACCAAAATTATTTTGAAACATTTTGATATACTAATCCACCAACTACCTTGTGGCCTAATATCAAAAAGTCCCCAACACATATTGAAGAAGAACTAAACTGAAACAAATTGGGAAAGGACCCTATACAATAGTCAGTCTCATCCATTATTTAACAATTATTTATCCTTGGATAGAAGACTGCAGTTTTATCTAAAAGGACTTCTTTCACTGTTGTAAAAGTATCTGGTCATTTCCCCTTGTCTACTGCCCTTGAACAAGAAATGCTTCTCATTTTTATTATAAAACCTGCCAATTGCATTTTCAGTGACTGATCCTACTCTTTCTTTACCATTCACTCTTTTATGAAATGCTTTATTAATCTATCTCAGTTGCTGCAGAATGCTACTGATTGGTTATGCACTCTAACTGGGCCTGAAAGGTTAAAAAAACAAATCTGTACTAAATAAAGATAAATGCTATTCACTGAGAGTAATATTTCTTAGCCTGCTCATGGATGTTTTTGACTTCAGTTTGGCCTCTTATCTCTGACCTGCCATCGTCTTATCCTTGGTGTGGGCATAGCTCTTCCAAAAGGTCATATTCCTATCTGTCAAGAGAACTCTCTGACATTTCCTAAATTTATATATGTGCATGTATGCATATATGTACACACATATTTTTCTGTTTATATATATGTAAATACATGTATATCTATTTATGCATATATAGATACATATATTGCCATTCATACATATTGCCCAGAAATGGCTCTGAATAGTGGTTATGCTTGATCTGTTCCAACCACCTGAGAATGGTTTCCTTCTCTTTTTTCTACCAAGGAATTCTGCTTTCAAAACTCAACTCAAAATTTAATTTTTTCTTGGAAATCTTCCATAGATTACTCTACCTAATTTTGAATCCTTTACTTTGTTCTTGTATGTTTATTTAGTATTTCTTTAATGTTTACTTATCACAGAATTCAAGAAATCACATAATTTCAGTTAGGACTCCCAGAGGACATCCAGTTTCATCAATATCCAACAACTGTCTAAGTAGTGAGGGGAAACCATTAAGCCATTACCCTATTCCACCTTTAATAGCTCTGGTTGTTTGAAAATCCTTCAGACATCAATTCACTTCTTTGTAACTTGAAACCATTGATTCTGAATCTTCCCTGTTTGTGTGAGCAGAACAAGTCTAATCCCTTCTCTGTCAAAGAGCCCTTCAAATACTTGAAGGCATCTTTCAAATCCCTATCCCACAACACCCACGTTTTCATTTCTCAGCCTAGGGTTCCCCACCCCCTCACCTCACTTCCTTCAGATATTATAGAATATGACCTTTAGGCCATTCACAATTTTGTTCAACTTCCTACAGATATACTTCAGCTTATAAATGTTTTTTTTTCCCCTTTAGGACTTGTTTCTGTTCTTCTTTACAAATGTATTCTGTAGTCTTTCTACATGTACGTGGTCTATCTCTTCATCTCAACTATGAGGTCCCTGAGGCTTCCTAATGTCTCCCTTAACCCACCTTCATTCATCTTTATCCTGTAAAATGTGTCTCTACACACAGAAGCTTAATAAATATTGACTGGGGAGGCTCTGGTGTTTCTGGTATCATAGTGGCTGCTTTGGGTTTTGGGATTATGACTGAGACAGAATGAGAAATCCAGAAGTTATCCTGGGCAGGGGCCATTTCAGACTTTGAGGTTAAAACCTTTGAGAAGTGAGGAGAATTCTAAAATCACAAAATTCCAGTATTGGAATGTGTGGCACAGGTTATAAAGACCAAACTCATACTTGAACAAAAATCTTTTCTACAACAATGTCTAGAAAATAGCAAGTGCTTAATAAATGCTTTTTTATTCAAATGCTCATCTACACTGCCAGAAGGCCTCTGGTAGGAGGGAACTATTATCTCCTAAGGTGGTCAATTATACTTTAAGATAATTGTAATTGTTAGGAATTTTTTTTACATTAAGCTTAAATTTACCCCTCTGCAACTCTCACTCATTGTTTCCAGCTCTACCCTTTGGGGCCAAGCAGAATTTATCTAATCCCTCTTGCATATGGCAGCCCTTTAAATATTTGAAAACTATTATCATGGTCCAATTAACTCTTCTTTTCTCCAGGTTAAATATGTTCATTTGCTTCAAATGATATGATATGATTATCATTTATTAAGCAAGTACTATGTGCCAGGCACTAGGGATATAAGTTAAAAAAAAAAGAAAAAGAAAAACACTCCCTGCCCTAAAATTGCTTACAATCTAATGGGAGTTTATATATGAAAGGAAGCTGAAAATTGGGAGGGCACAAAAAGGAATGCTGGAGAATATCTAGTATAGAAGAATGATGAAGATGGTGGTGGAGTCAAAACCAGGTAGAGCCTCTGGTGGCTAATGATGAGATGTCCAGGATTTTGAGCTTTCCCTAAGTGGGGACTATGGGAAAAGTTTTTTCTCCACAACTCCAGTCCTCCAAACAGAAAAGCAGAAGCAAGTGAGGGGACTGATGAGACATGAGTAGCAAAGCTGAACCAATATCCATGATGATAAGTTACTTGGGGATGATTGTATCTTGGCTGTGGCATGATGAAGATGACAATGGAATCAAAACCAAACAAATCAGCTGGTGGCAAATGATCCTTATGTGGCAGAAGCTCAAGACCTTTTACCATCTTGGTAGCTTTCCTTTGGGTGTTCTCCAGCTTATCAATATTTGACTTTAAATATAATGACGAAAATTACAGAGTGCTAGGAAATAGTATGTCACAAATCCTGTGCACAAATGCAATTTACTCAATACAGTCTAAGTTTGCATTAGCTTTTTTTTGGCTGCTGTATTATATAACTGACTCATATTGGACTTGCAGTAACTAAAACACACAGAACTTTTTTTATGTGAACTGCTGTTTGTTGTGAGCTATTGCTATAGTCACACATCCCTTCAATCTGTGAATATAATTTTTTGAACCCAAGCATAAGACTTTACATTAATTTCTATTCAAGGTCATCTTATTTGATTCATATCATTATTCTAGTATTTGAAGATTTTTTATTTTGATTTTTTTTATCTTATTAGTTGTACCTTCCAGCTTTGTGTCATGTTCATATTTTATAACAAAGTTATCTATGCCTTTTCTTAAGGCATTGCTTAAACATATTAAGCAGCATAGGGACCAAGGAAAGGTTTCTGGGGTAGATAGCTAAAGACGTTCTTTGACTCACTGATATCATATCATTACTAGTTGCTCTTTGGGTCCAAGTGTTCTGTGAGTTATGAATCTATATCTGCTATTTTTTATTACACATCTCTCCACATCTTTCATCAGAATAGTATGGGAGACTGTCAAGTGCTTTGCTAAAATGTAGATAACTAAAATATTTATAGAATTTTCCTATTCTAGTAATAATAATAACTGGGTCAAATAAAGAAATAAGGCTACTGTTATGATCTCTTCTTTTTTATAAAAAAACCTTACCTTCCATCTTATAATTAATACTGTGTATTATTTCTAGTGCAGAAGAGTGGATTAGGACTAGGCAATGGGGGTAAAGTAACTTGCCAAGACAGCTAGCCTCCCCCTATTATGATCTATTCTTGGTGAAATCATACTAACTTTTTGTGAAATTAAAGGACCATGGAATGATATGCATTCTGTAAGAAATCTTGGCATTATAAAATTTAAGCATAAAAATTTTCTCTCTTCCTTGTAGGGTAGGGAAGTTCATCTATGACTACCTGTAATATAATCCTAGAAAGTAAAGGGCAGATAATGATATATTAAACTATTAAAGATGTGATCCCTTGAAAAGTTTAATAGTTTACTTAACTGAATTAAGAGAGTCTTCCACTATCTGGACAAAAGACTTATCATTTTCCTGGTGATCCTTAAAAGTCAGTCAAATGATATGGATTTGAGGGATTCCAGGTTGGGGACAGATTTGTAGAGTACTCCTTGTATCTATACCAAAGAGTACTGTATTTTGGTTGTGGGGAAGAAGAGATTTTCTTTACTTCTGCATCAGCTATAGTGTCTAGTAGTAGAGTTACTTGCCCAATAGGATACACTTCATTGACCTGTTCAAGAAAATCAGTTCAATATGCCCAAAGGGCTTTAAAAGACTGCCTGCCCTTTGATCTGGCCATACCACTGCTGGGTTTATACCCCAAAGAGATAATAAGGACAAAAGGCTTGAACAGAAATATTTATAGCTGCATTCTTTGTAGTGGCAAAAAAATTGGAAAATGAAGGAATGCCCTCTGATTAGGGAACGACTGAACAAATTGTAGTATATGTGAGTGATGGAATACTATTGTGCTCAAAGGAATAATGAACTGGAGGAATTCCATGTGAACTGGAATGACCTCCAGGAACTGATACAGATTGAAAGGAGCAGAACCAGGAGGACATTATACACAGAAACAGATACACTGTGGCACAATTGAATGTAATGGACTTCTCTACTGACAGCAATGCAATGATCCAGGACAATTCTGAGGGACTTAAGAGAAAGAAGCTGTCCACATCTAGAGAGAGAACTGTGGGAGTAGAAATACAGAAGAAAAACAACTGCTTGATCACATGGTTTGATGGGGATATGATTAGGAATGTAGGCTCTAAATGATCACTCTAGTGCAAATATCAATAACATGGAAATAGGTCTTGATCAATGACACATGTAAAACCCAGTGGAATTGCTCATGGCTTCGAGATGGGGGGAGAAGGGGAGGGAAAGAACATGAATTATGTAATCATGGAAAATATTCAAAGTTAATTAATTAAATAAAAATTTTCAAGTAAAATAAAAAAGAAAATCAGTTTGAGAGTTTGAAGTATAGTTGAGATGTATCCAGCACATAGTAGATACCCTCCTTCTACTCAGATCTGGACATAAAGGCAGTCATTTAAGGGAAGAAGAAATTTCAAGGAGCAATTCAAAGTAGGGAATAGAGCTGGCCATGGATTCATGGATTCATTAGATAACTAGCCATATGTATGAGAAGAGAGAGGGCATTCAAAGCCCTGGCAGTACCAGTAGCATCAATTGCCATCACTATACATATTCTCAACATGTGTATCTCACAACCATGGTGAGTTTCCTCCTTCATTTTCCAGAAGTGCTCATATATTTGTAGAAGAACATGACATCCCAGGTTTAAGAGAGAATATTCTATGGCTACTATGCATACTTTACTGTCTTTGTAATGGCCTTATCTCTCCTGACTGACTGTTAATGGAAAGTACACTGTTTTAGAAAGGGAAATCTATAGAGGATGCCTCTGGAACCTATTTATAGCAGTTGTCCTGGGCATTCAACATATAAATACAACTGAAAGTTGGAGAAAGTATCTCAGATGTACTACATTAGGATCATAGATTTAGATCTGGAAGGGTCCTTTGACACCAACTCCAACTTCATTTTATACAGAAAGGAACTTGGGAGAATAAGTAATCACCTAAAGTCACATGTATAATAAATGAGTTAAGATTTGACCCCAGGTTCTTTTAATGGCAGTGCTCTTTCCACTTGACCACACTTTTATTTTAGCTCTTTCCTTCTTTTCCTCTTAGCATACCATTTCCTTCTCCTAGCCTTTTCTAGAGCAAAAAGTTAAAAAAAAATGTTTGAAAACTAAAAGAAAATAGTTTGAGCTGCATAAAAAGAAAAGGAATTCAATCGATTCCAACAACCATGAACAGCGAGGCATTGACTGACAGGCTGCTGAATCTCCAGTACATCATCTTAGAAAAAGCAGAGGTGCCTCAGCACCATGAGCTAGAGGTTGGTTATTAAGAAACTCTAGTGTAATGTGGGGAAGAGAAAGCAAATGAGAAGATGAGAGAGTATGTGACTCTCCAAGTCAAATTTTATTCTGACTTAAATAAAAGGGAAAACAGAGCATTTGGGGTTAGTGCTCAGATTTGATTTGCCTCTCCAGAGACACATTTGAAAACAAATTATTAGGCAGTATTGTCCTTGGCATCATTACTCAATTTTTAGTTATTTACTTATTCTCCTTACTTAAGAGGACTGGGTACTGTGAACTGTCTGTTACAGTGGTCCAGACATGCATTTGTCTTGTGATACCATTTCCTGCTATTTCAGATTTAGTAGAAGCACTAAATACTCTCAGTACCAATACTTTAATTTACTTGAATAATTCAATGCAATATGATCCAAATGCACAGTATTTATAATTTAATTATTAATTAAGGCTGCCTTGTTCAAAGGATTGCAGTGGGGACTGGGGATACAAAAACAAAAGTGAGAAAGTTCCCATCTAAGAACTTATGTATGACTAGTAAAATTAAAACAAAAATTGGAGAATATAAACATGAACAGTTGAGGTGAAAGAGAATACTAGGCGTTTAGAATGATGGAGGAAACTAAGGGTTCCAAGAGGAAGACTTACAGAGGGAGCACATCCCAGGATGTGTCATTGCCTGTACAAAGGAAGACAGGTGGGAGATGGAATGTTGTGTTTGAGAAATAGTAAAAAAGACCAATTTGGTTGAATCACAATGTGTAAAGAAGAAAAATAGGACACAATCCTAGAAAGGTAGACTGGAACCAGATCCTTTTAAATGCCAAAATGAGGAGTTTGAAATTTGTTTTAGAAGCAATAGAGAGTGAGAGGAGCTTGTTAAGTAGGGGGATGACATGTTTACTTTGGATTCTTTTGCCATCTGTGGGGAAGATGATTGGAGAGGGAAGACCCGCGGATCCAGGAGCAAAGGTTGTTTCAGTAGTCCAAGTCAGAAGTGAAGGGGACTTGAGCTAGGATGGTGGCTCGATAAGTACAAAGGAGATAGATGCATGAAGGAAGGTATGAGTTTAAATATATCAGATACTTAACCAGCTACAAGAGCCTATGCAAGTCACTTAACTTCTATTTGTCTCCGTTTCATCATCTGTAACATGGAGATACTAATTGTACCTCTCTCAAAGGGTTGTTGTGAGCATCAAATTAGATAATAATTGTAAAGCACTTAGCACAGTTCCTGGCACTTATTGTTTAGTTGTTTGGTTATGTTCAACTGTTTGTCATCTCATGGACTATAGCTACATGTGAGGTTTTCTTGGCAAGGATACTAATGTAGTTTGCCATTTCTTTATCTAGTCAGTCCATTTGCCTGGCAATCAGAGGTTAAGTGACTTGCCTAAAGTCACACAGCTCAGAAGGGTCTTTGACCCAGGTCTTCCTGATTCCAGAACCAGTGACAATACAATAGGCAATATATAAATGTTAGCTGGCACATAGTAAGTGCTTTATAAAAGGGGATTTATTTTTTATTATATTGAATTATTTCTATTTCTCAATTATTCTATTCCTAAATTGAGGATCAGACTCATCCCTCATTCTTGGGAAATTCAGAGAATTCCCCACATTGAAAAATCTCCTATTGTAGGCATATGGAAAAGAGAGATATTTTTTGAAATTTTATTTAATTAGTTAATTTAAAATATTTTTCCATGGTTACAAGAATCATGCTCTTTCTCTCCCTTCTTCTTACCCCCCTACCATAACAAATGAGTAATTCCACTGGGTTTTACATGTGTCGTTGTACAGAACCTATTTCCATATTATTGATATTTGCACTAGGTTTAGATCATTTAGAGTTTATATCCTCTATCATATCCCCATCAACCCATGTGATAAAGCAGTTGTTTTTCTTGGAAGAGAGAGATTTTGCTCAGAAAATAAAAACTGGTTTAAGCTGGGAGAATTTGTCAGAAGCAGAACTAAGTCTGAGTCTCTCATCAGGATCCATTTGGAAGGACACTTCTACGTGGGCAGAATTAGATTTCTCTTCCTAGACATTAGGGGACATGAGACCTGTAAGTAACTCCCAACCATCAAGCAAGGGATGGGGAAGTGTTAAGAATTTTGATGGATCACTCTTCATTGGCAATTCACCAGTGTTTTCAGATGTCCAAGGGAAAGGCTGAATCCTGAGCTCCCCAAATTGTCTATTTATGGATCTGCTTGAGGGGACTTGTTTTTTGATCATTGATCAATTAATTATTAGTTATTGCTGGCATAATCAATAAATTTATTTGCTCCCCTGGAAGCCAGTGTCTTGTAATTTTTAATTGTCACAAGTACTAGTTACTATTGTCTTGTTATAAAGGTAAAATGGACAAGACTTGGCAACTAATTGGATAGAAGAGTGAGGGAGAAAGAATCAGGGAGAATGCTGAGGTGCTCTCAGTCTGTGTAAAGCCTAAATTTTTTTCATCATTAGTTGAATAAGTTATTTCTGGTGATAGGATATGAGGCCACAATTTCCTCTGTTTTCCTTGATGTTGGATTTTTAATATGAATTTAGCCATATATAATATTAAAAACCTCATTTTTAATAATGAAGTTGAAAGTCTTGTTTAATACTTGCCTGATAAATCAACTTTCTCTTGGAATCTCTATTGTAATTAAATTTTGTCTTCTGAATAACACTCTAGCCTATAGTTTGAATTATTGAGGTAAAACGGAGAGGCAGGAAGAGAGAAAAAAAATTTGTACTGCAAAATCATGTTTTCCCCAAGTAACACTATGCTTTTTCAGAAAGAGAATCACTTTACTATTCTTAAGTAAGCCTTTTGTCTTGTCAAACTTAATTGAAATGAAATGAAAGAGCAAAAACAGAAAGTTTATGTTTAAATAAAATTTTGAAGAAATAGGTAAAAAAAAACTCTTTTGAAAGCTCTTGACCAAAAACATTTCTCAACACCAAAAATATTATTTTATAGAAATCTGCAGTATTGGCATGATTAAAAACAATCAACTTATTAGGATTTATCCTAATGTGTCAGAAAGACCTGAGTTCTAATTCTGTCTCCAACTAGCTATATAACTATATAACTATATATATATGTACATATATATATATATAAGCTATATAACTCTGAGAAAGTTACTTAACTTCTTTTAGCCTCAGTTTCCTCATCAGTAAAGTAAGGAGGTTAGATTCAATGGTTTCTAAGGTTCTCTATAGCTCTGACTCTAAATGACATTTCTAAGTAATATGTTGAATTGATTGGCATTAGGCAATCAATTAAATAAGAAAGTAGGCCAATGGTTAAGTAATTAATATTTAGTACTGTTAAAACTGATGATTTTCAATAGCATTGTAAATCTGGTTAGGTATCCTTTCTGATTCAAATTTTATACATCATATAGATAAGGTGAATCCAGGACTGAACTGATCCAACTGCAAGTTCCAGTTTTTCATTAATCATCAGTTTCAAGATTTATTTAGAACACCCATTTTTTTTTTGTTATTAATGTTGTTAAAGTCATTTTCAGTCATGCCTAACTCTTCCTGACCCCATTTTAAGTTTTCTTGGCAAAAGATACTGGAGTGGTTTGCCATTGCTTTCTCCAGCTCATTTTGTAGATGATGAAACAAAGTCAAACAGAGTTAAATGACTCAGGGTCACATAGCTAGTATGTTTCTGGGGCCAGATTTGAACTCAGGAAGATGTCTTCCTGGCTCCAGACCTATCCCTTTATCAACTATGCTACCTAGAAACCCTCTCTTGTTAATACTAACTAGAATTTACATAGTACCTTGTAAATGTAATTTCATTTTATTCTCACAGTAACCCCAGGAGATAGGAGTGATTTTAATTTTCATTTCATATATGAGGAAATTGAGGCAGACAGAATTTAAGCAACTTGCCTGAGGATTCATAACCAGTCTGAGACTGAATTTGAATTCAGGTCTTTCTGAATGTGGTTTCATCATTCTCTCTTTTTCTTCCCTCCTTCCCTCCCTCTTTCCCTCCCTCCATTCCTTCCTTCCCTCCCTCCGTTCGTTCGTTCGTTCGTTCGTTCGTTCGTTCCTTCCTTCCTTCCTTCCTTCCTTCCTTCCTTCCTTCCTTCCTTCCTTTCTTCCTTCCTTCCTTCCTTCCTTCCTTCCTTCCTTCCTTCCTTCCTTCCTTCCTTCCTTCCTTCCTTCCCTCCTTCCTTTCCTCCTTCCTTCCTTCCTTCCTTCCTTCCTTCCCTCCTTCCTTTCCTCCTTCCTTCCTTCCTTCCTTCCTTCCTTCCTTCCTTCCTTCCTTCCTTCCTTCCTTCCTTCCTTCCTTCCCTCCTTCCTTTCCTCCTTCCTTCCTTCCTTCCTTCCTTCCTTCCTTCCTTCCTTCCTTCCTTCCTTCCCTCCTTCCTTCCCTCCTTCCTTCCTTCCTTCCTTCCTTCCTTCCCTCCTTCCTTCTTTCCTTCCTTCCTTCCCTCCTTCCTTCTTTCCTTCCTTCCTTCCTTCCTTCCTTCCTTCCTTCCTTCCTTCCTTCCTTCCTTCCTTCCTTCCTTCCTTCCTTCCTTCCTTCCTTCCTTCCTTCCTTCCTTCCTTCCTTCCTTCCTTCCTTCCCTCCTTCCTTCTTTCCTTCCTTCCTTCCTTCCTTCCTTCCTTCCTTCCTTCCTTCCTTCCTTCCTTCCTTCCTTCCTTCCTTCCTTCCTTCCTTCCTTCCTTCCTTCCTTCCTTCCTTCCTTCCTTCCTTCCTTCCTTCCTTCCTTAAGAAATCAAGGGTCTAGATGCCCCGTCTCCCTCAAATAAGAGGAAATTAAGCAAATGAAGACAAAATAACAATAAATAACAATAGTTCATATATACATACATACTATGTTAACGTTTTTAAAACATTTTGATAAGGAAGGCAGTAAAAAAGAGCTCTGAATTTGAAATGAAAGGACCTGGGTTAAAAATCTTTGTTTCATCATTTACCTACTGTGTGACTTTGGGCAAATAACTTCTTTTCTTTTGTCCTTGGTTTTTTCAATTGCAAAATGAGGGGGCTTTACTTAATGACTTCTATAATAAGATTCTTTCTAGTTCTAAACCGATGATCCTATGAAAAGCTATGTTCAATAGTCACTGAGTCAGCTGCTCTATTATCTCTTTGGAATTGCCTGCCATTTAAATGGTCAGTTATCAGATACTTGATTGATTCAAACATGTGTCAATCCAAATTGGTCTGTTAACATAGTTGAAATGATTGGCATACTTGAGCTATGAGTTATTTTGATCATTCAGCTATCACCTAAGTCAATCTTAATGCAATAGAAGGATGAAAAGTGCTTGGTAAGGCCAAATAGGAGTCTGCAAAAATGAGGCAGTTTTAGCTCTTAGACAGTATTTTATCACCATTGTTTTAAAATGGTGATCATATTGCCTCATGTGAAAAATTATCATGGAACTCCAGATGCACAGAAAGAATATACTTGTGACATAGTAATGAAACCAAAGGGATTGCCTGCATGGTATAAATTATCAAGACTTAAAGACCTTGTTTTCCAAACATGTACACACACACACACACACACACACACACACACACACACACACACACATATATATATATATGGATCACTTATTCCCTCATTTTATAAAGGAAGAAACTGCGTCTTAAAGAGGGAAAGTTGTTTGCTCAAGAATGCTTAGTTATCAAATAATAAAGTAGAGTTTGAACTCAGCTCTGGTTTCCCCCTACTATATCAGAAATGCCTGAAAATCCCTTCTAAAAATAAAGTGGTAGTAAGTAGCAGGATGGCCAGGTCTCTGAAATCAGAAGTGCTAGATTCAAATCCCACTCTCAATGTTTATTACATTGACCTTGGAGGTCATTTATTCTCTTCAGGCCTCAGTTTCCTTATCTGTAAAATAAAAGGATTCAACTACATAGCTTTTAAGACCTCTTCCAACTCTTTATCTCTAAGGCAAATTGGGGGGCAATAATTTACTTTACCTGGAAATATAATTTGAAGCCAGTCTGTGAAAGCTTTTAAATGCAAAACTGGAGAGTTTCTATTTTATCTTATAGGTAATAGGGATGTATCACATCTAGGAAGTCCTATAAATGAAGAAATTTGGATATTCCTATTAATAGCTTTAAGAGCTGAAAGGACCTCTAGAGATCATGTAATCTATACTGTGACAGAGGCTGGCATTAAAGAAAAAGTGCCAGGCTGAAGAGTGTGTGAAATTGATCACCTCAATGGGGGAGGGGCCCCAGGAGAGTGGAATTGTGAGGAGGAGTTGCTCTCTGTCTTAAGAAACCAAAGACAGAAGTTGGGAAAAGAATTTCTCCTGAGTGTCACCCACTTTTTTCTGCTGTTGACTGGAAATTCTTTCCTCCAACATTTCCCAATTGAAAGGACTTTCTGAAGAGAAACCTAAGCAGACTTTATCTCAGCCCCTGTTTCCCAGGGGTGAGTCAATCTAATTTTCTCTCAGGGGGCTCAGGCTGCCAAGACCTGAGTTCCCCCCAAACCCGAGGAGGGAGGAAAAAGGGTTTAGATAGAGATAGGGACCCACTTTTCCCATATTCCTTTCCCATTCTTCCCTGCCCATTATTTCTTTTGTATTACCTGATTGAGTTGACATTAAAAGTTATCTGTTCCCCAAACTGAGTGTGAGTGAACAGATCAAGGGGAGACCCTTTGGTCTTGAGTAGTGGAGGGGGGAGGGGACAAAAGGGAAAAGAGTGAATTGGGGAGAGCAGCTTTAGCTAAGGAGGGAAGGCAGAAGGGGGAAAATCTTCAAACCCTCTCTCCTCTCTCTGAGCCAACACTAAACATAAGCTGTCTCCCCTGAACCCTGCTTTGAGAAGGGGGGTCTCCACTCTTTCCCCCTCTCAATACTGAAAGACTGAACCCCTCTGCTACAACTTAACCTCCCTATTATAATACAATACCCACCATTTTACAGGTGAGTAAGAAAGTCTTAAGCAGTTTGATGATACAGTGGATAGGTATCAGGTCAGGAAGACTTATCTTCATGAGTTCAAATCTGGTCTCAGGCTCTTATTAGCTGTGTGGCTGCTATGAGTGTAAGAAGAAATGGCGAACCACTCTAGTATTTTTGCCAAGACAACTCCAATTGGAGTCATGAAAGAGTCAGGAACAACTGAAATGATTGAACAACAGCGACAAGATGACTTTCTCACTCTCATACAGATTATTCAGATCACAGCTGGGTCAGGAGAAGGACCTTAGGTTGAAGGTTAGGACTTCTCTCCTGAGGCCATACTCTCTCTTGTCACTGAATTACACACACACACACACACACACACACACACACACACACACACACACACACACACACACAGAGGGGTAAGCATGAATAAAAATCTACAATATTCTTTTCAGCTCCTAAAAATGAAGCATGGAGAAGGCATCTGTAGTTAGGAGGAAAAACAACCTCCCAGAGAAGAAGGGCATCTACCCCTTATTTAGTATTCTGGCATAATATCCCTTTGGTTCTGTGCTTGCTAAGACTATGTCAGAATGGACTTGGGTGAAAATGCTGCCTAGATATTTATTAACATTCTTTCCAGAGAGGTTAAGTAAAAAGAACTTGATTTTGGTTTCTGAAAGGGACAAAGCTTCACGCAATTATAGGAACACAACTATTCCTTTCTGTGGGAATTCAGAAGGTACAATGATGTCACAGCAAGAAAGAATCTGAAAATAGATGGAATCTGGGGAAAAGATTTATGTTTATTGCCTTCCATTCTATAATCACCTGTTTGAGCTCAATGCACCCTGTAGCTGAATTCAAGGTCTACCTTCTGTCAGTTTTGACTATTTCTGTCACCAGTTTAGGAAAAGATCACACTCAGTAACAGAGTTACACAACAGCCAAGTATTTAGCAGTAAAACCTGCAGCTGAGGGTGATGAATTGTGTCTTAAATGATGAACCAAAGTAAATCTAGAGTACAAATGAGCACAGTGGTCCTCTGATGCTGCAATAACCCAGCATCCATATGCATGGAGGAGGCTTAGATTAGGAGACATCAGATGTGAAATGAGTAAAAATTAAAATGACAGATGTAACAGTGGGGGAGATTGTGCTTCATCAAGACATACAGCTGTATGTAGTAGAGAGGGAAATTCCAGGGCTCCTTTCTTCTTGTTCCCTACTGAGGGCAAGGTCAGGGTTTTGTGCTGATGGTTGATCACAAAGGAGCAAGGATAGCCAGTGGAAGTAGGACCCCAGGGGGAGGATAGAAAGAGATCTCATTTGGTTTGCCATTCATGGTGACTTCTAGCTGAGAGTGAGCAGGGAAGGCAGTCTCATTAGGAGACATTTGGAGATTGGCTGGTCCCTGCTCTCTCAGGAAAAGGACAGTAAGGGCTGGGATAATTTTACAGGTACAAAAATTGAAGTTTCCCTAAGGTCTTACTTGTATGAATTTGTGTCTTCAATAAATGGCAGATCTGGGATAATAATCCATATCTTTTTACCCTCACATTACTGCTTTTAAAGTTATATCCAGGAATGTGTTGATAAATGTTTAACAACTGACTCTTTTTAAAAAATGTATGATACACATTCAAGTATAATTCATATTAATAATATTTTTCCATCACTCATGTTAGTCAAACAATAAATCAGTGTTTACTTATTTCTGAGGGTTAGGAAACACTGAAAATTTAAGATGGGCTTTTGCAAGCCAGTGAGGGTAGCAAGGTGGTGCAATGTCTAGAGACTGGGACTGGAATCAGGAAGATTCATCTTTGTGCATTCAAATCTCATCTCAGAAATTTATTTGCTATGGCAAGTCACTTAACCATGTTTGTCTCAGTTCCTCATCTATAAAATGAACTGGAGAAGGAAATGGCAGACTACTCCAGTATCTTTGCCAAGAAAACCCCAATGGGTCCCAAAGAGTTGGACATGACTGAAATGAATGAATAGTAACAGCAAGGCAGTAGTAACTGGGTCCAACATACCAGTGTGTTCTTTATCTCACTAACCAAGATGTCAGAATTCAATTCAATCCAAAAGGCATTTATTGTCATATTCCAGAAATAGTTTGGCTCTGGGGATATTAAGGAAAACAATGAAACAATCTCTGACCTCAAGGAGCTCATATTCTACTTGGAAGAACCAACATGTATGCACAAATTATACACAAATCAAATGCAAAGTAATATTTGAAAGGCTAGAGTATTAAGTAGGGTGGTAGGGAAAGTCATCTCGTGGGAGGTAGTAATTGAGCTGAGTCTTATAAGAAGGTAGGGAGTTCTAAGAGATGGTGTTGAAAAGGGAAAATATTCCAGGCTTGGAGGACAGCCTGTACAGGGACATTGAGGTGGGCGATGGAGCACCATCTATTCCATCTATTCTTGCTATTCCCTTGGCCAGTTTGGTTACAGTGTGCAATGCCTGATTCGGAGATAATATCTAAACACCTTGGAAAGATAGATCGAAGCTGGATTGTCAAAGACTTTAAATGCCAAATTGAAGAGCTTGTATTTTATCTTTGAGGCAATTGTTATTATTCAGTCATTTCAGTCATGACGGACCCTTTGTGATCTCATTTGGCATTTTCTTGGCAAAGATTTTGGAGTGGTTTGCCATTTCTTTTTTCAGCTCATTTTGCAGATGAGGAAACTGAGGCAAGCAGAGTTAAGTGAATTGCCTAGGGTCACCAAGTTAGTAAGTTTCTGAGGCCAGATTTGAACTTGGGAAATTGAATCTTCCTGACTCCAGACCTAGCTGTCATTGAGAGGCAATAGGGAGCTGTTTATACTTTCTTTAGACATATACTTTAGGGATATAATTTTTGCTTGCTATTTGGATGATGGCTTACAGACTGGCAAAAGGAGACTCTGGAGGCATGGGAAATAGGAGGGCTATTGAAATAATGTGAATGAAAAGGGGCTGAATTAAGGGGCTAGCTTTGTCTGTGAAGAGAAGGATGGAAATGAGGGGTATTTTGGAAGGAGCAAGTAGAATGAAAGAAGCAAGATTAGTGCAAGATTCTTTCTGACCTCTACAGTAAAATTTTAAGTTTCATTAAAACTACAAAAATCTAAAAAGGAGGAAGAAGTCAAGTCAATTTGACAAGCATTTATTCATTGCTCTGTGCCAGATGCTGTGCTAAGCACTGGAAATACAAAGCGTGGCAAAATTCTCAAGTAACTCACATTCTTTCGGGGAGATAATATGCAAAAATCTATGAACAGAAGTAAATACAGTGTTAGTGGGTGGATATCTCAGAGGAAAGGGACTAATGTTTGGTAGTTGGGTATTTGGGGGACTAGGAAAAGCCTTTTACAGAGAGCAGAATATGAGCTGAATTTTGAAAGAATAAGAAGAAGGAATGAGATAGGGAGGGAGAGCATTCCAAGCATGAGAGATAGCCATTGAGAAAGCACTGAGTTGAGAGATGGGCTGCCATGTGTGAGAACAGAAAGAAGGCCAGTGTTGCTAGTTCATAGAATCTGTGGAGGGACTTAAAGTTTAAGAAGACTGGAAAAAAAGCAAGTAGCTAAATGTGAAGGATCTTAAAGGTCTCCAAGAGAATTTTACTTTTAATATCTTTCCTCCCACAATGCTCCCTTCTCTTTTGTGACATACTATTTTAGAAAATCACTACTTGCTTAATTTATTTCAAAAACTTTAAAGAGGAAGAGAAAGAGAGACTGACTAGAGTTTCAAGATAAAATTATGTGTATTTATCCTTCAAAGAATATAAATGATTATTACTTTAAGAAGAAAATGTTGGTTTGCCCAAGGCCACTGTCTCATAAAGTCTTACTTTAAAGTTCTTTCACTCATTTTAGGAGCAGTTAGATTGTATAGTAAATAGTAGCAGATAATAGAATAAGGATGACGTGAGTTAAAACCTTGTCTCAGAGGCAGCTAGGTAGCACAATGGATAGAACATTAGGTTTGGAGTCAGGGGAACCTGGGTTCCAATCTGACCTCAGACATTTCCTAGCTGTTTGATCCTGGAAAAATCACTTAACCCTGATTGCCTAGTCCTTGATGTAATTCTGTCTTTGAACTGATAACTAAAATAGAAAGTAAAGGTTTGAAGAAAAAAAGAAACAACTTTGCCTTAGATACTTATTAGCTGTGTGATCCTGGGTGAGTCACTTAAATCTACCTTAGTTTCTTAACTTAAAAAGTGGGATAATCATAGCACTTACCTCATGGGGTTATGAGAATAAAATAAGATAATATATATAAATTACTTTTCAAACTTTAAGCATTAAACTAATGATAGCTATAATAATAATAGTAATTATTTTATTACTATGGAAAAAGAAATGCTCCTATCCCTTGTTATATGCATTAATCAATGCTCCTTATCCCTTGTTATATGCATTAATCAATCAATACATATTTATGAAATATCTTTTATATGTCAAGCATCGTAACAGATGTTTGGGAGACAGACAAAAATGAAACCATTTCTGCCTTTAGAGACTTACATTCTGTCTATTACTTAAGAAACAATGTAATAGTCTCACTGTAGCTCTGTATTTAGGGTGTATGTCATTGGACAGTACTAGAGATGAAATATTTTCATATTGAGATACTAATACTTCTGATTCTTTTATAAAGAATTAGCAGTAGAATGTGTTGGAAATATTATAGAGAAGATTTTCAGATACAAATCATCACTAGTCCTGTCAATTTAGATAAAATGAATGCTAATGAAATGGATAGGAATGAAAAGACATGGTAGAAGGACTGCCATCTGCACTGCTAGAGGAAGTGGTCTCCCCCATTCCAAAAGAGATCACAGGTCTCTCTAAGTATCTAAGTATTCCCAATAGTGAACCACCTTGAAAGTGATAAAAGGTTAATCTGACTGATGACACTAAATCCTCTGTTAAAGCATTTGTCTTATAATGAGACTCCAAGTTAGCTTGTAGTCTGCATTCTACTAGGGGAAAAAATAGAAAGCAACTGAAAAGAAATCATTATCTGGAAAGAATTCATGCCTTGAAAGTAAAAACAGTCATGGGGCAACAATATTTACTGTTAATTCAGTTCTATAGCCTGCTAAGTATGCCTTTGGATTGTTTGAAAACAGTTTATAGAGAACGCTCTGAAACAGAAACATCATTGCCTTATTCATATTCATTGTGGAAATAATTACAGATTGTTGCTGGCAAACTCACAATGTCTGTTTAAAAAAAACCCAAATACTAAATGGCGCCATGTGTAGACATAGTGTGGCATAAAAGCAGGTTTTCATATTGATCAATTTTGTTCATTCTTTTCTTGTTACTTGTGGTAGAGCTATTGGTCAAATGATGTTATTAATATGGAAATATACATTGTATATTATTATTTGCCCAACACTGATTTCTATGACTTTAGCCTGATTTCAGAGTAACAGTCTCAGAGTTGGCATCAGAAACCATCTAGTCCAATCAATTTACAAACAAAAATTCTCTCTACAACATGTCTGACAAGTCATCATCCATCCAGACTGCTTTTGTTGTTGTTCAGTTGTTTTAGTTGCATTCAATTCTTGGTGACTCCATTTGCTGTTTTCTAGGCAAAGATACTAGGACGGTTTGCCATTTCCTTTTCCAGCTCATTTTATAGAGGAGAAACTGAGGAAACCAGGGCTAAATGACTGGCCCAGGGTCATAAACCTAGTAAGTATCTGAGGCCAAATTTGAATTCAGGTCTTCCTGACTGCAAGTCTGTCACTCTATCTATTGTGCCACTTAGCTGCACTCAAGATTGCTTCAGATCTCCATTGAGGGAGAAACAAAGGCATACTGAGGCAGCTAGCTTTTGAATTGCTCTAATTATTAGTCCATTTTCTCTTCTTTCAAGCCTAAAAGTTACTCTTTGCAGTTTCTACTTATTATTCCTAGAACTGCCATGTGGGCATAATAATTCTAATTTCCTTCAAATATTTGAGGACAAATATATCCCTTTAAGTCTTCTCTTTTCTTCTGATCAAGCATTTCTAGTCCCTTTAAACTAATCCTCATGTAGTGTGATCTTGAGATCTTTCCCCTTTATGGCTGACCTTCCATGTATGATTTCTGTCATATTGATGCTCTTCCTGCAATGTGTCCTGCACAACAGAGGAGATGTGGTCTCCAGATATGATCTGAACAGGACAGGGGAGAGTGGAACAATAATTTCCCTAGCCCTGGACACTAAAACCATCTTTATGAAGGCCAAGATTTCATAATCTCTCTGGGCTATCACATCAGTGTTGACATATAATGAGCTTGAAGTGCCATAACATTCCTAGGTGTATTCAGATGAACTGTTTTCTAGCCATAGTACTCATTTTCAGACTTATGGAGATCATTATTTTAAATCCAAGCATAAAACTTTACATTTATTTTTATTTAAGTTCCTTTAATTTAGATTTACATGTAGGGGGCAGTTAAGGAGTATAATCAATTAAGCACCATTCTTGGAGTTGTGGATAGAGTGACAGACATGGAGTCAGAAAGACCTGCATTGAAATCCAGCCTCAATTACTAGTTATGAATTTCAGGGCAAGTCATTTAACCCTGTTGTCCTTAGTTTCCTCATCTATAAAATGAGCTGTAGAAGGAAATGGTAAACACTTCAGTGTCTTTGCCAAGAAAACTCCAAATGGAGTCATGAAGAGTTGGACATGACTGAAATGGCTGGACAAGATTTAGAGTCAGGAAGATTTGATTTCAGATCTCACATTAGCCACTAGCTAGCTGTGTGACTCTGGAAAGGTCATTTGATTTCTCCCAGCCTCAGTATTATTATTATTTTCATTTATTTATTTGAAAATTTTGATTTTAGATCTCATGTTAGACACTAGCTAGCTGTGTGACTCTGGAAAGGTCATTTGATTTCTCCCAGTCTCAATATCATTCATTCATTTATTTATTTATTTACTTGAAAATTTTCATTTAATTAATTATTTTAGAATATTTTTCCATGGTTACATGATTCATGTTCTTTCTCTCCCATCCTTCCACCCCCCCTTCCATAGCCAATGAGAAATTCCATTCGGTTTTACATGTATCATTGATCAAGACCTATTTCCATATTATTAATATTTGCACTATGGTGATCACTTAGAGTCTACATCCCTAATTATATCACCATTGAAACATGTGATCAAGCAGTTGTTTTTCTTCTGTGTTTCTACTCCCACAGTTCTTTCTCTGGATGTGGATAGTGTTCTTTCTTGTAGATCCCTCTGGGTTGTTCAGGATCACTGCATTGCTGCTAGCAGAGAAGTCCATTACATTCAATTGTACCACAGTGTATCAGTCTCTGTGTGTAATGTTTTCTTGGTTCTGCTCCTTTCACTCCACATCAATTCCTGGAGGTCATTTCAGTTCACATGGAATTACTCCAGTTCATTATTCCTTTGAGCACAATAGTATTTCATCACCATCAGATTCCACAATTTATTCAGCCATTCCCCAATCGAAGGACATCCCCTCATTTTCCAATTTTTTTTCCACCACAAAGAGCATAGCTATAAATATTTTAGTATAAGCCTTTTTCCTTATTATCATTTTGGGTTATAAACTCAGCAGTGATATGGCTGGATCAAAAAGGCAGATGGTCTTTAAAAGCCCTTTGGGCAGCCTCAGTATTATTATAGGGAAAATGAGGATAATAAGGGTACCCAACTGATAGTGTGATGTTGGAAAAAATGAGAAAACATCCATGAAGCCCTTTGTAAAAAAAAGTTACCCATTATTATATAATGGTGTGACATGATATAAATCTTCTTATTTTTCAGAAGTAGAAACAGAAGTTGAGAAAAATTAAATGATTTGTTGAAATTTAGAAGACTGGAACTTGGTCCTGACTTCTAATTCTAAGTCTACTGCATTAAAAAAAAGATAAAACCAATTTGTCCCATCTTTAAGACTTTACCAGGAGTTTGGAAAAATATTGACATCTTTTCAGAGGTTTTAAGACTTTGCTATTTAGAAAAAACTCAATTTTTTATGTTATTGAAAATAATCAAAAGTTTCTCTGCTGTTTACAAAAAAGAGATTGAGACTATAGTTAGAACACCAGAATGAAGGCAATCTCCTCCTTCCATTTAGCTTGTATCTAATAATTGAATTTTATTTTCACTAGTAATTTATGATCATTATCGCAAACATTCATTGATTTGTTCAACAAACACATAGGTATCTCTTGTGTTCAAGACACTGGAAAAACATAAAGATAAATAAGGCCCAATATCTGCTCTCAGACAGTTTATAATTTAATACAGATCTTGTGCTTCAAGAATATGTCATCAGATTGGAAAGGCCACTTGATTAAGAAGTTGATAGATGATAATTGTTTAATTCATAAGGCACCCTTGGATTTTATACATATTTATTCACATATGTGTGATATATTTATATTTTAGGTGTATTCTATTTTTAATCCAATGGTAGAATTTCTTCTCTAAGCAGCAAGCTAGTAGAGGTTAAGCAGTGGATAGAGGACTAGTCCTGGTGTCAGAATGACCTGAGTTCAAATCTGGTCTCAGATGCTTATTAACTCTGTGACCCTGGCCAAGTTACTTAACATCTTTTGGCCTCAGTTTCCTCATTTAAAAAATGGGGATAATAATAGCACCTATCCCCCAGTGTTATTGTGAGAATACAAAGAGATAATATTTCTAAACCACTTAGTACATTGCTTGGCAAATAGTAAGTGCTATATAAATGTTATATAGCAGTAACTACTATTATTATCATTTTGAAAAATGAAGGGCCTCTACTACTAGGTCTACAACCCAAAGAAATCCAAGAGGAAAAAATGTACCAAAATATTTATAGCAGCTATTTTCCTGGTAGTCAGAAAGGAATGATCTTCCTATTGGGAGGGAAATGCCTAAACAAATTGTGGCATATAAATGTAATGGAACATCATGAGCCATAAGAAATGAAGAATTGGATAATTTCAGAGGAAACTGGAACTTTATGAGTTGAAGAGGCATAAAGTGAGGAGAACTAAGAGTGCACTTTATACAATGATAACAATGATGTAGATAAGATAAACTTTAAAAGTCTTTAGTACTTCGATGAACACAACGATAAACCACATATTCAAAAGAATGAAGATTAAACATACCACTTGGCTCTTGATAGTGGTGGTGATGAACGTGAAAAGGAAGAAAGAAGCATGCATTTTCCGATATGGCTAATGTGGAGATTTATTTTGCTTGGAACCATTTTGTTCAATAATTTTACCAAAGTATGGTTTGTTTAAAGCAGAAAAGGAGAGGCAGGGTCCTGACATGGTAATGAGGAACAAGGTGTATTCTGACTTTGTCAATGAGACTAGAGAGTCAGGGTTATGTGAGAAGGTACCCACAGTATTAGAAAGGATAGCTAGAGACACAGTGCCACATTTGTTGTTCTTAGTCATTTCAGTCACACTGGACTCTTCAAGATTTCATTTGGTTTTCTTGGCAGAGATACTAGAGTGGTTTGCCATTTCCTTCTCTGAGGAAACTGAGGCAAACAGAGTTAAATGACTTGCCAAAGATCACATAGTAAATGTCTGAGGTCAGATTTGAACTCACAAAGATGTATCTTGTTTTTTTATAAACCCTACCTTCTACCTTAGAATCAATACTATATGTTAGTTTCAAGGCAGGAGAGTGGTAAGGGCTTGGCAATGGGGGTTAAGTGACTTTCCCAGAATCATACAGGTGGAAAGTTTAAGGCCATATTTGAACTTAGGACCTCTGATCTCTAAGCCTGGCTCTCAATCTCCTGAGATACCCAGCTGCCCCCAAAGATGAGTATTCTTGATTTAGGCTCAGTCCTCTGTTCGTTGTGCCACCTACCTGCTTAATGGCATCACATAGAGGGAACCTTCAAATCTCAGAGTTCTGTACAAGTTTGAGGGAAGGAGATCTGAAAGAAAGACAATCTGTTAAGAATAAGGATAATCTGTTAAGAGTAGGAATTCTAAAGGGATCAACTGATGGGGTTGGCATATATGAAACAAGAAATAGAGATGGGGAAGGTAGAGCACAGTTGAAAGGGAATGAGTGATTAGAGAGTAGGGAGTAAAGAGGGAGATCTGTTCTTTGGCAATTGAGGATTCAGTTTCAGTTGGCTGGGTTGAATAACAAGGAATATGGCAGATTTAGACTTAATGTAATGGGAAAAAAGTCCCAAGAATTAGAACTGCTAAAAATGGAATGGATATTTCAGGAGGCTATGAGGTCCTAGATACTACAGAAGTTAAAAGTGAGACAATCATTTGTCAGAGAGTACACATTCTTCAGGGAAGAGCACTCCTAAAGTCTCTTCCATCATCATGGAAGGTTTTATGATTTAGGCAGAAGAAAAGAGCATGTGGAAATACATGGAAGAGGGAACAAAGACATTTGTGGGTCCATGGATAAATCACTCTCTGGATGAATTTTCCATCTAAATATCAAAGTATTAAAAGAATAACAGCAATCACAGAAGGTTTTCTTTTTTTTTAATATTTTCTCATTCTTACCTCAAAGCTTGTGGCTTCCCATATTCCCCATCTTTTTTTTCTGGACTATGTTGTCAAGCTCTTGACATTCTTAACTTGAATAGGTCTCTTTAGGGCTATTTGATTTAGATTATTCATTTTGAATTACTTGAAAATTTCCCCATTTATTCAGCAGAATATATCAGGCTTTGAAGAGCCAATCCTCTAACAAGTATTTCTTTTTTCTGCAGGTATCAATTTTTCTTTAGGGCAACAACTTAATTTTGGGATGACCTCTGATATTAGGTATGGGCAACATTGAGGCCATGTTCCCCTATTTGTAGTGTCTCCTTTGAATAAAGGCCATCCCTACTGTGTGTGGGGACCATCGCAGCTGCTTCTTCTATTTCCTTAGCTTTAAGGTTAACAAATTATTTTTGCTTAAACTGGGTCATCCCATCTCTAACTGTTCCCTGACAGAGCAATTTATCTGCCTCTGTCATTTGCAAAGATGTGGATATCAATGTCACTTTGCTTCAGATTGGGTGTCCCACGAGTCCTTGAAGTTTCTGCTGCCTGCTTTGCCTGTGATTACCTTCCTTCAGTTCACTGTGCATAAGCAACTTTGCTCTGTCCAATGCTGTCTGTTCTCATCACTAAAGGAGCCTGGTTCATCTGAACTGCCTTGACTTTCCCAGGTGGATGCAGCTAGAAAGCAAAAAGATTTCCTTTGGAATTGTCAGAGACCTCTAGAAGGTGCCTGTGTTTCCTCCTGATATGCACATGACAGTACCCAAAGGCGAAACACTGCTGTCAGTTTCACTAAGTGGACTTTATAAGGTGATAGGAGAAACAAAAGTAATAATGGAAAAGGAAATGACTGCTTCTTTCCTTCACTTTGTGTGAAGTCTCTTTTTGCCTACTTTTTTTGTGCTCTTAGTGTATTTTTCCCTTCTAAGCATAGCTGTTTACCTGGAAGATTCATTCAAAGATTTTTTTCTGTATTAAAAAAACAAAACCCTTATCTTTTTTTCTTAGAATCTTAGACTATCTTAGAATGTTAATATCCTAGAATATTAATTTCAGGGCAGAAGATCAGTGAGGGCTAGGACAGTGGGTTCAGTGACTTACCCACAGAGAGGTATCTAAAGCCAAATTTGAACCCATGTTCTCTTGACTCCAGGAGTGGCACTCTATCTACTGTCCTGCCTAGTTGCCTGTTTGCCTTTGTTTTTAATTGGGATGCTGTATGTCTAGTTGTAGAAGTCAGGAAGACTTGGATCCAAGCTCCATCTCTGACATATATTAGCTATGTGACCTTGGGAAAGTCACTTGACCTCTAATCCCCTCAGATAACTCTCTAGAACTATGAGTTGCAGAGTAGTTGCATTAGCAGAGGAAGTGGAAATATCTTGAACCAATGAAAGTATAGGACTGGACCAAAAAAAATTCCTTTCATATAATTGGCAATTTTTGAGCCTGAGCAAAATGGCATGAAATGTGTCCTTAATTCAGATCAAGAGGTAACAGGGGCCGACTTTCCAGGGCACCATCATGTGTAAAAATTAAAATTAAACCTCAAATAATAAAAATATTATTTTTAGAGGTTTATTAAAATGATCATTAGAAATCAAGGAATAAAGAGGATACAAAATAAAAACCATGTGCCCATGGCTGGTTAGCCATTTTCAAAATCCCCACCTCACCACCATCACCGCTGATTACTGCATCATGCCAAAGAGGGCATGGGAGGAGTTACAGCCATTTAAATAGCAATAATGTGATCTTGCTGTAGTGGAGATGCAGGAGAGATTATAAGGAATTTTGGGAAATACTAAAGACTTCTGGGGAATGAAGTCAAAGGTTCATAATCTTCATTTATGCACATTCAAGGGCTTTTTGTGTATATTTGTGTGTGTGTGTGTGTGTGTGTGTGTGTGTGTGTGTGTGTACACATGTGATAGACCTCTTTGGCATTGGGCATTTTAAATTTTTTTTCTAAAAAATTAAATTTATTTAAAAAATAAAAAACCCAAAGTTAAATAATTGAAAGAATTGATGAATTTCAATTAGGTGAGTGAAATAAAAATTTAATTTTTTTTCCATTTGAGTTAATGGACTCCCTGAAACATAGCCACATAATATCTATCAGGGGTCCAAGAACCTCAATGTAAGAACTCTTGCTATATAAAGCGATTGCTGGGGAGATCACTGCTCCAAGCAACTTATAGTTTGACTACTATGGGGAGAAAACATGGCATGAAGTAGTTTCCTATTTTAATCAATTATTCATATTAACATTACTGATACAAGGCTTCTTGTCCACTCTGAAACCTGTAAATTTCAGTGGGTTTGGCAAAGTTTTGATCATCTTGCCTTAGTTATGGCTCTTAATTTAGTGATTCTTAGATTCTAAAAATCCTGATGGTTAGCTGGTTAAGTACCCTATCTTCAAGAAGGCAGAACCTCAACTATGCCTGACATTCATCATCTTAGAGAGGAAAGAGTGGACCTAGGGCCAAAGAGAGGTCTAGCTTAAACATTTATTGACTGCAAGTGGATAAGTCATAAGCAGCGTAAGGAACAATTTTCTCATCTGTAGAATGGGGAAAATAATAATAGTACTTCTTTAAAATTATATATGCACAATTATAAATATATGATATCATGTCAGATGGATGGGTTTGGAGACTCTTTATAAAGATAGGGTGCACCGTAGATAGAATGCTTGACTTGGATTTAGAAAGGTTTGAGTTCAGATCTGATCTTAATCGCCTTACTAGATTATGATCTGGGGCAAGCCACTTAACCTCTGTTTGCCTTAATTTTCTCACCTTAAATTGGAAATAATACTAACACCTCTCATCTAAGGTCATTGAGAGAATAAAAGTGAAATATCTGTAAAGCTCTTAGCATGGTTTCTGGCACATAGTAGTTATATAAATATTGGGTATAATCATAATAATGATAATTATTATTGTCATGTAAGATAGGCTTCAGGAAAAAAAAACACAGCACATAGTGAATGTGTCTAACAAGCAACATTTGAGTGGTAATGAGGACTGTACACTATTAATAAAAGGGCTAAGAGAAGAACTTAAGAATTATGGTAGCTAATGGTCTGAAGAGAATTTACCATAAAACGTCTTTTATGATACATTTTAGGATTGTGGTTTGATCATAAATATCCACTCTCTAATGACATATCATGCATAAAGCCTGATCCCAGGGACATCTTAAAACAATACCTTTTAAAATTATAGGAGACAGAAAAAAATACTGTGTTGCTGCCAGATGTGTTGTGTTTTGTAGGTGCCACCAGTGGTAGGACCACAATGACTGTGTCTCATACATTTACCCTTAGGAAAAAACCTGAGTGAAGGAAAAAGGTCAATTTACTGAGAAAATTCCCAGTTGCCTTAAAGAAAGTTTTGTTTCTTTGAGTGCCTTGTAATTAGGGGTACCTGGCTTGAGGATTAGAGATTAATTAATGAGAACTCTTTAGTCTTCCCAGTGCTGATATCTTGATATTTAAAGAAGTGTTCCTGTACATAGTGTTGAGGCAAGAGGAGTTACCAGCCTGATCTGCTAATATTCATGTTTCAGCTGTACTGATGGTCTCAAAGTTCTATTTATTTTAGTCAGTTAGCTATGTCACTCTGGGTAAGTCACTTAAACTTTCTCTGCCTCAATCTTCCCGATGGCTGTTGAGAGGATCAAGTGAGGTAATATTTGTGAAGTGCTTTGCACATTTTGAAAATACTGTATATGTCATTTATTATTATTATTATTATTGTAATTAGAGAAAAATTCACAAATTACACTTTTCTGTTTGGTATAAAGCCAATCATTTAAATAATCCTGTAGTCTCAGAATAGTTATTTGATTTCTCACTTTATGAATATTAACTTCTTAAGGCTTAAAAACAAATGCAAATAAGCTGAGGTGCCATAGCCAGAGTACTTTGTGTCTTTGAAGACTGTTTCTTCACATTTACATTTTATACATTTTCATCAAAAGGTCCATTTTTATTCCTTTAATGCACCAAACACTCTGATAATGAAAGGGAATTATTGTTTTTATTGGTATCTTTTATTTTATTACCTACATTTCCTTCTATATCTCTTTTATTCTTCTTTCCAAAAGAGCTATCCTTTCTGACAAAGTTTTAAAAAAAGGGGAAAATTCAGCAAAACCACTCAACACACACACACACACACACACACACACACACACAACCTCATGTTGTATATTTTTCTGCACCTATGGTTCCATACTTCTGAACTGTAGCAGGGGAGTATCTTCTGATATCTCTTCTTTAGGTTCAAACTTTGTCTTTGTAATTTCAAAATACTCAGTTTTGATTAATCTGTGGTTGTTATTCCTATTTAAATTGTTGTTATTGTGTACATTGTTTTCTTGGTTCTGCCTATTTCACTTTGCATAAGCTCAAATAAAACTTCATTTTTTTCTATTCTTCATGTTCATTGTTATTTACAGCACAATATTATTCCATTATATTAATATACCAATATTTATTTAGTTACTCTAAATCAATGAGATCTCATCTTGCTTCCATTTCTTTGCTATAACATGAAGTGCTGCTATAAATATTTTGATGTCTGTGAGGACTTTCTATTTGTTGACTTTTTTTTTTATTAGTCCTGGAATTCCTCATTCAAAAGATGATAATTTATCTTCATGATTATAAATCACTTTTGGAATAGAAGTAGCAGTTTATAGCTCCACCTACAATGCATTAGCTTGACTTTCTTTTTTCAACCCTTCCAACATTGTGACTTTTGCAAATTATTTGGATTTAAGTTGAAATCTTTGAGTTGTTTATATTTAAATTTCTTTTATTACTAGTGATTTGGAACATTCTTTTATAAGGTTAATGCTTGCAATTCTCCTTTTGAGAACAGTTCCCATTCTTTGACTGTTCACTCAGGGATATGTTTTGCTGTGGATATGTAGGCATATGTGTGCATTGTGTATATGTATGCATATTTACATATGGTAGATACATGGTTTCACATATATTTTGCATATCAGGGTTGTAGAGATATTTAATGCAAAGTTCTCTTTTTTCCCCACCAGTCAACTACTTCTCTTCTTATTTTATATTCAATGCATTAATTTTGTTTGTGAAAAGTCTTCAGTTTCACTTAAAGAAAATAATAAATTTTATCTTTACTTGTAATTGCCTCTGTCTCTTATATCATTGAGAATTCATTTCCTACTCACAGCTTTGAAATGCATGTGATTTACTTATCTTATATGTTTTGTGATCTTTAATATTCAGGTTACATATTAATTTTAAATTTATTATGGAATATAGTATAACATGTTGGTCTAACTCTAATTTCATCCAGACTTCTTTTCTGTTCCCAGAAGTTACTATCAAATATGAATTCCTTAGTTTACCTAACACTGCTTATGGTACCATTCCCTGCTCATCTCAGTTCAGTAATTCTTAAATTATTTCTATTCAATCTATCTCTTTTAATTAAGTCTATTTTCCCTTTTGCCTTGTTTTCATGGTTACTACTCTTGCCTTTTTCATTCAGTTAAAAAGTAATAGATTTTGATTCATCTCCTAATTTTAACTGTATCTTTCTGTTTTGTGTGTGTGTGTGTGTGTTTTTTTTTTTTTGTAAACAACACATTGGGCTGTTTTCTTGTATTTTAAGGGTTATGTGATTGTTAACATTATATATTTCTCTCCTTTCTATTCTCTTAGATTTATCTTTCTTTTCCCTCGCTGCCCCCAATTAAGTCCATTTTGCTATTAATTAATTTATCCTGTAATCTACTATCACATTACCCCTCTCCCCCTTCCCTTAGCCACTTTGCTATTTTTTAATTGGGCAAGACACATTTCTGAACTTAACTATGAACTAAGGTAAGAATATGTATGCATATTCTTACCTCTTTTAATCAGTTCAAGTTGGGGGGGGCAAGTGTCTTTTACTTCCTCAATCAGTCACTTGCTTCTGGAGGTGCAAACCCCTTTAGTAAGTAATTCCTGAACTTCCCCTACTTTTGGGTTAATCTACAATACAATACAAAAAAACCCTGAAACAAGGGAGGTCATATTCTATAGGGAACAGGTCCAACATTGAGTAGCTCAATGATATCATCAGAATTAATAAATAACCCTGCAATAAATTAGGGAGTATATTTCCCCAAATTATTTTTTATATGTAGTGAGAATAAAAATCTATTCTTCTTACTAATCATGAATGTATTTTTAAGACAGAGTGCCCCATTTTAGGAGAAATGTTACATCATTAATTATTCTATTTCAATAAATTCCTTTACTTTGAACTAATTGTACTTTCTTTAAATAGCTAAAGTAAACCCATAAGTTGGTGGGTTTGGTTTTGAGTAAATGTTGATGCACAGACCTTGAAAGTCAATATGTGAGAGCTTATATGTATTCCCAGGCACCCTCCACAATTACCCTGCCCCCCAAAATAATTTATGTAGGATTTTTTTGTCTAATATAAATAAGGAAGTAAAAATACTTCCACGGAGTGAATTTTATTATGATATATTTTGTAGGAGGAAAGAAAAAAAGAATTATAGAAGTTCAATGGAGTCTATATTGAATGTGGACCCTATAATTATTGAATAGGATACTGCATGGTACATTAAATTTGATTATGTAATCAATGGCTTTATAACCATTAAAGCAAGAAAAGTTATACTGTAATTACTATTCAATTTGAAATTATACCTATATATAAGTAACTATGACTTTGTTATGCTGTTTATACTATAGCACTAAATTGAAATAAACTACGCTGTCAGGAGCTATTATTTGTCCTTTGTACTTGAAGACAACTAATGACATCATGATGTTGCAGTTAGAGTATAGTACGTTCATCTGTGGCTGATCAGTCCAATATGAGATGAGAAAACTCTTACATTGCACAAATAGTCTGTCTGGACATCTGGGATGGATATGTCACTATATTTGCACAAGTCACCTTTCCTTTTTGGTATTGCAATTCTGTTTTGTGATATGTGATGTCATGAATTATGAATGAACTGGATGTAAGTGAGGCAGAGTTGTGCAAAGTCATTAGCCTCATTCTTTTACAGAGTTATCAAAGTCCAGGAGCAAGAGAAAAGTCAAATTGACAGGTGATGGCCAGGGATGCAGTAGATTACTTTGATATCTCTGGTGACTGACAAAGCTCTGAGCACTTCACGGTGCCTGCTTCCTCCACCTTCATGGCCACTGGAACAAATTGTTTTAATCCACCCATTCTGCTGCAGAGAAGTTTTCACATGCTTGGGGCAGACATCAGAGTAACTCACTGACAGATTTGAGGCATATTGATTACCCTCAACTAGGTTTAGCCAATCTGGAGAGATAGTTTTACACAGGTGTAACTCTGTGCAAGCTCTTGGAGTCACAAGTGAGAGATGGGTAACAGGTGGATACTAAAAGTGGATAATCAGTCCTGAAAAGGACTCAGGGAAATAGTAAGTATATAGATTAGTATGTATATAATAAAATTAGCAAATATAATATAATGTATATATATTCTAGAATAAATATATAATAAAATAACTTAATTAGTAGAATATACACAAAGTAAATGAAAAGTAATTTGGGGGATAAAAAAACTCTAATCCCTGGAGGAATTTAGGAAAGACATTCATTTCCTAGCATTGCTATTTTTAGGGAGAGACTGGATGCTAGAGCACTTGCATATTAAATTCAATCATACCTCTCCTTGTTACTCTCTGAAACCTTTTCTTTTTCTCAAGCATAAATTAGTAATCATCTCATTGGTTTACCCCAAGGTTACGTGAACTAAGTTGAATGGTGCCACAGAATGTATTTAAACTATTAACTTAAAACATATCATTTTCATAGTGTGGCAAAATGGCCCACACATTTAAATTGTTCTCTGAAGAAATCATATAATGTGTAGTTAAAAAAAGTAAAATAAATAAACTACAGTCATTGATTACAATGTGTTGAAACACATAATATATTGTTTCCTTGAGCTATTGCATTATACCTTGTGAATGTGAAGTAAAATAATGATGTTATGAAATTATAATTTTCACTCTTTCCCTATTGCTTTTGTTTGTTCATCTTTTATTACAGTTTTCAGGGAGATGTATTTGGGACTGATATAGGAAAAGACTTCCTAACAATTGGGAAGTTCTACAAGTGGAATGGGCTGCCTTTGAAGAAAGTGAATTCTCCCTATTTAGAGTTCTTCCAGCAAAAGCTAAAACCAAGTAGTAAGGTATATTGAGGAGGAAAACTTGTTTTTCAGTATCTGATTTGTGAATATGGGATTGACTCTCCCCTTGCTTACTTTTAAATTTAATCAACAATAGCAAATACACCTCTAATTAACCCTAATGTAGGGGAAGTTCAGGAATTACTTACTAAAGGGGTTTGCACCTCCAGAAGCAACTGACTGCCCAGTGGGCAGTCCTAAGCAAATTTAAAGACTACAATTGGTCCCCTAAAATAGACAAAGGAACAGGAAGTGATGCAGAAAAGGGTCTTTAAAAGTGACTGAAAGTTCCTGTCACAAGGTCTTCATGCTCTTTTGAGGCATTGGAGGTTGGTTGAGGACCTTCCTCAGCATGAACCTGGGACTCTAGAATTTGGTAAGACTACTCTTGGATCTTCCCCTTTGGGCTACAACATGGGTGAGTGGAAAACTGACTCCTTTCCTGGCTTTTGGAGAGATTAATTTCCAGAAGAGACCATGTAGTTATTCACCACCAGGTTCCCTGGCTAAACAGCCCTTGGGCTGAGGGTCCTCCAAGGGAGGGTTAATGAGCCCTGCCTGAGCTGAGCCAGGCACTGGAGAAACATTTAGGGTGATAAGCTAGACTGCTTACTCTCCCCTCTTTCACATTTCTCTACTTTACTCTTTCCCTTTATTTTGTAAATAAAGCTGCTAATTAAAAATCATTTTGACTTGAATTATAATATTGGTGACCAAATTCTCTTATATTAGTCAAACCATATTAATTTTAACCTCTACAGATTAAAATGGACAACTTCTAAATATGCTCATAATTCTAGCTTCTCCTAGTCTATAAAACAACAATAATAATCACAACAACAATGATGAAGACAATGACAACAACATCAACTATTCAGGCACTGAGACTTCAGTTAGAAATTAGGAGGGAGGGAAGCCATAGTTAGAGTAGAAGGATGCGTTCCTGGGGAATGGATGGGTGGTGGTGGTGGCATAGAAGGAACTATGAAACTGAGGAACAAGCAACAAATTTGTAATCAGAGCACTTAAATTAAAATTATGGCTCTACCATTCACTTCCTGTGTTATTTTAAACAAGTTGTCTTTTTAAACTTAGCTTGTCCCCAGTTTCCTTACCAGTAAAATGAAGGGATTTTATTAGATTACGCCTGAGGCTCATTGCAACTATAAGCTAGAGGAGTAAATATAGACTCCTCTCTTGGATATTTTTAAAGCCCTTCACAGTCTATTTTTCCAGGCCTAGGATTCATTATTACCTTCATGTCATCTACAATACAATTAACCTGAACTTCTTGCTGTGTATAGACTCTTCCCTATTTTTTTTAAACCTTACCTTTCATCTTGGAATCAATACCATGTATTGGTTCTAAGGCAGAAGAGCAGTAAGGGCTAGGCTATGGGGGTTAAGTGACTTGCCCAGGGTCACACAGCTAGAAAGTGTCTGAGACCAGATTTGTACCTAGGACCTCCCATCTCTAGGCCTGACTCTCAATCCACTGAATCACCCAGCTGCCGCTCACTCTTCCCATTTTTAGAACACATTTCATCTTTGCTTCCAATTCTTAGAATCACTAATTTCTTTCAAAGTCTACCTTCAATCTTATCTAAGTCCTTTTCTGATCCCTTCAGCTGCTAAGACTTCCCCAAAAATTACCTCAGTGGTATTTTGCATATATGTTGTATAATTTTACATGCATTCATGTTTCAAGCAATAGAATACAAAAACCTTGAGGGCAGGAGCTGTTTTATTTATTTCCTCGAAGCCTTAGATCCTTGCACAGTGTCTGACATATGTTATATGCTTAATAAATGTTAGTTCTTATGATTTATGATTCTCTGATGAGCAGTGGAAGTCTTTATAGGTTATATGGTACATTAGAATGATTAGACATAATTCTAAACCAGGCAGAAAAAAATCAGCAATAAATGATTGGATATTTTATATTGTGGAGATTTGGGCACTAGGGCATATAAAGTTTAACTGATTTACTTTTTAAAAAAAATTCCTTACCTTCCATCTTAGAATAAATACTATGTATTGGTTCCAAGGCAGAATAGCAGTAAGGGCTAGGCAAAGGGGGTTAAGTGACTTACCCAGGGTCACACAATTAAGAAATATCTGAGGCCAGATTTCAACCTAGGACCTTTCGTCTCTGGGCCTGGCTCTCCATCCATTGAGCCCCTTAGCTTCTCCCTAGCTGATTTACTTTTGAGCATCTCTTATTTCTTTTTTTGTGTGAGAGGACTAGGAGGTCTTTCTGTCTGTCTCCTTGTCACGCACACAGATACATGTTCATATATTATAGTCATTTTAGATCATCTTTAAATGGAAGATAAAATTTGGATTGATAAAAAGTGTATAACCAAGAAGATCATTACCAATTCATTACTGTTCATCATGGGTGACATTTCTATAGGGACTAGAAACCTATTGTCCTTCAATGATGCAGAAATCACTTTGGGATCTTACAATGCCTTATTGGTATTGGTATAAACATGTACAAATTATTATTTTCCTCTCATCCCTTTGTTTGGCATGGGAAATTATGAATGCAGAAATTTTCTGCATTATGTATTATGGACCGGTTTTGTTGCATTGCTTTTCATTTTGAAAACTTTTGTTTTCACATGAGGTATGGTTCACTAGGTAAAGAAAGAGGGAAGCATATATTTGGAAATGAATGTTATATGCCATCAAAATACCAATAAAAATAAGATAACTAATGTCATTGTAGTCAGTCAATGAGCATTTATTTAGCTTCAATTTCCTATCAGATAGAAGCTGTGTATTAGCAGAATACCTGTAGAGATTTCTGATAGATCGCATACTGGATAGTGAGAGCTAGCATTTGGATGCACTTTATACACTGCCTTTTACTAATTCACTTCTTTTCTCATCATGGGTGGGAGCAGTAGTATGCTGGAGCTAGCTCATCCTGACCCTTAAGAACTGCTTGTCACATTTCTAGTGGGATTACTTACACCTTTGAAATTGGCAAATGCTATAAATCAGGGCTTGGTTTGTTGTTTTATTGATTGTCTAGCCTTTAGAAAATGATGGAGAAAATGTAATAATCTAGATTAAACTTAAAAGTATGTGAGATATACATTATTTTTTTCCCAGAGGGCCAGTAATTAAATGTTTACTGGTGCCCCCCTGAATGGAAGTGACTTTGGGTTATTAGGGGTCATCAGAATATAGGGTATGACTGGATTTACCAACCAAATTGCACTTTACCTATGGGTCTGACCATCATTATATATCTGAGAACTAGTTTACTTAGGACCCATGAAGTTCATCACCAGAATGTTTTCAGGATATTTCCTGCCACAAAAACTGATGCAGAAAATCTATTAAGGAAATAGAGTCTTAGACCTAGAGTTGGGAGAGACCTCAGAGGCCATCAAGTTTAATCCTCCTAATTTACAGGTAGAAAAGGCTAAGAGAGATTGGGCTATTTGCCCCTTGGGACAGATAATAAGCATCAGACATAGCATTTAAACCCAGGTCTTCTGATTCCAGAGCCAGTGAGTGCCCTTTCCACCACCTTGTAATCTCTTTTAACATAGCAATTCTTTACTCTTTCAAAGTCACAGATTAATTTAAAATATTAGAATATTATAGCTTGCAAGGTACTTATATGTTATCTTGTTTTATTTTCACAATTTTAAAGAGGGGGAGGACAGCATAGATTGCACTGTTCTTAGTTTTCAGGTGAAGACACTGAGGCTAAGAGACCCCATGTCTAATGCACAGTGGCACTGGGACTTGAAACCAGGTCTTTTGACTCAATGTCAGTGCTCTTTTCCACTACACTGTAAATCATGAAACGCTCCTGTCTCTAAAGAATTAAAAGTTAATATCTCTCAGAGGGCAGTGGAAAGGTGTCTGGTTAATGTGAATGGATTGTAATAATGAAGAGCAAAAAATTGAAGTGGAATAAAGGATGTAATCAAAGAAATGTTTGATGAAAATATTAGATAAGCTGACCACAAATCCAGATGGAAGGCTAACTGGTAGACAATTTGAGTACTCCAAGAACATTTTTGCATTGAGAGCACAAAATGGAAAATCCAGGAATGTTGGGGAGAGCCCCTATTTTGAACTTAAAGGAATTTGTGGATGGTAATCATAGCCTGGGCAGGCCAGGATGGATAGAAATGTACAAAGTTGGAGAAACATTTTTAGGGATAGAAGACATCCCTAATCCATTTGATTATGTAAACAATTTAAAAGATTTGATTTTATCCTTAAATTTCCCCCCAAGGCTTCCCAACAACAAGTTGATGACATTTGAATAGTCAGATGGATGAATAAATATCCAAACATCATGAGTATTTATTATAGGCCTAATGCTTTGGTAAGTATTGAGAATACAAAAAACAAAAACAAAACAGTCTCTGTCCTTAAAACTTACTTTCTAATATAGGGAGGCAACCTGTATAGGGGAGTTGTGGCTAAGGTGAGGTATTTGGTTTCACTGGATAGTTTGTTGCCTTTTTTCCTTCATGATCAATGTTAGACTAATTTAGGGGTACACAGAATAGTTTACCTGGAAGATCTTTGGATAAGGGAAGAATTTATGACCAAATAAGAGATAGACAGGATAAGACGTTAAAAAGAATAATTTTATTATATCAAATTGAAAAACTTTTGTACAAACAAAACTAATTTAACCAAGATTAAAATGTAAAGAAGAAATTGGGAAAACATTTTCATTACAAAATCAGTGTTAGAACTGAAAGGAAGCTTCAAGATGTGCTTGATCTGGTTAGTTCAGGCACCCTAAGTCTATATATAACCATAGATTATTTAAAAAAAAAAACCCATAACTTATATCTTAGAATGTATCCAAGATAGAAGAGTGGTAAGGGCTAGGTAATGGGGGTTAAGTGACTTGCCCAGGGTCATACAGAAAGGGAGTGTTTAAGGCAATATTTGAAGCATCTCATAACTCTGGGCTTGACCCTCAGTCCACTGAGCCACCTTGCTATCCCTCAACCATAGATTCTTACAGTGAAAGGCTTAGCTATCATCACTTAAACTAGTTACTTTCCTAGCCTTTAAAACATTTCCATTCTTCTCTTCAAATGAGAACAAATTGATCTTTCCCTGTTTAACCCAGAGATTCTGAAAGATAAAATACCACAGTCTATAGAAGAAACACAAAAGGAATTGTAAATTGTGAAGTTAAGGGAATTCTTAATCATAGGTCTCTAGAAAGCTCATTTTCATCCGTAGAGACTTTCACAGCTCAGTAACTTTGTCAATGACATATACAATAGATTGAAGATCACCAAGTAAGAATAAGTTGCATTTTATATCTTGTTTTCTTTTTATTTTCCTCCCTGCCAAATACTTGTCTCTTGATTTCAAGTTATTAAGGGGGTTTGATTCTTCCATTAAGTTGGAATAGAATGTTTTGTTGTAACATTCTTATAATTTAGAATTTTCTCTCATTATTTTCCTTCCAGAATTGGATAAGAGAGGGAGAAGAGAGATAGATGTAATGGTATTTTTTCTTCTAGTTTTTGAAGTATGAGCTTCACCATGACTAATTTTAGGTGATAGAGGCACTGGAGTCATCCCAGGGGTTACATTATAGAAATTAGAGATAGCGAAACCATTTTTGGGGTTGAGAATACTTGAAATGAATCAGGACCATTGAAGTTTATTTGTGTAAAGGGCCTTAGAATCAGTGTGTACATACAATTTTTTCTTCAACAGAAGTCTTTTAAAATTGTACAGCCCAAGTCTCTTTTTGTGTCATTGTGTAAAACCAGCCACTATAGCTGAGAATAAGTGCATCCAAGACTCTTTCTTATCCCTAAAAGCTTTCTTGACAATAAAATTTTCCTATTTCTGACATGTCATGGGGCTTAGGTATTAAAGAAAAGTTGAATATATTCTTTTCACATATCATATTTCTCTTTGACTTCAAGCAGTTTTAGATTCTCTTAGGGTGAGAGGAATCACATGTTTTTGTCAAAGTGCTATTCATTTTTTGTTCCTTTAGTGTTTTGTGTGCATGTCAGAATTTATTAATACTTTCTCTGGTCTTCCTTCAAATTAAAGTTAAGAAATAAAAGAATTCATTTTTTTCTACCAAGAAAGCCCAAAGTGTTACTGTGAGAATGCTAAACCAATGGCTGAGTGATTGGAGGGTGAATTTAACTCTCAGAAAATTCAGTTGAATTAATAGACTCTTCTGGACCATTTTTGAGATGATGACATTGAAGGCTGTCCTTTCCACTTTTGATCATTATTGGATGCTTTATGTTATGGTACCTCAACTATTAGTTTGAGATGATGGAGATAAAGTGCGTCAATAGGTTTCTATGACCTTCACCAAAACATAGATGTGTTTGATCTCTGATGCTTGCAATGTGCTTAAATTCTATGAAAATAATTCTGTCTTTTAAGGTTGGTAAATTACTTTATAGATATTATATTATGTGAGATTTACAGTAACCTTAAGCAATAATCTAAAGTGAAAATATTTTATCCCCATTTTAAAGCTAAAAAACCCTAAGACTTCATAAGAGTGAGAATATATGTGTTTCAAACCTATGTGAATCTTGTAGACAGAAATCTTTGGCTGGGCAAGCATGGATGGGATGCAATCTACATAGATGGAGGAAACATTTACATGGAAATAACAACATCCCTAATCTATTTCAATATCTAAAACCATTTAAATGGTTGAAGTGACCAAAGTTAAAGTCATTTTTTCTGTCTCTAAGTTTATTTAGTACACCAAGTTATTTAGTATACATCCATTGCTATGATACAATGACTCTCAGACTTCTTCCTTCTTTTAAAGCAAATGACTTAAGATTTTCTGGTTTCTTGTAGGAATAGTAGGAATTGGGATGGACTATGTCTGGGCCAAGATGTATGCAACTGTTTACTAACTTCAGAACAGCAGAGGGTTCTATATCCCATATCTACTTTCTTTACTCATAACACTCATACTCAGAAGAACGCAAGTTCCATGGGGGCAGAGGCTGTCTCAAATTTGTATTTGCTTTTCCAATCCTGAGCATAGTGTCTGGCATATAATGAGTGCTTAATTAATACTTGTTGGTTATTTAGTCTATTGACTACAATTCAATGGCATTGATCCCATTAAGAAATTGCTAATTTTAGTGGGCTATTTTTTAGGAATTTCCCCAGTGGGCAGAAGTGCATTAAAGTAGACAAGGCATGATCTTTCTCCTGGTTAGCCTATTTATTGTTTTTTTTTTCTCTCCTGTGTTTGTTAAGGAGTCTATCTTTAGGCAGGGGGAGTCTGAACACATTATTTGGATTTGACATATAATTGATGAGGGGAATAAGTACCCAACATGGTTTTCTTTTGTTTTTGTTCTGTTTTAGTATATCTTTATGGAAGGGTTTTGTTCTTAGCTTCCTGATCCTACCACTTTAAAAATTATAAACTTATTGGGACATTATGATTCTGCATCAGACTCCATCTAAAAAGCCATTAAGCATCCTGATTAGTTTTGGAGATGGTGTAAAGATTGTTACATTATTGATTGCTGCAGCTGAAACCTGCATGCAGCATTTGTCATGGTAAAATGCTTTGATCAGAGAATAGAGAAAAATGGTTTTACATTGTGACAGTAGATACAGACCAGGTACTAGACCTAATGAGTCCTTAAAAAAAGTAAAATAGAGAAAGTGACAGAAATTATAGATGAGACGGTAGCTCACAACGTGCAGCTTGGAGGTAATGAGACTGATCCCTTTAACCACATGGGAAATCTAGTCTTATTACTTTATAGTCACACTTTGCTGCCCTCGTCTCTACGATCTCCTCGCAGAGATGAAGTCGAGTGAACCCTCTTTACCAACTCACATTTAGCGGCTTTCTAACTGGCAAGGTGGACATATGGGTCTGGCAGTCATTTCATTTGGATGCTTCATATTAACAGCTAATATGCCACATTCACTGCTATTTGCTCAGCAGGATGAAGCATGTACCTATGTTCATTTCAAGCAGAAATACACAGACTTGACTTCCAATCTCACAAAGAAACAGAGGGGGAATTTGCCTCACAGCATTAATTTTCCCTGAGATTGCCCTTTCCCACATACTCTGCTCTATTCTCTAGCATTTGTATATTTTAGTCTGAATTCTACTGTTCTTCTACCTGCTTATGTGGCATTTTTAGGAATCCTGTCAAGAGAATTTCTGGGAGCTCCGACAAAATGGCTTAGAGAGCCAGCTCTCCACTCTACATGTGTAAACAAAGCCCGCAGCAGGGTCAGTCAAGGTCCTTGGGACGCAGGGGCCTGAAGAAAGGATGACAGCCCTACAATGAGGCTGAGTATCCTGTTCTATCTCCAGGGAGTCTTGATATTTGAACTGAGGAGGATTAAGTAGCCCTGGGAGGATAGATGCCATTACTATTCAGGGAAGAACTTGAATGGCAACAGCACTCACCCTGAACCAGAGGTGGGAGAAATTATGTGGCTTTGTTTTAGAACTTTCTTCTTGTAGAATGTCTTCTGGCAAAGGAAGTCTAGGACAAATCTGATTTCTGCCTAATTATATATTAAGTCTTTTCTGAGAGGCAGTATGACACATTGAGAGAGGTTTGGCCTTGGAGTCAAGATTATCTGTGTTCAAGATCTGCCTCTGGCCCATTTTGTCTTTGTGACTGGAAAAGTCACTTAAAGTCACTTATCTTTTCTTTATATATATTTTTTCAGATTTAATGTTCAGATTGCATACAATTTTTAATAACCGTTTTCTGACTTCTGTAATCCATGTTCTCTCCCTCCCTCTTATCCCTTCCCCTTCCCTGAGAAGGCAGGTAACATGATAATTGTTGTACATATATCATGTAATACTTATTTCCATTTTTATCATGTTATGACACAAGACATATTGCTTGCACTAGGGAATCATGGAGGGAATAAAATGAAGAATGGTATGCTTCAATCTTCATTCAGACACGATAGGTTTCTTTGATCTCAGTGGACAACATTTTTTGGTTTTGGCATGAGTTCCTTTGAGTTGCCCTGGATCCTTGTTTTGCTGATAATAGTTAAATTATGCAAGTGGATCATCATGCAAAATTGTTGTTCCTGTATACAACATTCTCCTAGTTCTGTTCATTTCATTCTGCATCACTTCACACAGGTCAAATAATTTTCTAAGACTATTAGTTGCAGAAGAATAAGTGAGTTACACTGGTAAAGGTAGTTTCCTCACTAGAATTCTCTTTACTTATGAAATCACAAATCCATACTCCTTCAAAGTAAAAAAAAATGTACTCCATAGCTCAGGAAACTTACATAATGGAATATCAGGAATATGTATCAGGAATAAATATCAGGAATATATAAAAGGAGTACTTTCTGGGTCATATATATTAACAAAGGGGGAATATGCATAGTTATGCCATGAAATATTAATACTATATCTCATTGTCTCAAAATCATACACTGTATAATAAATTGAATATGATTATACTTTAATACTTCAGTGGATCTATAAACTCACTGATCTGTGTATTCCCATCAGTAGTAAGGATGGCAACTCATAGGCATCTTATCTTCTTTGATTCCTTTCCATGTTCTTTTAAAAAGTCTCCCCAGAAGATTTGGAGAGGTTTTCTTCTAGTGTGATTTTTTCAACAATGGCATTTTTTGCCATCTTTAACTCTCATTACATGACAGTCAACTCACCTTTTTTCATCCTGTATCTCCTTGTGCAATTTCTTGTGCATAATACATCATTTGTAACATGTTGTAGAGTACTTATGATATCCCCTTATTGCTCTTTGAGTGCATGCAATTTTGATTCTTTAGAGACTGGCATTTCAAAATTTATAGTGATATAATAATATTGTAAGAATATTGGCATTGAGAAGGTGGAATTTTGTTCCATGGATAACATTGGGATCATTAAAGTCACTGTGTGATGTCCCAAATGCAATCTAGTTTGTTCTACTCCTTCTGTTCAATTCTGGGCACAGCTCATTGTCTATCTTCAGTACCTGTCCAGAATTTGTGTAACAATGGACTAACTCAATGGCTTTCCATCCAATAGATGGACAGCCTAAGTGTTATAATCAGTCACAGGCTAGATAAAATGCATTCTTCATCCATTTCACAAAAGAATAGGTAGGCTTTCATAAATGATTTTTCACAACACACCATGTCTTCAATTCCACAAATATCTGAAAGGAATAAGGTAAGATCCCACTGTCTTTTTTATTTGTTGATTATATAAGTGGCTTTGACTTGGTAATGTAAAACTCAGTCTTAAGAGACAGATAAAATTGTTCTGTGATCTTCTGTTTATTAATAAAAAGTGACATATAAAACAGGGAGACATATGCATAATACATGCCACAACAAAAAGTCCAAATGGTAGAGTCAGCATATGTGATTTCAAATCACATTGTGCTAATTGCGTTAACCCCTATAATATCTAGAAGTTTCCTTGATGAGATCAATGAGATCACAGCCACTCCAAAGAGATGGATGACACAATTTGCAGAGGAAAATTCAGGTTCAGCACACATTTGTTGAACATTTACTATATAAAATTCACGAGATAAGATACAGAAATAAATGAGAGACCATTTCTGCTTCAAGAAATATATCATTTAGTAACAGAGGGGAGAGATAGTGGCTATAGTAATTAATAGGTACATCAATAACTAGAGTACAAGATAGACTTGAGAGTCACTATGAAGCAGTGGAAAATCCATTGGACAAGAAGTCAGGAAGACCTGAATTTAATTCTGTTTCTGATACTTAATATCTATGGGACAATGAGCAGATCCTTTCATCTCTTTGAGCTTCAACTTCCTCATTTGTGAAATGGGAATAAGAATACTTACAGTATCTTCCTCAGTGAGCTTTTTTAGATGGGGTTTATTAGATGAGATAAGATATGTGAACTTATTTGCAGCCGTTAGTGTGCTATAAAATATAAACTATCATTAACCACCACCACCATCATCATCATCAATGTGATAACTAATAATTAAGTGTTTAAAGCCTGGGCTTTACTTAGGGCAAGACTAAAGGCAGGCAGACTGCTACTACTGTAGTTTCACAAGGTTAACAGCTTCTCCAGGGCCATAAAACATATCTTATTTATCTGAATTTTATTTAGCATATATAATAATACTTTATAGCAGCAAAAAAATATTTGTTGAAAGAATGTAGATGACCACCATATTATGACAGTTATTGTTGAAAGAAGAAGGTTTCAGGCAAGAAGTAACATGGGCCTTGGACTAGAGTAGAGGGAATAGAAGGGAGGCATATGATGCATATTTATGTGTGTGCATACATGCACAAACACAAAAATAGGTATACATCCACTCCTCTCTCTCTCTCTCTCTCTCCCTCTCTCTGTCTCTCTGTCTCTCTCTCTCTCTCTTTCGGCATGAGAGAAATGCTATGAATTTAGTTTGTAATACTAGGAATGTCGCACTGTCACATTCATGTCCTAAAACTTGTTTGGTCCAATTATTTATTTAAAACCACTACTCATCAAGGAGCCCCCATTTCCCTACCTGCCCCAATCAATTACAATTAAACATTCATTTTAAAAAGAATGAAATGGAAATAGCAAAGAATTACAAAATAAGCAGCAAGCACTGCCTTTTCCCCCAAATACCTCTTCTAATAGCTCATAGTGAAGGAAGAGTATTAGTTCTTTCAGGTCTGCTCTCCATGCTGGTTTATCAGTTAAATACTTCAGTCTAAGGAAGAGAAAGTCTGATGAATTGACTAGTGGGTGAATGTCAAAATATCAGTACCTAGGACAGTACCAGTCAATCTATACACAGTTATGTCTCAGTAGTTTGTGGCTGTTATTTCCCATCAGGGAAGTATTGAAGTCTTCAGTTTTGTTTATGGACACAAGCACAGAAAAGTCTTAGAGTCCTGTTGCTTCTTGTATGGAAGAGGTAAATCTCCATGTACGAAAGGAGCTGCCAACTCAGATCATAGAATCATAGGTTAGAGGCGAATAGTCCTTAGAAAACATGTTATCAAACCCCTCATTTTACATTTGAAGAAATGAAAAAGCTCAGTGACTTTCCAAAGGTCACACGGGTGATCAGTGTCATGGCGTCTCCCTGCTTGGCTTTTCAATATGTTCATTACAAATACCCCTCTCCAACCAGAGTTGATTTTTTACCCTGTCAACTGAGTCTTTAGTTTTAGATGCCAGTTATTTGAGACTCTTTAGGAAATTCAAAGCTAAGCCATAAACAATAACAGCAATATCTAGAATTTAATATATCAGGATTGTATTCCTATATATATATAGTTAAGATGCATAAGGTTATAATGTAAAAAAAAAAGAGAAACACCTTTTTTCATCTCAGGAGTAAATATACTTAATAGCATGTTATTTTTTAAGCTCAAGCAAGGATGATTGTTTTGTTTGTTAAAGTAAAGAAGTGTTAAATGCCACACATGTACCAAAGTGTCTTGCAGTTTGAGGAAAATCCCCACTAAGTATGGTGCATATGAAGCACTTATCACTTCTCTATTAAGGAAAAATCAGTAGTAAATCAATTAGAAGCTAAAAACTATTGGTAGAGTAACAAGCAAATGTTAATAGCACACTGGATTTAGGGAGTCTGAAAGAAATAGATATAATCAGAGAGTTGAAATTATGGATTACAGAACACAACAATCCTGAGAGAGAGGCAAGGAGAGAGAGAAAGAGACAGAGAGAGAGAGACAGAGCAGAGACAGAGAGACAGAGAAAGAGAGCTTTAATTTTAAAAAAATAGTGACTTAGTTAGTGCTTCCCTATTTTATCTTTAGGGTCAAATGAAAATTCCTTTTCTTAATATTTAAAAGATTCCTCTAATGCTCTTTTTCAGCCTTAAAAATTACTCTACTTTGGTTCCTGGAACATCTGGAATTTAATAAATTTAATAAAAACTTGTTAATTGATTCACAAACTCTATAACTTGGCCAAAGTGATCCTTTTCTCATCATATACAACACTCCAAATCCCATCTAAATGCTTTTGTACTGTCTGTCTTTCATTCCTCCATTGCACTCTATCTCTTATTTTCTCTAGCTTCCTTAAAAGCCCAGTTCAAATATCTCCTACATGAAACATTTCCTGAAATGCCCCCATAGCTTGCCATGACTTCTTACCAATAAAGGGATCTTTTATTTATTTTGTATATAATTTTTTACTTGAATGTATCTACTTTTTCATTGTTATAAAATATAATCGTCTTCAAGGATAAGAACTGTTTGATTTTTAGTTATAGCCCCAGTGCCTAGCATACTATATAGTGAATAGTAGACGCTTAATAAATGGTTATTGATTAATTGATTCAAGGAAATTCAATGGATAATTCCCCCTGGTTAGTCTCACACCCCCCCCCAATCTTGTTCATTTCTATCTAGATTATTTTCTTTTCTGACGTTTGCATCATATAGTAAATAGCAATATATGAAAATAAGAATAATTTACATGTGAAGATTAGGTCATAGATTTAATATTTGAAAAAAGAAAGGATAGTGAAGTGTTTTTTCTAAAGTGTTGTTGTAAGGATTCAAAGTATTAGTTGTAAAAAATTTGGCCAAGTTGGCAAACCCTTCATGAGAGTGTACACAGATTCTTTGAGTGAGTTAGAAAGGTGTCAAGTTGAGAAGAGATTTAAAAGTCTAACAGTTTTTATATTTAATTTTGTTGTTAGATGCCACTGAGTAGAACCCAAATTCTAATTAGTAACTTAACATTGATTAGTTTCTATAAAGAGACTTTTACTTTAAAGATATTACATAATTTCCCTAAACACCTAAAGGGCATGCTCAACTCAGGTTTTACAAAGCATTGGTCCCACCAAGTTCACATCCAAATGTGAACTGAGAGATCTGACCTCTTCTTGGAGCTCATTCTTCATAGTCCCTCCTACATTCTTGAGGCATCAATGCTATGTTGGCTGCAAGTACAGACATTGGAACACTGAAATGATAGAGTATTATCCCAACTATTTGATACTCATAAAAGTGGAGGCTTCATTCTCTTCCTCTAAAATGAAAAAAAAAAAAGGTATATAGGAAGTTACACTCATTGTTTTCCAAACCGTTCTACATGTCTGTACTTCCTTTTACACTTTTGATCTCTTTTGTATATTTAAGTGTTTCAGTGAACTTCTTTTAGGAAAGTGGTATCCCTATTGCTAACCTTTTCTCTTTCCCTAAGACTTTTACTCTATTAAGATGCTGAGAAGAAAAAAAAACAGGAACTCCTAAAGGAGGAGGACTATATAATATATAAGTTCTGTTTCTGTTCTAAATGTCTATAACCAAAGTTCTAATGCTGGCTCAACTTCTTAATATGTGACCTTGGGTATAAGTAGATTTGGTGGACTAGTTTGCTTGGAGCTCCAGAGGTTGTCAGAGGTTTGGCAGATTGAGTAAGAGAAGTGTTGTTTGTGAAATTTGCATCATACCTAAAGGTCTGTCTAGTTGGAAAGTGGGAGCCTGAGTTAGTGTCTAATAAGGAAGATCTAAGAAATTAGAGTAGGAATGAGAACAAATGAAAGAAGATTAAAGTGAAGTCAGTCACATTGTGAATCTGTGCTTTGGCTAGAAGCAGTTTGCTTAAGAGTTTCTGCTCCTAAGGTAGTTTTTAAGGGCAAGCTTCATTCTCCACGCTCATCCTGCCCCCATACATCAGTTATATCATCACTGCACATCAGTCAAAGGGGGGATCTGGACATGCTACATAATCATATCATATCAAATTCATTATTATTATATCAAATTAAAGCTATATATTGCTAGAAAAGGAGACAGGTCAGACATATCAGGAATGATAGTCAATAGATAAATAGCTCAAGTGATACTTTAGTAGCTTCAAGATATTTAAAGAACCAGAGGAAGGCCTTTGGCGAATAGGCTAAATTCATAGGACACAATTAAAACTATAGCCAAGAGAAAGCCACCAATACCTTGTCCCAGGATAAACAATTTCCTCGGGTCTGTAAATTTAGAGGACAGCTGACAAATGACTCTCGAAGAGAAACAAAATAGGGCTGGGACTTGGTTGTGGGGCAAGTATAAATTGTGGTGTTGGGGTCAAGGAATAGAGATGTAGCTGGCAGGCAGACTTAATAAATTATTTAGGACAGAAATGGAAGAACATTTCTATTGGGGTTGAGTTTAGTTGTCTCCTGTATTCAAACAAAGATAGAGGCCAGAAGGATTTGGGCTTTGTTGAACATAGCCCAGTGATAATTTGTCTTCAGTACCAATAGCAGTGTCCCAAGGGTCACCTCTCAGAAAGTCTCATTCCCTGGAGAAAAGGGGCCTTTCAGGAGCATCAGTAGACAGGGAATGGTTCTTCGTTCTCTAACTCATGTTTGGCTCATAAAGGTAGATCTCAACAGGTGAAGGAAAAAGAGTGGCTTTCTCTTTGCCAATATATATTTGATCAACAGTCATATCTGCAGGATCCTGGAGACCTTGTCACCCCTCTGAAATTTTCCCTCTTCTACTTCTTAAACTTTTCTGAGTCAGGAGCCCTGGCGTTGAAAGTATAGTATGCCTTGTGAAGGGACATTAAGTGTTTTGCCCACAGTCACACAGTAAGAAGCTGAAATGGCATTAGAACTATGGCTATAGACATTTGGAACAAAAACAGTGTGTGTGCGCGTGCACACACACACACACACACACACACACATATATATCATATAGTCCTCCTCCTTCCTTTACTGTTATGGAAACAGAGGCCCAGAGAAATCAAATAAAAGGATGAATCATAAGTTAGGCTAGCGTAAAAAGGAAAGAAAAGAACTCTTAGGAGAGAGTGAAATTCTTTTGAAGTGCCTCTTTTAGAATTGATACCAGTATACCTTGGCTTAATAAGAATAGCTGCTTTTACAGGGTACAAAGAAGGCACTTGATGTGGTATATGATCCCAGGAGGAAAAACAAACAATTCTACTGCTATTCAGGGAAACTACAAAACCAAAAATCAGTGCTGGATGCTGATGTGGGGTTTGTTGACACATAGGCATGCAATAAATGCTTGTTATTTGATTGTTCCCTATCCATCTGGGTTAATCTCTCTCCAAAACTAATTTCAGTTAAGGAAATGAATACAGCATATAAATATTTGGAAGTGATAAGGATAGATTTTTTAAGCCAGGTTGCTGTCAAATAAGAATTTTGACAAAAGTTGAAAATACGTTATACAACATATTCTGATAAGTATGCGATGTGCCGGAGGAATTTTGCCAGTTAGTAAAAATGTTTAAAGATTGACACCTTTAAAAAGAGAATCTGCAAGGTTGGATTTAATTAGTAATTATTTGCTAAAGGTGGTTTTCTTGGCAGCTAATGTGTTAATTAATGTAATAGAGATGGAAAGTGAGATTTAGCTTGGGTCTTCACAGCATAGGTGAAACAGAGCTTTTAGCAATTATCCATATATGAGATAAATTGGTATTTTTTCCTTCTCTGACATCCCTCTATTTCTGTTCTTTTGATGTTTGTTTTTGCTAATGATAATAATTCCTCACTGAGCTGAAACAATAATTGACTCTTCCTAACATTTTGCCTTGACCCTTTACACAACTAAACCAAATTAACCTCCCCAGGACAATATGAAACTGGCCTTGGAGTCAGGAATATCTGAGTTCAAATCCTATCTCTGTCTCTCATTAGCTGTGTATATCACCCAATAACTGTGTAGATTCACTGCAACAACTCTGAATCTTAATTTCCTCTATAAAATGAGAGAGAAGGAAAGGAAAAGAGAACATGCATTTTTATAGTTCCCACTATGTGCCAGACACTGTGCTGTTTTTATTTTATTTATTTTTTACTTTTTGTGTTGTTCTTTTAAACAAATATTATTTCATTTGATCCTCACACAACCTTGTGAGTTAGATGCTATTATTATTCTCATTTTGCTATTGAGGAAACCTCAGCAAAAAGTTAATGATTTGCCTATGGTAATACAGCTAGTAAATGTCTAAGGTAATATTCGAACTCATGTCTTCCTGATTCTATTCCTAGCACTCTATCTACCATGCTACCTAGCTGCCTCATTGTACATGGGAATAACTGTGCATTTTATTTATGCCACAGGGTTGTTAGGAAGTTCAAATAAGACAAGATGTGAAATGCTTCACAAACCTTAAAACACTATATAAATTGTTATAATAATAAAATTATTAAATAAAAGAATATAAATATTTATAAATATATAAAATAGCCAATAAAATAATATTTTAATATAATTAATATCTCTTCTTCTTCTGATATTCATCCTCCCCTCATCTCATTAAGTTTCTTGTTTGATGCACCAGCTGTTCTGAGTAGATATTTGTGGTTCTTGTGTTTTTGAAATGGTGAATTTCCTGGGAAGATAGCCCAAATGAAGGAACTATCTATAGTTTAGTCTGGGATCTTAAAAATCTGTACCCTTTAGCATTTTGCCATAAAGAATAATAACAAAATAAGTACATTCCAGAAAATTTTAAGTCAGGTGGAATACTTTGGAATTATAGAAAGCCAAAAGCTTTTGAATTAAAAACAACTTTTAAATTTGGTGTCAGTTCAAAGAAGAGTTATTAAATTTGACTAAGATCTTAGCCAGTATTTTGTGCCAACCCTTTTAATTTCTTGACTCATACATTTTATTTCTTTTAAAGTGTGACATATTTAAAATGTGTTCTTTGATCTAGCATTTGGTTAGAAAACTTTCTCTGAACTGTTGAAGTCAGAATATATACTATTTTGGGTTTAGTTTATTTGTGTTTTTATTTTGGGGTTTGGGTTTTGTAGGATTGGGCTCTTACAACAATGACCAATGTGGAAGTATATTTTGTATAATAATGAAGATATAACCCATATCTAATTGCTTACCTTCTCTAATGGAATACAAATGGAAAACATTTGTAGAAAAGTGTTATTACATGTAATTAGAGAAATAAAATGTTAAAAATACGTAAAAAAAGTTTAAAAAGAAATCTTTCTTTGGTTCCTTGTAATAATAGTTTGGATTTATGTAGCACCTCAGTTCCCCATCCCATGTATGTAAAACCAAAAAAAAAGTACCTAGTTTGAGGTCATATGTGGCCTAAAATTCTCTCATGAAACTCCATAGATGTATGTACTTTTGCTGTCCAGACAAAAAACACATCAGCTGACAACAAATAAACTGATAAGAGAAATCCCACCAATCTGCAAAGATACCATACCTTTCATGGTGGATGTGCTCTCATGCCCAGAGAACACACAAGACAAGAGCACAGGGAGGCACACACACATAGGAAATGCAGGCAGAAAATTCTATTCAAGGGGCACATACCAGGAATCTGTGTAGCTAGGTCACATAATGGGAATACATACATGGGAACATATTTGTCTAAGACACAAACGTGACCTGAGCAACTTAGAGCTCTTACGTTCTGGAGTCATAGATATATTCTAGCTAAGAAAGGCTCTAACAAAGCCCAGCTGATGCTTTTGAAAGCCAGGTCAATAGGAGAAGCCAGAAGAATATTTTAGGGTCCCAGATATATATTTAACTTTGGGTTAGAAAATTTCTTTTAATCCTTTGGAAATACCTAAATGTCAGTGAATGTCTCAAAGCTCATTTCAGCACCTCTACTCCCACCACAGTCAAACCTTTAGGATTGTTGGGAAGGCTAGGGCAGGCTGACTCACCTCATTCCTAATTAAGGCGCACAAATTAAACTAGAGAACAGAATAAAAGATAGGAGAAGGCAATGGCATTGCCTGATCTCCCTATTTCTATTGCCCCTAAAGTTCCCCATTCCTGTCTTTAATTTACATGCATTTCCAACTCCAGCAACCTCTCTTCCCCCATGAATTTCATTCTATATTCTGGAAAGCACAAAACCTCTCTAGTATCTCTATATTTTAATAAAATTTAAAGCTCCAGGGATGGTTAGGTGGCTCAACGGATTGAGAGCCAGGTCTAGGAAAAGGAAGTCCTGGATTCAAATATGACCTTTCATTCTTCTTAGCTGTGTAACCCTGGGCAAGTCACTTAAACTCCATGTGTGGAAGGTAAGGGTTTCTTTAAAAAATAAGTAGTTAGCTAGTAAGTAGTTAATAATGTGGTCGGCTAGTAGATATCAGAACAAAGACATAAACTTTTCTTCTGATTAAAAGATCAAAATATTTTCTGCCATGCTAAATGAATAAACATGGTCTCAGAAACTTAGGGCTGCTGTGACTCTAGTATAAATTGTTCCTTTTTGCTGTTATTCATTGGGACTGCAAGGTTTCTAACCAATGTAAGATGGCCATCAGGTACATCTCGAGGAGACAATTTTGCCTACATTTTTTCCATTTTCAAAATCTGTCATTATGTATCTGGAGTTTTTCAACAAAGTATTCTGAAAACATAAATTCTCTCTTGAATGAGAATAAAAGAATATCTCTTTGCCAAAGCTTCTTGATCTAACTCCTTCCCTCACAATGCCATATAGTGTTGCTTCAACATTATTTGAGACATTTGGGAGAATATCATGCAGAATGTTCCAGGCTTAGTGAGGAACTTGGTGAATATTTTTTTTATTTTGATTATCCATCCTATTTTAAATCTCCAGTGAAGGATATTCTTCAACTTTGGTAATTAGCAATTTTAATTTTTCTTTCTTTCTCCCTGGGAAGAGAAATGTATTAGAGAAACATTTAGAAGAACAACTTACTTTTTTCATTCTTTGGATTCTTTGGAATCTACATGGCCAAGGTTCAGTAGATGACTTTAAAATGTTTTGTGGATGAATTCTGTTTTTACATCATAGTTATTTCATTAAGGGTAGGTTAAGTCTGATTGTCCTTTCCAGAATGAATCCATCTTTGTGGCAAAGAGTAACAATTCACCAAAAACTCCAATATAGTGATAACATCAAAAATTATCTACAACATACTGTCCAAGTAGTCTCTCACTTCTTTGCCTTGAAGAGGTATATTTTATTTTCAATTATCTGGGAAATTCTTGTAGTTGACTCCCATTTTAGACTCCCCTGTGGGCTTTGTGATACAGCTAGGCTCTCAACTGTTCTGGAGTTATAGGCATGGCTCTAAAGACAGCAACCTCTTTGTTTTGATCTGAGGTGAAATGAAGCACTTACAAGTTGATGAACAGTTAGCAAAGGAGGAGTTTTACTTTGCCTTAACATGGCAAGGATATGCACTAAAGATTCAGTGTCATTTAACTTCTCAGTTTGTAATCCCCCTATCTGCAGCTGGAAACATATTTGGTTAGTCATTCATTGGGGTATAGTGATTCACATTGTCTTGGAAACCCACCAAGTCTGAGAGACAGTAACTACATGAGACTGGAACCTTTTAGCCCCCTAGACCAGGAAACTGCATTAGGGATGCTGAGACCAATCAAGTTGAGTGTGGAAGGGAAACTATGTCAGAGTAAAGGGGGCAGAATCAGGGAAGTGTTGTCCTACCACATCTGGTGGTTTGATCTCCTCATTTGTAATATGATGATAATGTCTGTTTTCCTGTTTCCCTAAAAAATTGTAAGGCATTTGAAAAATAATTTAATCAGTAAATTAATTTAAGTTCCTTAGAGTCTGAGTTACATTATTTCTGTTGCTTGCTTAGAAGGTACTAGTGCAGTATCAGCCATCTGATTCCTCTGCTATATGATACATGATGCCAATGGAAAAGCCTCATAGAGTTCATAGAAAATATCATGAGGGATTGAAACTCAAGGACTTAAAAAAATCCCACCTCTTCCACCCTCCCACTTAACACCTTTCCATTCTCCATCTTCCAAAGAAAGAAAAGGACAAAAAGACAAGATGATACCAAAAACAACAATGACAACTGTTGGCAATTAGTACTTTGAAGCTAAACATTTTACATAATTTCATTTGCTCCTTGCTACAATCCCCTGAAGTAGGTAAAATGTATATTTTATGTTTATTTTATAAATGAGGAAACTGGGGTTATCTGTCTTACTTTAGTTTATACAACTAGTAAATAGCTGAGCTGGAATTCAAAGCCAGGTCCTTTGATTCCATTACCAATTCTTTTTACATTATATCACACTCAAAACTATGCCAATTCCAAAATAGATCACAATTGTCCTTGGTTTTCTTCCATAAAGTAATCTAAAATCCCCTTCCCCCTTGGCCACATATGCTCTCTGTTCATGATAAAGACAAAATGTAGGTCTTAATTTTGAATCCAGTTCAAGGTTTAACTTCCTTTCCACTGATTTCCTCTTTAAAAACATTTTACTGATTTTTTATGTCTCTGTCTTATCCCACTAACCCCCACATCAATACAGCTCATTTTTTTAAAAAAAAAACAAGTGCCATAAGGCAAACAAACCATCACAATGATCACATCTGATAATGTAAACTCCATTTGAACCTGTAGCACTGCAGCTCCCTACTGAAATGGCAGAGATAGTTCATCATTAGTGCTCTATAGTAAACATTGTGTAGATCATTGATCTGAATTCTCCTGTCTTTTGGTGTTGTTTTACATTACAGTATTTTGGACATTGGATATGTTTTGTTGGTTGAGTTTTCTTCATTGTGATTCAATTTAAACAAGTCATTTAGGTATCTCAAAATTCCTCAGCTTCTTAGGGCTTAATTTTGATTTCTCATTGCCTGACAATTTCTTATAGTATGATAATATTCTATTTCATCCCTGCACCATAATTTGTTTAGAATTTGTCCAACAATGAATACCCATTGCATTTTTGCTTTTGTTTTGCTGTCAGAAAAAAAAAAACAACAACCTGCTACTCTCAATATTTTACTATATAGGTGACCTTTTCTTCTGTCTTTCATTTATTTGAAGTTTAAGGCCAGAAGTGAAATTTTTGAGTCAAAGCATATATACAATATAATGCTCTAAAAATCCTAGGTCAAAATAATTTCTTAGAATGGTTGGACAGTTATAGCTTTACCAACAGCATAATAATATGATTTCATTTCCCCTTGATTTATTGGCATAGACTAGATTTTGGTTTTTCTTCCTTCTTTTGCTTGATGACTTTGTTCTAGGGTAGCTAGATGGCACAGTAGATAGAGTGTTATGCCTGGAATCAGAAAGACTCATCTTTGTGAGTTCAAGTCCTGTCCAAGGCACTTATTAGCTATGTGACCCCAGAGAAGTCCTTTAGCCCTGATTGACTCAGTTCCTCATCTATAAAATGAGTGTAAGCAGGAAATTACACACTACTCTAGTATCTTTGCCTAGAAAATACCAAATGGGGTCATGAAGAGCCAAACCCAACTGAAATGACTAAACAAATGAAACAAAACAAAAAATCTAGGACACCCTGTTGGAGTGGGATAAACACTTATCTGGTACCAATTATGCAATGAGCTATTCTAAGAACTTTAATTGATGTTATATGATTTGATGCTAACAACAACCCTACGAAGTAGATGCTATTATTATCTCCATTTTAGAGTTGAGAAAAATGATTAAGTGATCATCTGAGACTAGATTTGAACTAAGGTTCTCCTTTCCAAACTCTATCTCCTATGCTACCAGATGCCTCTAGAGCAGTGATGGTGAGCCTTTTAGAGATGGAGTGCCAGGGCCTGTGCTTACCTCAACCTCTTGATTGAGTGCCATAACTCCCCTTCCCCAGAGACTGCATGCTGTGCCCCTCTCCTTCACTGAGTATTGGGAATGCCAGCCCTGCCCCCCTTATCCTACACAGGGAAGGGAGAAAGCATTCCCATTGGGCTGCTGGGAGAAGGGGTGGGTGAAGTGAGGAATGCCCTCAGAGAGGATGAAGATGGGGGGGGGAGTTGCCTGGGGACTCCTCTCCCCTCCAGCTATGCCACCTGTGAGTCACCACCTTACCCCTTGTGAGCTCCCATTGGCTGTTGGGCAGAGGGGTGGGAATGTAAAAAATGTCATTAGGCAGGTGGAAAGGGGGAGGGAAGCGGCTCCACCCAAGTCCTTTTTCCTTTCTAATAATGAAACTCTGATTGGGGGGAAGGAGAACCATTTTGGGCACTAACCATCACTGAACTAGAGCAACACTTTAGAAAGGTTTCTGATTAAGTAAAGAAGTAAGCCTACTGCTTAATTCATTGATTTTTTTTTCTCCAGGGTTCACATTTATTTATGGAATTTTATGATTTGATTGTTCAGGATTGCCAGGACATCATGAGTCTTGTGAGTGGCATATCTGAATCTATATGTATATCTATTCAATGCATATGTGTTTATATGCACATAAAGGAATTCCAGTATTTTTTTAAAATTGCTTAAAATTTAAAAAAAGGAATTAAGTATTCCTTTCTTGCTAAAAAAAAAAACTTAAAAAAAATCCTCACCTTTTCTCTTAGAATTGGTACTGTGTATTGGTTCCAAGGCAGAAGAGTAGTAAGGGGGAGGCAATGGAGATTAAGTGTTTTGTCCAGAATCATACAGCTAGGAAGTGTCTGAGGCTAGACTTGAACCCAGGACTTCCCATCTCCAAGACTAGCTCTCTATCCACTGAACCACTTGGCTCCCTACCATGAATGACTTTGGAAACCTTTTTCTAATGTCAGCAGGTTTGTTACCAAAAGAGACTGTCAACACCAGACTAGAAGTCTGAAAGCAAACTGGGCTAGCTCTGCAGAACTGTACATTTCCCTGTCCTTGAAGATCTTGTGGATCTACTTCAACCATATGGTCTCTGAAATTATGATGATATCCAGTGTGTACAAGGGATATTTTCAAAATGATTTGGTTCATAAAACTGTCAGTCGCTTTCATACATCTAATTGAAACGTTTTCTATCTAAAATAGGGCAATTTACAGAAGCATCTCTGCGGTTTATTTACATTGCATTTTCCCATAAAACAGCAGGTTTGCAATAAAGTGTTTGACACCCCCATGGTATTTTGAAAAAAACAATGTGCAATCTGGCACAAGTTAACAACCAGTGTGAAGCACTATCCTGGGGTGGTGGGGTGGGGAGAGGGAGAGAAGGGATGGAGATCTTAGATACAGGCAACTTTCCAAACTAAATGAACTGCCATTTTAAGGCGTCTGCTGTTAATGCAATTTAAATTACTCACCTGAAATTAATATTCTGTTGAGGAAAATAAAGCAATTTAAAAGAACACATCCTTTCTGATCACTTTAATGGCATTATGTAGCCACGGGCTTTTCCCTTATCAAATATAGTAACATTCTTGTTTTTCTCTCTTCCCTCCCCCCAACATTAAACAGTGTCTTTTCATTATAATTACTTAGCTTTGGAAAAATCCTCCTCCCATTCCTACTGGATTGTTAACAACTTGATATTTATGCTTGACTTCATTAGATTCAGATAAACATGACCTTGGCATATTTATTGCTGTTCTTAATGTATACTACTCTGAGAGAGAAAGATGGGAGCTAAAGGGCTATGACCCACCAAGTGAGTTTTCTGGTAACTCAGGACCCTAAGAGGCAAATTTAACTTAAAAAAAAAAACTTACCTCTGTCTTAGAATCAATAACTTCCATGGCAGAAGAGTAGTAAGGGCTAGGCAATTGGGGTTAAGTGACTTGCCCAGGGTCACACAGCTAGGACTGTATGAGGTCAGAATTGAACCCAGTACTTCCCATCTCCTGAAATGGCTCTCAATCTACTGAGCCCCCTAGCTATGCTGAGGCAAATTTAACTTTTTCCTCCTCTTTGCATTGGTGGCAGTTTGAGACACTATATCTTCTTTATTCTGCATCTTCTGGCTACCTTGTAGGCAAAAGTCACCAAGGAGAAGTTGTTTTTAGAGCTATTTTGTATTCCTTCTAAGGCTCATAGGAATAGAGAAGAACCAAGAGAATATTATAAACAGCAACAGAAATATTGTTAAAAGAAGGACTTGTGTATATATACCTCCAGAGAAAGAACTGATGAATAGAAACAAGGGTATTTTTACATATACATTTATCTTTTTGCCATATTACACCTTCTCTGGGAGAGGAGGGAGAGAGGAAGAAAGCTTGGAACTTTAATGAAATAAAAAATAAATAAAATTAGTAAAAAATAGAATGGATAAAGATGTATGAAATTAGCTTCATGTCCTCATTTGACAGATGAGAAAATTGAGGTTTAAGAAGTCTCTTCCTAGCTCTGCTAGTGACCAACAAAAAAATTTCAGGATACTGAAATGTTGATAGGCTGGCTGAGAAGACTAGCTCAGATAGAGCACCACCTGGTGACTAAGTCCAATATTGTATTATGAATTCAAAATCAAAATTTTAATTCTTTGACCAAATTAGGGTTTATATGTTAGCTGATGAAGCAACAACCACATATCCAAGCCTTATATCATATCATGTTATCATATGCATTATATATAAATATGTATGTATAAATAAAATGTATAATTATATATTATATATAAATATAACATATGTAATATATTTATATATATTTTATACATACATATAATTTAAGCACTTACTTTCTGTCTTAGAATCAATACTATGTATTGGTTCCAAGGAAGAAGAGTAATAGGGGCTAGGCAATGGAGGTTAAGTGTCTTGCCCAGGGTCACACAAGTAGGAAGTGTCTAAGGTCACATTTGAACCCAGGATCTTCCATCTCCAGACCTGGCTTTCAATCCACCAAGCCATCTAGTTGCCCCCACATCATGTAATATTAACCAGGAATCTAATACTCCTAAGAGAAAGGACAGTGGTTTCTTAGTGAGTTAAAACAGTAGGCATTGTTGTCATTTAATTATGTCTGACTATTCATGAAACTGGGATTTTCTTGGCAAAGATCCTGGAGTAGTCTGCCATTTTCTTCTTCAGCTCACTTTATAGATTAGGAAACTGAAGTAAATCGAGTTGAGGCTGGATTTGAATTCACAAAGGAAAATCTTCCTGACTCCAGACCTGGCATTCTATCCATTGTGCAAGCTAGTTGTCCCTTAATGGGTATTAGGTTCAGGAATAGAGATTGTCTCTAAGTTACCATGCTTCATAAATGCAATTAAAACCAGCTTAGAGTCACTGAATCTTTTTTCCACATGTCAATATCCTCAGAGGCTCACTCTTTAAGACCATTTTTTCTTTCTTTCCTTAAGACCAACTGCTCAAACTGTCCATTTCTGTCCTCTGCTTCCTTACCAAAGTTGCTCTTTGGTTACTTGGATATCAACCCATCCTCCCTATCTGTAGTATGTAGTATTGGGGCAGACTTTACATTTTACCCCCTAAAACACATATGATTCATTTTGGGTCTTCAGTCCACTCAATTTACTTAGGATCATCTGGCAAATCAGGGGATCAGTGGCAAAAGGGGTAAAAATCAGGTACTATTTGCTCCTCTTTACCCACCCCACCACCATAGTAAGCTCAACACGAATAAACTCACCCATAGTAAACCTTATTCTCTTCTGCTGTCTGACTCCATGGTGACTTCTGTGCCTTCTTATAGAACAGTGGAAAGATGACTTGATTTAGAGATAGAAGAACTGAATTCAGATCCTTGATCTGTTTCTTAAAAGTTTATGATTTTAGATGAGTCAATTCATCTCTCTGGTTTCAGTTTCCTTATTTGTATATAACATTCACCCAGGTACCCTTGGGGAACTTTTCTGAAAGAGTTCTCTGACTCTGCTGGCTATATACTGGGAGAAAGACACAACTCATTGGCTAAGAGATTTCTGAAACTGGGGCATTATATATATGCAGCTTTTAAGGGATAGAAGGAGAAAGGTAGAGAGAAATGATAATGGAGAAAAGGCAAGATGCAGATTTAGAATGGTGTATGAAGTACCCTTCTCCATCACCAGAAGCACATGGAGAAATCTAGCCCTGCAATGTCCTTTGATTGCCAGCATATGAACCCCCAAAGACTGCTAAAAATTATGGTCTTCTAAGATGATGTCATTCTGTCTTTAGTATCTTCTTTCTCATGAATCAATGGGCTCCTTTTTTTGTGTGCATTCCATTGATTAAATTAATTATAAAACTCACCTGATTATTGTTTTAGTGTTTATTTTAACAAATATATTTGTTGATGACTAAGACTGAATACTTATTCAACAATCACTTGATTGTTGGGAGGAGGGAAAAACAGCCCTGCATAGCTGTTGTTTTTGCCTCTAGAACTACCAAGGAAAGTTAATTTTATGATGAAATCCTAAGAGCATCAGATCCCTAAAATAGCATAAGACCCCTAGATTGCAAATATATGATATATAGTATGGAGCTATAATTCTAGTTCCCATATGCCTCTAGATAGGAAAGAAATGATTACTCAACCACAACAGTCTTCTACTTCTCACTCTCTACAAAGGCAGAAATCATATACTTCCTTGGAGCTATGGTATAGGGTGTTCCATGTCATATCTAGGGCTCCAGTTAAACTATTACATGTAAAATAAAGTGACTAGACTAGATGATTGCAAAGGTTCTTTTTAATGCCAAATCTGTGATCTCTTTATCTTATATTTCTTCTTTCTTCTGATGCTTAGTGAACCTTGATTTTTCTGCTGAAGACAACACACCTTTTGGCCCTCTCTTCATTACTTGAAGCTCCTTCTTAATACCCTCTGGAGAAGATCTGGCACATTCTTACTTTTAATGCCACTTTTAAAATTTCCTTCTGCCACTATTAACCACTAAAATGTATTGGTATCTTTTGTTTTTATATCCAATTAATTTCTGCATATATCTTTCCCCCTTTACTACCCAGAAAGCCTTCTTTTGTAACAAAGAAGAAAAAAGAAAGCAGTTCAGCAAAATTAATACATGGACTGAGCCCAATGGTTCACATACCATTTAAAACTATATCTCTGTTTACAACTATATCACCTTTGCAAAGAAGAGAGGGAGTTATATTCTCATATTTCTTCTTTGGAACAAAACACATATCATTTAAAATGCTGTATGGTTCTTTAATTCAATCTATATGAAACATTCTAAAGAGTGAAATGATGCTTAAATATTTAATTCTTGACTTTGAAACATGGGAAAGTTACTTAGACATTTCAGAGGCAGAGGAAAAATTGAGATTCAACTGAACCTATTTGTCCTGAGTACTTCTAAATATTGGGAGTATATAATAATTTTGAATAAAAAAAAGTTGTGAGCTTATAATGTGCTGTCCTTCATCCTAAAGGTGGTTAGAACGATTAGCTCCAGGAAAATCCAGAAGAAAGCCAATGGGGTCAGTGAGTCATCCCTTCAAATGCTGCCACAGCAAAAGCTATGTAAAAGTTCATGTTTTACACATTATTAATAAGAATGACGTTATCACTCAGTTAAAGGTTACAATAACCATTTCCTGTTTCCAAAATGCATTTTCTTTTATTAAAAAAGATGTTTATTGGAGGTTCCCACCCTGGTAACTGTCCCTGCTTCCATTTCTCTATTAGGAGGAAAGAAATAAATCATAGACTTGACATTTCCAAGGAAAAGCTCAACTAATCTTTCACATGTGCTCTGGGCTTAAATGTATTGGTCTCAATGCTTGCTAGGTAATTCAAAATTAAATAAGGGTAAAACTCAAGCAGTGAATTATTAGGCATTTTTAAGAGCATGTAGTACATATATTATATGATTTTAAAAATAGGTCCAGACTTCTGATTTTATTATGTAGGCAACTCACAGAATATGGTGATTTTTCTCCAATAATGTGAATTCACAACTCATCTGTAACTTATGGTTTTGAAGAGTATTTTAGGGGCATCGAGAGGTATGCAACTTGCTTATGATTACCCAGCTAATGTATGTCAGAGGCAGGACAGGCAATCAGATCCTTCTTTTTCCAAGGATGACCCTTCATAGACCATACCATGCTGCCTCTCATTGTGTAAATACAAACAAGAAAAGTGGAAGACTAGTATTTTCACTAAATTATCATAACTGCCAATGCATCTAACAGAATTTTTTATTACTGAAATATTCTTGACCACTTATATACTTGACCACAATATAACTTTCTGGTATTCTTCCAGGATTCAATCCTTAACCTATCTAAGCTCCATTTTCTTTATCTATAAATGGAAAGATTGGGTTGATGAATAAGACCATTCCAAGACGACTAGCACCTCTGGTGTGAAGGCTCATCTGGTCCTTTTCAGGGCTGCTCATCCATCTTTGCTGTTTACCAATTCTCACCTGTTGCTCCAAAGAAGCTGTAACATGTCCAATGGCCATGCCATGGTCAACATTCATGGCAGGCTGGCTAACTCTGACAGGTTTCAAATCCACCAGTTTGTTAGGTGGAACGTCTATCCCAGGTATGTGAAGACAACCCCTGGTAGAAGGGTCCAAATGAGAACAATTTGTTTCAGTGGCCATGATGGCAGCTGAAGATTGCATTAGAGCTTAGTCATATATTGAAGGTTCTAAGGTCATCTATTGCATCTTCAGCCATTACTAGTTGTCTTGATTTTTGTCTTGTAACTAGACTTTGATAATTCTAGAAGAGAAAGTGAGGCTAATAACTATTTCTCATTTAAATCCAATGTATGCACAAATCAAGACATCACATTGTGATGTCACTGGTTCTCTTCAAAAAATGAATAAGATTTTACAGAGGAAGAAACTAACGCTTGCAAAGTCATTAGATTATAAAACTGGTAAGGAATGGATCTGGGACCAGAGATGGGTCTCTTAATTCCAAATTCAGTTCATGTTGTTATTGTCTGCTCATCACAAAGTTCCCAGTAAAAAAGTGGTCATGTTATCCAGGAGAGGATTTTTCCCATAGTTTTAAGTGGTTCTTTATGATGAGGAAAGAATATTAGAATAATAGCACATCTAAATGTGATAGACATTTGGAGTGAAATGAATGGGAATAGAAAAGAACAACCTTTCTTCTCAGTGATTTATGGTACCTTCCCAAAAACTGACCATATATTAGGCCACAAAAATATTATAGTTAAACGTGAAAAAGCAGAAATAGTAAACTTAACCTTAGATCATATAATAAAAATTATATATGATAAGTATATAATTAAACACTATAAAAACTAAAACTAGTAACATAAAAGTAAAAACTAATTGCAGACTAAATAACCTAATCTTAAAGAATGAGGGAATTAAAAAACAAATTATTGAAAAAATAATTCCATTAAAGAGAATGACAATAGTGAAACAATACACCAAAACTTGTGTGATACAGCAAAAGCAGTAATTAGGGGAAAATTTATATTTCTAAATGCTCACATTAATAAAATAGAGAGTGAAAAAGATGAACTAATTGGGAATATAATTTTAAAAATTAGAAAAAGAACAAATTAAAAATTCTCAACTAAATACCAAATTAGAAATCCTAAAAATTAATGGTGAGATCAATAAAATTGAATGGAAGAAAAGCACTGAATTAGTAAATAAACTTAGGAATTGTTTTTATGGAAAAACAACAAAATTGATAAACTGTTGTTCAATCAAATAAAAAGTAAGAAAAGAAAACCAAATCACTTGCATTAAATATTAAAAGGGTGAATATACTACTAATAAAAATGAAATTAAAGGATCAGCTGGGGGCTCAGTAGACTGAGAACCAGGTCCAGAGAGGGGAGGTCCTGTGTTCAAATCTGGCCTCAGACATTTCCTAACTGTTTGACCTTGGGAAAATAATTTGCCTCCTATTGCCAAGCCTTTACCACTCTTTTGCTTAGAATCAATGCACAGTATTGATTCTAAGATAGAAGGTAAGAGTTTAAAAAAAAATAAAATGAAATTAAAGCAACTATTAAGAGTTATTTTGCTCAACTATATGAAATCAACTTTAACAATGAAAGAGATATAGGAGAATACTTACAGAAAAATGCCCAGACTATCAGAGCAAGGAATAAAATACTTGAATAAACTTATTTTAGAAAAAGAAATCAGACATGACATAAATGAACTTTATAAGGAAAAAAAACCCACTGGTACCAAACATTTAAAAATTAATTCTAGGGGGCAGCTGGGTAGCTCAGTGGATTGAGAACCAGACCTTGAGACGGGAGGTCCTAGGTTCAAATCCGGCCTCAGCCACTTCCTAGCTGTGTGACCCTGGGCAAGTCACTTGACCCCCATTGCCTAGCCCTTACCACTCTTCTGCCTTGGAGCCAATACTGTGTATTGGCTCCAAGACAGAAGGTAAGGGTTTAAAAAAAATTAATTCTACCCAAAATATAAGGACCAACTAATTCGAATATTAAACAAACTATTTGAAATAACATATAAAGAAAGAGTTTTACAAAACTTCTTTTGTGAAACAAATATGATGCTAATACTTGAACCAGGAAGAATAAAAACAGAAAGAAAATTACAGACCAATCTCATTTATGAATATGAATACAAAAATCCTAAACAAAATCCTAAGTAGGAATTTATAACATTATAATACATTGTGACTAAACAGGATTTATACCAGGAATGCAGGGATGATTTAATATAAGGGAAACTTTCAACATAATTGACATCAATAACAAAAGCAATAAAAACCAAATAATTATGTCAATATGTGCAAAAAAGCTCATGATAAAGTACAATACTCATTTATATTAAAATCCCTGGAAAACATAGGAATAAATGGAGTTTTTCTTAAAATGATATGAAGCATCTACCTAAAGCCATCAGTAAGTATTATCTGTAGCGAGAAACTAATAAGATCAGTAATGAAATAAGGATGCTCATTTTCTCCAATATTATTTAACATAGTATTAGAAATGCTAGTAATAGCAATAGGAGAGGAGATTATGAGTCAACAAGAGATGGAGAGCATTTTGAAATATAAAATGGATAATTTTGAATACACTGAATTGAAAAGTTTTTGCACAAATAAAATTAACACTGCCCAGACCAGAAGGAAAGTAGAAAAATGGGGAGAAATTTTTATAGGCAACCCCACAGATAGGGATCTCATATCTAAAATATATAGTGAGTTTTCTCAAATTTATGATAAGGGCCATCTCTCAATTGATAAATGGGCAAAAAGATAAGAAGAGTCAATTTTCAGATGAAGAAACCAAAGTCATATATATATTTTTTTCATATACATACATACTTATGTTTATGCATGTATATGAAAAAATGCTCCAAATCACTGAGTGGTTAGAGAAGCAAACTGAAACAACTCTGAAATATCACTTCATACACACCAGACTGGCTAAAATTACAAAAGGGAAAAGTGACAAATGTTGGAAGGGATGTTGAAAAATGAGGACGCTAATGCACTGTTAGTGGAGCTGTGAACTGACCTAACCACTTTGGAGAGCAATTTGGAATTATATCCAAAGAGTTATAAAACTGTGTATTTCCTTAGACCCAGCAATGGTATTGCTGGATTTGTTTCCTAAGGAGATAAAGATACAAAGGACCCATATGTTACAAAATATTTATAGCAGCTCTCTGTCATGGCAAAGTATTGGAAACTGAGGGGATGCCCACCAATTGGGGAATGGTTAAACAAATTGTGATATATGATTATGATGGAATACTATTGTTCCAGAAAAAATGTTGAACAAATCAATTTTAAAAAACCTGGAAACAACTCTACAAAATAAGGAACAGTGAAATGAGTAGAACCAGTAGAACATTATACACAGCCACAGATCTTATACTAGAAAAATAACTGAGAATGTTACCTTCAGAAAGTGAAGAGAAAGATAAAACATGAAAGACTTAGTTAGAACATGTTGTTGTTCTCCATAATTATATCCTAAGTGATGTGGGGAGGATGGGGAAGGTTTGGGACACTAGCAGATGGGAATCATTATGCAGATATGAAAAAATAAGTTAAACTTATATGAGATTTGTGATTTCATTTGTGTAATATCTTTTTTTCTTTATATATTGAAATGGTTGCTTTATTTGGATTTGTAAACATTTGGAATAATAATAATTAAAGAAACACAAAATGGTAGAGAATGAAGAACAAACAATCAGTATATCTTGCCTCTGGTACAGGCACTCAACTCCTGATTGAAATTGGAGTCTAAGGCCATGTTCCTTTTAGCAATAGTCTAATTTGAGTGATCATACCTAGAATGTCTTATTTAAAGACTGTTAACATGTAAGAAATTCTCTAATGGCATGCTTCTGTGCTATGTCTTCAGTTTTATTCTGTTCAACATTTTTCGCTAGTGATTTTGATAAAGATATAGAAGACATCAATTAACCAGTCTATCACTAAGCATTAATTCAGCATCTATTATTATGTACCAGGCATTTCATCAGGTTCTTGGAATTTATATACAAAAGAGACATAGTCTTTTCTCTTCAGGATCTTACATTATACTTACATTTCCAAATTGTTTAAAATGGTGGTAGAATGCTAATTATAGCATGACAGCTGACTAAATGAAATTTCAAAATAATGTTGATAGGTCAGAATGTTAGGACAAACCAATTGTATGAAATTCAATAGGAATAAACATATAGTCCTGCTTTCACATTAGGAAAAAAAAACCACATGAAATGGTCTGCTTAATATTGTGAATGCTTAACATTCTATTCACTATACTGTATTCTGCCTCCTACATGATTTTAATATGAATTAGTGAAAATTTTATGCTAAAACAAAGGGAATTATACCTCTGTTTTGTTCATTGAGCAGTCAGAATGTAGAATTGCATTCTAGTATCACAATTCAAGAGAGGTATTGCCCCTCTAGACAAATCCCAGAAGAAGGCAACAAGGATAACAAAAATATTTAGAAACTATTTCACATGAAGAATGGTTGAAGGCACTAGAAATATTTAAATTGGAAAAAAAAGAAAAGGTAAGGTGTGATAGCAATCTTCAAATATTTGAAGGGTTGTTATTATAATGAAGACAAACATCCTATGAGCAGAAGAATAAGGACCAGTGGGAAGAATTTACAGGAAGTAGGTAGATAGAATTTTACTCACATTAGAGCTCTCTAAAAACCAAAAAACCAAAAAATCAGAATAATCATCAGATGGAGGGCCTCAGGTATTGGGTTTTCCCTCAAATAGGAGCTAAAAAAATCCATCTATCCCTCAATTATAGCATAGAAGAAATCATTGAACTAAATATAAGGCTGAATGGTGTGATGGTTATCATTCTTTTCAAATTAGTTTCTAAATGTTTAGAATCTACAAAAGTTTTCATGTACTTCTCCAGCTTTCTTTAATTAAAACTGGTTTTCTTTAAGAGCTAACATTCACAATAAATAAAAAAGCTATTTCTTATTTTAAATTTTTTCTATTTTGTTTAATTACAAGTTTTTTTTCCACAGGGTTATTTTCTACAATTTGCATTTCAAATGGTGTACTATTCAATTCCATTATAGGTTGTTAAATAGGCTTTTGTGAACTACCAGGGAACCTAAACACCATTTAATACATTTTTTTTTCCCTGTGGGGAAATGGAATCCAAGTCCCAGCTAACTAATCTATAAGCAAATTTCCAGATATAATTAATTTGAAAAGGTGGTGCCTGCCTTTCTACAGCTATTTAACAGATGATATTTTTTTCTTTGAGAATATTTTTTCTTAGAGAAAATAGGAGATTTTTGAACTGGAGCTGTCTTTGTTATTGTTCACCCTTTGTTTTCAAAGAAAATCAATGATATCATAAGAGTAATCTTGACTTGTGTATGAGTTTGATTGCTCAAAGTTTTCTTCCTCTCTCTTCTATAGTGGCAGGACCAAAGTCAAGATGATGGACAATGGCCTGGGATACAGTGGATAATTTTGGCATCTTCAATATCTGACCAACTTCTAAAAGCTCCACAAGATCTGCTTCAGGAGTCTTCATGGTCATTGGAACCCATTTTTTTTTTATCTTTCCATTCTGTTAGGGGAAGTCTTCACATCCTCTTAATTCATAGATTAGTTTGAAGCCTATTGGTTATTCTCTATCTGGTTTAGGCTACTTGCTGAAATAGTTTTACCATGGCATGACCACTGTGTTTCTTCTTGAAACTTCAGGTGATAGTTGGGAGAAAATGAAGTGGAGCACTTCATGCAACAACATGCAGATACCCAGACATTCAAATTAGAGGAACCTTTACCTTTATTACTGGCCAGGGTGTTCTCCTAAGTGAGAATTGCCTGGAACAATGGGTATGAAAAGAATTTATAGGAATGCAGACTGATAGGAAATCTTCCTTTGGTGCACACGCCAAAGGAAAGCATTGGTGGATTCAAACAAATTTATACATGTATATTTCCTTATGGGGTTTGGCAAAAGCAAGCAAGCAATATCTCACAGCAGATGTTTGTGTTCTTAGCATTACTGCAGGATAGGGTGCACTTCATTGTTATCACTGGAGGCATTTTCTACTGCCATAAATTTAACCATGGGATATTTTGAGCCTGAGTCTTTAAGGCTCCCCTGGGAAGGCCTGGGATTATAGATTTTCATCTACTTCAAAAGGTAGATACCAATAGTGGAAAAACCAGGTAAGTCCACACCCTAGAGGTGCTAGTCCTCCTGGAACAGCCTTACAAGTCAACTAGTCAACTTTATAGATGGAAAAAATGGGACTTAAAAAGGTTAAGGGACTTAAAAGGTCACAAAATTCCTGGAATAGCCTTTCAAGTCAGCTAAGCAACTTTACAGATGAAAAAACTGGAACTTAAAGGTTAAGGAACTTACCAAAGGTCACAAAGATTGTGAATTAAGTCAGGAATGGAACCTGGGTCCTCTGAATCTGGGGCTACTTCACTTGCCAAAGTGCTATAATGCCTCTCAGGCTTGAATAAACTAATTTTACATATCAAAGAATCACAACATCAAATGTTAATGTGCTTTCATGGTACCAATCCTTTTGTCACATTCTTTGAAATAGCCTGGGCATTTAACATTATTGAAGGACGTATGTTTTTTATCAGTGCCAAGAACTCCTTTGGGAGAAATTTCTCTATTGAGACTGCCAATTATTTATGACTCAGTAGATAATGGTGGCTGAAAATATTTAATTTTCAGATTGATACAGGTTACTTAAATCCTAGTGGGTTTCCTGAGATACATGGGAAGCAATTAAGTGACCTATTAAATATAAGATTTGAACCCAGGTGCTCTTGACTCCAAGAACTGCACATCATACATTATGCCAAGTTTCCTCTGATATTATTACTGTTATTGTCAACAATAATTAGCTTTTGACTCAATTTTTTACTCATTGCTTTGGGTGAAATCAGTTGTTAATTCAGTGTCATTCTGAATAACCCCATGTTTTATCTAGCCTAGCTTGGCTTTGTGGAGGGTGATCCTGATGGAGAGGGTCATTTGAATGTGCTCTAATTTTATCTTCTTAACAGGAATTCTAGCTGCCACATATTCACTTGCCCCATCTCCTCATTTGAAACAGACCAATCAAAATATTTAGGGATGCTCTGAGGCAACACTAATCCCATGTATCATGATGGCATTATCCAATCAATATATCTTTGTCTTTATATGGAAGAGGCTTACCCCTGTCTATAAAAGCAATGCTTATTTGGACCCACCAATGTGTTCTGCCTTGTTGTGTTAAACTTTTTTAAAGTTTAGCTTTGTCTCTAATCAGGGTAAAATCCTAAATATGGAATTTTTCTTTTAACAGTTTCTTCATTTATTGTCAACAAATAAAATAGACCCAGGTATGATGAGAACACTAAAGTATTTGATATACACATGGAAAAATGTCATTTTTAAGATAGCATTTTAAATAAATGTCATCAAACTCATGTTTTCCAAGCTAATTGAAACAGAAAAAAATGTTAAAACCTAAAGAACTAGGAGAGAACATCAAAATCATATGGGAACAGAATAAGTTTTTCATATCATCCCTTTTGCCCTGTTTGCTACTTGTATTGTCCTAAGTTTGCTTTTAGCAAACCTAGTGAGAATAATGAGTTTCCATTTGAATCATTGTATTCAATGACAAAAACAGTGATTTTATTATTATTATTATTATTATGTAATAATTTATAGAATATTAACTATAAAAGAATAATGCCAAATTAGTGGCTTATTTCAAGACCACATTGAAAAAGGTGAATAGAAATACTACTAATAATAATAGTTTTACACTTGTATAAAGTTTGTAAAACTTTGTATAAATTCACTTATTTAATACTAAAACAGCACTATGAGAAAGATAGTATTTCCCCCATTTTACATATGAGAAAACAAAGGCTTTATAGTAAAGGATCTATTATATGTCAGAATCAGTTCCCAAATCCAGATTTCCTCATTCTAGGTTCAGTGCCTTTCATTGATCTTTCCATTTTACTTCTGTTGATAATTCTCACCATTCTCTTTTCTAAAAAAATTATGTAAGGAATAATAATCAATCCAATTTGGAGCACTTGAAAAGAGATATTGAGTTAATTTGATGTGAATTCTTTATCTGGAAATGATGTGCTGAATGGAAGACTATTACCTATCACTTAACAGCTATTTAATCAAATCATAATTCTTACTGTAGAAGAAGTAAAATGACAGAAATGACTTGGTAACAAATAATTTAAACATTAAAAAATGAACTTTGATACAATGAATTCTTCTAGATATACAAGTAGGTCATGATATATAATGTGTAACTTATTTGCACGCTATTGGTAATATTCTGATTTGTCATTGCCCAAATGGATATTTTGATTGTCAACTAAAATATGTCATTTGTGTTACTGACTTGGGTCAGAGAGTGATTTTATGTATGTGTGTGTACCTGTGGATGTTTTAGATGATAGCATAATGCATAAGCATCTCAAGCATGGTAAGAAATCTATTTACTTTAAAGCTCAGGATTCAGAGAAACTGGTGCTTTTCTTTCTTTCATTGACACATCTATCCATTTTATCTTGATTTTGACTCAATTCCTTCAAGTCTTCTCTAGGATAATATGATGCAAAAGTCCAGACAGCACCCTTTGCTGTTGAAACTTGGATTGTTTCAGTGCTAATAAAATGGGCTGCAACATCTCAAGAAAAGGGAAATTAATGTGTGTGTGTGTGTGTGTGTGTGTGTGTGTATTATATGTGTGTGTGGCTGAGAGATTGCTTCCTATTTGGTTTGATTGCATATATTCATCATTAGATCACTTGAAAAATGAAAGGTCTGAATTCCAAGTTGACTTCAAGCTCTAAGATACTATGCAGTTTTTCTTGACTTGCATTCAGCCTTAATTTCTTATGTTTTCTTTCCTTCCCCTTCCTTTTCCTTGTGTTCATCTTGTCCGTCAAATTTAGGTAAATCTACTAGGCCAGATTCATGGCAGATTTTATGTCCCATGTAATCTTTGATCTATGTTTATTTTTGTTATCACTATGATTATTGCTACTCTTGCTATATAATTTTAATATCAAATATATATTGCTCAGTAAAACTAATCAGTTTTATGACATTTCAGCTTAGGAAGCTAGAATATAATCCAGTAGAAAAATATATAAATAATACAACTCCCTGGCCCTGGACTGATGAACCCATGATGATGCCAGACTATCATTTAAATGGAGATGGAGAAGAAAATTGCTTTGGTGGTATTATTTCAAGGGGATAATGGACACACCTGATCTTCTCTTCCTTATTCCCCAAATCATATCCTAAGCTTTTAGAATTAGAAAGGAACCTTAAATGTAGTACAATGCTGTCATCTTACAGAAAAGTAAATTATAGACACTGAGTCAGAGGCCATGAGTTAAAATTTTTAACTCTGATGTTATAACATGGTTTGGGGCAAGAATAGTATCTTTTTTTAACTGTATAAAATGCTTTAAACCTTGCAAAGCAATTTACAAATATTATTTCTTTTGATCCTTATGCTAACCCTGAGAAACAGGTGCTAGTATTATCCTCATTTTGTACATGAGGAAACTGAGGCAGGCAGTAGTTAATGACTTGCCTCTGACTTGCCACAAAGCTAATAAATATCTGAAGTTAGATTTGGATTCAAACCTTCCTGACCAAAAATCTTGTATTATATCTATTGTATGACCTGTCTAGCCTAGATATAGATTCTGTTCCCTTTGCATGACTACTGTAAATTATAGCAAAGGTCAATTTATAATGCTCCAAAGTCCTCAGATATGAATTTAAGAAGTTTAAATGTAAGAATATCTTTGATGAGGAAGGATCAGTTTGAATTAGCACTTATTTAGCCTCAAACTAGGTAAGGAACACTGGTTTTTCCAAGAAGAAAAATTAATATTCACCTCCACTTGAAGCTGAATTACTAGAATATAAGCTTATTCTGAGTAAAGTCACTGTATTACTTCTGGTTCCTGAATGGATTAGTTACTACCTGCACAGTCCTTCCATGTATAGGCCCTTTTGATTTTTGTTAAGTATGTCTATTTTCTGGCTTATTTCTTTACTCTGACTTTGGGTAGCTGGATATATTTGAATTCTTGATCATCTGTTTGACCAACGCTGCTGAAATAAAGGCCATTAATAGGATTCTGGAGTAATCTTCCCTTGAATACCTGCTCAAAGCCTTTTCTCTCTCCCCCTCCCCACCTGCCATAGTACTCATTTCCTAAACTCTCTTTTTTATTATATATTTAGTAACCAACAAAAAACATTTAACTAAACAAATGCATAAAATTCTATGCAAAACTACAAAATTCACGTTGTTTATCATTTGTTAAATATGTATATTACATATGTATGCGAATATAGACATCTACTTTTGAGTTCCCTTTGTATTTGTTTTTACTTGGATATTTTTTTTCTCTTGATGTTGTGGCTATTTTAAAAAATGTAATCATGGTATGTATTGTTCCTATTCTCTTTTCTTCTTTTTTCATCTCTTCATATATTTCCCTTATTTTCTTCATATTTCTAATATTTGTCATTTCTAACAACATAACATAATCCATTACATTCAAATATTACGATCAATTCGGCCATTTCTCTCATTCATTGCATTTGTGTTATATCCAGTTGTTTTTATCATAACAAATACAGCTTCCAAGGATATTTTCATATATATACACAGCTTTAAATCCTCTCAATAATGCACTTAGTATTAGTTCAGCCTTAGTAATGGGAATTCTAGGTCAATGAGCATGAATAGCTTTACAGCTCTAAATACATATTTTCTCCTTTTTTTTCTAAAAAAATTCACAGCTGCTCTAGCAATGGAATATTAGACCTCTTTCTCCATGTCCCTAACAACATTTAATTTAATCCTGTTAGTCCATTTGGTTTTCAATTAACATATATTACCAGGACCATTTTTTTCTAGATTGTACAGCAGACACGATCTATTTCCAGGCCCATACTCTTTCTAAAACAAGTCTTCCCAGCTTAATCATACCTAGTGGAACTTTCAATCCAGTGCCACAATCCCTGAGGGTTTCAGGATTACCTCCATAGTATTGAGTATTGAAGTAAGACTTTTGCAGACTATTTATGATCTCTAAACTATTGTTGCCCCACCAGAAATTAAGTTTGGATTACGTGTAGATTCAAACTTAGATCTGCTACTAACTTCTTGCATTCATGTGTGGGCTCTTCAGATATCTATCTTATTTAACTTACCTAAGATTCTTTTCATCTCCTTACCTTCTTTCTTTCTTTTTTTCTTTTTTGGTTATTTTTATCTAGTTCTGAGAGGAGAAAATTAAAGCCTGCTGTTCTCATTATATGGTGTTATGTTTCTATATATATCTCATTTAGTTTTTCCTTTTAAAATCCTGGTACATACAGGTGCAATAGTGATAAATGCTAATCCATAGTACTTCTCAATATAATATAGTTACATCCATTTCAATTATTTCCATTTCAGCCCCAGATCATGACTACTACCCCTGCCTTCTCTGGATCAGCTGAAGCATAGTATATTCTGCTCCAGCCCTTCATCTTCATGCTGTCTCTCAATTTTAGTGTGATTCTTATAGATAACACATTTGATACTTTCTGCCATCCATTTTTTCCCATGCTTGAATTCATCCCATTACACTCAGTGTCACAATTACTAGGTGTGCATATCCATCTACTTTGTTCCTTCTCACTGTTTCTCCCCCTCTTCATTTGTTGTCCTCTTCAAATGTCCTATGTCCTTTGACCAGTACCTCTACTATTCACATCCCGTCCCCCAAATCCTTCCTTATCCTCTCCCCTTGTCCTTCTTGTTCCAAATTGGCCCCCCTTTCCAAAGGTCCCTCCTTTTTCTCTTCCCTCTTACATTTTAATTCTCATTTAGTCTTTCCATCCTTCCTTCTCTCCAACTGGGTCCTCTTATTTCTTGATTTCTTTATCTCCTCACCTTACCCCACTTGCTCTTGATATCTACACCCTTGTAGATATCACTCCAATCCTTCCCTTCTCTTACTCCTTTATACTTTTTTCTTTTAACCCAACCTTCATTCTTTTATTCCCTCGGTCCCCTCAGGGGACTTATAGGCCCTCTCTTACACATTCCCCCTTCCTTCATGTTTCTCTATGTTATGAAATTTTTTACCCTTCTGGTTGTGTATGTTGTTCTCTCTTTATCCCAGGCCTGATGAGAGTTGGGTTTTAGTACTCCCAGCCACCCTTCCCTTTGTCTTTCCTCCACCCATTTCTTCTTCATACGAGATAGCTATTTTATCCTGATTCTTCCTGGTCTATTTCACTACCATTTCAGTTCATCCCATTCCATTCCCTCAACCTTGAGTCTTTCATATCCTTCTACTCCCCTTCAAAATATTCAGACAATGATGCCATTCTAGGGGCCATAAATGACATTTTTCTTTACCAGAATCAATTTGAACTTTTGAATTATTTTTAAAAAACCCTTACCTTCTGTCTTGGAATCAATACAGTGTATTGCCTCCAAGGAAGAAGAGTGGTAAGGGCTAGGCAATGCGGGTAAAGTGACTTGCTCAGGGTCACACAGCTAGGAAGTGGCTGAGGCCAGATTTGAACCTAGGACCTCCCATCTCTAGGCCTGGTTCTCAATTCACTAAGCTACCCAGCTGCCCCCTTTTGAATTATTTTTGATTAGTCTTTCATTTCTTTTAAGTTTCTTATAAATAAAATTTTGTGCTGAGTTATGAATTTTGCTTTAGGAATAGTGGAAACTCCTTTTGTTAGTTAAATATTCATTTTTTCCTTTATAATTATGTTCCATTTGTGGATTGTGAAGATTGGATTCAGCTATCTCCTGATTGTAACAATGAAGATACTTAACTCTTTCTTTATTGTAAAGATAAAATTGTAATCTCCTGATTGTGACAGTGAAGGTACTTAGCTCTTCCTTTATAGTGAAGCTAGAATTGTAAGCTACAATCTATTTTTAGATTTTAAATACAAAAAGATGTTAAGTAACTACAAAAGGTGAATTAATCACAAAAAAGTGTTAAGTAACTACAAAAGGTGAACTAATAAAAGAGGTTTTAAGTAACCTTAAAAGATATAATCTAACCAAAGAAGATGAGAACTAAAGAATGGGCAGTCCTGGAGAAAAGTGTCTGCTATGATTGGTAGACATGAAAATTTAGAGGAAGTGACACAAGAGAAAAGGGTCTTTAAATACTTTAAATAGAGGGGGGGGAAAGACTGAAGTGGGGAGTCACCTGGGCTTGGAGTGAAGGATCAGTCACTCAGAGCTGAAGGGAAGAAGACATTTGGAGATTCATAGATTCGTTTAGACATTCGGGCACTGACTCAAAGCAACCAGAATATAGACACCCAGACTTCTTTTAGACTGTTACCATTGGTGAGTGAAAAGCTGACTTAGTGACCCTGCCTTTCTGGAGACATGAAGCCTCCAGGAAAGGCCCAACTTCTTGATACTCTCTTCCCCTGGCTGGGGCTTAGAAATTCTAACTGATATCAGAATAATCCAGAGTTTTCTCTTTCTCCCTCATTCCTTAATATCTTCCTTCTATTGTAAATATTATAAATAAGCTACCATAAATTCCATTTACTTTAGTAATTCATTTTGGGATTTAGAAATCAAATCCCTGGTGACCACCTAATTAATAATATATTTTGGTCTCAACAAACAATGTTATTTAACAGGATACATTATTCTTGGTTGTAAGCCCAGTTCTTTTGCTATGCAAAATGTTGTGTTTCATGTCCTGAATTCTTTTAATATTGTGACTGACAAGTTTTGTGTTATTCTGACTTTAGTTCCACTGTATTTAAATTGGCTTTTTTCCTTCTTGTTGTTTGTAGTATTTTTTCCTTTACCTGGGAGCAATGAAGCTTAACAATGATGTTCCTATGCATTTTTATCATTGGATCTCTTTGAAGGAGTGATTTCTATTTTACTTTATGATTCTAGAATTTTGGGGCAGTTTTTCTTAATGATTTTTTTGGACTGTGGTGTCTAAACTCTTTTTTCTTTGGAATTCAATTATTCTTTTAATGTCTTTCTTTGATCTACTTTCCAGGTCAGTTGTGTTTGTGATAAGATATTTCATATTCTCTTTTATCATTTGATTCTATTGATTTTTAAAATTTGTTATTACTCATTTTCCTAAGAAATCATTAGCTTCCTCTTGTCCAATTCTAGTTCTTAACAGAATATTTTATTTCATGGGATTCTGGATGTCTTTTTTCATTTGGGTAATCTTTTTTTCATAATGTTCTTGAATTGCTCTTTTTTTTTCTTTCAAAATTTTCCTCAACCTCTCCCATATGGTTTTTGAGGTCTTTTTTAAAGCTCTTCTAAAAGCCTTTTCTAAGCTCATGGCCATTTATTGTATTTCTTTGCTGTTTTTGAAGTAGGTGTTTTTACTTCATTTTCCTCTGATTTTGAACTGAGGTCTTCCCTGTCCCCATAATATCTATCAATAGCTGGTTTCATTCTCCTATGCTTGCTCATTTTTATTTATTTATTTTTTAATTTAGTGCAAATAGACTTAATTATTGACTTTTTTTCTGGATAACCAGGGTTCCTATTGTGTTGATGTATGTTATCTCAGGTTTCAGGATTTTTCTGTGTCTATTTGTTTTTTATTTTTCCTGATTTCTATATAATTCTTGTGGTTTTTTATAGTCTAGAGTTGGGTGTATTACCATCCTCACTCAAGCCATTGTGATTGAACTCAGGAGCTCCCACCAGAGCCCTTGAAGCTACAGTAACTGAAAGCAGCCAGTCTATCTCCTCCTGTGACAACATCCAATGCCTCCACTCTTCTGGGGGTGATCACAGTTTAAAGAGCCCCAGTATTTAAGTAAACCCTCACCAGTGCTGTGCTTGCTCTTTAACTCACTCCTTCTCTCCTATTCCTGCAGTCTTAGACAGAGCAGGTGTGTTGTCCACATTTTAGGTGGTCTCCAAAATCCCTCATTTGTTAGCAACAAGGTTTGAGTTCCTGCCCTGTGGACCTGATGCCCATAGACCCTAAAGGGTCCACTCCTTCAGTTCCCAGTTATGGAAATATATAATCTAAGGATCCCTTTGGTTTATAATGATAGTCTAATAAATTCATACTATTTCTCTTTTATGTTTATGTTAGGAAGCAATAACTACTCATTTGAAAGATAAAATTTGTATTTTAAGTTTCTTTATTTTTTATACAAATCACTAACCCTCCACTGAAATTTGCTTCATTGTGGAATATAGGTGATTCTGGGTTCTCAAAGATTAAATCAATGGATGTGAGGTCTGATAAATTCCACCAGATTAGAAAATTTCAGATTGGGGATTGGTAATGGTTCATATGCACATCATCTGAGGACAAGCATCCAGAGAATGTCATTACCTATATGACTACAAAGTGATATATTTTGAAGGTATAGACCTCTAAACCACAGAAGTATGCCTATTTATCAACAAATTTATGGATATTTGAAATCTTGAAAATGAATATTACTGAAAATTACCATTCTGATTACTTAGGTGGTTTCGCACAATATTTTAAAATAAAACCCATTTAGATCCATGTCAGAGACTAATAATGTTAACAGATACCATAAAATAAAGTTTTGACAACAATGACAGGGTATAGGACCTTGTATTCCATTGGCTGTCATAGTAATTGAGTTTGTGAAAATTGATAGTGAAAGGAACTGCACTTAAATTACTGAAAATATTTATACCTTTTACTTATCTTAATTTCTATGGTTTGCTTCTTTGTTCTTTTTGTTCTTTGACTGAGTGCCAAAGCAATAACCATTCCCTGAAAAAGTGAACAACCTTCTTCTACTGGCATTTGCATGGCACCTCCATAAATCAGCAAGGGAAGGTTCCTAGGAGAGCTGTAAATCAACATCCTGGCCTCTATCATCCCCTCATTATACTCATATTCGCTAGCATTTCAAGGCTATATTTGTTTTCTAAAAGAATACTCTTAAATGAAAGCTGTTTTAAGGGATTTGTTTTGCTTTCTAGAAGCTTTTATACATGCAATATATTTTAAAATTTTTTCTTTATGGAATGGACTTATTTATTTAATGTATTTATACATTTATTTATCCATCAGTTAATTTTTAAAAAATCATTCACCTCTCAGTTTGCCTAGGTATCTATTTACAATATAAGACATATACTGCCTGTGTGACCATGGGCAAGACTCATCTTTTCATTATACTAAGCACCTCTCTTTGATTTATTATAGTGGGCTATGTAGAGTTTCTACACCCTGAGTCCTATAGATCAACAAAAGCCCATATTTGGAAGAAAACAAAGTGAAAGAGAAATAAAAGAATCACATGAACCATATAAGTGTTTGTTGATGTGAATATGTGTTATAAATACATAAGTCCTCTAGACATCTGCCTGCTATAGCTACCTTATTTTTTTAACAATAAGATCATCATCTTTTACATTAGATCTAGAACTCTGTACCCCAGAAATTCATCATTTATGCTACCACGTCTTGAAGAAGTTAATATACTCATTTTTGGAACTCTACCCCAGGGTTTAGATATCCTGACAAGTGACTGAGTGAGTGTGAAGTAGTCCAATTAGCTCAATATATCCAACTACCCAGACCCCAGAGCAAGTTAACCTTCACATTCCATCTACTTATCCACCTAGATCATTTTTCCATCTGCTTGCCCATTGCAATGAACTCCTTCCTCCCTGTCTCTATTCCCTGATTTCCATTTCTTGCTTTGGACAGAATAATAAATTAGTAGCATCATTGATAGGTAAGGAAATATTATTTGAGTGTCCTATAATCATCTCATCATCCTTCTTCTCCTCAGACCAAAATTTCTTCTCTGGCTACCAAGAATCTTTTATGTAATCTTCCTATTAGAATGTAAGCTACTTGAAGGCAGACTCTCTCTCTCTCTCTCTCTCTCTCTCTCTCTCTCTCTCTCTCTCTCTCTCTCTCTTTCTCTCTCTCTCTCTCTCTCTCTCTCTCTCTCTTTCTCTCTCTCTCTAATTTGTAATCTATGTGCTTGAAACAGTTCCTGGCACACAACAGGCTTTTTATAAATGCTCTTTTAATAATACACATGCATGAAATGCAAATTATTATATATACATATATAAACACATGCATATATGTAAACAAATTCACATATATAACTTCTTGAAGTTCCTTCAAATTATGAACAACACTTTAAAATTTTGTAATGTATGCATGGTTAGATCATATGATAATGCCAGATAAAGGGTAAAGTAAGTAAGGCTATTTTTCTTACATGGACACACAAATCCAAAGCTTCAGGTCTGGCAAAAAAAAATAAAAATAAAGAAAGCAACTTTTAGCTCAAAATGCTTATACATGGGAGGCAGCTAGGTGACTCAGTGGATTGAGAGCCAGCCCTAGAAATAGGAAACTGGATTTAAATCTGGATTCAGTTATATTCCATTGTTTGGCCCTGGACAAGTCACTTATACCCCATTGCCTAGCCCTTACTGCTCTTTTCTTTCAAAACTAATATGCAGTATTGATTCTTAAGTGGAAGATGAGGGTTTTAAAAAGCCTCTCTATATTTAGTTCAACAGAACTTTAAAACATCTGTGAACATATTTTTATGTTATAAAGATTTCATATTTGATCCAAGTGAACATCTTGTCTAAATAGTCTTTGAGATGTGTGTCATTCTCTAGTAGAACATAAGTTCCTTGATTTCCGGGACTATTTCTTCTTTGTTATTTAAGTACCATTATCCATAGTAGTCCTTAGCACATAATATGCTCCTAAAATGTTTATTAAATTGCTTAATTGAACTTTCAGTTTTGTAACAAATTTTGTTTTTGCCCACAGAAGTTTCTATTAGTCTTGAACCAGGGCTAACTTTTGTGATTATTTCCTTTGAAAAGTTGATGAAAGATAATTTAATTCAATGGAGCAATAACTATATTTACAGGAAATAATTTTAATTTCAGATAATCATTGGAGAAATTTATCATCTTTAACTAGAGACTTTAAAGAGATTAACACATTACCAACTGATTTGTAAATGTCTGAAGAGAAAGCTTAGGTGTATAACAGTCAATATGTCTGTCACATGCCTCATATAAAGTTCAAAGGTATAAATGATAGTTTTGAAATAGCCTTGAGTATAGAGGATTGATTATATTTCACAAATAGTTATCAGAGATCTAAAATATATAGAGAATATTGTCAGATTTATAAGAATAAGAGGCATCCCCAATTGATAAATGGGCAAAAATAAGAATAGACAATTTTTAAATGAAGAAAGCAAATACTTACATAGATAAAAAATGCATTTAATCACTACTGATTAGAGAAATTAAATAAAAAATTGTTCTGAGATACAGCAAACTCATCAGATTGGCTAAAATGACAAAAGGGCAAAATGACAGATGCTAAATGTCAAAAATGGGACACTAATGCACTGTTGGTGAAAACGTAACTGTAAATTAATGCAACCATTTTGGAGAGCAATTTGGAACGACACTCAAGGATTTATAAAACTGTGTATATTTAATGTGATTGATGGTTCTGATTCCTAGAGAGAACAAGGAAATAGGAAAAGAACCAATATGTTCCAAAATATGTATTGCAGGTCTTTTTGTGGTGACAAAGAACTGAAAATTGAGAAGATACCCTAAATTGGGGAATGACTAATCAAATTGTGGCATATGATAATGATAGAAATGCTGATAATGTATATGGATTTTATATCCTGCTACTTTGCTAAAAGTATTGATAGTTTTAATTGATTTTAGTTGAATCTTTAGGATTTTTCATATATATCATCATATCATCTGCAAAAAGAGAATTTTGTAACCTCTTTGCCCTTTCTGATTCCTCTAACTTCTTTTCCTTCTCTTACTGCTATTGCTAGCATTTCTAGTTCAATATTAAATAATATTGGTCATAATGGGCATCCCTGTTCTTATAGGGAAGTCTTCTTACTTACCTCCTTTACAGATAATATTTAATGGTTGTTTTAAGTATATTCTTCTTATTAATCTGAGGAAAAATAGAAATTTTATTTACCAACTGAGAAGTAACTATTATTCAGCATATGCTGAAAACTGAAGTGTCAGGGACCTTTGAAACTATCACAGGAACCAGAGGAATTTTTTGATTATGTGACAGTGGCAAAGCCATGGACAGCAGCCTCAAAGTATTAACTAAAAAGATGAAGACCAAACTTCAAAATAAAGTTATGGTTTGGACTAAGTGGTTTTTAGAACAAAGAACTCTGAGTCCTCCTTTTATGCTCATTTTATTGAATCTTTATAGCAAAAGAGATCTTTGAACTAAACTGTACTAGAGTACAGACCTAAACCATATCAAAATGATTTACAGAATGAAAAAAAAAAACTGGTTTACAGGAAAAAAAAAACTTTCACCAAATTCTTGGCTTTATCAAATTAATTTAGCAAAGAACACTGCACTTTATCATTTAGATATTTTATACCTTTGTTCCATATGTAAGTAATTTTGGTATTTAAAAATTTTGTTTGTTATTTTGACAAAATTTTTAATTAAATTAATTATCACTACACTTGGAGTTTTTGTAAATTTCCCTAGCTCCATTTGCTTTGGAAAGATGAGGTTGTTTCCTAGGAAATAATTTTGTTATATTTTTGTGCTGATGGGCAATTACTATAGGTGTGCAAATGTCATTAATGGGACATTTTTTACTGGTGAGGAAGGTTATAAGAATAGGAATTCAGCTGTAAAAATCCAATATTTTCACTTTTGTGGGAGAAGCACATTGCATAATGAAAGTAACATTTGCCATTGTCTCACATGCAGTGAAACATTTGAAATTTTAGGGACTTGGAGGCCTGAATCTCTGAGGAAAATAGCTGAGTAGTGAGTAGATACATCTGAGCCCAGAGGTAAGACTATGGAAGGCATTCTTTATTGACTGGGGAGGCTGTCATAAGCTGTTAGCAAGGATAAGAATCAGCAGGCATTTGGATTTGAGGTCAGTATGACATAAGTGGTAGGGTAACCAGACTCAACTACCTTTAGGATCATCCACTCACTAGCATCCTTTTCTACTCCCTGGTAAACCATGATCAGCAACATAAATAACACAAAGATGAAAAATTGTTCAAAAAGGAAGAAATTGCCTATACCTCAAACATTAATTTGAAGCAGCTAAATGTCATGGGGGCATTGGATACTGGTCTTGGAATCAGAACATCCTGAATTAAAATCTGATCTCACATAGGCACTTGCTGTGTGATCATGTGCAAGTGACTTGAACTATGTTTGCCTCAGTTTTGTAATCTATAAAATGGGTATAATAGCACATACCTTCCAAGGTTGTTATGAGTAAAAATAAGAAAATATTTGTAAATCTCTTTGCAAACCTCAAAGTGATATATAATAGTGCTAGTTATTATTGTAATTAATTTGGCAGATGGAATCAAGTTGAATTTTTAAATATTTCATGTATATATGTTTGGATATATTTTTTCTCATTCTGTATTGCTCATTATGTATTTAATTTTTTTCAGAGCTAATGGATAGAATAATTACATGTCTTTAGAACCATTAAATGAAATGGAGATCTCTTAGAACTCTTGATTTTTGTGTCTGCTTATTATTCTTTTTCTGTTTGTGTCAAAAGGGATATGAACAATCTCTGAACTAATTATTATGTCCATTTTTAATGTAGGTATCTGAAGCTTCCCGATCCAGCAAGAAGCCTCAAGGTAGGAAGATAGAGGAAGGATAGAAGTTCTGGATGCCTCGAGGGGGATGGCGGAGCCAAGTTAGAGATATGACGTGGCAGGAATGAGTCAGAAATCCAGGCCTTATTGATTACAAAGGAGCCACAGCAAAAACTCCGATCAGTGGACTACTCAGAAGGCTTATACCATCCATAGATCCAAATTTAATACCACACAGGTCAGAGACATGATAGAGAAAAGAAAGTGCCTGGCCAAAGGCCAGGTCCCAGGTGGGAGAGGTATATCAGGAAAGGAATCAAAGATGGAGCTTGGTCAGAGGCCAAGCTCCAGCAAGGACAGGCATCAGTGAGAGCTGAGATCCAAGAGGAAGAGGGAAGGCGGAGCTTGCTGCGGCCCTGTATTTAATCTCTTTGATATGCAAATATACACAATACATAAGGATGATTATCATTGGTTAATGACAAGGTATAGGTGTGGTTTCTCTTAGCCAGGTGAACACAAAGAAACCTGTTTTCCCACCTAACCTGGGGGAAGCTGGGGTCAAGGGTCAGAGGCTTTCCCAGCCATGCTCAAGACTGAGCATGCTCTCTTCTAAGCCACTCTGTACACACTGACTGTTTCCCTTGCCCATAGCTAGGGGTGGACTGCTAGAGTATCAAAAAATACCCCTTCAGATTTTGTCTTTTGATGTTATTCTCCTTTACAGTGTGTTACCTGATCACTAATATACGATGTAAATTTTGATACCCCAAATTTCCAACATCTAAATCCTAATAATTATTTTAAGTTTTCTCTTCATCCCATCATCGTACCTGAAAATTTGGGTTCTGGTCTCTAGTAATCCACTTAAATTTCTTCAGCTGCCATTTGAAGAGGATGAAATAGAAGGTTCATAATGTCTTTTCCAAGTTCCTTGAATAGAAAGTATTGGCACTGTACTTCAACGGGGAAAGGATCAAGGAATCCTTTGATTCCTCAGGGATTGCCTGGTAATAATCGCTTAATATATTTGTTTATTGATTGATTGGATTCATTCATTTGACTAGTCTTAAATTATAGAAGTGGCCAATTATGAAAAAATGCTACATCTTGTGTATTATTAATTTTATGTGTGATCATAGATGTTTTGAGGAGGCTAGTGAAATCTAGGAACTCTCAGTAATATTTTAAAATGCACATAATACATACAATTATAAAGGAAAGTAATATTAAAACATTTTCTCATTGAAATTCCTATGGATCTTTAACCTATCTGGAATGTCTATGGGAGGGGGCAGATCTGTGGATTACAAGTTAAAGATGGACATCCATGAGTAGGATGGATAGATGGTTTGTAGATTTGATGGTTTCACAGTTTAATATCTTTTTCTATCTTTCAAGACTTTATACAATTGTTAAGGTTTTTTAAACAAGTTATTCAATCACCATTTACAGTTGCAAATTGATGAATTGCATTTATTTTAAAATAGAATTATTTCTTTTAGGTTCGTGTATTTATGATATAATCAGAGTTTCATAGTATCTTGAGCTCTGAAAAGATTGACATTTTCTAGAATTCAATAAAGGATTGAGTTTATCTTGATTGGTAAGAGTCATTTAAATCACCACTCTACAAAATTAGCCCCTGAGTTTTGTTTTGTTTTGTTTTGTTTTGTTTTTACTGGATGTTAACAATCCTTAGGGGTTTTCCTTCATTATTCAGTTGTGGTTTTGACTTTAATAGGTCACATTTTACAAAAGTGATAGTTTCAGCTAATTTTCAAGCCAGCTACATAATACTAATTTTTTTTTACTAGTTCAAAGGACATAGATGTTTTCTTTATTTAATGTGATCTATTCTCTAATATTCTGTTCTGGGGAATCACGGAATCTTGGGAACTGACAGCAGTTGTATTTATTTTTTATCATCCTCTTGAGAAAAAATCACCTTTGTTCTTAGCTAACATAAGACTTGTGGCACTTAAGTACTTGCTTCTTGCTGTTCTGTGTTGTTTGTTGTTTTCCCTCTGGTCCTTGGGTAATGAGACAAAATATGGCTTGCTTTCATGGATTCAGAGGGATTTCTGGCTTTAAACAAGAACATAGAAATTTGATTATAAGGAAGGTCAGGTATTATGATGAAAAGATGATATACAATCCTTTAGGATTTTCATAATTCATTTCAATTTGAAGCACAGCCTTTCTGACTAGGAATTGAAAGTTTAAAAATTGTTATTAGCTGTACAATGTGGTTGCTATAGGAGCATAGAACAAGAGGCACTGAACTAGGTGGCAGGAGTTTTGGGACCCTGAGCAAGTCAGTTCCCTTCTCATGGCTCAAGTTTTTTTTTTTAATCTACAAAATGACAAAGTTAAACTAGATGAGGGATCTTAGCATTTTTGTAGAATTCTTATGAAATTATGGATGTCTTCTTAGAATAATGTTTTAAAATTTTTAAAAATCATGTAGAGGATTACAAAGGAAGACAGTCATTTTGAAATAGACTTAAAAATAATCTTCAAAAAGTTAATGGACTCCAGGTAAAGAATTTCTGGACTAGACAAATCTCTGAGATCCCTTCTAGCTATTTTTTTTATTATTATTCTAAGCTCCAGAACAAATCAGATCAGACTGCTATTGTAATCTTTGTTTGAAATTCCAATTTCATTGCACTCAATATCACCGTATGCATATCTCAGTCTTTTCTTTATGCACATTCATAGTTATGTTCATGTTTAGCACTTGTCCTATGATCTGATTTATGTTTTTCTTTTTATTGTTGACAATACCAACAAAAATAATAATATCCTTTCAAAACTCAACCCATATTGAACTGGTGGGGAAAAAAAGCAAAATAAAAGAAATTATGGAAAGCTTATATCTACCATGCATATTTCCATTCCATGTAGTATCACTTCCATGATCAATTCTTAAATAATGGTGTTCAGTGATCTGTAGTTACATAGAATCACAAAGAGCATATTGTATGTTAATTTTTAAATCTTGGTAATAAATCTTAATGGTTTCCTTCTAATAACATATTAAATGTGAAAAATTCTAGTTTGTACTGTGAACATGGAATCTAGAAACCCCAAACTTGTAGCCTAGTGAGATATGATGAACCTCAAATTTTAGAAATAGATTGTAGATTGGAGACCCCAAAGCTTGTACTTGTTCCTTGATCCTGTGAGTGTCAGAGGTTGATATCTCTGGGTGTATCTTAGATAAAGATCTGAGAGCTCTCCTCAGAGGCTCATCAGGGTCTGTGTGAGAAGGGGTCTGAGTGCCCTCACCACCACCTTCTTTTAGTTTCCCATAACAAGATTGCTGACCATTCCATGAACCCTAGATGATACCTGGAACCATTATCTGGCCCCAACCATTATCCTACTAGCTGCAATATCTAAATTCTTGTTACACTTTCTCATGGACCCTTTTCACTGGCGATTGTTTGTAATTCCTGTGGTTTTTACCTTTAAAAAAACTACCAATTTGCAATAAAGTTGCCACCAGCATTGGGTCCCTTCTGACCTCACACTGTGAGTGTGACTGTGATTTTTATCTTTTCCCTTGCCCTTATCTTAGGGTGAGTTCCTTCTTTCTTCTATCTTTACATTTCCTCTTACTATTCTCCTATCCTTACCTGCAGAACTCTGGTCCCCAGTCCTGCTCCCCCGGGGGCATTAACCACCATGAAGGGAATCCTAGGCTAGCAGTTTCAGACTGAATAATGGGCCCAATTGTAGTAGAGACCTTTTCCCAGGAAGATCCACACCTGAGCAGAGACCATCCTTTAGTATTCATTGTAGGCAGCCCCTTCCCTTAGACCCTCACCTTTAGCTATGATTCTTTTCTCAAGCTTGATTGTATTATGTCAGTATAGTTTGAACACTCCCATGTTCTTTGTAGCTGTAGTAAAGTCAGTCATCTTTCCCTGCCCCTGGATTTCCCCCAAATGGTCTATGCAAATTCTTTTGTTCCGTGGAATTGCCCAATTTAGTGGAGTTCACTTTCCCAGGGGTCAGTGTCCAGAGCAACCAGAATTCAATCCTCAGATTTTGTGTAGGCAGGTGGCACACAGCTTTGTGTAGAGAACTACTATCACACTGGTCACCTTTCCTTAATTAAAGAGTGGTTTTTCTGACTATTTAATAGTTCTGTGTTTTTTCCAAGTCAGCACTACTCAAAGACTGTTAGACCTGGGAAGAATATTATGATTATCTCTTCTAGCCCTTTATATGTCAAAGAAGAAAACTGAGTCTCAAAGTGGAGAATAACTTGTTCATGTTCACATAGCTTCTTAATGGCAAATTTCAAATCAAAGCAATGTCTCCTGGTCCCAAATCCAGTGTACTTTGCACTATACTGTTCACCTTTCCTTTCCACAACTCGTCAAACAAATTTCTACATCTCAGTCTTTCCATCCTCTGAACACCAGCAGGAACACCAACAATCCTCAAAGAATTTTAATTATCAGTAATACTTGCAAAACACATGGTGATCCTCAGATCAAGGCAGTTTATACATGCAGGAGGTTAAAAAAAAGATGAGTGAATGAGCATACACATTGGAGTTTAATTGTTGGGACAAATAATTTGCCTTTTTTCCTCTCCTTTTGTGTAGGTTCTGAAGGTACAAGCAATGTAGTCATGGAAGTTGAGATTCATAAAGAAAATCAATTTTGGGGGGAATATTTCCCTTGCCTTTTGTTTTCTTTTCTGCATAAAAGGATTTTCAGAGATTTTGTGGATGAAAGGCTGAAGTTAGACAGCAGGTCCTTTGAGCTTTTCACTATTCTTTCAGCCAAAATCATTTAACAGGTTTTGTATGAGAAAAGGAAAACAATAGCCTCATAACAATAAGACTGACATGGTAAATAGCATTAAATCTAGTTTCCCATTAAGGACTACTAAATTCAATTAAATAACACCAAGGAGAGATTTGTATAGGGATCAGATTTGATCCTTAAAGTAGAAACAAAAGACAATTTGATGAATAGCTATTACTGGATTAATTGGTTATGACATCATTTGGCAAATAAGCGTCTCCTATTTATTACATGTAGATTTTAAAAATTAAATTAATTTATTTGTTACACTAACATTCACAGGTATCTTCCTCCCTCCCCTCTTTGCACTAGGGAAGGCATCATTAGCCAAAGACATATGTGGATATTTGTAAAACTCTCTCTTGCTTATTTCATTTTATCAGTTCTTTCTCTTGAGGTAGACATACACATGTTATTCTTCAAGCAGTATTTCTATTGCTGTATAAAGTGCTCTCATGCTTCTGCTGTTTTCAGACTTCTTAATTTCAATGTAGAGCTTTTTTGTGTGTGTTTTTTTTTAAATATATTTTATTTGATCATTTCTAAGCATTATTCGTTAAAGACATAGATCACTTTCTTTTCCTCCCCCCCACCCCCCATAGCCGACGCGTAAGTCCACTGGGCATTAGATGTTTTCTTGATTTGAACCCATTGCTTTGTTGATAGTATTTGCATTAGAGTGTTCATTTAGAGTCTATCCTCTGTCATGTCCCCTCAACCTCTGTATTCAGGCAGTTGCTTTTTCTCGGTGTTTCCACTCCCATAGTTTATCCTTTGCTTATGGATGGTGTTTTTTTCTCCTGGATCCCTGCAAGTTGTTCAGGGACATTACACCGCCACTAATGGAGAAGTCCATTACGTTCGATTATACCACAGTGTATTAGTCTCTGTGTACAATGTTCTCCTGGTTCTGCTCCTCTCGCTCTGCATCACTTCCTGGAGGTCGTTCCAGTCTCCATGGAACTTCTCCACTTTATTATTCCTTTTAGCACAATAGTACTCCATCACCAACATATACCACAGTTTGTTCAGCCATTCCCCAATTGATGGGCATCCCCTCGTTTTCCAGTTTTGGGCCACCACAAAGAGCGCAGCTATGAATATTTTTCTACAAGTCTTTGTGTCCATTATCTCTTTGGGGTACAGACCCAGCAGTGCTATGGCTGGGTCAAAGGGTAGATATTCTTTTGTCGCCCTTTGGGCATAGTTCCAAATTGCCCTCCAGAATGGTTGGATCAGTTCACAACTCCACCAGCAATGAATTAATGTCCCTACTTTGCCACATCCCCTCCAGCATTCATTACTTTCCTTTGCTGTAATGTTAGCCAATCTGCTAGGTGTGAGGTGATACCTCAGAGTTGTTTTGATTTGCATCTCTCTGATTATAAGAGATGTAAAACACTTCTTCATGTGCTTGTTAATAGTTTTGATTTCTTTATCTGAGAACTGCCTATCCATTTCCCTTGCCCATTTATCAATTGGAGAATGGCTTGATTTTTTGTACAATTGATTTAGCTCATTATAAATATGAGAAATTAAACCTTTGTCAGAGGTTTCTATGAAGATTTTTTCCCAATTTGTTGTTTCCCTTCTGATTTTAGTTATATTGGTTTTGTTTGTACAAAAGCTTTTTAGTTTGATGTAGTCAAAATTATTTATTTTACATTTTGTGATTCTTTCTATATCTTGCTTGGTTTTAAAGCCTTTCCCCTCCCAAAGGTCTGACATGTATATTATTCTGTGTTTACCCAATTTACTTATGGTTTCCTTCTTTATGTTTAAGTCACTCACCCATTTTGAATTTATCTTGGTGTAGGGTGTGAGGTGTTGATCTATTCCTAGTCTCTCCCACACTGTCTTCCAATTTTCCCAGCAGTTTTTATCGAATAGTGGATTTTTGTCCCAAAAGCTGGGATCTTTGGGTTTATCGTATACTGTCTTGCTGAGGTCGCTTTCCCCCAGTCTATTCCACTGATCTTCCTTTCTGTTTCTTAGCCAGTACCAAATTGTTTTGATGACTGCTGCTTTGTAATATAGTTTTAGGTCAGGGACTGCAAGGCCCCCATCGTATGTGTTTTTTTTCATTATTTCCCTGGATATCCTTGATCTTTTGTTCTTCCAAATGAACTTTGTTATGGTTTTTTCTAAATCAGTGAAGAAGTATTTTGGTAGTTCAATGGGTATGGCACTAAATAGATAAATAAGTTTGGGTAGGATGGTCATTTTTATTATATTGGCTCGTCCTATCCATGAGCAGTTAATGTTTTTCCATTTGTTCAGGTCTAGTTTTAGTTGTGTGGCGAGTGTTTTGTAGTTGTGTTCATATAGTTCCTGTGTTTGTCTTGGGAGATAGATTCCTAGGTATTTTATTTTGTCTAAGGCGATTTTGAATGGGATTTCTCTTTCTAGTTCTTGCTGCTGAGCTGTGTTGGAGATATATAGAAAAGCTGATGATTTATGTGGGTTTATTTTGTATCCTGCAACTTTGCTAAAGTTGTTGATTATTTCAATTATCTTTTTGGTTGAATCTCTAGGATTCTTTAAGTAGACCATCATGTCATCCGCAAAGAGTGATAACTTGGTCTCCTCCTTGCCTATTTTGATGCCTTCAATTCCTTTATCTTCTCTAATTGCTACTGCTAGTGTTTCTAGTACAATGTCAAATAGTAGAGGTGATAATGGGCATCCTTGTTTCACTCCTGATCTTATTGGGAATGCATCTAGTTTATCCCCATTGCAGATGATATTAGCTGTTGGTTTTAGATATATACTGTTTATTATTTTTAGGAATGACCCTTCTATTCCTATGCTTTCTAGTGTTTTTAATAGGAATGGGGGTGTTGTATTTTATCAAAGGCTTTTTCTGCATCTATTGAGATAATCATGTGGTTCTTGCTAGTTTGCTTGTTGATGTGGTCAATGATGTGGATGGTTTTCCTAATGTGGAACCAGCCCTGCATCCCTGGTATGAATCCTACTTGATCATGGTGAATGATCCTTCTGATCACTTGCTGGAGTCTTTTTGCTAGTATCCTATTTAAGATTTTTGCATCTATATTCATTAGGGAGATTGGCCTATAGTTTTCTTTCTCTGTTTTTGACCTGCCTGGTTTTGGAATCAGTACCATGTTTGTGTCGTAAAAGGAGTTTGGTAGAACTCCCTCTTTGCTTATTATGTCAAATAGTTTGTATAGTATTGGGATTAACTGTTCTCTGAATGTTTGATAGAATTCACAGGTGAATCCATCAGGCCCTGGGGATTTTTTCTTAGGAAGTTCTTTGATGGCTTGATGGATTTCAATTTCTGATATGGGATTATTTAAGAATTCTATTTCTTCTTCTGTTAGTCTAGGCAGTTTGTATTTTTGTATATATTCATCCATTTCTCCTAAATTGGTGTATTTATTGCCAGATAATTGGGCAAAGTAATTTCTAATGATTGCCTTAATTTCCTCCTCATTGGAGGTGCTGTCCCCCTTTTCATCTTTAATGCTGTGAATTTGCTTTTCTTCCTTCCTTTTTTTAATTAGATTGACCAGTACTTTGTCTATTTTGTTTGTTTTTTCAAAGTACCAGCTTCTTGTCTTATTTATTAAATCAATAGTTCTATCACTTTCGATTTTATTAATTTCTCCCTTAATTTTTAGGATTTCTAATTTGGTTTTCTGCTGGGGGTTTTTAATTTGATCGCTTTCGAGTTTTTTCAATTGCATTTCCAATTGATTGATCTCTGCTCTCCCTTGTTTGTTAATATAAGCTTTCAGGGATATGAATTTGCCTCTGATTACCGCTTTGGCTGCATCCCAAAAGGTTTGAAAGGATGTTTCGCCATTGTCATTTTCCTTGATGAAATTATTAATTGTTTCTATGATTTCTTCTTTAACTAAACGGTTTTGGAGTATCATATTGTTTAATTTCCGATTGGTTTTAGATTTGGTTTTCCATGTACCATTACTAATCATTATTTTTATTGCTTTGTGATCTGAGAAGGCTGCATTCATTATTTCTGCTTTTTTGCATTTGTGTGCTATGTTTCTGTGACCTAATGTATGGTCAATTTTTGTGAATGTGCCATGTGGTGCTGAGAAGAAGGTGTATTCCTTTTTATCCCTATTTATTTTTCTCCATATGTCTATTAATTCTAATTTTTCTAAGATTTCATTCACTTCTTTTACCTCTTTCTTATTTATTTTTTGATTTGATTTATCTAAATTTGATAATGGTTGGTTTAAGTCTCCCACTAGTATGGTTTTATTGTCTATTTCTTCCTTCAATTCTCCTAGTTTCTCCATTAGAAATTTGGGTGCTATATTATTTGGTGCATACATGTTGATTAATGATATTTCCTCGTTGTCTAGAGTCCCTTTTAACAAAATATAATTACCTTCCCTATCCCTTTTGATCAGGTCTATTTTTGCATTGGCTTTATCAGATATCATGATTACCACTCCTGCCTTCTTTCTATCAGTTGAGGCCCAGAAGGTCTTACTCCATCCTTTAATTCTGACCTTGTGGGTGTCAACCCGCCTCATGTGTGTTTCTTGAAGACAACATATGGTAGGGTTTTGGATTCTAATCCATTCTGCTATTCGTCTACGTTTTATGGGTGAGTTCATCCCATTCATGTTCAAAGTTATGATTGTCATTTGTGGACTCCCTGGCATTTTGATTGCCTTCCCTAATTCTAACCTTTTCTTCTTCGGCTCTACCTTTTAGTCCAGTGATTTACTTTGAATCAGTGCCCCTTGTCCCCTCCCTTGATGTTTCCCTTTTTAGTCCCTCCCTTTTCTTCCCTCCCCCTCCCCCTCTCTTTCCCTCCCTTTTTGTTCTCCCTCTCCCCCTCCCCCCTTGGTTTTCCCTTCTCCTTACCCTTGTTGGGTAAGATAGAATTCAAGATCCCAATGGATCTGGATGTTTTTCCCTCTCAGAGTTGATTTCCCTGAGATTGAGGTTTAAGTAACCCCCCCCTCTTCCTCTCCTTCTTATAGGAGTTTTCTTCCCCTCCCCTTCCCATGTGAATCTTTGTGTGAGAACCATTATTCTATTTGGTCTTTCTTTACCCCCTATTTATACATTACATTTTCCCCACATGTTAGTATACATAGATTGATATAAATGTAGTCCTTATAGAAGAGAGTTTGAGTAAAAGAAGAAGATAACATTTTTCCCCTTTCCTTAATATTTACCTTTTCAGGTATTCCTTGCTCTTTGATTTTCGGTATCAAACTTTCCACAGAGCTCTGGTCTTTTCTTTGCAAAAAGTTGGAAGTCTTCTATTTTGTTGAATGCCCATACTTTCCCTTGGAAGTATATAGTCAGTTTTGCTGAGTAGCTGATTCTTGGTTGGAGACCCAGCTTTCTTGCCTTTCTGAAGATCATGTTCCATGCCTTACGATCATTCAGAGTAGAACTTGCAAGGTCTTGTGTGACCCTGATTGGCATTCCTTTATATCTAAATTGTCTTTTTCTGGCTTCCTGTAGGATTTTTTCTTTTGTTTGATAGCTTTGGAATTTGGCAATTACATTCCTGGGAGTTGTCTTTTGGGGGTTTAGTGTAGAAGGTGTTCTGTGAGCTCTGTCAGTGGCTGTATTGCCCCCTTGTTCTAGAATCTCTGGGCAATTTTCTTTGATTATATCTTGTATCACCATGTCCAGTTTGGTGTTTATTTCTGGCTTTTCTGGGAGTCCAATTATTCTTAAATTTTCTCTTCTCCCTCTATTTTCCAGATCTATCACCTTGTCAGTGAGATATTTTATGTTCTCTTCTAATTTCTTGGTGTTTTGGCTTTGCTTTATTAGTTCTTGCTTTAAAGCCTGGTTTTCTTTTACAGTTTGGTCAAACTGGTTTTGTAGATGCATGAATTTCTTTTGCATTATTTCCCACTTTTCCTCCCAGAGGGCTTCCATCTTTTTGGTCATTTCTGATTCAAATTCTTCATGGGTTTGGGGAGAATTTCTATTTCCTTTGGAAGATTTTGGAAAATTTTCTTGTATATCTTCTTCTATCTGCTCTGTATTTTGTATTTTGGCTCCATAGAATGTGTCCAAAGTCACCCCTTTCTTCTTGTTTTTCTTGGTATTTTGGGGCTTCTGTGCTTCTGTGGAGTTTGTCATCTCTGAATGTGGAGGATTAGCTTTTCTTATCTCTGTCTGGTGATCAGAGGCTTTAGTCCTGGGCAGATGTTGGTTCTATGAGCTTTCCCTGGGTTAAACTGAATATGCCTCACTGGAACTGGAATGGAAGGGTCGGACCACGAGGCCACACTCTACCCCCGGCTGGCTTTCCAGAAGTTGCCTTCAGAATCGCTGGCCTTGAGGCTGTTTCGTCGGCCTGCGGGGGGGATGGGCTGCAGCTTCCCCAAGCTCCGTGGGCAAGGACTTTCACTGAGACTTGGATAGCAGGATCCAGCCCGTGAGGCTGTCTTGCCCGCCCTGAGGGTTGCTGTTGTTTTGACCAGCTCTCTGCAGCGGAAGCCCCAGGCAGTAACTTTCACCGGGACTCGGGTAGAAGGCCCTGGGGGTTGTTGTTCCGAGGACCCTGCTCTCTGAGCCGGGCGGGCTGCGGCTTCCGGGAGCCTTGGACTCTGCGTTCCTACCCCTGAAGTCTGAGTGATCTCGGTTTCTGGCTTTTGAGGGGAGCCGTACCTTTTGAACCGGGTCCAGGTCCAGGAGGAGGGTTCCCAGGGTCTGTGCTGTTGATCGTTTTGAATTTCGGCACCTTTGTGTGTGTTTTTTTAAATCAACCAGTTTGTCATTTCTTATAGCTCAGTGATATTCCATTATAAGCATATGCCACAACTCATCCAGCTATTTCCCAATTGATAGGCAACCTGTTAATTTTAAGTTCTTTTTCAAAACAAAGAGAGCTGCTATAAATATTTTATAACATATAAGTCCTTTCCCTTTTTTCTTGATCCCCTTAGGAAATAAACCTAATGTGATTTTGTTGAGTCAAAGGATATATACAGTTTTATAATTCTTTGGTCATAATTCCAGATTGCTTTTCAAAATGATTTGACCAGTCCACATTTCAATCAGAAAATTGAGGGAAATTATTTATAGTTTCCCAGATAAAGTTCTAATATCTAAAATATATATGGGACACTGTCAAATTTATAATAATATGAAACATTTTCCTATTGATAAATGAAAAAAGGATATGAACAGACAGTATTTGGATGAAAAAATCAAAGCCAATATGATGGGCATGAGATGATATCTCAGAATTGTTTTTCTTTACATTTCTCTGATCAGTAGTTATTTAGAGCATTTTATCATTTAACAATATAAGACTTAAAAATTAACTTAATTAATTTATTAAAAAAACTTACCTTCCACCTTATAATCAATACTATGTATTGGTTGCAAGTCAGAAGAATGGTAAGGGCTGGGTAATGGGGGTTAAGTGATTTGCCCAGGGTCACACAGCTAGGAAATGTCTAAGCCTAGATTTGAACCTAGGAACTCTCATCTCTAGGCCTGGCTCTCAATCCATTGAGCTACCCAGCTCCCCCTAACTGTAAAGGACTTTGATTCCTTCATCTGAAAATTGAGTGATGGCTCTTATTCCCATGAATTTGTCAAAGTTCTCTCTATATTTTAGATCTGAGAACTCTACAAGTTGAGATATGTAAGACAGTCACAAAAATTTCCCCCTAATTTTTTGCTATCTTGCTAATCTTGGCGACATTTGTTTTATTTGTACAATTTTCAATTTAGTGACTCAAAGTTATCCATTTTATATCTCCCAGAGCTTTGCTTCATTCCTGAATGGTTTTGCTACTCTCAGCATTGATTCTCTGAAGTTATTTTGATTGTGGGAGAATTTAGAGCGCAAGATAGTCTCATGCCATATTCTTACTTCTTGTGCAACTTATAAAACATAGTTTATGTGACTTAGGTTTATATGTATGTCTGGATTTTCTCTACCCTCTTTCTTTGTTTGTTTTGACCTAGTGAAATATTTTCTCATTCTAAATCTATGCTTGGAAATCTGGTTTGGAAATCTTTATTAATAGCAGGTTTAGCCAAAATGCTCTAAATTATACCTCAATAGATAACTGATTTCATTGAGGCCAATATTATCTCCAACAGTTTAAATCAGTCCACTCAAATCTCACTCTTTGAGACTTCCATCTTTTCCCATAAACTCTTCAGAGGTCATTCTAATAAACTGGTCTTTCTTCAGGCCTTTGTGTGTGTGTGTGTGTGTGTGTGTGTGTGTGTGTGTGTGTGTGTGTGTGTGTGTGTGTGTATGACATAATATAGATACTAGTGAAATATATTCAACATCTATTATTAATCATGTTCTTTATTTTAAAAATATCAATGTCTTTTTCTATCTTGCCAAGTTTATGGGATATATGGGAAAACCTCAGAGTTGTTTTGGTTTAAATGTTTTATCATTATTTATTTGGAAGAGTTTCACATAGCTTTTAATAATTCAGAATTCTTTTGATAAATAAGTTTTATATCTTTTGACCCCATTTATTGAGTCATAGCTATCCAACTTAGATATTTGTGTTAGTTGACAAGTCTAGAGTTATGAGTATATGCTTCTTTAAATATTGTGCTCCCACCGGAGAGGATTGAGTTCCACCTAACTTTTGATCACTTGGTTGTTTCTGGGGAAAAGGAGAATCGCAATATCTATAACAAAGGTTTGACTCCTTTATAACCTAATGCCAGTTTCCCAATGAACATAAAAATAAAATAAACACATTTATCTAAATGGTATCAAGACAGAAATCAGAGGAGGTACACATAAGAGAATAAATAACAGACTCTACAGAGCTCTTGCATTAGGAGTGAGAAAACTTAGCTCAACCAAGAGATAGTGTTCTTGATCTCACCCAAGGAAAAATCTCCCAGTTTCTATAATAGTAAGCTAGGTTAGAGACATGATAGAGACTGTCAAATATATGCCTTTCCAGAGTCAGCAACCTGATATGGGATTGAGGTCTTCCAACTTCTTTCTTGAAGCTGGAAGAGCTTTGATGCTATGCTAAAAGAAGACAGGCTAGGTCAGTCCCAAAGGGAAACTTCCACTTGAAGAGTCCTTTTGCTCAGAGAAGTCATCTCTTCATTTGTAACAATGAGAGAATCTTATGCCAATCAGCTTTGGAACAGAGGTTACATTTAGCTGAAAATTTTTTTAAACATCTGCTTAATAAATTGAAAAAGAAAGCATTTATTAAGTATTTTCCATGTACCAGGAACTATTCTAGGCAATGAACATAGAAATATAAAAAGAAAGAATGCTTATATTTTTGGAAGAGAAAGACTAGTATATCCCATTTTCATTTAAAAATTCTTTCCCATTTTTACTAATGGAAACTTTCTCATTCCATTCTTATATCTGATTTTTCTTAATATAACCTTTTAAATGCCATAATTTTCAGTTTTTAACTAGTGAGAAATGGCTTTGATAATTACTATTTCATAATATAGTTTGAGATCTGGAAGTATTATTTGTTTTTCATTCCTACTTTTACTGTTAATATTTTCAGTGAGGTTCTAGACTTTCATTTTTCTATATTCATGTTATTCTTTTTACATGTTATAAAGTAGCCCTTTAGTAGTTTGATTGGTATAGCACTCAAACTATAAATAAATGCAGATAGTATTATAATTTGTCCCCAAAATCTAAGCAACAGACATTTTTCAAAGTCACAAGAGCATAGAGTTAGAGGTGGAAGGTAGTTTAAAGGTCTTCAAGTGCAACTCTCAAATTGTGTGAGGACCTGGGATTGGACTCCAAAAAACAGCATTCTCTAATACACCCCTCACTTCCAAAGTTTTTGCTTTCAAGAACAGTTTTCAATAACAACAAAAATTGTCAATCTCTAGGACAATTTAATAGACTCCTTATAATATTTTAGATTTATTTTTTAAGCACTTACAATAACTAGAAGGGTGACATTTTTGCCCCCAAAGCTTCAAATTAAAATTTATATTATATAATTATATTATGTAAAATTTTATTTTGCACATTTATAAAAGCTCCAAATATAAATTTATAAAGCTCTAGTTTTAAAGAAATTATGTATACCATATATGTAATATTCTATAAGAATTATGACTTAAGAAAGACTGTTTATTATTAAATATACAATTTTATATTAAAATTCCATATTTTTCAAATTTCATTGACTATAAATAACATTTTAAGAAGATATTACACAATATACTTATGTATAAATTTAACTTTAATGGACTATTTTTTGAATGTATGGTAGAGTACATATATATGGCTCAACATCAGAGAAGCAGTTTTAAGTTTTACATTGTTTAGTTATATATTTTGTTTTAAAACAAGAATAATTTGAGCACCAATATATATGCTAGAAAATGGTAGGAGTGTCTTGCAATTCTCTTGCTGCAAGGGGAAAATTTATTTTATAATTTTATATGAAATGAGACCTTTGTCAGAGACACTTAGTATAATTTTTTTCCAGTTTGTTCTTTCCTTTCTTTTCCTTTCAATTGCATTAGTCTTGTGCAAAACCTTTTAAATTTAATGCAGTCAAAGGTATTTATCCTGTAATATTCTCTACATTTTATTTGGACATAAATTTTCCCTTTTCCAAATATCTGAAAGGTAAACTATTACACGCTCCTCTAATTTATTTAAGGTATAACCATTTAGTTCTTAATTCAGTTTGATTTTACATTGGTTTATTATTTCATGAAGTGTTCTTTACCTAGTTTCTGCCATAATGATTTCCAGTTTTCCAAGCAGTTTTTGTCAAATAGTGATTTCTTTTTTAAAAAAGCTTCGATCTTTGAGTTTGTAAAGCACTACAATAGTTGTCAAACATTAGCTCACTGTAATAATTTACTACTGCATCTTGAGTATATAATCTGTTCCATTGATATATTACTCTATTTCTTAGCCAGTACCAGATTGTTTTGATGATTGCTTCTCTATTATAGTGTTTAAGATCCCATACAGCTAAGTCACCTTTTTTCATGTTTTTTCCCCCTACTTATGCCCTTGATATTTTTCGTTGTTTGCTCTTCCAGAAGAATTGTATTATTATTTTTCTGGCTCTATGAAATAATTTTTGGTAGTTTGATTAGTAATGCACTGAACAAGCAAATTAATTTAGGTAGAATTGTCATTTTTATTATATTGGTTCAACCTACTGATGAGCAATTAATGTTTTCCAACAATTTCGATCTGAATTTATTTGTGTGGTAAGTATATTGTAGTGGTGATCATATATTTCCTGAGTTTGTCTTGGCAAGTAGATTCCCAGGTATTTTATATTATCTAAAGTTATTTTAAATGGGATTTCTCTTTCTATATTTTGCTGTTGGACTTTATTGGTAGTATAGAAATTCTGATAATTTATGTGGGTTTAATTTATATACCACAATTTTGCTAAAGTTTTAAATTGTTTTGATTAGATTTTTGGTTGATTCTCTAGGATTCTCTAAGTATACCATTGTATCATTTGCAAAGAGTGATAACTTTGTTTCCTTATTACCGATTCTATTTTACTCAATTTCTTTTATTGCTATGTTAGTATTTCTAGTCATGATGATTTTAAAGCACTGAAGAAACATACTTCAAACAAACATCATTGTTGTCACAGAGGATAAATATATTTGCAATATAATTAGGCAAGGATGTCATGCTTAAGACACCATTAAATAATTTTTAACAGAAATACCTTGGGCAATTATTGTGAAACCTCAAAGAGTTTGTGAACCACTAAATGGGAATTACTAAACTATATACACCTACCATCCTACCTCTAAATCTTCTTTGATTTAGAGAATGTTTCATAGAGAATGCTTCATAATTTTATTTATATAAGACTTGATTTTTAGGTTGGTAACCAAATATTTTATGCATTTTATAATTTTGTTAAAGAACTTTTCTTTTTTTCATATCTCCTCAACTCTCCTTTTCTCTCTTCTGTCCTCTCCTTTCCTTTTTCTCATGTCCTCTTTTCTCCTCCATTCTCCTCCTCTCCTCACCTCTGTTCTCTTCTCCTGTCTTCCTCTCTCCTTCCCTCTCCTGTACTCCCCACTCCTTTCTTCTCTCCTCTCTTCTCTTTCTTTCAACATTTTTATTCTGAGTTTGCATTAGCTACACAGAAATTATGCTTTTGAAGGGCATATTTATTTTATATCCCTTTACTGAAAATATCGATGATCTAAATTAGTTTCTTTGATGATGCTTTAAAGTTTTTTGAAGAAATGTACATGTGATTTGCAAGTAGGGATAATTTGCCCTCCATTTTTATACTTTTTATGTCTTTACCTTCTCTTTTCTACATTTTATTGGCCACCTAACATTTCTATAAGTGTGGCATATGAAATTGGGAAGAATAGGAATCCTTGCTTTATGTGATCCTCTTAATTCAGAAATTATCTAACATTTCTACATCTATTTATTTAACATTTCAAATAACACTAGTTTTTGTTTGCATTATGCACATATACATGTGTGCATATACATATGTGTGTATGCACATATAACTTTACTAAAAAGATTCTGCCACATCTTTATTTTTTGGTTTATGAGTTAAAATGCAAATTATATTTTGTTAAGGTCTTTTCTGTATATATTGGCATATATAAAAAGAAATTTTTTTTTTAAATTTAACTGGAGACCTGGAGGTCCCCTTACCATAGAGATGTGTATGGATTAATCAGCCCACAATGACAGGAAGTAGAAACCATAGAGACAGGAAGGAGGAACCTCAGAAACAGGAAGTGAGATAAGAAAAATATATAAAAGGGGCCAGCATCAGTTGGTCAGGGTGTCAGTTGCTGGCAGTTAAGGCTGGCAGTTGTGGAGAAGTTGGCTGCTGGGCATTTGTTGGGTTGGTGGTTGGTGTTTAGTTGCTGGAATATAAAGGTAGGCCTGAACTTACTGAGAGGGCTTTTTGGCTTTTGGGTTTTTGACTTTTGGTTTGAGTTGTTAGTTTTTTTATTTTTTTTCTTTCTTGAACTTTCTGGAAGGTGATTAGTCTTTGTTGATAGACCTAATTGGGATTGGATTGAATACTGATTGGGTTGGTTTTGATTGGGCTAGATTAGGTTGGAACTTTTTGGGGTCATTGTTATTAGCGGTAATTATAGGCAGTTATAGGTAGATAGAGATAGACAGTTTTAGGTTGTAATTATAAGTAGTTATAGTTAATTATAGGATAACTAGTATAGGTATTAGGAAATTTTCTTTCTCTACCTCTTTCCTATATTTCTCGCCTTTCCTATATTCATTTTACTGTATTCTTTTACTATCTCTATTTTAATTAAATTAAATTATTAATTGTTAAAAGCTGCTAGTAGTTTTCTTTTTTCTGACTTAAAGGGATAATATTAATTTACAACTCTATTATATTCTCATTAAAACTCTTAAATTATTAAAAGCTGCTCTCTTATTTTGTCAAAACTCTTAATTTAATGCTTTCACATATAATATTGGTTTGTTCTTAATATTGTTAATTTTGCTATGTTTTCCTGATGTTAAATCATAACTACATACTTGAATATCTTATTTGGTTATAGCAGCTTTTTTTATTCATCATGGCAATCTTTTTTTTTTTAAACTAGGATTTTATGAAAATTTGTCAACAATCTTCATTAGTGATATTGTTCCACAATACTCTTCTATTGCTTTTTTTCTCTCTGGTTCTCTATATTTATTTATAAAAAGAGTTCAGTGGAGTGATTCCTGTCTCAATTTTTGAGGCTTATTTGTATAACTTTATAAGTTAATTTATTTCTAAACATAAGATAATTCTTTCTACACTTGAGTTTGTGTTTCCCCACTTTTAGGAATCCCTTTATTACTTGTTCAATTTTAATTATGTTCTTTGGGTTTTCAGATTTCTACTTCTTGTTTAGTTACTTTGAGTATTTTATATTTTTTAAAGTATGCATCCATTTCCTTTAAATATAGTTTGAGTGTATTAAAGTCTAATGTTCCTTGTTATTTATTATTGTAATTCCAGCTTGGTCATTTCTTAATGTAGTACCTTGTTTCCACTTCCATCTCCTTTTTTTTTATCAGATTAGCTAAAGGTTTATTAATTTTTAGTCCTCCCGAAACCAGGTCTCCACTTTTTTACTTTAGACCTATTTCTTTTCTACTTTATGAGGCTTTTTGCTTTTTTCTCATTTTGAATGCAAAAAATTTTTAGTAGTTTCTACTTTTTATTTTATCAAATTATTAATCCTTTTATCCTTCTATTTTAATAGTACATATTTTCAGAGATACAATTTTTCTTCTGAAAACTGATTTGTTTGCATCTTCTAAATTTTGTATTTTATTTCATTTTTTTCATTCTCTTTTAAATAGTTAAATAATTTCATAATTTTTTCTTTGACCATAGAATACGTTGGCAACCTCTATTTAGTTGGGAAGATTGTTGCTTTTAATCTGTATATTAATTATCATATTCATTGTGATATAATCTACAAGGATTGTTTTTAATATGTTTTGCTTTATAATCTGTGTTAACACAATCCAAACTTTCTAGATATATAGTTAGTCAGATTGATTTACTATTCTCATTCTAGTTTTTATTTAGTGCCATTTCTACTTCTTAATGAAGCACATCTTTGTCATCAACATTTATTAGTTTCATTGTCATTGATGGAGGAAATGGTTGTAGAAATATTGACAAGCCTTTTCAGTTTTCTATCTGTTATACTAAATAATTTTAAAATTATCTTGCTTAATTAGGTTTTATGCTAAGTTTTTCATAAACTCATTTTCCCTTGTTTTATGAAGCAATATTCTTTATAATCTTTCATCCTTCTCCAAAATGTTTTTTAAAAATGAGTTTATATTCAAAGGTAGTGTTGCCCTCTTTTCCTCTTGTTTTGAATTTGCAACAAATTGTAAGCTCTATGGCCTTGTTTTGGTATTTTCTTTCCATTGGTTAAACTAGTAAAAAGTAATAGTTCTTCTTGATGCCTGTTTATTTATCTGGTTCTCTTCATTTCTTCCCCAGAAATTATTTATCTAAATAGGTCATTTTACTGCATTTTTAATTACATGCCCCTCATTTTTATGTTTTATTCTAATTTTATGTTGATTTTACTTTTTAGTTTAACAGGTCAATAATGTGACTATTCACAGTTCATTTGGATATACCTCTCACGTAGGTAACCATTTATTTGCAATTTCTTATCATAGAGTTAATTTTTTCATGTTATTTGATATTCTTTAAATCCAGGTTCTCCCAATAATCTTCTTGAGAGAAGCCCTCATAATATAAGGCTGGAGCTACTTTGTAGTGTGGTCTGTTATACTTTGGCCTTTTAAATTTCTTGATCCTGAGAAATTTTTTCTGAAATATTCTTTTCAATTAGCCTCATTGTATTGAAGTCAGTAAGTGTTAAAGTACTTTCTTCTATTAAACTTTATATTGTTTCTAATCTGGCTAGGTCTCTGGGTAGTGTGTGTTAGTCTGTTGGAAGGGCTTTAGCCAATCTGTGGCATAAATTTTGATTCCACCTCTTACCTGTTAATCATCACATACCTGTATGCAGTAACATGGTCCTTAATTCCATCTCCTCATAATGAATATATGGAGCTTGTGACAGCAGCTACCATGTGTGCTTACTAACACATCTCCTTATTTATAATGTGGATCAGTTACATTGGTGTATTGGTTCCATGTACCTATCAGAATTGTCTTTCTTACTATGAAAGATTGTCTTTAAAATTTTCTTGTTGGAATCCAGTCCACCAACATGGAATTTCTGCCTTAATCAAAAAAATTTAAATTTAAATACATTTTAAAATTTTTTTCATCCTGAGTTATTCCTCTTTTTCTAGGACAAAAGGCCAAAGAATAGAATTTTCCCTTTAATATTCACAGAGCTACCATCTATGTTCAGGCCATTATCACTTCTTACCCGGAGATTATAGCTACCTTCAGAGTAGCTTCGTAATAAGTTTTTTTGGCTTCCTATCTCTCTCTTTCCCAGTCTTCTCTGCAGATGCTTAAACAATCTCCATAAAATACTGATCTGATCCTGTTACTTTTAAAATCTTCAGTGGTTCCATATTGATTTGAAGACAAGATTCAGATTTCTGAAGTGTCATTTAAATAGTTAATTTACCTTACTGATCAAGTGGCCTTTGGGAAGCAAAAGAAACACTCCCTAGTTTCTCTTTGCACTGGTCTTGTCCTGTAACTTGGTATCTTTTGAGAAGATGTGTGTAAGTCCTAACCGTGTTCAGATTTTTAATTTCTTCAATTTCCTTTTGTTTTAAATCATTTTTTGTCCTCTCTAACTTATCTTTCAGGTCTTGTACTTGCTTACTCTGTTCTAAATTATTTTCATGTAGGTAACTCGCAGCCTCTCTCAACTCAATCGGGGAAACTGAGTCTTACTTAGGGAAATAGTTCTTGAAAAATACTTTCAAATTGGGTGTGCATCCCCTAAGAAATTGCCTACATACGTGGCCAGTCATCTCTTCAGCATCAGCTTCTAGACCTAAGATTGACTCTGCCATCTCTGACAGATGGTCTATGTATGTGGCAGGATGTTCCCCTTTATCTTGCCTGATCTTGTCATATTTGGCCCATGCCTTTGACTTAGAACAGCATAATTTAATGGCTTATAATAAATCCTCTCTGCACCATCTAAGGTATGACATGACATGGATTTGCAACGTCCATATCCCCTTTTTAATCTCCCGTTTGCCAGCTAGTTAAATTATTTTCAGATCTAGTTTTTTCCAAAAATTTCCTTTGTTCATGGGAATTGAACAATTCTGATAACAAAAATTCGACATCTTCGAAGCCCGGATCAAATATCCTAAATGCCCTTTTAAGCTCCTTCTGGGAATTAAAAGGATTGTCCACAAATTTTGGAAAATGGCATTTTATGGACTCAAGTTCCTGGGGACTGAATTGCCTATGGGCTTTTGAGTGGATCACACCAGCATTGGTAGTCAGCTTGGTGACCTCCTTCAATGGATAGATTTTCTCAGGGGCACTAGCAGCATGGTTTTCATTTTCACTGCTACTTTCAGTTTCCTGAGGTGCATTCTCTGATTGCCCATTGTCCTTGCCCATAACTAGATCTAAACCCTTTTCCTTAACGAGTTGTTCAAATACTGCCTTACTCATTTTGTCTAGGTTGCTGTCAATGGCCATAATCTTCTCTGCCTTAAGGGGAACCATGAATCTGACTTGGGATAGAGTCTGCAACATAGCCATAAAGATTACATATACTTGTGCCAGGAGTTGCCAGAGAACCAATTCATGTTGAAATGGTAATTGTGAAACAGTCGTAACATTACTAACATAATCCACAGTTTCCACTACCATTTGGATTATCTTGCTGTAGAGTATATGGAATTCCTAATAGCAGGCAATGGTTGTGATGATCACCAGACCAAAAATTACTTGTCTGAACATCTTTACTGTCTTTCTTTTCTGCCTGTGGGATTGTTGGGTACTGTCAGACTTCGGGTGCCAATTGAAATAGAAGTAGTAAACTGGGGGAAACTATTACTTGTTGCAATGACTGCTCTACTCTCTGGCTGTGACTAGAGAGAGCTACTACTAGGGAACACACACTGAGGATCTCCTAGTTACAATGGGGATAGATGAGAGACACTGTTAGTACAGGGGAATGCTACCACACAGGGATACTGGCACACAGGGATGCTGGTACACAAGGGACTGCTCTGAGGTTTACTCTGGGGTTTGCCCGTTGATCTCTACTGATGGCTGATGGATCAATCTACTTCCTAACCTCCTTCCTCCCTCACTCCCTCCCTTTTCCAACCCTCTCCTTCTTTGCCTCCCCTACCTCCCAATACTTCTTGAAGTCTTTGGCTTCTTCCCTCCCCTCTAAGTGAACTATAAAGATCTTCTTTTCTTTTCCTTTTTCAAGTAGGGGTTTATTGGGAGAACAGGATGGGAAACTGAGGAAAGTGGGATGAGGGTTTCCCGAATCTATAAGGGGAATTTGAAAGGGTTATGGAGATAGTCCAGTAACAAAAGTGATAAAAGGAACAGTTAGATAAATGGAGGACAACAGTTAAGATCTTCTTTCTTCTTTTACAACAAGGTCTCTCAGTTCTCCTGGCCAGCTTAAACTCTCAGGGAGAGACAACCAACTCAAAAGCCAAATTTCTCCTTTTTCTCCTCCTCTCTCTGTGGCCAGAAAAAAACCCCAACTCTTGGTCAGTCAAAATCTCAGAGACTGCAGGGGTCTCCCATTGATCAGAAAGCCCCCCAAAACAAGCCAGAACAATCCGGGTCTTCAGCCAGCCTCAACTGCCAGCCTCAATTGCCAGAGAGAGAGAGTGACTCTCAGTCCCATCCCCCTTCATAATTTCAACTGCCACTCCTCCTGGGAACATTCCATTTTAGAATCTTCGTCTTGATTGACAAAACATGTCCCCAGCTTAGTCTCTTGCATCTTGTCTTGTCCTTCAAAACCTTTCTCTCTTCATGCCTCTTCCACACTTTTCAAATTTATTTTTCATCATTCTCCTTAACACAATCTATGCTCTAACTGTTCCCTGAATTACACATTCCATCCTTAATCTATTTTGTCTAGCCTGTCCCCAGAAACATGGAATGTACCCCTTCCTCATTTCTGCCTTTCAGCATCCTTATCTTTCTTCCAGGCATCTCAAGTGGCATTTGTTGTTCAGTATTTTCTGACTCCATTTGGAGTTTCCTTGGCAAAGATACTGGAGTGATTTTGCCATTTCCTTCACTAGCTATTTCACACATGAGGAAAGCAAACAGGGATAAATGACTTGCCCACAGTCACACAGAAAATAAATGTATGAGGCCAGATTTGAAATAAAGTCTTCTTGACTCCAGACATAGGGCCATCCTAACTGTTCATCTCCTTCTTACTTGAAGCTTTTCCTGTTTCCTCTCCTTATCAATGCTTTCTCTGGCCTCACAAAACCTTTATTTGTTTATGTATTTAACTGTCTTTTCCTACCTATGTCATGTAATTTTCCCAGAGGCAGAGGCTGTTTTCATTTCATTCCTTTATCCCCAGGGCTTAGCATGGGTAGGTATTAAATAAATGTAATTTGAACCTTGATTAAATTTGAAGTGTTTATTTGAGTTCTGTATTTGAATATACAAAGAATAAAAAGGGGGATTTTATATTGATTTCTTTGTAGGATTTCTCTAGTTCTTCATCTTCTACCACAGATGTTGACACATAAGTGGCAGTTATCTTCATTGTGTTCTTTTTGCTACTTCTCTATATGTTGCAGGGTGTATGGGGTGTTCAGGGAGGGGTAGTATCTCTGGTATGGAGGGCTTGTCGTGCCCTCCTAGGGCAGCTCTTCAGCCTCTGACCCCCACCTGACACCCAGCTCTCACTTGTGGCTCCCAGTAGCTGCTAGCATGCGGCAGCGGCCACACCCCAGGCAACGGCTTCAACAAGTGGGCTAAACCTTGTGAGGGGAGCCATCGGATCGTCGTGGACCCCTGGTGAACCAGGGCTTTGCTCACCCAGCATGTGAAGACTGTTTCGGTGGAACAGGCAGAAGAAACCAACAAGAAGGTTCAACGGCTGAGAGGGCGACGCAGCAAAGCACTGTGGAGTGCTCAGGGCGTGATGGAGCACAAAAGACAACATGGCCGTCCAATGCAGCTGAGGAAGTCTCCAGGTGTAACGACTTTTCGTGCCACTGGACCCAGGCTTCCAATGCCAAGAGAGTGGGACTGTCTCTGTGCATCGACTTTTCCACTTAAATCTTCATGCTTCATGCACAAGTGTCTTTGTGCACAAAAACGCACAAAGAAAATCGTCATCCTCGGTTACCGAGAGACTACTACCATCATGTTGCAAGGCAAGGTGATCATGTCCAAGGAAATATTTTTTACTGACTTAGAAAACAGGGTATAACTAAACTCCAACAAATCTGTTTTTTTTTTCTTTTTAAAGAAGAAATTATTAGTCATCTGTGAATTCAATTGCAAAATCCTTATATCCTTTTGTTTCATTTATAATGAGAGGATCAATACAGATGAGATTCAGTGTTTATAGCAGTGACTCATTGGTCATAAAATGAGGATATCATATTTTAGAATCCAATATTTGGGGGTAACATTTAAAGATACCACCCAAGCTATGGGACTCTTAGCTCTCTCCACCCCCTTTTTTGCTACCATCAGTGTGAAAAACATTTAGCATGATAGAACCTGCCTCAGCTTTCACTTTGTTTTATATTATGTGTTCCCCCTTTTCAAAATATTTATACTTCTGATCTTGCAGAAATGTTGTGAGGGTCACAAGAACACATATTTTTTTCTTTTTACATTTTTTTAAATTTTATTCCAGGAATAAATTTTTACATGTTTTCAAAGTTTACATGATTCATGTTGTCTCCCTACGCTCTTCCATCCTCCCCTCCCAGAGATGACAAGCAATTCTACTGGGTTATAGAGGTATTATCACACAAGATCATATATTTAGAAGTAGACTAAATGCTAGAAGCAACCAAGTCCCATTCCTTAATTTAACAGATGAAGAAACTAAAGCACAGATATCTTAAGTGACTCACCAAGCATCACCCAACTGCTAAGTACGTGTGCACCAGGAATCAAAAACACAGATCTTCTTAACTCTAAATTCAATTCCCTATTTACTATGCAATGCAAGTTAATGCACAAGAATTTTTTAAATTTTGATAGAAAATGTCATTTGAACTTAGTTTTTTCCTCCTGTAACAGATATTCCTTTCCATCCTCTTCATTGACCTTCTCTGTAATTTTTTTCTCAGAACTCTCACCTTCTCTCCCAGAATTACTTTCTAAGAGGCAGTGGTATGGTTTGCCCTCTATTCTGTCAGTGGTGAAATTAGCCATGTGTAAAGTTTAACTACAGTTTTCATAGTCAATTATTAATGAATATTTCAGTCTCTCTCTAACTCTCCTTTGCCAAAAACAGAACTGCTGTGAAGTTAATTACTTGGCAGTTTTTAAAGGTGAAAATGAAAGAAATTGCTTTCTGAAGCACAATTGTGAGAGAGAAGCACTTGTGTCATCCCAGCACAATGACTACAGAACCCTTTGATAACCAGGCGAAGCAGGTCAGTCACTCCTCATTGTTCCACGCGGCTGATAAAATATTCACAAAAGTGAAATCTGACGGGGTTGGAATCATGGGGCTTTGTCCATCGGACTGCATTTGATTAGATTCTCGGAAGACACTTTGTGGTCTTTGCAGGGCTGTTTTTTTTTTTTAATGTTTATATTTTGACCTGCTGGGTTCCTAACATTTAAAAGAGAATAAGCAGCTTCCCCCACCGGAGGCCTGGCGGGCAGCAAAGGTGCGCCCTGCTCACAATGTGGGAGACAATCTCCTCTGGGCAGAAGCACGTTGAGGCATATCTGAGACGTATTGTATGACTGGCTGTATTGTGCAAAATAGATACTCAACAAATGGCAGTGCTTAAAAGGTTACTGGATCTGCAGGCTTCACATCCCATCTCCTTGGATGCAATTTTGCATTTCTCTTTCTTCTTTTCCCTTAAAATATCAAGGAGGAGATAGTTGAAGAATCTTAATAAGGGTCATACTGAGTGGATAGGGAGAGCTCTGGAAGACCTGGCAACAGGTGTCCTGGGTTAAGGAGATAATTCATTAAAACAGAACTCCATGAGAATCAGACTTTTACAACACTCTGCTTATTTGATTTAGTCACTTTGGTCTGTTTATTATAAAACAAGAGATCATTATTAACATTTCTCTAAAAATCTAAGGCAATATTTTGGAAAACTACAGCTGATTATCCTTTAATTTGTTTGTAATGCTATGAGAAAGTCCCTCTACCATCTGCTTTTTCTTTTCCAATGGAGTTTTTTTTTTTCAAATTAAAAACAAAACATTGAGCATCCCTCAAAACTTTTCTTCTTCTTCCTTCCCTCCCTCTCTTGTTTTGTCTGTCTTTTTGGATGCTAGACAATTAGCATCTTCCTTTTCTTCTTTCCCCCCAGCCTTTTGTCCTTTTCCCCTAAGCTCACCCTCCCCTCTCCCATACTTTTCCTCTCTTTACAACTATTTAGCATGGCATAGAATTTGATTTAACTTAAAATGTGACAGGCAGGTCAATCATCTTGTTGCCTATGGGACTTCATTTGCTAAAGCAACAGAAAAGTATCCTAAATTAAGCAGAATCATGAGCTTAAAGGTAATTTTATTTTCTATTTTCTAGGGGGAAAAATCCACTTAAAATTACTCATTGTGTATCCGATACCAAAATGTATTCTTAAAAATCCCAGATTCTTGAAAAATATCCATTTTTCTATGTTTGAGTACATAGAAGGATTATTTAGTCTTAAAACGTAGTCTTTATCTACATTAAACATACCAGATATAAAAAATTGAAAATATCCTAAAAATTGAACTTAATGAAAGGGGGAAAAAAAAAGATTCCTCTTCCTTCTCCTGCTGCTCCACTACTACTACCCCTGTCATTCGACTACAACTTTCATATTTGGAACTGGGGATGATTAGTCCATAGGAGAGAAGAGTAAAGAGGAAGGAGGAAGCTTGGCTGATTTCTTAAAATATTTGCAGGGTTATCATGTTTTATTTGGCCCAAAAAAAGAAGTAGGAGCAATGAATGGAAGTTTTAAAATTAAATTTAGGCATGATATAAAGAAAAGGTTTTCAATAAGTTTGTTTATTCATGTTTCAGTCATCTCCAAATCTTTGTGACCACATTTTGGAGTTTTCTTGGAAAAGATATTAGAGTGGTTTGCCATTTTCTTCCCATTTTACAGGGTTAAGTGATTTGCCCAGATCATATAGCTAGTCAGTGTCTGAGGCTAGATTTGAACTTAGATCTTCCCAACTCCTGGCCCAGCACGATTATCTATTATACCATCTAACTATCCTAACAATAAGCTCTACTCAAATATGGGATCTAGGTGGCCCAGTAGGTAGACCACTGGGTCTGTAGTCTTCTTCCTCCTTTTCCTGAGTTCAAATCTGGCCTCAGACAATGCTTATTTTCTGTGAGATTTCAGTGAAGTTCCTTAAGCTATCTAGGCCTCACTTTTATCATCTGTAAAGTAGAGGTTTGGACCAGAGTTCCTCTGAGGTTCTTTCCAACTTTATATATATATATAAAGTTGGATATATATATGTATGTATATATATATATATATATGATCCTATGTCTTCATTAGGTATGTTATTGCTTCCCTGAATCTTACCAAGATGATTTTGTTTTTTTTGTTGATGATTCATCTTTCAAAATACTTTTAGGACTATTTTTTTCTCCAGATATTGAGGTACATAATGGTTTTATGAGGTTTACTTTATATTTCTTGGCCTTTCAAATGATCTCTTTTATTTTTTTATTTTTTACTTATTTCCTTAAATGTTTTCCAATTCCAATTATGTTAAAAAAAATTAACATTCATTTAAAAAAAATGTTTGAGTTCCAAATTCTGTCTTCCTCACTCTTCCCCTACCCCTTGAGAAGATAAGCAATATCATACTGAACACATGTAAAACAGCCATGTTATAAAAGAAAACACAGACACAAAAGCAAGAAAAATAGTCTAATAAGTTATGTTTCTATCTTTACTGAGTTCGTTAGACTTCTTTCTGGAGATGAATAGTATTTTTAATCAGAGGTCCTTTGGAATTCTCTTGGATCATTGCCTTGACAAATAATCTCTTTTAGAGGAAAGACAATCAACCTTTTAGGCTTGTCATAGCCTACAATGCACACAGTGAAAAACACAACCCCAGTTATATTTGATTTTTCTAAAGCTGAATCCCTTAGTCTTAACCAAGAAAGAGGAGTTGAATTTTGGCTCATGAATTTTGACATTGAACGAGCTACTGAAAAATATGTGCTCTCTGAGCTTTGGTGGCCCTGAGCAAAAGATATGTCCTACAAGTCTGGGCTAGAAAAAGATTGAATAACTTTGACTGAGACATATGTTCTTTTGTACATCTAGGAGGTGCTTATATAAATTCAATTGTATGAGCAACTATCAAATATTTGACAAAGGTATGGTTATTGTTCTTTTGACTATAAATCAATGTTAAATATTATCATTATTAACATTATTTTCACTCATTTGTCCCATAAAAATTAATGTCTTTTCTATCAAATAGATTATTTCCATTCAAAACCCATTACTGTGGGTTTTAGTTTGAATAAGTGGGAAACAGTGCTCTACCACATTTTAAATTGAAAGATCATTCAACAGCTTTAGGATACATGTGCAAAGTCTGCAGTATTTATTAAGTAAGGTGAAGCAGGAGGAAAAGAAGAATTGAATGAATACACTTAATTCAATAGTTTCTGAATTCCAAATTGATAGGTTTCTGTGAAAATATATGTCAACTTCTCCATACGTAAAATTGATATCATATCGTTGGGAGGCAAGAAGAGAATCTGGAACTAAAAATTAAAAAAAATTAATAATATGATTTGGAAATAGTTAATGAAAATTATATTTAAAAAGGATATGCATTAACCAAATCACATTATAGGGAGAACTTCTGACCTAGGCGGTAGACTTTCTTTCTGCTTACTTCAGCTAATAAATGGTTTTATTCAAGTAGTGGACCCAGTTAAGCAAAGTAGTGCAGTTGACCTTTACTTCTCAGACATTTCAGATAATATTTAATGTTTCTATTTCTAGCAGCCACTAGCATGTTAAATAGATGTATTTTTGTTTTGGTGACAAATGCTTTTGGTTCAGTTAAATTGGAATTACAAAAGTCACTAAAAATCACACAAAACAAATCATACCTGTTTGAAAATTTTAAATCATTGTGATTGAATAGAAGTAGCATCAGACAGTGGAAATAGTGTTGGTCTGGAGTCAGAAGACCTAGATTCAAATTTTGACTAATACAATGGAGAAGAACTTGGGAGAGTTAACTAACCTAACTCAGCCTAATTTTCCTCATTGGTAAAATAGTCATTGGATTGAGATGGCCTCTAGGGTCCCTTCACTCTCCAAATCCAGGATACCATAAACTTTGTAAGTTGAAGATTTCTAGGTCTTTCAAAAGAGCAGATCAGCAATTGCAAACAATAGTTTTGTTTCAGCAGTCTTGGTCTAATTATATCGAAATGCTGTGACTTCCTCATGCCTTCTGAAGAGTTTAGTAATTAGGAAAGAAAAAGAAGGGAACAGTATAGCTGAGGAGTATTTGTAGATTGATCAGCATTCTTATAACCTACATTCTTAATGGCATAGTTTATTAGACAGAAATCCTGCTGTTAACATTTCTATTTGTTTTTAAAAGTAAGTTTTCTGTGTTAGGGTTTAAGAATTATTCATTAAGCCAGTAGACAGCTTCCTCTCATGATATAGATCCCTTTGGGGATATATGGGATTGCTAGGACTAGAAGTAAAACTAGAATGAAGTTTAATTGGAAGCTTGGTCCAAAATGTGGGCTGCCATAACCAAAAGTCATGAATGCTTATTTAAGGATCTACTCTCTGTCATTTTACTCTCACTTGCAGACTTATAAGACTGACTTAATAAACAGAGAAAGAATTTTAGAACTATGTGAGCACAAATCATACCCCCACTCCTATTTTTAACTTTGAGGCTGTATCTGCTTTGTAAAACTATTTGGTCTAAATTTAGTCAACTGAAATTGATTTCAGCAAAATTACGGTTTTTTCTCAACTTGACTCCCAATTTCTGGTTTTGATTGGATTTTTAAAATTATTTGTCCCCAAGGACTTGTTTTGGCATGATTTAGACACAGTTTGAGACTTAGTTATTTACCTTTCTGTGTCTCCATTTGTAAAGAAATGATTCTATTTGTTGCCCTAATTCATAGGTATATGTCTGAAGACCTAGATAAATCTTGTGAATTCATTTTGAAGACCCAATTATCTATCATTATTTGTTTCATTTTGTGCATCCTGGATATTTTATTTTCACATGCTACTACTTAATTTCTCTAGATCTTGTGTCTTCATATGTAAGATTATGGGATAGGACTACATGACCTCTAACAACCAAATCAGTAAATATTTAATAGGTGCCTACTACATGCTAGGCACTATTCTAAATGTTAGAATACCAAAGGAAGCAAAAGAATTCCTGCCTTCTAGGAACATAAGATCTACTGGGGAAAATAACCTGCAAACAAATATACACACACACACACACACACACACACACACACACACACACACACACACATATATATATATACACATACACACATACATACATATACATATCTACATATATATTTGTTTGCAAACAAATACACACACACAAAGTAATCTATGTATCAGGTTAAATGGGAAATGATTAAAGAGGAGAAAGCACTGGAACTGGGGGAAAAGGGAAAGTTTCATGTAGTAGACAGAGTTTTAGTTGCAATTTAATGGAAGCCAGGAAGATCAGGAGTCAGAGAGGAGGAGATCATTGTAGGCATGGGGGACATCCCAGAATTCCCAGAGCTGAAAGATGGAATATCTTGTTCCCGGAACAATCAGAAAGCCAGCGTCACTGGATTGAAGAGTATGAGTTGGGAAGAGATATGGAGGCTAGTAAGGTAGGTCCGGACTAGGTTATGAAAGTCTTCCAATGCCAAACAGAGCATTTCCTATTTGTTCCTGGAGACAACAGGAAATAGCTGGAATTTATTGAGTGGGCGAAAAGCATGATATAATCATTGTAGTAGGTTACTAATTCACAATGGAGAATGGATTGAAGTGGGAAGAGACTAGAAGTTGGTAGACCTACCACTAGGCTATTGCAATAATCAGAGGAAGATGATAAAAGCCTGCACTAGGGTGGTGGCAGTGTCAGAAGAAAGGAGGGGACTTTTTGGGGAGATATTGCAAAGGTGGGCCTTGGCGACAACTTGGATATGGGAGTTGACAGTGAAGAATCCAAGGTGATTCCTAGGTTTGTGCCCAAGGGATTAGGAAGGTGGTGTTGCCTTCTACAGTAATAAGAAAGGGAGTAACTGGGGAGGGTTTAGGGGGAAAGGTAATGATTTTTGTTTTGGATATATGAGTTTAAATGTCTTTTGGACATTCAGTTTAAGATGTCTGAAAGGCTGTTGTAGATGCAAGATTGAAGGTCATCAGAGATATGGGAAAGGAAAGGTAGATTTGAGAATCATTAGGATACAGTTAGTCATTAAATCCATGGGAGATTTTGAGATCTCCAAGTGAAAAGAGAAAAAAGAAGAGGATACCAACAGAATCCTGAAAGACCCCAGTGTTGGTGTGATCTAGAATAGGATCCAGCAATGGAGACAGAACAGTGGGGAGACAGGCAAGAGGAAAACCAGGAAAGAGCAGGGTCCCCAAAACCTAGAGAGAAGAGTAGATCAAGGAGGAGAGAGTGATCAACAGTGTCAGAAGCTACAGAGAGGTCAAGGAGAATGAAGACTGAGAAAAAGCCATTGTAGTTGGCAATAATAACTCTGGAGAGAGTGATTTTCATAGAATGGTAAGGTCAGAAGTCAGATTATAAGTAGTTAGGAAGAGAGTAAGAGGAAAGAAAGTAGAGGCACCTATTGTAGATGGCTTTGTGAAGGAGTTTAGTGACAAAGAAAGAGATACGGGATGATGGAAGGGATGGAATGGTCAAGCAAAGGCTTTTCCCAAGATAATGGAGATAGGCATATTTGTACGTAATAGGAAATGAGCCAGGAGAGAAGAGGACATTGAAAAGAAGTGAAATAATAGACATGGCAAGAGGGAGTGATTTATTGAACTTCTAAGTACTCTTTGATAATGGTTCATCATTGGTGTGGAGTGAATTATGTTTGAGTCGTCATTTTCCCTTCCATGTGGAGATCCAATCTGTTTCCAAATCCTGCTTATTTTACCATTGAAATATATTTTTCATTCTTTACTTTCCCTCCTACTGCTACCAGCTGAGATCAAGTTATTACCTTAGTACAGGACTACTGCATCTCTCTCCTAATTGGCATTCCTGACTTCAGGCTTTCCCTTCTCAAGTTTAGCATGCATCCTTTACCTACATTAATCTCCTTTAAGCATTGTTTTCATCGTGCCACTCTTCTGCTAAAAAGGAAACAGCTCCCCACGCAAAGAAAATGAGCTAACAAGTGTATAATACTTCATAAATATTGAAGTCCCATCTATGTTTTGTTGTTGTTATTATGGTTAATAATAATAATCTCCTATTTTCTACCAAAATTAGGAAATACCTGAATTTGTTGGCCCTTAACAAGTTGGTCCTATTCAAACTATTTGGCCAAATTCAGTTAATCTCAACAAGCATTTATAGAAGGTCTGGAATTTAGGAATACTTCAAAGGAAGGAGCAGTTTGGGTGTGTCAGTCATTTGAGTCAGGCCTAGGGATGAGAAGTCTTGGATTCAAATCTCACCTCACACACTTTCTAGCTGTAAGACCCTAGACAAATCCCTTTACCCCCATCATCAGGCTTTACTAATCTGACTTGGAATCAATATGAAGTATTGATTCTAAGATGGAAGGCAAGGGTTTTTATTAAAACAAAATAAAATGGAGATGAGAAATTGAGTGTTATATGAGGGGAATCAATAAAATAGGACAATTTAATTCGTTTATGAACAAATTATTATTATATTACATATGTTACATTTTTGTATGACATTATTATAATAAATTATTCAATTATATTTAATGCTTCATATACATTGGAGTGTCTTGCTCCCATGAGATAAACCTATAGATAAGTTTAAAGAAAACTAAAAAATCTAAATCAGTGTAGTAAATTGCAGCCTATCTGACTTTTTTCATCTTGGTGCAGTCTTTATTTATTAGAATAACTAGTCATTTATCAAGAGAATTCTTAATAAAAATTTGAGAAGAGGACAAGTTGGCTTTCACAAATGATGTTCTATAGTAGAACACATGTTTATAGTCCCATAATATTGTCACATAAAAGATCTCACTTCATTTACTATTTGTTGAGCATAAAAAAAAATGAACCAGTATTTAATTTGATGGAGTAGAATGAAGATTCTCCTCATGAATTTATTTTAGAAAGTTTTACAATCTTGTACATGTGAGATCCTTTTAGTCTGACACTTGTTTAGTATCTCTCATGCCTATTCTAAGCTTATATAATATTGTAACTTTTTACATTTAAAACTTTTAAATTTCAATATATTTTCCTTACACTAAAATAACATTTTGTTTAAATATATTTACATATATTATTTATTCTTCATCATGAAATCACCCATCACCTTGTATATGAAGCACACCTCCAAGGAAGAAGAGCCATAAGGGCTAGGCAACTGGGGTTAAGTGACTTGTTCAGGGTCACAAAACCAGGAAATGTCTTGAGGCCAGTTTTGAATCTAGGATCTCCTGTTTCTAGGCCATGCTCTCTGAGCCACTTAATTGCCCCACCCCATACATTTTCTTTTCTTTTTAAAGTTATTTTTAATTTTCTTTTTATATTTAAGTTTAAAAAATTCCATTACATGCAGAAACAATTTTGACAATTGTTTTTTGATGTTTTACAATTCAAATTTTCTCCTCCTTGCCCTCTTCCCCTCTGTGAGGTTTGAATAGTCTGAGATAGGTAATATCCATACTTTCATGTAATACAAATTTCTGTATTGCTCACTCCATGAAAGAAGTCATATATCATGCATACAATAGAAATCTCATGATGGAAATATAGTGGAAGATGGCATGCTTTGATCCTTGATCTCCAAAAGTTTCTTCTTTGGCTATCAATAGCTTTTTCATCCTGGCTCCCTTATGGTTATCTTGGAGACTTGCTTTGCTGTTAATGGTTTAGTCTTTCATAGTTGATCACTGCACAGTATTTCCATTGTTGTATACACTGTTCTTCTGATTCTGCTCACTCCACTTTGCACAATTCAGATAAGTCTTTCTGGGTTTTTCTGAACTCATCCTGTTCATCATTCCTTGGGGCACAAAGTATTCCATTACAAACATATACCACAACTTGTTCGTCCATTCTCTGAGTGATGAGCACACCCTAGTTTCCAATTCTTTGCCATGCTAAAAAGAGCTGCCAAAAATATTTTGGTACAGGTATGGCCTTTCCCTTTCTTTCTGATCTCTTTTTTGGTAGATCAAAGATAAAACTATGCAGTTTTATGGCTCTTAGAGCCTGGTTCCATATGGCTCTCCAGAATGTTTGTATCAATTCACAGTTCCACCAACAGTTATTAGTTTCTCAATTTTCCCACATTCCTCCAGGATTTATTGTTTTCCTTTTTTGGCCAAGCTAGTGAGTCTGGTAGCTATGAGAACCCACACATTTTCAATGAGATTTAAATAAGACAAGTTCTCAGGCCATTAAAATATGTTTATTTCCAAGTCTTGGGTAAATTTATGACCTTTTTTGATACATGGTATATAGTATAAAGTCATATTATACTATTCTATTAAATTATAGTATTAATGTATCCATTTGAGAATGTTCATAATTCTGAAATGAATATAAAGTATATCTATATATGCATCAGAGTTCATTCTCTCAATGGTATGAGACTCTCAGATTAATTGAAAGTAAAAAATAAATCTCTAAAATATTTTCTTTTGATAGAAGTTTTGGCACATATCTGAATGAAAAAATGAGATTCATTCATTTTTCCAATCTTCAACAATCCAATATTTGTATCATTTTACCCATGATAAAAGCATTTTCTTCCTATAGTATTCATAGCAATAGTTAGGATCTACTTTTTAAAAAAAAATGTTTATTTACTGTTCTTAGAAATCCCAGAATCCCACATAGCAGTGTAAAGGAATCAACAAACCCTTTAGTTTCCAGGTCCCATGGTTTTTTATTTCTAACCACACTTTCCTTTCTGCTTCAGTATAACTGATTCAGTTTTGCTTTGGGTTTAGGTGGTCTTTGAAGTGCTTGAATTCCCTTGACCAACAGCCAGTACAATATCTCTAACCCTTGTTGAAGAAGTATAAGTTCTTTAAAAGCTCCAATGTCTGCACATTTCCTCTGAGTAATATCAGTTCTTAAAATCCACAGAATTTCCAACAAACAAAAAATGATCAATAAAATACATGTGTGGTATATAATTTACCCCTTTGTTAGAATCATATTTCTAGGGTTAGAAGGAAAATTTAAGGTCCTCTACTACAACCTTCTTATTTTATAGTTGAGGAAATTGAAACTTAAAGTGGTTAAGAGACTTACTTAAGATCACAGAGGTAGTGCCAGAAAATGTATTCAAATCTGGGATTTATAACTTTAAATTGTTTTTTTTAATTAAGTTATTTTTTATTTTTAAATTAATTTTTTCAATTCCATGTAGAAACAATTTTTGACAATTATTTTTGACATATTGTGATTCAAATTATCTTCTCCCTCCCACCCTTTGAGGCAGTAAATACTCTGATATAGGTTATATCAGTGCTTTCATGTAATACATGTTTCCATGTGCCCCATGTCTTGACTGGCATATAATATATATAATAAAAAAGTCATGAAAGAAATAACATAAAAGTTGGTGTGCTTTGATCTTCAATCAGATTCCAACAGTTCCTTCTTTGACTGTGGATAGGTTTTTTATTCCATCCTGAGTCTCTTGGGGTTATCTTGGAACTGTGGAAGAAGCATGCATGCAAAGGACAGAAGCTGGAGATGAATCAACTGTCAGTCAAATGAATATTCCATTTTCAAATGTGACTGGGAAACAGTTGGAGGCAAGAGCCAACTGCTTGACTGTTTGGAGGGTCTTTCACTGACGGTGGAGACTGAAGCAAGAAGCTGGTTTTATCTCTGGGACTTGGGATAATCAAGTTGGAGGTGACCTGGCTGATTTGAAGGAAGAAGTAGGAAAATAGTCCTTATATCTATAAATGCCAAAACTGTCAGGATAATTTTTAGTGTTTTTACTTAAAATCTAAAATAAGTGGTAGCCATGGGAAATTCCCAAATATGACAATACCCAAGTCAGCTGGGATTTATGGAGATTTTAATTAATAAAGAAAGAAGGAATTAAGGGAAGGAGAGAGAGAGAGAGAGAGAGAGAGAGAGAGAGAGAGAGAGAGAGAGAGAGAGAGAGAGAGAGAGAGAGAGAGAGAGAGAGAGAGAGAGAGAGAGAGAGAGAGAGAGAGAGAGAGAGAGAGAGAGAGAGAGAGAGAGAGAGAGAGAGAGAGAGAATTAATTTAAATTGCTCTGGCTCAGGCTGAACCAAGCAGTAGAAAAAGGCCTAGGCCAAAATGGCCTAGGCCTGAGCCTAAGGGAGAGCAAGTCAGTCTTTATCACTCACCACAAGACCATCTCCAAGCTGGTTTCTTCCACTCCAAACTGAAATCCTCTCCAAACTGAATTCAATTGTAACTGAATCCAATTGTCTCTGAGCTTGTTCCTTCGCCTCCTTTTAAAGAGATTTTTTTTTCTCTTATATCACCTCCCCTAAATTTTCACATATACCAATCACAGTAGATGCTTTTTTCCAGTACTGCCCATTCTCAGTTTTCACCTTCTTTGGTTTTCACCTTCTCTGGTTAGATTAAATCGTCTGAGTACTTCACACCTCTTTGTTAAGCTTGCCTTTTGTAAGTTACTTGATCATTTAGGTAGTAATTTAACCTTTACAGGTACTTAACACCTTTTTGTATTAGATCTAAAAATAGACCTAACTTAAGGTTCTAGCTTTACTACAAGCTATGAGTTGGGTACTTTCATTGTTTAATCAGGAGTTTACAACTTTATCTTTCCCCAAGGCACTGTCTGAGTAGGGTGGAGTAATTTTAAAAGTTCCCAATACTGTTTCTTGCTAAACCAAGTATTTTCATTGTTACAATAAGGCAATAGTTTAAATAAAATCTTCTAAGGTACAGCCTGAGTAGTTTTTAAGATTCACATATCTCTCTCTGACTGGTTCTGTTTCATGCTAGTGACTGAATTGCCATTTCTCTCAATATCCTCCAAAATACAACATTGTAGATAATAGGGAAAACCCTATCCCTCTTACCTTATCCTCCACCTTTGTCCTGTCTTCCCCAAATGAACCCCTTGTTTGACAAAGAAGATTAAGAGCTATTTCATTGATCACTCACGGCTCACACTGAGTGACTTGAAGGAGACTGAAGGGGGGGGGTGCTGAAAGGCTTCTGAAGAGGGAGGTACAAAAGGGAGGAGACTAGGCAATAAGAAGATAACTACCTGATCCATTAGTTATCTAGTATCCATCAAAACATACCGTCAGATATCATCTATTACAGAACTTTGTTACTGCTACTGTCATTGATGATGGACCTGGTTTTAGGAAGACTTGCATTCAAGTCTAGCTTCAGATAGTATCTAGTTCTTGGGCAAAACACCTAAAGAAAAAACTATTGTTGCCTCAGTTTCCTCATCTGTAAAATGAGGTAACAAAAGCATTTACTTCCCAGGGTTGTCATAAGTATCAAATGAGCTAAAAATGATAAAATGTTTAGCACATTGCCTGGCACATAGAAAGCATTATATGATTATTATTTGTTCTAACAATTCATCTGTTTTGCAAGTTACTTCTTTTTACTCTGAGATACTTTATATTTTTTCAGACTTTTGACTGTATTTTGGTATTTCTTGTTCTCTCATGATGCCATTAGCTTCTAGACGGTGTGTTTTAGTTTTCAGGAAAACTTGTTTGGATATATAAAAAAAAATTAATTCTCTAAAAAATTACTACTTCATCTCTTATAGGAATTTTAATTCAATTTGCAAGAAGACTATAATATTCTTTTAGGCTTTGTAGATATTCTTGGAGCCAACTTCTTCCTCTGGATTTGCCTTGTGTAAAACTGACACTTTATTTTCTGACATTTTGCGATTCAAATTCTCTCCTTCCCTCCCAACCTTTGAGGCAGTAAATAGTCTGCTTTTTTATGTTGCTGTTGTTGTTTTTTCCCTGATAGAAGACATTTCTGTTTATCTCCCAGCACAAAATCAGTACTGGAAAAATGACTCACCATAATTTTTTTTCTTGAATTTCCCAATCAGGATTTGGTCTTTTGCATTTTGCAGATTTGTCTGGAGTCAGAGGGTGATGGAACTCAGTTCAATTTCTTCCTATTATTCAGCTAGTTTAGTTTAATCTCTCTAGAAATTACTATCATTTTGGATCCAAGCATAAGGTACTGAGTATCTTGCAAAGGATTGGGGAAAAATCTCTATCAGAGTTTTCAATAAACTTTTAAAAAAATTCTAAGAATTTGTCCAACTCCCTAGCATTTCTAGGGGAAAAAATGACAACATTCCACTAGTGAAACACTCAAGTTTTAAAGTTTAAACTGTTCCTATTAATTGAACAATATTTTTCTGAAACACTGCTCAACCTCATATCACTCCCTAAAGCAAGCTTTGTCCTTTTGAATTTAAGTCCAGAAATTTACTGGAACAGGAAGGGAAAAGACTTACTGCAAAGTAAAATTGGAGCAATAAATCTATTGAAGTTACCTAAGTTATTTTGAAGCTAATTATGTCTGTGTGCAAAGCAAATGAAGTGAGAACTGAATTAATGAAGACCAGCTCCCTCCCATGAGCTAATGAGGCATGCTTTATACCAACAGCTCCTCACAGTGAAAAAATTAAAACAGTCTATGAGGAAAATACGAGAGTAGTTGAAGTGAAGAACATTGAAGACCAAAACAGATGTCCAGGATAACTTTAAGGATTTGCATTATTTCATTGTTTAATAACTTTACATGGGATGCTTTCTTTCTTTCTTGTGAAGTTATGCTTTGTGATTCTAGTTATTTATTTTCTCCCTTATTAGTCAATTCAATCCTCAAATCACAACTCACCTCTCTGCAATTAATAATTCATAGAAAACAGAAGCAGCTAATGTTGAGGATCCTTTTTCATTTCTCAAGTAGTATCTGAATTTTGACTTTTTAAAATATTCTATTCCTTCTGACATAAAAAGGTAGGGTGACTTTCTGCTAACTTTTCCTCCCTTCTATAGGCTCTCTCCAATTAAGCATTTAATTCCCACCTATTCAGTATCTTCTATTATTTTGCTCCAAGTTTTCTTGTCTGTTTCACTTCATTTCCTTCAAAATCCAAAATTCACTCTTAGAGTTAATCTTAATCTATTCCCTTAATCTACTACACTTCCTCATCCATGTAGTTTGTTTTAACTTTCTATTGTTTTATAATAGAATGCATTAACATTCCTTCCCTACCAGATAAAAATTCATTTTTTTTATTCATTTTGGGGGGCATTTCTAGCACTTTCATTAGTGTCTTTTGTAGCATGAAAACACAAGGCAGAATATTATTTTTGTGTCTTTAATTAAAAATGTCCATATAACATTAAAAAGTTATGCAAGGGATATTTAGGAAGATCTTGAAATTTTTAAATGACTGACAAGAATGATCTTTGGAAAAGATGATGGAAAAACTACTTCATCTGGCAATTCTGGCAATAAAAATATGGTAGATATATAGGTGTGCATTGTCACACATTCTCACCCATATGTGTGAATGAAAAAGAAAATGAATTAGTAATGTAGTGAGAGTGGGGAATAACTGACAATATTAATCACAATATTAATCACATTAATTAATATTAGTCACAATATTAAGACCTAAGAAGTAAAATGGAGTGGTAACTCAGGATCTTTGTTCACATTCCTCTTCATCATTCACTATTTTCATTTGCTGTTTGGGAAGATCATTTAACTTCCTTGAGCCTCAATTTTCTCACCTGGAAAATGAGGGCATTTGCAGTGAATACACTTCTGATTTTCAAACTAATTTAAAATTTAAATTAATGTCCAATAACTGCAAGTCTTCTATTTTATGAGGTATATTATTAGTCACTTAAAAAAGAAGAAATATAAGAACAAAAATATAAAGCCTAAGTAAAAAGCTGTGTAAATTCTCCTGCCTGGCTCCTATCCAACCTCTACAGCTGCCTTTTTGGGAGCAGAGAGAGAGGGCAGGGCCACTTCCACAACTTTATCTTGAAAGTTTAAGAACATGTGAGAATGAAAATGGGAAACTGGAAAAGAGAGTTCTGGAAAGAAAATCCTAATTACACAATCCCCCCCCCTATGATTCCATTGGGAAATGAGCATGGAGAAATCTCTCAGATTTACATGCCTTAGTTTCCCCAATGAATAACATTACCCATAACTAACTTGTATAGCTAAAGATCTTTAATTTGAGGTACATACAATATTGTACTTTCTAAGTAGAAAATACAATAATTTGAGGATGAGGGAAATAAAAGAGAGAGAAAAAACAATATTAGGTGGGCTCATTGATAAAAAGCCAATTAGTGGGCAATCCCCTTTGGCATAAGAGTTTATATTCAAAATAAATGCATTAAATCCCCACAGTTCAATTCCCTACATCCCAAAGTTCATTCTGGATCTTTTGGGGGCAGTGTGTGGTTTCTACAGGCTTCTTTATGGCACCTTCTCTAAACAGTTCAATTTCTTAATTAGGGGAGGTAGCAAGTTTCTTGTCCTAAAATTATTCTCAAAGAAGAAAATTTTTTTATAAATCTAGAATTTTATGACAATAATATAATCCCTACTTGAGAAGGGTGTTGAGCAAAACATGGATTACCCTGGGATACATGACTGTGTTATGAAGTATATGAATCAATTGTCAAAAGAAAATTTAAAAAAATCCAAAAAATGAAAAAGAGAAAAAAGTAACTTCTGGGTGAAGCATAAAATATCATCTCATGTATAAAAATTCTAAGTAAGGCAGAATAAGCCCATAACAGGTCCTTAAATCATGACCAAATTAAAGTGATTTATGTCCCACAAGACTGTAGTAACAATTATATACTTAGTCAATCAGCAGCCAGGACTACAGAAAATTGCGATACTATGAAAGAGAGAGAAAAAGGACTACTTTTTGAAGGAGAAGGGAAATATCATTCCCTAGCTTGATTTTACCTTTGCTTTCAGGGATAGGGAAGCCAACATGGCAGCCAAAATGAGGTACTTGGTAGAAGTCTGCATCTGGGGGAGTCCTGCATCTGAAGGTGTCAAATAGCCTCTTCCTTGAAACCCAAATAAATAAAAGTCTCCTGTACTTTGCACAGAATCTCATCAATCCCACCGGGATTAGTTGGTTTCCTTGACCTTGTGCTCCTAGGCACTATGCAGGTGAACTTTGTGCTCCTTGGCACTCTGCAATGGCTCTTTTGGATCCCTTCTCTTAGAATCATATTCATTAATCAAAGTCCCATAATATTTAACAATCAATGGTAGGTTTACATAGTCTAAAGCTTTTGGGTATGCATTGACATTAGGGCTAATGGAGATTTTAAACATATCTTAGTGTAAAATCAAAAAACCATTACTACTGGTAATATGTGCTTCAAGTATAAAAAATTAGAGACAAAAGGAAAACTCAAATATTCTATTGCACATACAAGGAAAAACAATAATAAAAATTAAAAAAATTAAATATGGTTTGCATTCTATGAAAAAGTGTCAGCCAAGTAGAGGCACAATGAAAAGGTTTCTCACAAAAAAGTGAGATCCATTTCCTTTTTAACTTGCCCATGATCTACAGTGTGAGTATACATGATTTATAACAAGTAATAGCTTTTAAAAACAGTAATACAGCAGCTAATGCACATTCAAAGAAGTACCAAAATACCCCAAATCACAAGAGCCCATTTTATGATAACAGCAAATAAATCCTTTATAATTAGCATTCATATGAGTCTCTATAGCTGCTTGCAGTGTGACATTTTAAAAACCTATTGAGCTCATGGATAACTGTCACAAGTTCTCCAAATCTTGCCAATCTTTCAACCTTGGTGAAGATAGTTCTAACAAAGCCTATTACTGCCACAATTCCAAAATGTGGTAGGAGAAACCAGAAAACAAAACAAAACAAATACCCCAAACAAAAAACCCTCTGTACTGCTGATGAAAACCTTTTGGGTCTTAAATGTCACCAAGAATCTAGATCATTCTGGTGGAAGGATACAGTAAGCTGAAGAGTTACAAATATAAAAACCATCCTGATCCTCTAGGCTCCATGGGAAAATTCTCCTCCTGGGAGCCATCAAGGGGTTAACAAGCCCCCTGGGAAATCCTTCCCACCTCATGGATGAGATTATATAACAGATCACAGGATAACCAAACCCCTTGGGAAACCTCCCTCCTCTGGTATGAGACTGTAACAGCCATAAAAGGCATGTGTTTATATGTCTCATCCATTGCAATGTGGAAGAGAGGAATACAATAGTGAAAATCACTTCTGATGTCTCATCTATTTTATTTTTATAAATACAGAGGTGGAGAATACAATAGTGCTATCATAGTTCACTTCAACTACTAAATGGATCCTTGCCTCTTGTTACAAACAACTCAAAGATAGGCAAATGATCAGTCAGAGATAGTGGTGCTACTGGATATCTGAAAATCACTTCTGAAGACTCCTTAATATCAATTGAGATTTTTTCTGTCTCATTAAGTTCTCCAAAGGTTACTGATTCTGTTTATAACCAGTTTGATGGAATCCAACCACCATTATCTATGTGACAATTAGCAGAGGCAAAAGGGAACAAAAGGTCATTAAGGCAACATGTGACCTCAATGGATTTGGTGACAAATGCAGCATACATAAGGACCTATGGTTCTGCCACAGAAAAGGGTTTGTCCAAGTTCTTTATGGACTTTTATAATGGCATTTTCTCCAGTCTAGTCAAAGGGGGAAGGTACAAATGAAGACAATTTAACAGAACATATAGTTAATGACAAAAACATAGTAACTGAAAACAACATAGTATAACAGAAGATATTAGATTAATATGTGAACTTAAAAAAAACAAAATTGAATTTTAAAGCAAACAATCAGCAAAAACAATGAGCGTGATACGATACAGGCACTCCATGTTAATAGAGGTTTTTACGTATGAGCAATCAATAAGAGTACTTTTCTTCAATTTAGATAGCTGCATTACAGAGACTTCTTCACTATCTGGAGGGGAACAAACTGAAACAGTTAACATCAATAAGGAAATGGAGCCTGAAAATTCTTAAAGTTCACCTCCAGACTCACTGAGGTTCCTTCCTTCCCCTTATGGGTATCATCATCCATCTAGATTCCTTTGATCACACCTCTGGGGTTCCTCATACTGAGGGAGATTTCTGTACAGATCTTATTGGGGATGAACCCCATGTTGATTGTGTTGCAGAGGCTGGGCCTGCTTAGATAGTGAGAAGGATTAATCTCCCTTATGAATCTTGAGATCACTCAAGTTAACAACAAGGACAAGTATGCCCAGGAATGGAGTAAGAAAAGACATTCTAAAACTATGGTAAAGCACTGTGCTTTCAGTGGGCCATGCTTGCAATTCTACTTCTTGCCTGTAGGTGACACTAACATAATATGTACTGGTTAGGAGTAAAAACCTCAAAATTCTAATGGATTGTGCTCTGTAAGGATTTTAGAGAAAAAAGTTTGGTGTAGATGCAGACATTCTCTAATTAGCCTGTGAATGGAGGGCAGGTGAAAGGCCTCAGCCCAAGACTAAATTTAGGAGGGGAAACAAGCAAAGTCAAGAGTTTTCTATTTCAGGCAAAACAAAGCACACTGTCTTGAAGGTAAAAAAAAAAAGACCAAAAACAAACAAACAAACAAACAAACAAACCCTCAGGAGTTATCTAAGAGGTTTGGAAGAGTATTCTTCCTTTCCCTCCCACCTAGGGGCAAAAACACCAGGGAGAACAAAAGGGTGTTTGAGTATAGAATACAGGCTACATCTGATTTTGGGTCTAGAAACCAGAGCCTAATTGCAAAAAATCTGTCTTTCAATCCACTGAGCTATTAATTGCCCCCCATTCTATGCTTGGTTTTAGGGTCTAGAGGGTGGAATGGGAGACCCCTGTGTCAGCTAACCTCTCAGTTTCCACCCTCTCAGCCAGGAACATGAAACCCCACAGGGTCAGTTTAAAATCAGCTTGGAAGCTAGAAGGGGGGTGGGGTGGGCAGCATGTAAGGCACTGCTCTTCTGTTTTGTGGTGTCCATGCTACACTGCTGGTCTAAAAGCTTAAAAGCTGTCTCAGTCCCAAACAGGCAGGAAACCAGTAGTGCTGAACTCATGTGGTTATGGGTTTTGGATTGCAAGAGACAGGGGGCTAGTGCTAGCTCAGGTTTTAGCAATATAAGGGAAACAGGAATTTATATTTTACCATGAGCACCGGACCCCCAGTTAGTATGTTCAAGAGAAAGGGTGGGTGGGTGGCAGGTTTGGTTCCTCTCATGGGCAGGTCACCACCACCAAAGAAAGTCCTCTGGATGAGAAGGGAAAAAAAGACTGTGGCAGAAGGGAAACATGTTTTCTTTCTTTTTTTTTTAATATTCTACTCCCTATCTTTACCCAAAGGCTTTCTTAAACAGAAGATCAAGAATTTTGTTCTTTTCTTCATGGTCACCAAAAATGTAAAATTTAAATTAATGTCCAAATAACTCCAAGTATTATATTTTATGAGGTATATTATTAGTCACTTAAAATAGAAGAAATAAAAGAACAAAAATATAAAAACATGTGGGTAAAATTCTCCTGCCTGACTCTCACTGAACCTCCACAATAATTTTCCAGGAAGCAGAGAGGGCAGAGCTACATCCAAAACTTTATCTTGAAAACATAAGAACATAATGTGAGAAAAAAATGGGAAGCTGGGAAAGAGAGTTCTGAGGAGCAAATTCTAATTACATACTAGGATCCTTTGAAAGTGAAGAAAGTTCCAAATTTGCTTGGTGGATCCCTTTCCCCATTCCTTGCCTACATGAATTTATGAAAAAATCTGGACAAGAGTCACAAAAATTGGGTAGGCATAGATTTATTATCATCTGTATCATCAGAAGTAATACCCACAACATTGAGGCCATAGACCCATTGGAGTATTTAAATATTTATAATAAACTTGACGCTTGCTGGCATTTCACTTTTTTGGTCAGAAACTTCCACTTTGTGCCCTACTTATCTATTTACCTGTTTAAAACAAAACAAAAGAGAACAAAGTCAATCAAATGGCTTGCATTGTCACTTACAACTTTTACTCCTTTATACTTTTCCGAAGAAAGAAGAAACAATGTTTTGTTTTGTTTTTAAACCAACTTATAAAGAAAAATCTCTCAATTATTTTTGTAGTATGTCAGGCATCAAAACATTACTTTCAGTAGAAACAATATTTAAAGTACTCATACCTAAATCATATGTCACCTAATTGGCTCCTGCCCCTCCCTGCCCAAATTGATGAATGTCTCATATGCTTCCTTGGCATCAAAAGAATTTGAGAAAACTTTTTTTTTCCAGGATACTCAGTGAAATCCTTAGAGCAAATATATAGGATTATGTGGACAAAAGTTCAACAAGATGGGCAAATGGTGATTGGTGGCAATCTGAATCATTGAAGGAAGTAACTGACTAGATGACCAATCTTGCCATTAGATTATGGCAGTATATATGCTGATGAGGATAGTATGATCCTCTCTAGACTTTTGTTTTCCATGTCTGTAAGTGACTTTATTAGTTTATGATAGTTTTGCTTTTGGGGTTTTGCATGTGTGATCTACTCTTTTAGCATTCTAATCACTGTGAGACATTTTTGCTTTTCCTCTAGATGTTTTCTAAATTACAAGCTCCATCAAAGTACTTATTAGGAGTTAATGACATAAGCATTCATTGGGCACAGAAGTTGAATGTTATCCATTTTAGGACATTTTTGCTTGGCAGATCATTTTGCACACATTTCCTTAGAAGGTTTTGGCCTTGGAGTCTTTCCCTGAAAAACAAAATCTCTGTTGTTTCAGTATGTTAGAAAAGGATATGAGTGAGAAAACATTAGATAACTTAAAAGAATAATAATGCATCTTTCTGGGAATTAGATTGTCGTCTCGGACTTTTTGCTCTGATTTCATGTGAGACTAGGTTCTGTCTATGAGGTTTAGAGTTACATGGAAAAAGGAAATTAGATGATATACATAGATATGCATATATATATGCACATATATGAATATATTTTCTTCTCTATGTTTTTGCCTTGGTAGAAGAGAATAATTGTACACATTATTTTTCATATGTACTTATAGTTTAAACACATGAGAATATTCTCCTGATAGAAGAGAACATATACACATTATTTTTCCATATTTGTATATATAAAATCTCAAATACATACTCTATGAATATACAGAATTATATAATATGATACACATTCTATAAGCATAAGACCATAGACCAATGTGTATGTGTTTGTGAAAATTATATATGTATGCATATGATTATAGATATGTGTATATACATATATGAATATAAAATCATACACATGTATGTGCAGGTTTATATATCTGTGTGTGTTTGTTAGAGCATCTAAGTGGCAAAATGGCTAGCAAGTTGGGTTTGACATCAGGAAGATTCATCTTTTCGGTTTCACATCTGGTCTCAGATACTTATTAGCTGTGTGACCCTGGACAAGTCACTAAACCCTATTTGCCTCAGGTTCCTCATTTGTAAAAATGAGTTGGAGAAGGAAATGTCAAACCACTCCAAAATCTTTGTCTAGAAAACTCCAAATGGGGGATCACTAAGAATCAGACATGGTCCAAAAAGACTGAAGAACAGCATGTTTAAGATGGGCAAAAATATTTGTGTGTATATATACATATATATGTAAATGTGTATATGAGATTATATTCATACACTGTATGTACTCTCCTTCAAAGAGAAGGGCATTTATGATAAGAATTTGGGATCTGGGGTCCTGTCTTCAATGATCCTATGTCTTCAATGAACTCCTTCAACGAAAGAAAAGTCTTCCACTAATGGAGATTGGAATAACATCTGTAACTAAAAGTCTTAGACAAAGTTGCCTGAACCACTGAAAGGCTGGGACATATTAAGGGTCACCCAACGTCAGAAGCAGGATTTGATCCCAGGCCTTCCTGGTATCAAGTCTGGCACTCTTTCTGCTATGATTTCTGCCTCTTAGTTAAGTAGATGACCTTTAACATTCCTGATAAAAGAACAAAAAGCAAAACAATTACTCAAGTTCTGAGTTTGTCAGGGTGTCACTTAGTAACAGTATGGCATCAAGGTTGGAGTGTAGAATGTAGAAGTCAAGAAGTTCAATAGATCTTCAACACTTGAATGTGTTTGTAACCCTGGGCAAGTCATTTAATCTCTTTTTTCTTATATATATATATATATATATATAAAATGGGGATAATAATAACAATAATTATACCTATCTCACAGGTTTTGTGTGAGAATCAAATGAGATACTACAAACCTTAAAGTGCCATGGAAATAGGAGTTATTATTGTCCCAGAGTTTAGAAATTTCTTAGTTTTATGATTCCACTCAACTGCATTGATATGTAGAAAGAAACTGGATAATTCTTTATAGAGATATGATAATGTATCACAACTGTGTATGGTACTTTATGCCAAGGTTATCTATCCTCCATCATATTGCTTATCACCATAGAGAGAAGGGTAAGTCATACCATATCCTTGAATCTATTCTTTTCTGTTATCTGGAGCAGATACATTTTGAGATCTGTTAGAGAATAATTTTATGTATTTTTTCTTGCCATTATAATTTCATTTTTCTATTATTAGAAACTCATATTATATATCTAGGATTTTATCAAAAGGCTATCTTTTTTCTTTCATTTTCAGATTTTCAGTTTGTGAATTGTCTTCATTGGCAACTTTAGGTCAAAGCAAATCATATTAATTGAGATGAATGTAGGGAAATAATGATATCTAATATAATATAGTTAATATAGTGTTATAAGGTTTGCAGAAGACTTTGGATGCATAGTATCTCACTCAAGGAATTGTAATGCAGCTGGGAGAAGATTGCTATGACAGGACAGAAATTCTCAGTGTTTCTAGTCCAAACTGAGGAATCTTGGGAAAAGTGAGGAGGAGCATTTGTGAATACTGAGTGATAGGTAAGGATCTGAGGGCAGGATTACCATAATGAACAGGAAAAATCCCAATTGCAATAATATGTGAATATAAGAGGGCTATTTCCACTTTCTGGTTCAGTACTGGTCAGTTTTATGGGATGACTAGAAGGAGAAATTAGAGAAGCTCTGAAAATGGCACCATTGAGGAGAAAATAAAGGTGTCCTTTTTTGCCATGAACTTAAGTGCTGTCCTCTTTCCTCATCTTTTACTTTGTTCTGGCTCTTTTGCTGAGCCTCTACCTTTATTTATTTATTTTAAGTCTGTTTAACTTTCATATACAATTGGCTTTTCTAAGATTTTGTTTTTTGAGTTATGTGTGGCCTTTGGGAATTAAAAATAGTGGAATGAAAGATTATGGTCACCCTAAAACACAGACATACAGAAAAAAATAAATTTTCTTCCTCATCTTTGAGATTATTTGGAGTCTTAAGAATAAACCAGTATTTTATGGGTGGCTTTCCCAGAGCAAGAAAATGATGAGGTGAATTTTGATCAAGAAGGCACAATTTAAGTCAATAGGAACTCTAGTCTGAGGAGGTTTGGTTAGCTAGGTGTAACAGTAGATGGAGTGTGTGGACGAGGCATGAAGGAAGAGAGAATTTCATGCACGCAAGACAGAGAGTAAAAATACATGCAAGAAAGAACATTCCAAATGGAATGTTCCCAGGAAAGTCAGTTGGAGAGTCAAGCCAGGCTGAAGAGGGGAGAAGCAGGGACAGATCCATGTTAGCTTCTGTCCTAGGCTGAAGGACCCTTGGGGGGATGGAGGGGGACTTCTGGAGTTAGGCTGAGAAGAAATTAACTTTTTTTGGTGACTGTGTGATTGGAAGAAAAAAGAAGATTAAACAGTTGTCCTCCCATCTCCTTGACAGACTTGTGTCACAGTTGTGACAGGACTGACATTTCCCATAATCCTCCTATCCCTCATTATAGATTAGGGAAACCCTCATCCCTCTCACCCCATCTTACCTCAGTCCTCCATCCTGTTGTTCCCAATAAACTCTCTTACTTGAGAAAGGAAGAGAAAAGAGTGTTTCCTCATAAATCTCAGAGTCCACTCAAGGGGGAGGGGTTAAGAAGGGTATTGAAGGGAGGAATTGAAGGAAGAGGAGGGTAGGAAAAATATTGATCTATTAGCCATCAGTAGTGATCAATAGGCAACCCCAGAGTACCCCTGTTAGTAGTTCTCTCTAATCACCTCAGAATATCTCTCTCTAATAATATCTCTCTCTTTCAGAAGTATTTCTATCTCCATTACAACTGAGGTGTCCCCTAGTATCTCTCTAGCAAAGCCAGAGTATCTAGTTATTAAAACAGGAAATATATCTCCACAGATTATCTATTTCTAATACAAGTGCTGGGTCTGGAGTCAGAAAGACTTGACTAGCTCTGTGCTCCTAGGCAAGTCACAAATTTGCTTCAGTTTCTTCAATAGTAAAATGAGGATAATAATAGCAGTTTCAGGGTTTGTTGTAAGGATTAAAGGAGATTGTAATTGTAAAGCATTTAGCATATTGCCTGAAACACTGCAGAAACTAAAATAAATAGTTGTTATTATTATTTTGAAGTACGAGGATGCTCTACTCTGACACAGTGGCCTTAAATAGCAATCCATTCCATTTTTCATTGCCTCCAAGGTTGGAGCTAAGAGTGACAGCTGGAAAGATAGTTCTGCCTGAAGGGAGGAGTTGGGAAAGAGTGATCCCACCCACAGAAGTGTAGAAGTCAGAGAGAAGGGGGTCCACTATTACTGTTCTTCAGTCAAATAACGTATACCCCCAAATACAGTTAGATATGCTTATATCATTTTAAGTCTTGGAAAAAAGTTTTAGTTTTGTATGAAGAAAAGACTAAGGCCAGCCTATCATTAAACAAAGGCTAAATGTTCAAAGTCACATTTCAAACCATCTCTTTCCTTATGTCAGTTGCAACATTTTTCATTATTTCATATTATTTTTCCTAAGTAAAATTTATCTTTGTTGCACCAATATACATTTGTCCTTCTAGACCTAGTGCTTTCATTTTTATTCTCTAATCCTTAAGTCATATATGACCAAAAAAGAAGGTAGGTAAGAGAAAGGGAAAACCAGTATATTCAACAGGCAACCATTATGCTCTATTGGGATCTCCATAATGTCAGCAGAACTCTAATATAAATCCTAGCTTATTGATTGGACACACAAAGAATATTTACCAGAACATGTGGACAAGAGTAACACAGGGTAGAGAGACGTGGGAGGGCTATGATCTTCTTCATTGTAGGGAGTACTCACAAAAATGATTGGTCTATCTATAGTGTTTTCTATGGGCTACCTCTGATCTCAATCTACACATATGAATTGGCCACCAATTATAGAATGTGTATACAGGTCTCACAGTCTTTCTAAGGCATTTCCATTATATTTCATCATGACTTTCTTAGATGCAAGCTTCCCTATGTGAGGAAGTTACATTAGCTAAGTATACTGATCTACTCTGTGTATGTGCCAGAGCCCCCATTATACTCTTATAAATTACCCACATTCAGAACTAGACAGTTAATTTTGAGAGACCAGATAGAAACCAACTTGAGGTATCCTTCTGTAGACAAGATAAAAGGTTTGACCTTTAATACAAGATAGAGAAATATTTCTTTATAACTTTATATATGAAACTATACCAACTATGTTAAAACAGTGATCTTCATAGGTGATTAATTATATTATTGTACTACTAAAAAGGTGAATTAATGAAAAAGTGACTATGAAATACTTTACTCTACCCTTACATTGTGCTAAGTGCAGGAATCCAAAAAACAAAAGTGAAATAATCTCATCCTATTTCTAAAATGCATATAGAGAATGATGATAAAGGGTGGGCATTTTGGTCTGAGAAGTCCCAGAAATGTTTAATGGAATCAGAGGGAAGTTTATTAACATGTCTTTTCTAGAAATAATTGTGGTGCTAATTCTATAACAGTTCAGAAAGCAAGAGGTGGAAAGGGTGAGGTGGCGATTAGGGACACCAAAATTGACTGTGTCATGATGATATCTGAGTGATCAATGTAATAAGAAAATATCTAGTTTCATGGATGTAACCTTGGACTAAGCATAGGAAGATTACATTGTATTCTCAAATGAATTTGGATATTAAATTGCTTTTTCAAATTTTGCTTTCCTCATTTAGGAAACTGTCTCCTAACACTAATCCCATGAATATAAATATGAGGAAAGAGGGCTAGAGAAAGGAAATACCTTGCCCAAGATCATACATGTATTTAGTTAGTAGTGGAGTCCAGACAAAGTACAGGGCTCCTAATTTCAGGCAAGTATTTTCCCCTATTATCTAGGATCATAGATTTAGAGATATCAAGAATCTCTTATGATATTTATCTCAAGAACACATGTTTTTACAGATGAAAAGATAGAGGTTGAATGACTTGCCCAAAGTCACATAGATAGTATGTGTTAGAACTCTGATATAGCCCCAGGTACTTTAACTCCAGATCCAGCACCTATTACATTCTATCATGTTGCCTTTTCTACTTTGGTGTCCTGTTTTCCATTATTCTCTGATCTTACTTTTATTAGTGCTTTGCCATCTACTTGACTCTTTTTTTTCTTCTTTCCATCTAGTTCTTTCATTTTTATTTCTTTCATCTTCTCTCTATCTTTATGAAGATAGAATCATATTTTATAAAAGATCAAAATGAATGAAACAAAAAACTTCTACTTCATTCATTCAAAAAGTCCCAAGAAGACCACAAACAGTAAGCATTGTGGGAAGGTGGCAGAGTAGGGTGAAGCTTTCATGAGCTCCCAAAACCAACCCCCAAACCAACCAAAAATAACTGCATAGAATCAAAGCTAAAAATTACAAAACAGACAAGAATCTGGAAAGAAGCTGAGGAAGGTTTCTAACTTCCCTGGTTTTAGTTCAATCTCTGTAGATCCTGGACAGGAATAGAAAAAATGAATATAATCAACAAAGTAATCTCTGGAGCTTGAGTAGGGAATTTGGGATTACAGCAGATCCTAATCTATAAAAACTGGAATAATTAAATAGGACCCAGGAAAAAACAAACACACACAAAAAAATCCTGAAATCCCAGGTTATATAACCTAGCAACATGCACTCTGGGAATAAATCTATTGGCCTCGTTGCTAAAGTTTTAAAAACAAATAAATAAAAAATGAAAAAGCAAAGGAGAAAGAATTTAACTATTGAAAGTTATTATGGAGAAAGAAAAGGTCACAGATTACACTAAGAAGACAGTAAACAAAAACATCTACTTAAAAAAAAAACAGCAAAGAAATACAATAAATATCCACAAGCTCAAAAAGAACTTTTGAAAGATTTTAAAAAGACTTTAAAAACCAAATGACAGAGGTTAAGGAAAAATTAGAAAAGGAAAATAAGACCAATGCAAGGAAATCAAGAAAATTATGAAAGATCAGTCAAATGGAGGAGATTCAGAAATTCAAGGAAGAAAATAATGTACTAACTACTATAATTGGACAAGGAGAAGCTACTGATTTCCCAAGACAACAGGAAATAATAAAGCAAAATTAAAAGAATGAAATAATAAAAGAGAACATGAAACATCTTATGACAAAAACAACTGGCCTAGAAAATAGATCAAGGAGAGGCAATATAAGAATAGTTGGAATCCTGGAAAGTTATGATAAAAAAGTATTTAGACACCATACTCCAATAAAGCATCAAAAGACAAAAAACTGTTCAGAAATCCTAGAATCTGAGAGTAAAATAGAAATTGAAAGAACCCACTAATCACCACTTCAAAGAAAACTAAAGATGAAAATGTACAGGAACATCATTACTCCTCCAGGTTCCATACCTCCTGGATTGAAGAGAAAATATTAAAAAAACAAGAAAAAGACCCATTAAAATAGTGTGGAACTACAGTCATAATAGCACAAGACTTAGCAGTTGTAACATTAAAATAACTAAGAACATGGAACACAGAATTTTTTAGAGCAAAAGAATTGAGCTTACAACCAAGAATAATATATCCAGCAAAGATGAGCATAATTATTAAATGTAAAAAATGGTTATTTTATGAACTAAAGAAGTTTAGACTATTCTTGTGTAAAAATCCATAACTCAGAAGAGAATCCTATTTAAAAGAAACATACAAAGGTAATGAAAGATTAACCATGAGCAACCCAAAAGGTCAAATTGTTTGATTCATATATAGGGAAAATGTCATCTATGGCCCCTGGGAATGGCATCATTGCCTGAATATTTTGAAAGGCTCTCTATGGATGGAAGACTCAAGTTCAAGATGAATGTAATAAAATGAACTGAAATACACCAGGAGGATGTTGGATGGAGTGACTATCTCATATAGAGTAAGAATGAGTGAAAGAACTGCAACAGAAAAAGGGAGGAGTTTGAGGATTGACAGCACTAGAACCCTACTCTCATCAGATCTGGGATAAAGAGAGAACAATATAAACAATTAGGAGGGCAAAATTTTTCTTAATGTACACAGAAACAGGGGAGAAGAGGGATGGGATAAGGGAGGGACAAGGAGTACCTATCAAGGGAGTACATATCAAGAGATAGAGGGCTAGGGGGAGTAAGGTGAGGGAATATCGAGGAACAAGCTAGAAGAAAGATTTTTAGAAACAAATTCATATCAAGAAGGAGGAGAGCACAAATGTGGGAATAAGGAAAGGATTTTTGGGAAGGTGGATGGCAAAAAAATTAAAAGGTAAGGAGAAAGGGACAAGGGAGAGACCTTTGGAAAGGTGGAAAAATTTGGAACTAGGAGGACAAAGGGAGAAAATAAAGGGGGACTTTTGGGAAGTGGTGTGATTGAAGAGGTATTTGCCAAAGGAAATTGAACATCTAAGGAGATATAGAGCAGAAAGAAAGGATGAGGGGAACAAACAACAAAGAGGAACAGAGTAGATGGAAATATATAGCTAGTAGCTATCACATTGAGTGCAATGTAATGAATTCACACATAACAAGAAAATGGATAGCAGAAAGGATATAAACTTAGGACCTGACAATATGTTATTTACAAGAAACATACCAGAAATAAGAGACAAACATAGAATGAAGGTGAGAGGCTAGAGAAAATCCTATACCTTAGTTGATCCAGACAAGGCAAGGGTAATATTCATGATCTCTGACAGAGTTGGGGCCAAAATGGATATAATTGGAAGGGATGACTAGGGTAACTATATTATGTTGGGAGGGCAGTTACTATGCATAATGAAGCATTGTCAGTATTGGACCTATATGCACCATTCCTAACAATAAGTTTACTAACTAAAGTACCCCAAAATCTAATATCTTTCCATAAAAGATCTTCGTAGAATTATTTTACTTGTCATTGTGACAGAAGCTGGTAGTAAAGAAAAACAGGCCTATTACATTGCTAGAGTTTCTATGAATTTTTTTTTCTAGAACAAGATAGAAATATACTTTAAGAGTGGTAAAGAGGTTCGTGCTATTGACCCAGAGATCCTATTACTAGAATTAGGTCTTTATGGGCATTACTGAGAGGGTATAAAGCTGAATATGTATGAAAATGTGGAAGCTTTGTTATAACACAATAACTGGTAAAAAATCAAATGCAATGAATGAGAGAAATGTCTAAATACATTGTGACACTAGAATGTGATGGATTTTATCATGCCATTCAAAATGACAAATATAAAGAATATCAGGGAAATATATAAAGAAATCAGGGAAATATATAAAAATAAAAGAATAAAAGTAATACATACTATGATTACATTAAAAAAAGAACAGTCATAAAATCAAGAGAAAAAAGTCCAAGTAAAACAAATCCAAAGGGAAGTCAAAAGCAGATGTGGAAAGGAAAACTGAATCAAACTTTGGCCTTTCTGCCACTGAGGTAGAACAGATAGCAAGTGGAATGTTAAAGAGAAGATTGATGGACAGCAATGACAGTTGGTGGGGGGAGGGGCGACTAGGAGAGTGATAGTTGCTCTTGTCTCTCTTTCCTGGCCCTCGGACTGAAAGGAGCACTCTCTCCTTGTCTCTGGATAGAAGTAACTCTATTCCTGGATTTTTTCCCAACTGTTTGCTCTATCTGGATTCCTGTGATCATGTCATCGAACAAAAGGATTTAAGGGGAGCAGTTTGAACTTAAGGCCAGTCTTTAGGGGTGCTAGACCAAAGAGACAGGCCTAAGCAGCTCTGAAGGTCAGAACCTTTTCTTCCTCATGCTGTCTACTGCTGAAGACTTTGAACTCTTAAGAAAGCTAGCACAGATATAGCATAGACAGGAATAAAAGAAACCCTCCACAAGCCTGTGAAGCCTGGCCTCAGCTCAAAAACTGAGAGAGATTTAAACTCAATCTGTGACAAAGTATAGGGCAATCCATATTCCCTCTACTCTGATACCTTCCCAATACAAACTTGTTATTAAATTCATCTTTAGTTAAATAACCCACAGTCAGATAAGAGGAGGACTATTATTTCAGGGGGAAAGAGAGGGAGCAGAACCTAAGGATAGCCACTCAACCATAAATGGTCCTTTTTTTTTTTTTTCAATGAAACCCTGCTGTGTAACCTTGGTCCAGCAGGAGGCCTGTCCCTCAGGAGGGTGTGTGCTTACTTGCCCTAGGGTCTCTTTGACATCAATCAATAGAGAAGACATCCCCTCAGGCTATCATAGTTGGCCCATTTCTCTGGAACCCCATTTTTCAAAGACAGCCTCTCAGTAGGGGTTATCTCTCTCCTTTTACCTCACCAACATCCATATTACCTCTATTCCTTCAACTCCTCCATTCCCTGTTACAAACCCTTCCTTATTCCCTGTACCTCTTCAATACTCTAAAATTCCTTTATTACAGAGAAAATATTTATATTAGCATACATATGTAATTTACATGTTTAAAAATAAATTGTCAATAATGTGGAATTTGTAGTTTTGAACATTTTTAATGCATTTATTTAGTTAAATGGTTTTTGTTGTTGGAGGTGGTTACTAGGTATATAATAAAAACAATTTTATAAAAGAAAAAACATAAAAAAGAAAACAAATTGGAATGCAATCCTTTTTCTGGAGAACAACAATATTGAAAATATAAAAAAAACATCTAATAGGATGGAGAATAGTGAAGGGAATATTGATTCTTTTGAAATAGCAGATTCCTTGAAATACTAAAAAAAATATTAGGAAAGTTAGATGATCAAAATGTACTCTCCTTAACTCATGTTTTGAACACCTCATGATGTTAAGGGAAAAGGTCTGGATTTGGTATCATCAACCTAGAATCTGGTCACCAATTTAACTCAGCCCTGTCCCATCTGTAGATAATATCAGGTAATTTATTTATCTTATATTTCTCAATATAGTTATTAGTAAAATGAGTAGATATTTCCTGTCCTACCTACCTCAAGGAGCTTTCATAAGAATAATAGTTTACAAAAGACTTTCTTGTACATCAAAGGTCCATAATATTACGTCAAAATAGATAATTATTTTTAGCAAGCACTTTCAAATGTGCTTCTGGCATCTTCCAGGGACAAATATAAGTTGGTGCTTAATGAATAATGAATGTAATATGATTATATGTCAATGAAGTGGTTTTCTTTAATCACAAGTAAACTTTTTTATTTCAGAAAGATTCAAAACAATTTGATTATCAATTAAAATGCTTTGCAGTCACTGAAAAACAAAAAAAAAGACTATAAAAACACATCAAAGTAGGTACTACACATTTCTTATGTAAATTCTATATTTTCCCCAATGCCCTACATAGTGTTCTATACCCAGTGTTTTCCCTCCTCAAATCAATGAATAAATTTCATTGCTTTTTCCCCTCTCTGTGTTGATTTTGTATACATACGTGTTTTTAAAATTGCTTACCATCTACTTATAGAACAGAGAGAAAACCTTTCTATGATGAAATATTTGTTGAAGTACACAGCTTCTTCTTTTCCTGCATTTATCATTATTTAATCTATTCTGTTGCTTACAGCCATGATAAAAAGTATAGATTGTCTATATATTGTCTTCTAATTTTTTGTTTCTATGTCATCAACTGATCCCACAGATCCTACAGTTACCGCCCCACTCAATTACTTTATTAGAATTTAATTTTCTATGTACATGTTGTCTTCTGCATTCTGAGGATATAAATAACTGGTAATTTGTTTTCATTATATCCTCAGTGCCTAGTACAGTAGTAGGTGTTTAAAAATGTTTATTTTTCAAATAAATGTATGAAGGGAATGTGTATATGCAAATTATCTCCTTTTAAATCCCTCATTTTTTCATGGCTTTGTTTTACACTCTGAATATATGTAGGTTTCAAAATTGGAGGCAATTCCCACTCAGATAGAATTTGAACTATCTTTTGAGGTCCTTTCTAACTCTCAGAATCTGTGATTTTGCGAATCTTCTCTTTTGTTTAGCATGCAGTTTTATACCCAGTAGGAACCTCATTTTAGCCTGATGACAAGTTAGTTCCAACACAAGCATAACATTGCCCCTCCATGTTAATTTTCAATGAAGTTTTGAATATATTTGTCATAAAATCCCACTCTAATTTCATAAATATCCCTTGTAACATTATTCAAACCATGACTTCTTTTTATTTGAATTATTTTGCTGATGATATTCAATGCCTTCTTTCAAATGTCATTTTACTAAATGCTATGTTTTCAGAACCTATACTTAGGCCATATTTTACTCCATAATTAATTATATTGCTCCCCCCCTGAAATTTTTACTCTAAAAGGAATAGTGATTACTTATATGTATATATATATATATATACATATATATATAAAACATATAGTATTATCAGTCTCCATGAACTTACTTATTAAATTTCCAAATATTAGAAATAACAGACCATAACTTAAAGTTTAAAAAGAGGCAAGTTTAGGAAAAATCAAATGAAAAAAACTATCTCCTTAGCCAACATTTCTAAGTCATGTCACTTGCCCTATAGCCATTGACCTGATATCCTCTTCCTTCCTTTTCTCCCCATTGGAATTTGAACTTTGTTTTGGGAGTCCTGTGCTCTGATAGACAACCTTTCATCTCATAAAGTTCAAGACCATGGCGCCAGTCCACACAATTGCCCAATCATTTCCTAAATATGCATTTGAGTGTCTACTCGATGCCCTTTATCTGTTGTCTTCCTCAGCTAGACTTGAGACGGAAATATGTATTTGCTTACTTATATTTGATTTCCCCAGAATTTAGTATTCTGGTACATAGTATGTGCATTATAAATGCTCATTCATTCTATCTATCCATTACAATGGAAAAATAAACTCCTGACTACAAAAGATCATAATTATAAAAATATAAATAGATTAAAGAAGGGTTTAGAGGAATCCTATGAAAATTAGAAGCTGAGGTTATAATCCCACACCTTTGGAATAATAATAATTTTATTATTATTATTAATATTATAATTAATTTTATAATAGCTATCATTTATAAAGCATCTACTATGTGCCAATCACTATGCTAAGCATTTTACAGATAATTGATTCTTACAACTCTGGAAGGTAGATGCTATTATTATTCTCTTTGACAGATGATAAAATTGAAGTTGACAAAGGTTAAGTGACTTAACAAGGGTTGCACAGCTAGTAAGTATCAGGGAATGAATTTGGATTAAAATATTCTTGACTCCAAGCCCAATGCTCTATCCACTGTGCCATGTAGCTGCCTCACTAGAGGATAATCATGCCTTCTTATTACAAACTGTCCATTGGTAACTGTCACTTAAAGGAAAATAGAATGAGTGGATCAGGGTTCTGACCTAAAATACTAATTCTTATGTATTTATGGATTTGGCCTTGTACAAAATATTTAATTTAGTGGATGTCTCCTTGAAAAGAAAATTTTAGATATTTAAGGTGAAAATGACTTATTTGGAGCTAGTGGATTTTAGAAATTAATATTTATTCTTCAAAAATCTATGATTTGATCTGTGCAGCTATTTCCTCCCCTGATGCAGATTGCCACCCATCCATTGCCTCAGTAAAGCATCTTCATGAGAGAGTATGGCTGAAAAATAGTTCCTACCTCATGTCCAATCTTCTGGTGATAATATCTTTCTGAGCTTAGCTAGTCTGTCTTAAGGATGACAGATATAAAGAGAATACTTGGACTAGTATGGCAAACTGTTCTCACTTAAGCTGGTAGAGCTAAGATTGCAATGGCGTCGCTCTTGGGAGCCCAGGGTCATCTTGATGACACAGTGAGGCATCAAAGTTTGACTTTATCACTTGCCTATGAAACTTTAATGAAACTTCTCTTGCAGTCAAAATATTAAATGAACTTATGACATTTTGTCTTTAATAGGAGTTCAGGACATGGCTAGATCTCATTCAAAAGACCATTTACCTAAGATTTTAATTTAATTTCCTAAGTACTCATGATGGTCAACAGCATGTTTAAGCAAGCAGAATTCCACTTCAGGGAAATGAAACCACTTATGGTTATAAAATAATAGCTTCAGATTGACCTTTCAACGGAGGGGTATGTGTGCCAAAACATTCTGAAGAGCATTACTGTAAATAAAAATCTTTATTAGAAACTAAATGGTTGAAATTTAATCTAAAGGTTGTCTTCCTTTCTGGCGCATGAAAAAATACAATAATGATAATCAATAGAAAACATTCCCTAGGAAGGAAGTTGTCCTGAAGCAATAAGAAACCACAGAGCTGCAGACAAGTGAAGCCACAATGTTTGGGGAAGAATGCTTAATGTGGAAAAGTAGGTGTGTAGCTCAGCCAGTTAGAATGCCATTTTAATGAGGCTGGGGTCAGGGGTTCATTGCTAGTTTTGCTTTGTTTCATGGCTGCAGACTGCACCTTTAACTCTAGCCAGATGTCATGCAAATACGTTGCTGATCCAATTGGAGACTAATTGGGGGCGTGTGGACTGGTCAGCAGAAATCTATCCTTTTGTCTAGGGGGGAAAAACAAAAAACAAACTACTTACAGTGCATGCCCTGATTCTGGTGGATTTTGGGTAGAAAGGACAGGACAATGCATTATTCAATATGCAACTAAAGAAAGGACACTGACTGGTTTTGAAAGAATCATACCATAGAGGGAGTTGATGTAGTGGCGAGTTAGCCTGGTTGGATGCAGATTGTCCATTGAATCTGGGCTCAAATCTTGCTTCTGAGATTGGCAGCTGAGTGATCCTATTAGTCATTTAGGTGCTGTATGCCTCAGACAACTCATTAGTACTTCTCCTTAGGGCTTGTTGATCCACACTGAGCAAGTCTTAGAGTCTTCATATATATATTCAGTCAGATTTTAAACAATCGAAGGTTACATGTGGGAGGAAAAGTCAAGAAAGAAGAAGGAAGATGGAGGGATTGGCTAAAGGGAAGCATGAGGAACTGACCCAGTGGCCAGAGTTCATCAGATGTTAATATAAGCAACTGGTGAATTTTAGAACTCATGTGTTGGACGTGTGAATACCTGGTCAAAATAATGACAGATTTTTTATGTCATATTGCTATCATGCTTTTGGAGATGAAAAGTAGCTGGTCAAAAAGGGTCTAACAATAACTCAGACTTTTTCAAAATGAATTCCCTTGTGTGACTGTGAATTTAATTAATGTTATCATTTCTCTAAATATTTTTAGAACTCCTAAAATTGCCTTTAAATCTAGTTTTTAAAATTTAGAAACAAATTCATCTATGCTTCATCATGCTTTAGCTTTGTCCAAAACTAAAATCAGCTTGATCACCCAGCAGACTTAATATAGAATGGGAACGACTATTAAAAAAAAATAATCCTTAAAAGATGAAGACTTGGCACTTGGTTATATGCAAAAAGGCTCCAAAGACATTTCTGAAAAAGAAGATAAAATGTATGAATTGCAATGGCATCATTGTTAGAATAGGTATGAAGCCTGTCAAGGTACTTCTTTGAAGCATTTGCTATGTGAGTATATTTCTTTTAAATAAAACATGGTTTTATTACCTAATAGTCCATATTGTCTATCCTGGAAAAAAATGCTTCCAACAGACAGGAGACTTAGACAATATCTGGTTCAGAGTTCTAAGGTTGTGTTCATTGGGTTTTAGAAGGTAATTCCTATCAGACCAGATAGAATATCTTCCCTTAAATGTCTTCTTGCCTTGGCTACCCACCTGCCCAGGATCTTTTCTTTCCTCTTATAATGACTCTAGACTATGGGGAGGACAAAGCTGATCATATCATTTTGATGATGACCAGGTAGTTAACTATAATATTTCCACAGTCTTCATAACAAAAACCTCTGACAAAGGGCTAATTATTCAAATTTATAAAGACCTAAACCAATTGTAAAAAAAATTAAGCCATTCTTCAGTTGATAAATGGGCAAGGGACATGAATAGACATTTTTCAGTTAAAGAAATCAAAACTATTAATAAGCACATGAAAAAGTGTCCTAAATCTCTCATAATCAGAGAGGTGCAAATCAAAACAACTCTGAGGTATCACTTCACACCTAGCAGATTGGCTAACATGACAGCAAAGGAAAGTAATGAAAGCTGGAAGGGATGTGGCAAAATTGGGACATTAATGCATTGCTGGTGGAGTTGTGAATTGATCCAACCATTCTGGACAGCAATTTGGAACTATGCCCAAAGGGCGATAAAAGACTGTTTGCCCTTTGATCCAGCCATGGCACTGCTGGGTTTGTACCCCAAAGAGATAATAAGGTAAAAGACTTGTACAAGAATATTCAAAGCTGTGCTCTTTGTGGTGGCCAAAAATTGGAAAATGAGGGGATGCCCTTCAAGTGGGGAATGGCTGAACAAATTGTGGTATATGTTGGTGATGGAATACTATTGTGCTCAAAGGATTAATAAAGTGGAGGAACTCCATGGGGACTGGAACAACCTCCAGGAATTGATGCAGAGTGAGAGGAGCAGAACCAGGAGAATATTGTACACAGAGACTGACACACTGTGGCACAATCAAATGTAATGGACTTCTCCATTAGTGGCAATGCAGTGATCCTGAATAATTTGGAGGAATCTAGGAGAAGAAACATTATCCACATTCAGAGGAAAAACTATGGGAGTAGAAACCCAGAAGGAAAACAATTGCTTGAATACATGGATCAAAGGGATATGGTTGGGGACATAGACTCTAAATGAACATCCTAGTGCAAACATCAACAACATGGAAATAGGTTCTGATCAGGGACACAAGTAATACCCCAATGAAATTGCCCATTGGCTGTGGGAAGGGGAGGGAGAGGGGAAGGAGGGAAATAATGTGATTCTTGTAACCAAGGAATAATGTTCCAAATTGACTAAATAAATTAATAAAAAACTATAATATTTCCATTTGATCAAAACCAGAAATAGTGGATATGTGAGTAATTCCAAAGGCTCATAAGCAATGGAACAAACAGATAGATAACTAGTTGGTACTAGAACTGAACAGAAAGAGGGAGCATGTTGAATTATATTTGGGTGACATGACAGTGCTTTTTATGACTTCTGAAGCCAAGAATCACCATTTTCTCTCTCAAGTGCAAAGTTCTCTGAATCACAGGATTTGTGAGTTAAAAGGAAATTCAGTGGCCCTCTCAAACAACCTCTATAAGCAAGTAATATCTACTATAAAATATTCTGCAAGTACTCCATATTCTTCAATGAGCTAATTTTATAGAAGTCCAACAACAAAAATAAGAGGCAGCTGTGCTAAGTGGTTAAGAGCACTGGGCCTGGAATCTGGGACACCTGAGTTCAAATCCAGCCTCAGGCATTTCTTGTCTGGGTAACCTTGAGCAAGTCATTTAACCTATGATTGCCTGGCAATCGAAAGGAAAAGGCAAACTACTCCAGTTTCCTTTCCAAGAAAACTATGTGGACAGATAATGGTCAATGGGCTCAGGAAGAGTTGGACACAACTAAACAGACTGAACAACAACAAATTAGTTTTTCTGGAAGGCAGATATGGAGAAAAAAGAAAAGAAAAGAATGGAGATCACTTGGTCTTTCTAATCTCATTGTTGCTCTGAATGTCTATTATTATAGATAAATATAGAGAAATAAAAATACTACCTAAAGAAGCATTAGTATTCTTCATTCTATGAATGAACCTGTATATGTGGAGAGATTGGGGTAGAACAAGAAATGTTTCCATGCCATTTTATTTGCTATTCTATTTAATTAAATGCATTTAAAAATATGTTACTTCCACTCTGACACTGAAATCTAGGAATCATCAGACTTTTTTTCTACTTATCTTCTCCTATGCTCCCCAGTCCCCCAAACTTTGCCATATGACTGAACTTCTTGTATGTGTTGTTTTTCTCCAGAATATGAGGTCTTTGAGCTCATACCTTGGTGTTCTATTTATATTTCCCGTGTTTAGAATACATTAAGCAAGTACTTAATTAATATGTTTCCATGACATTGGATTATATGCCATGGTATGCCCTTCCTTTAAATATACCTGGTATCCAAAGCAACTAGCCAAGGGGAGAACACAATCATGGGAATAATATGCACTGGGCATATTTGGCTGTCTCTTTTATTAGAATTAGGGATGAACCAGTAGGAGTCATTAATACCAATGAAGTCCTTCGCCTCTCCCCTCTACTCAAGTGTTTTCTGTCTCAAATTCTGGGGACCAATCTAAAAAATTTAACAATCTTTCAAATGCTCATCTATGATGAAATATTTTGACTAATAACAGGTATTGCACAAATTAAAACATTCTCTGATTCATCTTCAAATATCACTTTTTCTAGTGATTTCAATCTCTTTCTCCATACAAACTTTCACCATAAAACCCACTCTTTGTTTTGTGATTTCCCTCCTAGTTATTCCAGTTTAGGCTTTTGACTGAGTTATGGGCTAGAATTGAGACCTTCTTCAGCAACTCATGTCAGGGCCAAAAAAAACTGATGCTTATTTCTGCATTTTGTCCTCTATCAGTACACAGTATAAAAATTTGTGGTCACCCTAGAGCACCATGCTTAGGAGCAAGACTCCTGGTCATTCTGTGCTGGATATGTGACCTGGAAGTGAGTTGTGAACAACGGAGAGGCCACTTGGCACTTGTTTGTGCCACCTGCACAAAGGCATGATACTCAGTGTCATTCTAGGGCTTCTTTTCATACTGATACATAACCTCTTTCTTCTTTCAACCCCTGTATTGGTCAGCTTCACTGGAGCTTTATTTTTTCCATTTTTTATTTTTCCATTTTGATACAATTTTCATTCATCTTCTGATATTTTGTGATCCATTTTCTCTCCCTCCCTTCCATCTTTCTCCTCACCCAAGAGAGCAGGTAATATGATATAGGTTGTAAATGTGTTATCATAAAATACATATTTCCGTGTTCATCATGTTGTATAAGCAGCACATATCTCTTACCCTAGAGAAAAATTCATGGAGGAAATAAATTGAAGGCTGGCATGCCTCAATCTGCTTTCAGTTTCTTTAGTGGTAGAGAATCTTTTTCATCATGTCTCCCATGGAGTTGTCCTAGGTCCTTGCATAGCTGATAAAAAATTGTCATTGACAATTTATCATGATATACATTATTGGTATTTCTGGGTAAGACATTTCTTGATTAAACTCACTTGACTTTACATCATTTCATTTAAGTCTTTTTAGGTTGTGTGTGTGTGTGTGTGTGTTTGTTGTTTTATTTCTTCATTTCTTATGGCACAATATAAGCATATACCACAACTTGTTTATCCATTTCCTAATTGATGGACATCCCTTCAATTTCCAGTTCTGGCTGCAATTAGGCCTTTTCTCCCATTTAATCTCTTTTGAATACAGATCTCACAGTGGTATTGCTGGGTCAAAGGGATGCACAGCTCAATTGCCCTTTGATCCTGGTTCTAAATTGCTCTTTAGAATAGTTGGATCTGTTCACAGCTCCATCTGCAGTGTATTAGTGTCCCAGTTTCATCACCTCCTCTCCAATATTTATTATTTTCTTTTTTCTGTAGCAGCTGTTGTTGTTGCTCTAATACCTTTTTGAACATAGAGGAAGATGATCTCATAAACCAATTTGCCTTAAGGGTTCCATAATAGTATTTTTCTTCTTAAGGATATTGGAATAGTAAAAAAAAATAGGTTATATTTAATTCAAATATATTTTTGTTTCATTAAACATTTCCCATTTAAAATAAATTTTTAACAATCATTAAAATTTATTTAGTTCTAAATTTTCTCTCTTCATCCTATCCTTCCACCCATTGAGAAGGCAAACAATATGATTGTGATTATACATCTGAGGTCATGTAGAACAAATTTTTATATTAGCCATATTGCAAAAGAAAACACAAAATTAAGAAAAATGAATAATGAAAAGTACATTTCATTAGTTCTCTCTCTGGAGTTGGCTAGTTTGTTTTTTTTTAATCATCGGTCTTTTGGAATTGTCTTGAATCATTGACTTGATCAGAGTAGGTAAATATTTCATAATTACAATATTCTTGATACTCTGTACAATGTTTTGATTCTTCTCACTTCATTTTGCATGGATTCATTTAAGACTTCCCAGATTTTCTGAAACCATCATGTTCAACATTTATTATAACACAATAGTATTGCATCACAACCATATAATACAATTTGTTCAGTCAAATCCCCCAATGATGGGCAGCCCATTTTCAGTTCTTTGCCGTCACAAAAAGAGCTGCTATAATTATTTTTGTGTGGGTTCTTTACCCTTTTCTTTGATCTCTTTGGGATACAAATCTTTTATTGGTTTTATTAGATCAATGGATAAATATGCTTAATTCAAAGGAATTAATAGATAATGATGGAATTCCTGTACTTTGGCTCATGGAAAAAGAAGGAAACTCATGTGACAAAGGTAATGACACTATTATTACTGAGAAGCTATAAAGGAAGAAAGGACACTTTCAGAGATTAGAAAACCACTATATGAATCATAGGATCATAGATGAAAACCAGAAGGGACCTTGAAATCCGTCTAATAGTTCAATCTCTCTCTGCATTTTACAGATGATGGAAAAAAGAGAAAGATCAGCACCAGCTATGATTAGGAACTACTCCAAAGAAAATAGAGATGCTGAGACCGATTAGGTACCGAAAGCTAAAGGTGTTAGAGATACAAAATGAATTGTGCGTTTTGGGAACAGCTTACTTCTGGTGACCACAGCTAGATCTCAATTAATATGAATAATGAAACTTTTATGTGGTCATATTATTTGAATTTTTACTGCATACTTCCATGGGGTTTGAACCAATTATCGTATTTTACATAATTATAACTTCAAATAGTGAAACAATACATATGACCACCTCCAGTGATTCATTATTTGCTCTAATTGGGACTTGACTGAATTCAGTTTGGAGTAATATTTTTAATGAATTTATAAAATGCAGAGTTTAAATAACTTGTCATAGTCACACAGTTTATAGCAATAGTTGACATTCACATAATACTTTAAAGTTTTCAAAGTAATTTACATTTATTATCCAATTTGAGCCTCACAATTTTATGAGGTATGTGCTACAGGCATTTTTATCTCTGTAGAAACTGAGGCTCAAAAATCATAAGAAGATTGTCCATGATACAGATATTGAATGGCAGAGGCAGCTTTTAAAACCCATTTGTCTTTACTCAAGTTCAAATCCTGCCTCTGTCATTTAGCTTCTCTGGGAATAACCTGTAAACCAAGATTATTATTGTTTTTGAGGAGATCAGTCATATTTGTCCAACTCTTCTTGATCCTATGGACCATAGCTATCCATGGGGTTTTCTTGGCAACAACATTGGAGTGATTTGCCATTTCCTTCTCCAGTGGATCATTTTGTTAGGTAATCAGAGGTTTAGTGACTTTTCCAGGGTCACACAGGTAGGAAGTGTCTGAGGCCACATTTGAACGTGGCCCTTTCCAACATCAGGGCCAGCAATCTATCCTTGGAGTTACCTAGTTTCCTCCTAAAGCTGAGGAGAATGGATAGACTAGATAATATTATGGGTAAAATCTGGCTCTCAGTTTTTGTTCCCAGAATTTTATAAATTCAAAGTCAGAAATAAATTCTTGTTTATTTGTTTTTTACTATGGGATTAAGTACCAGGAAAGTAAGATACCAAAAACTATAGTTATACATGAAATTGTTCTTATAAAATAATAATAGGATGATTAGGACTATATATAAAAAGTCTGAACTATTAAACATTTCATTGAAAGTTATTTCCTTAGCAATTGTAAATTGTATTTTTTAATATTAAAACATGTTTTGCTAATTTTAAACAGGAAAGGCATAATTAGGTAACATTTAAGTCCTTTCCTTTAACCCTCATTTCACAAATTGTTATTATTGTTGTTTGTAGCCATCTTATTTTCCTGCATGCAAAAAGGTCCCCAAATAGGTTAATAATGGTGGATGTAGTAAAAATAAAGGTTATTCAAGAATATTACTCTGTTCCAAGATTCTCAAACTCAAATGTGCTTTTTAAAAAGCATCATCACTAATCTCTTTGCACTACTAACATTTAGATCTCTGTAAAACAAAAATTAGGTATCAAGTTATTTTACTTTAGAGATTTGTTAATCCAATTACATATTCTCTGAACAAAGGGACAGAGGCCATCATAGAATAATTTCCAAAAAAAAATCTCTAAACTGTGTGTGTGGTCCACAGGGGTTGAAATCTCTGTCATAGTTAAACTGGAAGAGGCAAAGAGTTTAGAAGGTAATTGACTGAACTATTGCTATTGGGAGTATGTACTTATGTCCTTTATTAATAATAATGATAAAAAATAATAATTTCTATCATTTAAAGGTTTGCAAAGTACTTTACATATGATTTTATTTTATCCTCACAATGATCCTGTAAGATAGGTGCATGTTAGTCCTATTTTACAGATATGAAATTGAGTTTTAAAAAATCAAATATACTTTCCTAGGATTATGTCACTGGTAATAATTTAAGTATAATTAAAAACACATCCTAGCTGGGTGACCCTGAACAAGTCACTTAACCTCCCTTATCTAGCCCATATCACCACTGTTCTGTTTTGGAACCAATGCTTAATATTGATTAAAAAAAAGAAAAGCAAAATATGTTTTAAAATATTTTATATTAGTAATAATTGCATTCTATACCCAATGCCATGTCCTCTCTAAGATGCAAGAAAAATATGGTAATAAAATTTTATGATGGAAAAAAAGATGAACTAAATAAAGAGAATTTCCATGACAAACCCATGAAATGACATGAGCCTGAGGGACTGTTATTTTGGTTTTTCAATATTTTGAAGAAGAAAGTATAGTAGATTTCATATGAGGGAGACTAATGGAGATTTCTTCTACCACAAAAGGCAGCCAGTCCATTTTAATGTTGGATAGGGCTTTAGTATGAAAGGCAGCATTAATAAAAGTGTAGTGCCCCCCACAAAAAAGCATTAGTTTTATGACAGGTGCATTACCCTATTGACTTATATTGAGCTTATTGTTACTTCTGACTCACCCAAGTCTTTTTCACATCAACTGCTGCCTTGCCACATTTTCCCCATACTATGCTTAAACATCTTATTAAAAAAATTCCTAGTGGAAAATGTTACATTTTTTCTCATGAAATTTCATCTCATTAGTCTCATTCTATTTTCCTAGTCTGTCGAGATCATTTGGAATCTGGATATTAGCTCTCCCTCAAAATCAGAATTCTATGAAAATTTAATAGGTAGACTTTCTATATCTCCATTATGGGGTGGATAGGGTGTTCAGGGAGGACTGACATCTCTGGCTGAGGGCTTCTTAAATTCTTTTCAGGCTGCTCATCCATCTTTGGTATCTACATGTCCCAAAACTCTCACCTGTGGTTCCAATAAGCTATATAGTATGTGCAACTGCCATACCCCAATAAAACTGGCTTGGCAGATGGGTTAAACTAGTTTGGGGGGAACTGACAGTCCTCAAACCCATTTAAGGAAATGTCTATCCCAAACATAAGAAGACACCTCCTTCTGGAATGGATGGATGAGAATAATTTGTTTCTACCTCCATGAAGGTGGCAAAAGCAGGTGTATAGTATGTAGAGCTTGGTCAGGCTTGGAAGATGCCAAAGTCACTCACTGCATGCTGAACCATCACCAGTCATCTTGACTTTTGTTTTTCCACTGTGGTTTGATGACTCTGTTCTAGAACCTCTAGAACAGAGAACGAGGCTGGCAAACTTGTATAACTCTGCCTCACTTAAATCCAATTTATGCACAAATCAAGACATTGCCCCATGATGTCAATGGTTCTATCTCCATCAAAGTCACTGATAATAATTTAGTCTATTGCAGTGATCTTCTATTACTCCTTTACAAGATAATATTGGTCTTAATTCACACTTATACTATAGTCATTCAACCATCTATAAATAAATGTAATTGTATCATTTCAATGATATTCAACTCTTTGTGTCTCAGTTTGGAATTTTCTTGGCAGAGATGCTAGAATGTTTTGCCATTTCCTTTTCCAGCTCATTTTATAGATGAGGAACTGAAGGAAATGGGGTAAATGACTTGCTCAGGGCCCAAAAACTAGTATTTGAGATCAGATTTGAACTTATGAAGATAAATGTTCCTGAGTTCAGGCCTTGCACTCTATCCACTGTGTCATCTAACTGCCCTACAAATTATAACACAATCATTGGTGATTTGGGGGGTGTCTACCCCAGGCATGTGAATTCTTCAATATGGAAGGAGCAAAGGAGAATAGTTTGTTTTAACAACCAGACCAGTGATGGAAATGGGTCCTGTGGAGCACTTAGAGCTTGGTTAGATATCAAAGAAGTCAAAATCATTCACTACATTTTGTGCCTTCACCAATTGTCTTGACTTTTGTCTTGCCACTGAGTTTCAGGGGAAGCAGAGTGAGGTCAACAACTTTGTGCACCTCTGTCTGACTTATCCAATTTATGGATGAGTCAAAAGATATCACCAAGGTGCAGATGGGTTCAAATCTGGCCTCAGACACTTCCCAGTTCTGTGACCCTAGCCAAGTCATTTAAGCCCCATTGTCTAGTCCTTACCACTTTTCTGTCTTGGAGCCAATACATTATATTGATTCTAAGATGGAAGTAATTTAAGAAAAGAAATGACAGTGAAGTCATTTTGGTCCTCTTAAAGTCTGAAGGGCAACAACCAACCAACCCTAATCCAACCTAAATTTTTCCATTTTTTTCAACAGGATAACCTGACAGTTTTTGTAGAATGTCCCACTAAAATTAAGAAAACCTATGGAGTATATATGTGACTTTCCTATGTCCTATCAGTCTTGGAAGAGCCTCACAAAACAAAGTGAGACATTTTGACATTCTCTTTTTCATGGCCCCATGCTGGATTGCTATAACCACCACATTCTTTTCTCAAAATCTTTTTACTGATCTGTTTTTTATTTAAAAATATATTTATTACAGAATCTTAGGGAAATTTTTGAATGGGTCCAACTGAGCAATCAATAGCTGATTCAATACATTTCTGCCCTTAGCACAGTCCTACAGGGTAGCAGCTATATTCAAATACCCTCCCAGCTTAGACAAGTGAGCATACATACATCTAGTAACTGCTTACTAGTTAGAAATAAAGTATTGTTGAAGGGGGAAATAGAAGGAAACATTCTTGAATTTAAAACAGGGTCTATAGAATTTCAATAAAATGAGAGTGGAAAAAAATATATATCCAAAGATGATCCTCACTAAGCTTTTTAAAGTCTAATAATGGCTTTGAATGTTTTAAGAGCTATGTTAATCAAACTAATCAAAATTGCTTTAGGGAATTTATCTCACCTTTTGAGGAGATTCCCACACAATCAGGTTAGTGTTTTAGGAAGAACCTTAGTTCTATGGTTTTGGATGAGAAAACTTGGGAGTAGATCCTAGCTCAGTCATTTACTAGCTACATGATATTGTAAAAGTTGTCTAACTGTTATAAATTCTAATTTCCTTATCTGTAAAATGGGTCTAACAGGCATAATACCAATCTCCCAGGGTTATTTTGAGGCTCAGATAAGATATTATGTGCTTTGTGTATGGTATATAATATAAGTATATAATATGGTATATAATATATAATATAACATAACAGAATGGCATATAAGAAGGATATTATAACAATTTCAACATATATTTCATTTTATGCTTTTTTTCTATTTTCTTACTGAAAATGATATGTACAATCACCAAAGTAAATGCACTGAAGCAGATACAAGTTAAAAACATTAATTTTTCACTAGTTCAATTTTTTTCAAGAATATAATTTATATGAAATACTTCAATATTTTAAAGTATCTATTATTTTGTCGGTACCAAGTATAACTTCATAGAAGCAGATCACAGACTCTTTGTCCTTAAGCATAATATCACTATAAATTTTCAAAAAAGAATAAGGATGATCCCTTTATGACCAAATCTGATTAAAAAAAACAAACAAACTTCTCTGGATTTTGCTAGCCATCAACATAACATTACTGGTTTTGAAAGTTAGACTGATTCAGTGACCCATTGTTTCAAGATGTCCTGTACAACCATTTCCTCTTAACCATATTTTTTCTATACTTTAAAAATTTAAACTAATAATTATAACCCAATTCTGGGACTATATAGTCCCCACAAGTATTTCTTTTCCCTCTCTCTTATTGGACTCCTCTCAAATTTATATCCCAGAATTTGGGAGAATCAGATTTAGTCCTAGAGAAAATTGGGTTCTAATAGAAGGGTCTAGGGTGTCTTTTCTTATATTCTTTGGTTTGTTAGGCTACTGCATGGCACCTCAGGAATGATTTATTTAAATCTTGGGTTCAAACTCATTTCTTAGACTCTAAAAACCAAATATAATGGATTGTAAAATGTTAGAAAATAGTTATTAAAATTATATATATATATATGTGTGTAATCTGTAAAAATATAATTACCAAAAAACTAAGTGGAGAAATAGAAATATACTTAAAGGGTAATTTGATTTAGATATAAGAGGATTCCTCTATCACTGGGGGATACATGCCAAGACTTACCATGAATGACTGAAACAATGCATATAAGTGAACATCAGTTGACCCTTACTATACCATTATTATCTTATATATACATGTGAATAAAAAGTTTGGATCTAGTGTGAAGGCTTATAGGGCCCTTTTCAGGATTGCTCACTCATCTTTAGTATCCAATTGGCACTCAACTCTTATTTGTGGCTCTGTGAATTTTAGATTTATTTCACCCTTCTTAGTATTTAGAATTTTAGCAACCAGGAATGTATACACCCCCACTTAAAGATTAAGTGTGGGGGAGGATGATCTGTGACCTGCATGTGCTACCAAGTGACAAATCAGAAGCAACTGACCCCCTAGGTTGTCCTAAGCCAAGTTTAACCCACCACTGGTACATGTGAGACACAGGAAGTGATGTAAAGAGCTGCCTTTTTATTTTGCATCACTTCTTGTGAGAGGGACTTTGGTGGCTTTAGGCAGTGGTTTTGACTTGGAGGGCTGGAGTGTGGAAACCTGAGACTACATCCCTTAGGCAATCACGTGGTGAGTGTTAAGGCTGAATCCTCTTTTCCTGGCTTTCTGAAGGCACCAGACTCCAAGGAGGCCCCTCATCTTGGAGGAAGCGTCGTGACTAGAAGTCGAGCTAGATTTAATCTTCTGGGAAGGGCCCTTGGCTGAGGCCTCTGAACTCCCCCTGGCTCAGGCCAGGCCAGAGTAGATCTTCTACCCTTTTCCCTCTTTCTCCCTCATTCTTAATTTCTTCCTTCTATTGTAAATAAACCACCATAAAATTCAATTCTGACTTGAGTACTTCATTGAGATTTAGAATTTAAATCCCTGGAGACCATTAAAATTATATTCAGTCTCAACTCTAAAAATTTACCCTTAACAATTCTAAGAAGCTGTGGCAAGCTCAGCAGTCACACCATGGTAAAAATATCTAGGTAGATGGCTGCTAAACCAGATTTAGAATAGCTGATGGGCCATAAGCCCATTAGTGAGTTGAGGTGTGTCTCCTCCAAACACGTGAAGACTTCATCTGGTGGAATGGATGGATGAGAATATGTTGTTCCAGTGACCTTGAAGATGGTGGAAGCAGTTGCTATGGAGTTTGTAGAACTTGGTCAGACATTAAAGATGGTTGCATCCACTGCATCCTGGGCCATCACCAGTCATCTTGATTTTGTTTTGTCACTGGACTTCAGAGATTAGAACAGAGAGTGAGGCTGATGTCTGTGTAAATCTGCCTCATTTAAATCCAATTCATGCATAAATCAAAATAACACCCTGTGATATTACTGTTCCACTTTGAAAATGGACATTTTTCTCTTCTCCTTCCTCTTCCTTCCCCCATCATTTTCTTTCTCTCTCTCTCTCTCCCTCTCTTTCTCTCTCTCTCTCTCTCTCTCCCTTCCTCTCTCTCTCTCTGTCCCTCTCCCTCTCCCTCTCCCTCTCTCTCTCCCTCTCTCAAACAAGATGAGTCATGTACTAGACTAAGGGACTTTACCATATTCTAGCCTGTAATTTCTTGGTCGGTGGTTTGAAACTTATGAAGTGTAATTTTTATATTCTGGATTTTCCAAATTTTCAAATAAATTTTGTTTTTCTGTGGTTAACCACAGGTAACAGAATCAGCAAATACTGAATAAATAGATATGGGGAGTTCTATTGTATTTATTTCTTACATCTAAAAGAATGCCAAAAACAAAACCCTCAGAAGTACACAATGACAGGAAGACTTAGAATTGTGCTCAATAGTTTAATTATAATAGTGTTATTCTCCCCTTCATAGTGGAGCTTTAAACCTTGTCTGAACATAAAGCAATTTGTGAAGTGGTGGTATAGATATTTTTATATTTTACTTCTACTTTACAGTATTCCCTCTATGTTTATGTTTACTGGACATCCAGTCCAGTGCTTAGGTTTATTCTTTTGATTGTAATTTTCTTCTTCAAGTAAAAAACTTTTTGTACCACCAATCACTTTCATCTAATGGACCTAAGACATCCAGACCTCTGGAACTCCAAAGGTTGTTTTGAAGTCTAGCCTTGTCCCTCTCAGTTTGGTATTTGGTTTTCTATACTCTCGGAAGAAATATAATACAGAAGAGATAGTTAGAGGACAAAGTTCAAGCTTATCTAGCTAAGCCTCATCATTTTAAGTGCCTTAAAGGAGTAGTTGACCTTCTGCTTGGATAAAGAAATTTCTTCCCTGGAAATCCTAGAGTGCCGTGATGCTACTGGATGGTAGAAGGAAGAAAGAACCAACAATGAAGGTGCTTCTATTTTAAAGGTACACTGATCATTAAATCTTCTTGCTCAGAGGCCAATAAGAAGATTGCTTAGTCATTCTCAAATTGTCTAAACTCTTTCAATAGTGCTGAGTCATGCTTGACCTAAAGAAACCAGGAATTTTATCATCTCTAAAGTGCTCAAGCACTGAGACTACATGTATAGTCAGTTATAATTAGGAAGGAAGCTCTGATTACATTAAGATTATTCTCCTTGATAAATCAATAATAATCATTTATTGAATGCTTACTTATGTGCCAGGAACTATGCTATGCACCAGGAATATAAACATAAGTAGAAAGAAAGATATTTCCTTCCTTCGGTATTTACATTTCAGTGGAAGAAGATGCTACCAAAAAAAAAAGAAGGTGAGGGAGAAGGGGTAGGAAAGAGAAGGTACCCTCATGGAGCCATGGTAGAAAAAGTAGTCCAGAAAGTTAGGAGTGAACATGACTAGCATGGGCATTTTCCTTAAAAGAGAGATTTGGGGAGGAACCAGCTAGTCAAAGGAAGGAGCTAAAGGGTATGAGTATACTTCTAGTATGAGAAGTCCAAGGCAGAGTGAACTTCCAATGAGACGAGACTGCTATGACATGAGAAAAAAAGTCAGTAATGAAGCTCTGAGGCAAAGGAAGACATGTTTGCATGGTCACTTTTCTTAAAAATGAATCTCTGGGAGGAAATCATCAATCAGAGCAAGGGAGAGCAAAGTCAGAATATACTTCCAGGCTGAGAAGTTGAGGAATGAAGTAAACTGTCAGGGTGAGAGGAAGCTGCTGCTATCTTTATTTCTAAAGAAATTCCTCAGTGTCTAATCTATAAAAGCAAAATAATAATTAAATACTTTATTTTTTGGACATGGGTTAACATTGCACTGACTTCTTCAAGCAAGGGAATCAATTTTTTATTTTCCTTCTTTCTCTGAATTATCTTCTAAAAACTTTATGTTTGTCCCTGAAATTTGTTTTTAGCTCTGATTTCTTTGTTTTGACATTACTAAATTTTCTATATTTTTGTGTCTTGCTGAGACCTTGGCTTGTTACATTTTTTTTGAGTTAGTCACCATGATATACTCAGATCCATAATCTGGATCATGAACAATTTATTTTTCATGAAAGAAATACATTTTAGAAAATACTTTATGGAATTATTTGGTTTAATTATACAACACCCTCTACCATAAATAATTTCTTAGATTCACCTAGTAAATGATTTTCCATGCTTATGAAAACTTTCCCTAATTTACCCCTAAAAATACTTCTTAACCCTGTTTTAATTGAAGGTTCTTTGAAATTTCCCATTATTTTTTCTTAACATTTCTTCTGTCTATCCTGTATCTGTCACTCCAGCTACCTGCTATTTCTTTTTTTTCTGCTTCTTATACCTATTAAATCACATAACCTCATACTATTAAGTCACCTCTGATAATCCTCAGAGTTTTTTTACATGCTTGTGTGATGTTTCAGTTTCTTATTTCAATCATGGTATAAACATAGTTCTTAATTTTTCTATTATGTGATTAAGATGATATTAGTGAACAGAGTAAGTCCATATTTATATAGTCCTCTATACTTTACAGAATACTTTTTTGCAATAATCCTGTAAAATGAATAGTGAAAATAATTACTTCCTTTTTATATAGAGGGGTATGCAGAGAGGTTAAGTTATCATAGCTGTCAGGTGGTTGAGACATTAAAAGTCAACTAATCCTAGATTGTTATTTTTAAGAGGATGACTCATCTGAAGTCATTCGAATAATAAGTACTAGACTTGAAATTTGAACCCATGTTTTCTGACTCCAAATACAGTATTATTTCCACTCTAATATTCTACCAAGAATCTCTTAAGTAGTAAACTCAAGAACCTCTGCTTGTAGACCTTGAGAAGTCAAATATCCCACTGTCTGAAGGAGCCCATTTAACTCTTGGATGTCTCTTTCTATAAGGAAAAGTTTTTGTTGTTGTTGTTGTTTGTTTTTACTTCAAAGATAAATTACTTCTCCTTAATGCTTAGCATTGACTCCCAATTCTATCCTCTAGCCAAAGAAGAACAGGTTAAATAATCATTAAGATCCCTTCCACCTTTATATCTATGATCCTATGAATACTCCTTCATATATCCTATCCATCTAATATTTAAGTTCAGCTATCATGCCTTCTTTACATTTTTATTTCCTTTTTAGACTAAATAATCCCAGAACTTCAACTAATCTAGCTAGTTTAATTTAGTTAAAGTTCCACAGGTAGTAAATGTTGGAGCTAGCATTCTAATTTGTGTTTTTGGAATGTGTGACACTAATTTAATAATGTAACTTATTATAAATTATCTGAATTTATGCTATATATCATTAGAAAAGGTGGAAAAATCATTGAGTTAATCAAGTCATTGTGATGGACTTGATTCCTTTGTGGGCCAGTTGAGAGGCAATATGCAAGGTGGTTGGAGTTTTGCCTTTGGTGCCACAACCTTGCAACAAGTCTGATGTTTATAAATAGGCTTGAATCAGGAAGAGTTTGGTCCAAGTCTAAAACTTTCCAGCTCTTTTACCTTGGACAAGTCACTTAGATCTGAATTTCAATTTTCTTTTCTTTAAATTAGAAAAAAGGGTTGAACTAGATGGTGTATAAGGTGCATTTTAGTTCTAAATCTTTTCAATGATTATACCTCTGGCACATACTAACTGTGTCTAGCAATAAATTCAACCTCTCAGTTGCCTAAGCAACGTTCAAAAATTAGAAGTAGTAGATGAGTTGTCTACTTAGGTTGAAGTAACAGGTTTTCCCATCAAGAAATTCTCCACATTCATGAAATGTGTAAGTGAAGACCTCCTTTAAACCCCAAAATGATCTGGTTTGGTTCATTCTGTTCCATAATCACACATGACTCTTTCCCCCAAGCCAATCATTGCAAATATAGGCAGAGTCAGCCAAAATATGTGACTAGATCATGGCAAATTCACTTGCTTTATTAGAAACAACACTTATGTTCATGAAGAAAGCAGGTTATTAACTATCCTCCATAGAGAAAAGATTGGATTAAATAATTAGGGTTCATAAAGTGGTTTAAAATGTTAATTACAATGCATTGTGGATCTATTTTACGGATAATCCCCCCTCATAGGCTTGAATTTTGGGGAATTGAGGAGGGGTATATGGAAAGGAGGTAATATAGCTCTTTCCCTTTTCCCATTTATACTGATAATTGTATCATAAATAAGTCTGGGCTTTTAATAGGTTTTACAAATATAGCCTAGCATGGCAACTTCCCAAACTCGAGTGCCTAAGATACACAGAAGAAGAAAGTAAGGGACATGAACCCTTTCAAGAGACAGGAAGATTAGAAACAGAAGATGAACAAACAGCACACATGATTAATCATGGATCTCCATACAAAAATAAGTCCGCATGTAAGAAAAATTGAGCTTATATACAAAGGCCTAAAAATAAAGCTCCCACTGCTGAGAAGTCAGTTATGGGCTACTTATTCCAAAGGTTCAATTTTAATCTTCTTATGGCACATGGGGATTTGAGGGGAAGGGAAGCAATTACTGATGTCCCTCTAAGATCAGTTTCTTCCCCATTAAGGACTTATGGGCAGCTTGCTAGATGATTTAAGAAGCAATCTGACATGTACAGTATACAAAATTGAATACCCCACTTTCAATCATGTTGGCAGTGTTCAATATGCTTTAAATAATGTATCTTCATTAAGGAGGTCTCTATGTTTAGCAGCCACACCTTCTCCAGTCAAACCACAAGAGTCCATCATCAAATTTAAGAGATACACTATGTTTAAATCCAGGGGGTAATATGAATTAAAATTACTTGATACTATAACTTTGAAGGTAAGTATATTAAGAATATGGGGGTCCCAGGACAGCATAATGCGTGTGAGCAAGAGGCATAAATATCCTTGGACTTCCTACTGCATGAAGATGTACAAATGAAATATCAGAAATGAATCATCTTAATTAGCATAAGGGAGGATCAAAAGGATGCTTAACTTAAAGAATCAACATCTGTGAAGAGCAATGGATTTTTAAATTTTTTTTAGCTTTTGAAACATTGCAATCATGTGCCTTCAATTACTCCCTTCTTGACCTCTAATCATCATAAGAATGGTAATGGAGACAAAGAAGAGTTGACCAATGAATAGAGTGATTTTCCAATCTGTGTGCACCATAGCAATAGAGAGAAGAATGCTGATTCTGTGTACAACTTTTGGAGAAAATGACTCACTAAGGCTGGGGTTCCAAACCTGAAGTTCAGAAACTCCAAAGGAGTCTGTAGATAGATTCCATGAAGCCCTTGCAGTTAGGAAAAATGCACCTTCATGTTCACTATCCACTAGCTGAATATCTCTTTCAATTATGAATTTTAAAAATTATATTTTATTTTTCTGAGAAGGAATCCATAGGTTTCATCAAACTACCAAAGGGGTCTGTGACATATGCAAAAAAGATGAAGACTCCTTGCTCTGAGGACTTAAAAGAGAAGGGAAAAATGTTCTGTTCCCTTGACCTAATTAACTGCCTGCCTATTCTATAAACCAGAAGAGAAGAGATAATGTTACTTTTTTTAGGCCATTCCAGGTGCCAGGCTGAGCCTGAAAACAGTGTTCAGGTATTATATAAATGAAGACATTCCTCCAGACAAAGGTGTCTTTTCCCATTTTTAGGAGGTAAAATGAAAAGAAATGATACAGAGAAATTGCTAAAAAATGCCTCGAAGTCAAGTCTTCCATGTCATAGTAGAAAGAAAACCAGATCTGCAACTGGGATGAATATAAAGAAATCCTGAAGCAGATTTCTCTTTGAACAATTCTTTTGGTTGTCATTTGCCCCATCTTCCTTTTCCCTGATGTATTTCTCTTTATATTTTATCTAATATGTTCATTTTAAGTAATTGTACATAATCACTGGTGAATAAAACACTTGATTTATATAAAAGACATATTTAATTTTAAACTATATTGAATTAGCCTTAAATAATGCCTTCATATAATAGAACTTTTGGATTCTCATTAATTAAGATCTTTCATCTCATCCTCTTTGCCTCCCTTCAGTCTTTTTTTTTTCCACAGCTAATTCCATATGCTACTTCTCATAGGAGTGGGAGGAAAAGGTAGTAGTGAAAAGGGGACATGTTGTATCTTTATTTCTAAGGGGAAAATATTGATGTCAATTTGTTCCAGTAGCTCTTTTCATTTCCCTTTCTATTTGCCCATTTCTCCTGCAGGCCACTGTTGCGGTATCTTTTGTCATAGCATTGTCTGGGAAGGACTGGTCCCAGAGAGGTGCAGAAGGGCAACATTGCAACACAGACAGAAGGAGGATGCTCGTTATAGGTGTTCAGTGGTTCTAGTGAGAAAGATGCATTGCTCATAGTGGAGTGCACAGGGGATATGATTAGACCTGAAGTATAACTGAATATGTGGAATAGCAAGATGCTTCATAATGGTGGTTTACTGAGTTTTTAAAGAATGTTATGACAGGGAATGTCATTTTGAGTCACCATTCAGCAAAATAGAAGCCTACGTTGGGATTCTTGGCTGAATATGAAAAACTGCTTTCCCCTGACTTATGTCTGTTGGGAAAGCTTTTGAATCAGTGCCTTTAATTATTAACCTCTGCTATCTCAGCTCCATTGCTAGCCCTGGAAGGTGTGAAACAACAACATCTCACATTTGTTTGAGTAATATAATGTAAAAAGAAACTCCCTTAGAATAATAATGTGAGAGAGATGGGCAAGGATTTTATCTTCCTGATAAGGACCCAGGATTTCATCACTGTGGAGGGACTTCTCAGTGTGGAAAGCCCCTCTGCCATTCTGATTGGCAACTGATCTGTACTTTTTAGTTTTAGGGAGTTACCTAGGATTCTAAGAGATAAGTGTCTTCACAACTACCAGTATAAGTTAGAGGAAGGAGTTACAATCCATAGTTTCTTGCTCTAAGGCCAACCTTCTCTCTTCTCTTATAATTCTTGCCCTCATTGTAAAGATGAGGAAATTGAGGCTCAGGAGTGTTTAATCAACCTTTCCATGGTCATTTAATGACAATTTAGTGCCAGATATTTCCATTTATTGGTATTCAGGTGACAGGTCTTGTGCCAAACCCTCAACATTTAAAGAAAGGCAAAAGATAGTATCTTCCTGCTCTCAAGCAGCTCCATGTTCTCACAAACAATACACAGAGAAAGAAACACTTGAATCTGGGTCTTCTAATGCCAACTACAGTGCTTTTTCTTCTATACCACACTGCCTAGAGAGCAAAGTTCATTTAACAAATAGCTAAACCCTACAACCCCACTCTTGGGAGAAAATTTTATAGGACCAAGTAGGAGAGGAAATTTTGAAAGTAAATTGTAGAGAATGTAATTAGGAGTTTATTTAAAGGACAATTCTATTTGTAGTATGTCCTGTACTTTGAGACAGAAAATTTCTTGATGATATCAATTTGGCTGGTACAACATTCACACTATCTCTGTGCTTTTTCTCCTTTCCCTGACATCTGATCAATCCAAGGACTAAGACACCTGGATCTATCAATGCCCTTGAATGTACATTTGAAATAATTTTTGTTTACTGTGTTCTGTGGAGGAATTACTCAAAATTCAGGCCAATTATTTGAGGAAAGAAAGCTATTCTGAGCTATTTTCTAACTCTGACTGTCCATGTTGCCCATGTGGAATATATTTCATGGGATAGATCCTAAAATATTTCCAGAGATTGTTGTTTTAGAGGCTGGTAGGAATATTTTCTTGAGTCTTTAGTTGTTTTCTTGCCATATCTTTAGATATGGGATTCTGGTTGTAGTGTTAATTTTATAATTATAAAATGTCCCTCTCTGGGTTGTAATAGGAGGGTTTAGGAGGTAGGTTCAGATGGGATATCAATGGATTACTTTGGGCCAGTATCAGGGTTTCCAACTGTGTGTTGAAGGGCCTAACAGTTAACCCTGACCAGGCCAGAGCCTGATCTGGGACCAGCACACCGATTTACTCACTCACAAAGCTGGATGTAGTAAATGGAAGGTGTAGTTTATTTCCAGAGAGAGGGGTATGAAGGATAAGAGGAATCCCTGTCACTAATTCACTAGCTAAAAAACTCAGATATAAACATCCTTGCAGAGGGTCTCCAGAGATTTAATAGACTACACTTATCTCCCGCTACTCTCTAATCTAAAAACCCCATCCATGTTCTGAATAACCTGCATAAACCCCTCTCTTGGTTATTACTACAAGTAATGGCCTGTGACAAATTTGGCAGGACCCCAGGGTAGGTCCCAGGTCCAAATGGACCCTGACCTCAGCTTACTGACAGTGTATATAGCTGGTACAGGTTAAAATCAGGATCACAGAGTTACCTCCTCCAAGGAAACATAGCAACAGAATAACAAGAAAGAGAGCAAGCAGGATATGATCAGAAAACCTCAGGACAGGCAGCCACTCTCCCCAGGTTATATCCAGAGAGACAGCCAGCCCCCCCCCCCCCAGTTTAAGCTTAACCCTTCCTTCCAGCATTCCAGAATCTTTCTCTATAGTTCTCATGCATCTTTGCTCTGCAAATTTAATTTTCCTACTAAACTTATCTCTTTCTCATAACAGTCCGCTCTTTGCACAAAGCCAAAATAGTGTTGAAAACAATGTTTTGGCATTTGTGCACCAAGAAACTCAAATTCCCACCTAAACTAAAATTCTTAACACAATTAATAAACACCCTACACTCACATATCTTATCCTATTTAATACTACCTTACTCTAGGGATTTAAACAAAGGAAAGGAAATGCATGCACAATAAACAGTTACAAAGATCAAAATCCAAAACAAACATATGCAAAAGCAAAACAAGCAAGTAAAAACATCAAAATAGAAATATAAACGCAAAATGCAATAGAATACAATCAAACTTCCAAAAATACAAAATGCAAACTCAAAACTTAATGCAAAACAATGAGATCATAAAATACTATACTTATAACTATACTTATAAGCTAATTCACAAAACAATTCTATCAAAACTATTGCAATGTATAAAATAGAAAACAAAACAAAAATAGGAAACATACAACAAACACAACATAGCTTAAGCTTTTACAAAAAAAAAACAGACCAATCTATCTAAAATTTAATTATGCAAAATGCATTCAAAACTAAGATGAAAATTCAAAACAATCTTCTTCTAAACTAAAACCTTATTATTATTACACAAACTCAAACTGTTACCCAGGACTATGCATCTAACTATTCTATCTAAAGAACTTAATCAGTTTCAAATATAAACTACATATATACATCTATAATACATACACATGTACAATATATACATTTTTCTAATGCCATTAAAACAGAACATCTGAAATCAGATGTCATATCTCATAGATAACTAAATCCCATAACAAGTAGTGAAATAATGTATCCTAACCATGTTTATGTTTATGTTGCATGCAAAAATACCTACCAAAACTTCAGATCCTCCATCTTCTCAGATGGTCTGATGAAATCTTTTCTCCAAAGTCCATGGCAGTAATATGTAATGTTGAATGCACCTAATAGGAAAATGTTCTATGTTACATGACACAAAATCCCACAAACATTTTTTTTTACCATAAAATAGATTTATTGTTTATACACCGTCCTTTGGAAGGATATACACACCTGAGTCCTCAGTGACATCCAAATGGCTATTTTTTTCCCCAGTGTAGAGATGTTAGGGAAAAGCTCATTAAATAGAACCCTACCCCTGCCAAATTAATAGGTTTTTGTCTAATTTTCCAATTCCCCCTTCCAATTGATAGTTCCCTACCTTCCTTTTCTTAAAAGGAGGCTTTTGGCACTTGGGTAGCTTTCAGGATAACTACTTCTAGATCAGGCTTTGAAACTCATGGATTGCTAACAGAGTCCAGCATTTCTTTAAAAACCAGGGATTCCAGGTAGAGGGAATGTAGTTGCAAATTCCTCCACCTTGTCTTTGAGGGCCTTGATAGCACCCTGATAATTCACATCCCCTGCAAGTTTCTCCTTGAATTCTTTCGTGGTGGCCTGAGGACCTAGGTCTTTTTGAGTCTGCACAGCCAGTTCTATTCCTTCATAAATAAATTGGGCTACTTGGTAGAAATCTTTTTCTAGTAGTCCTTGGGGGTCAGAGCTAGGGTCCCTAGTCTCAATCCACTGGGTCTTAATACACTTTTGCCTCCTGGGAATTCTTGTTACAAGCAATAGAGCAAGTTTCTAGCACCTTCTCAGCTCTTCCTCCATCAATGCCTTTGCTGCTTAGGTCCAAAAGAATCAAGTGGTTGTCAGAACCACCAGTTACTATGTGGTAACCCAGCTCCATTAGGGCTGCACTCAGGACTTTGCAGTTGGCAACCACCTGTTGCTGATAAGCCTTAAATGCAGGGGTCAAGGCTTGCTTCAGGGCTATATAAACTCCTGCAAGGGCATGGTTGTGAGGCCCTCCCTGTAGTCCTGGTAAAAAAGCTGTATTAATGAGCCACTCTAGATTGTACATCGTCTGTTTGCCCGTCTTAGGGTCCACACTGCGCACTTCTTTTCTAAAGGAGAACATAGCAGACCGATAGCCTCAAAGGGTCTTGTGTGTGGTGGTAGTCACCACATCACAGTATTCAAAGGGAGAGGGGGCTACTCCGGTGGCCACTAGTCCACTGATATTTGCCATTTCATCCATGAGGTATGCTCCATTACTGTCTGCAATCTTCCACATGAGGGTATAGTCCAGGTTCCTGGAATAGCAGCTGATTCCTGCAATGATCACTTTTGGGTGAAGAGTCAGGCATTTTCTTTTACTTTGTCATAGTCAATACAGCCAGTATCTGGGTTTACCTTATAGGGCATCGACTCAAAAAAGATGGAGGTGGCAGAGATTTTCTTCTTGTCTGTCATGAATCCATGGGTGAGGAGACCCTCATTAGGCAGGTCTAGACCCATAATCCTCCCATGTGGTTCCACTAGGGATGTGTTCACTGCAAAATTTCCAGGAGATCCTGAATATGGCTGAACATTGATGCCTCATTTTTGTGGGTCCAGGCCATAAACCTGCAGAGCCTTCTTCTGACACAGAATCTCCAATTCATCCACAAACTCAGTAAAACCATAATACCTCTGGCCTGGGTATCCTTCTGAGTACTTATTTTTCAAGCAAGAACCCAATGCTTCCAGAACTGCTCAACTTGCAAAATTCTCTGAAGCAATCACCCAGGCTTTTGACAATGGTTTTCCTTCTTAATGATTGTATACATCTCTATATCATTGTCCCTCAATGGCTGTGTCAGCATATTTTTTTGAGATTTCCAGAGGTTAACATCATAGTTCTCTCCATTGACTGTCAATGCCATATTTCTGGTCTAAGGATTCCTGAAACAAAACTTGACACCAATCCGGATTTGCAGTACTCACCAGCACCTTCTCCAGTCCTCCACAAACATTTGTCCATGAATCACCTGATCCTCTTCAGTGAAGAATCTTCTTTAAGGTCTCTATCTGTTTGTCACCTGGAAATTACCCACTTTCTGCATGATTTCCTCTGTTGTGTCTGGATTCTCTTCTGTAATACACTCCTCTTCAACAGTAATTATCCTTTCCTTACTGATTTTTCTTATTGCAAATTCAACTTGCCTGATGTAACTCTTAGCTTTCTGCTTCACAGCTGTTCACCAACTCTTCTCCTTCATCTCTAGCAATTTCTCCTTATTCTACCTCCACTATGTCTATACTTTCATCATCATTCCTATGAGTTAATTTTACATGGGACCAATGGGACCAAGAATCTCTTCTTAATACTTTCCCTGAAGGTGAAATTAACACAGTACATTAAAGACCAACCCAGAACTTTCTCATGTAGCAGATGTTTTGGCAAAATTTTTTACATATACCAAATCACCTGTCTGAAAATCATGGAGAGAATAATCCATTGGACCAGATTGGATCAATACTCCAATACCATGCAATTCTCTAAGTCTTTGTTGCAAAGCAACTAAATATGAAGCAATTTGACAACCTCCCCCAAACAGGGAAGTATAGACAGCCTTACAAGTTTTACCATGTAAAGAAGTATGACCAAATAGTATTTCATAAGATGTTACATACAAATCTGCTATAGGCCTTGAACTTGGGAAAAACAAAGTTACGGGAAGAATATCTGTCCATTTCAGATGAGTTTCAGCACAAATATTTCCCCACTATAGTTTTGAGTTCCCTGTTCAAATGTTCTACCTGACTTGAACTTTGTGGATGGTAAGGAACATGAAATGTAGGTGTTATTCCCAGATTCTCATAAACTGTTTTCAAAATGTCTTGAGTAAAATGATATCCTCTGAATCTTTGGTAATTGGAACACCAAATCTAGGAATAATCTCCCTAAGCAACTTCACTACAAAGCCAGCTGTATTCATAGTGGATGGAAATGCTTCAGGACATTTTGTTAAATGGTCAACAATCACAAGACAAAACTTGAATCTTCCAGCTTTTGACATACTTATATAATCTATTTTCAAATTCTTGAATGGACAATATGCCAAAGGTATGCCACCTAAGCCATTCTTTCTAAATGCACTTTGATTGAATTTTTAGCAACCAGAACAGCTACTACAGATCCTATTTGCAACAGTACTAATTCCCAATCCTACTCACAATCTCTTGACAGAATCCACAACAGCTTGTGTACCAAAATGCCCTTTCTTGTGAATGGCTTGACACAAATAGGTGTAAAAACCTTTTAGTAAGAGTGATTTCCCAGTGTCTTCAACCCATCTGCCATGTTCTTTCCTAGCTCCAAACTTCTCCTACCATGTTTGAATCTCAGAGTCTACATAAGCTTGTTGTAAATCAGCAGACTCAATAGTAGAAAGATTCATAACATAAACAGGAGAATTTTGGGCTGCATACTTTGCAGTTACATCAGCTCTATGATTCCCTTTAGACACTGAGCCTTTACCAAATGAATCACAGACAGCTATTTTGGTTTCTGTATAGCATCCAGCAATGCAGACATTATTTCTGCATGTGCAATTGGTTTTCCTGATGCTGTGATGCTGTAATAAAACCACACTGTTTCCAGATTTTCCCTGTTGCATAACAAACTAAAAAAAGCATAACAAAATTCTGTATAGATATTTGCAATTTTAACATCAGCTAGAAGACAGGATTGCTTCAATGTTACTAGCTCTGCTCTCTGAGCACTGATATTTCCAGGTAATGAGCCAAACAACAGAGTCTCAAATTCGGTGACCACTGCAGCTCCAGTACAGTGAACACCATTATACAAATAGAAAGAACCATCAGTAAACAAAACCAAGTCTATATTTTCAATAGGAGTGTCTTTCAAATCCATCCTAGGCAACTCCACCAAATCAACCACTTCCACATACTCATTTAATGGTTCACCATTTTTGGAAGATCAGGAAGAAACATAGCATGATTTAATATACTATACCTCTTCAAACAGATGTTCTCACTATTCAGTAGAATAATTTCATATTTAGAAATTCTATGATCTGAATAATTTTCTCATCAGTCTCTATTTGATGTGAGCAGAATACAGTTGATATTCCAAAAAAAGTCAGCTGATTTCTTGACTAACACAGCAGCAACAGCTATCTCCCACAGACAAGGTATAGTGCCTACAGCTATGGGATAAATCTGACACCTATAATACCCAATGAGACAATAACTTTGTCCCAAAGTCTGTGTTATCACCCCAGAAGTGATTCCCTTAGTCTCATTTACAAATAATTGGAAATATTTTGAATAGTCTGGGATACTCAAAGCCAGAACAGACAAAAATAGCTTTCTTAAGTTTTGCAAGCGCTTGCAGACAGTCAGGCTTAAATTTCAGAAGTTCAGGTTCTGTGTTCCTGGTGAAATCAGTAAGTCACTTTGTTACCTCACTGTAACCATGGAGCCATTGACAACAGAACCCCAATGTTCCAAGAATACCTCTGAGATACTTTATAGTTTTGGGAACAGTCAGTTTTAGAATATCAGCTATTCTCTTCTGAATGATACTCCTTGAACCCTCTGATAACACAAATTCTAGATATCTCACTCTAGGAAAAAGCCACTGTAATTTTGCCTTGTAGATCTTATTCCCATGCTTATATAATTCCAACAAAAGAACTCTTCTATCTCTAAGAAACACTTTGGCATTTGGGGCAGCAAGGTGGATATCATCCACAAAATGTGCCAATTTAGGGGGCAGCTGGGTGGCTCAGTGGATTGAGAGTCAGGCCTAGAAATGGGAAGTCCTAGGTTCAAATCTGGTCTCAGACACTTCCCAGTTGTGTGACCCTGGGCAAGTCATTTAACCCCCATTTCCTAGCCCTTACCATTCTTCTGCCAATACACAGTATTGACTCCAAGACAGAAGGTAAGGGTTTAAAAAAATGCACCAATTTGCTCTCCTTGAATGTTATAGTCTTAAGGTCTCTTTTTTAAAATTGTGAAAATTGACTTGGGGAGTCTGAAAACCCTTGAGGCAAAAGAGTCCAGGTATATGTGTCTTCTCCCAAGTAAAAGCAAAGATCTTTTGGGAATCCTTATGAATGGGAATAGAGAAAAAACATTGAGCATAGGTGTACCACAGTGAAATATCTTGCCTGGCTTGGTTTGGAAGAAATTATGACCTCCAGACTTGGTACAACAGGATGAGTTTTGATAACATAATCATTGAAAGCCCGTAAATCTTGAATAAAACAATACACAGGTCTGCCATTCTAATCTAACTTTGGATTTTGAATAGGAAGAATAGGAGTATTAAATTCTGAGAAGCAAGGAATTATGATCCCTTGTTGGATTAGGGATTCTACTATTGGCCTAATTCCCTCAATTGCTTCCTTGGTCAGGAGATTTTGAATTTTTAAAAATTTTAAACGTTATTTTATTTGGTCATTTTCATACATTATTCATTGGAAACAGAGACCATTTTCTTTTCCTCCCCCCCTCCCACCACCTCTCCCCTAGCCGATGCGCGATTCCAATGGGTATCACATGTGTCCTTGCTCTGAACCCATTTCCTTGCATTGCCATTATGGAGAAGTCCATTAGGTTTGATTGTACCACAGTGTCTCAGTATCTGTGTACAGTGTTCTGGTTCTGCTCCTTTCACTCTGTATCACTTCCTGGAGGTTGTTCCAGTCTCCATGGAATTCCTCCACTTTATTATTCCTTTGAGCACAATAGTAGTCCATCATCAACATATACCATAATTTGTTCAGTCCTTCCCCAATTGAAGGGCATCCCCTCATTTTCCAATTTTTTGCCACCACAAAGAGCACTGCTATGAATATTTTTGTACAAGTCTTTTTGTCCATTATCTCTTTGGGGTACAAACCCAGCAGTGCTGTGGCTGGATCAAAGGGCAGACAGTATTTTAGCGCCCTTTGAGCATAGTTCCAAATTGCCCTCCAGAATGATTGGATCAATTCACAACTCCACCAGCAATGAATTAGTGTCCCCACTTTGCCACATCCCCTCCAGCATTCATTAATTTCCTTTGCTGTCGAGTTGGCCAATCTGCTAGGTGTGAGGTAATACTTCAGGGTTGTTTTGATTTGCATCTCTCTGATTAGAAGAGATTTGGAACACTTTTTCATGTGCTTATTAATAGTTTTGATTTCTTTAGCTGAAGACTGCCTATTCATGTCCCTTGCCCATTTTTCAATTAGAGAATGGCTTGATTTTTTGTACAACTGGTTTAGCTCTTTATAAATTTGAGTAATTAGACCTTTGTCAGAGGTTTTTGTTATGAATATTGTTTCCCAATTTGTTGCTTCCCTTCTAATTTTTGTTTCATTAGTTTTGTTTGTACAAAAACTTTTTAATTTGATGTAGTTAAAATTTTGATGTTTTGATGACCACTGCTTTGTAATATAGTTTGATATCTGGGACTGCAAGGCCACATTCCTTTGTATTTTTTTTTCATTATTTCCCTGGATATCCTTGATCCTTTGTTCTTCCAAATGAATTTCATTATCATTTTCTCTAATTCAGTAAAAAAAGTTTTTTGGAAGTTCAATGGTTATGGCACTAAATAGATAGATAAGTTTGGGTAGGATGTTCATTTTTATTATATTAGCTCGTCCTACCCATGAGCAATAAATGTTTTTCCAATTGTTTAGATCTAGTTTTAATTTTGTGGAGGGTGTTTTGTAGTTGTGTTCATATAGTTTCTGTGTTTGTCTCAGCAGATAGATTCCTAAGTATTTTATATTGTCTCCAGTGACTTTAAATTGAATTTTTCTTTCTAATTCTTGCTGCTGAACTGGGTAGGAGATATATACAAATGCTGATGACTTATGCGGGTTTATTTTGTATCCTGCAACTTTACTAATGTTGTTGATTATTTTGAGTAGCTTTTTGGTTGATTCTCTAGGATTCTTTAAGTAAATCATCATATCATCCGCAAAGAGTGACAGGGTGGTCTCCTCATTGCCAATTTTAATACCTTCAATTTCTTTTTCTTCTCTAATTGCTACTGCTAGTGTTTCTAGTACAATATTAAATCACAAAGATGATAATGGTCATCCTTGTTTTACTCCTGATCTTATTGGGAAGGCTTTGAGTTTATCCCTATTGCAAATGATGTTTGCTGATGTTTTTAGATAGATAGTGTTTATTATTTTTAGGAAAGGCCCTTCAATTCCTATACTTTCTAGTGTTTTCAATAGGAATGGGTGTTGTATTTTATCAAAGGCTTTTTCTGCATCTGTTGAGATAATCATGTGATTTTTGTCATTTTGCTTGTTAATATGGTCAAATATGTGGATGGTTTTCCTAATATTGAACCATCCTTGCATTTCTGGTATGAATCCTACCTGATCATAGTGGATAATCCTTTTGATCACTTGCTGGAGTGTTATTGCTAGTATCCTATTTAAGATTTTTGCATCTATATTCATTAGGGAGATTGGCCTATAGTTTTTTTCTCTGTTTTTAACGTGCCTGGCTTTGGGAGCAGTATCATTTTTGTGTTGTAAAAAGAATTTGGCAGAACCCCTTCTTGGCTTGTTCTGTCAAATAGTTTGTATAATATTGGGATTAGTTGTTCTTTGAATGTTTGATAGAATTCATTTGTGAATCCATCTGGAACTGGGGATTTATTCTTAGGGAGTTCTTTAATGACTTGTTCAATTTCTTTTTCTGATATGGGATTCTTTAGGTAATTTATTTCTTCCACTTTTAATCCAGGCAATTTATATTTTTTATTCCATATCACCTAGATTGCCATATTTGTTGCCATATAATTTGGCACAATAGTTTTTAATGATTGCCTTAATTTCCTCTTCAGTAGAGGTGAGGTCTCACTTTTCATCTTGGATACTGTCAATGTGGTTTTTTCTTTACTTTTTTAATTAGACTGATTAGTATTTTGTCTATTTTATTTGTTTTTTTTCAAAGTACCAGCTTCTAGTCTTATTCATTAAATCAATAGTTCTTTGATTTTCAATTTTATTGATTTCTCCTTTGATTTTTAGGATCTCTAATTTAGTCTTCCTCTGAGGATTTTTAATTTGTTCACTTTCTAGTTTTTTAATTTGCATGCCCAATTCATTGACCTCTGCCCTTTGTAATTTGTTTATGTAAGAACTCAAGGATATAAATTTCCCCCTGAGTACTGCTTTGGCTGCATCCTATAGGTTTTGAAAGCATGTCTCACCATTGTCATTTTCTTCAATGAAGTTATTAATTGTTTCTACGATTTGTTCTTTTACTAGCTGGATTTGGAGAATCATATTGTTTAATTTCCAATTAATTTTTGATTTATCTTTCCATGTACCCTTACTAATTATTATTTTCATTGTATTGTGGTCTGAGAAGGTTGCATTTATTATTTCTGCCCTTTTGCACTTGTTTTTAATGTTTTTGTGCCCTAATACATGGTCAGATTTTTGTGAATGTACCATGTGCTGCTGAAAAGAAGGTGTATTCCTTTTTGTCCCTATTTATTTTTCTCCACATGTCTACTAACTCTAATTTTTCTAAGATTTCATTCACTTCTCTTACCTCTTTCTTATTTATTTTTTGGTTTGATTCATCTAGTTCAGATAGAGGAAGTTTAAGACCTCCCACTAGTATAATTTTTCAAAGTATTTCTTCCTTGAGCTCCTCTAGTTTCTCCTTTAGAAATTTGGATGCTGGACTTCTGGTCAAGATGTCAGCTTAAAGAAAGCTAAAGTTCAGATCTCCAGAAACCCTTCCCTACCGAACTCAAACTATATGCTCCTAAGGCACCGAAATTCAAAATGAACAACAGCATAGACCTCGGGAATCCTCCTCCTGGACCTGGACCTGGATTAAAAGGTATGCTCCCCCCCAAAAGCCAGAACACGAGATCACTTGGACCTAAGGGGTAGGGAGAAGGAAGGTCCCAGGACCCATCCCCCCAACCCAGAGCACTGAGTCTGAGGCATCAGAGGGAATCACGCGTTAGCTATGGGAGGTGTGGGGGGGAGGAAAAGAAAATGATCTTTGTCTTTAATGAATAATGCTTGGAAATGATCAAATAAAATATTATAAAATTAAAAAAAAGAAATTTGGAGATGCTATACCATTTGGTGCATACATATTGAGTACAGATATTTCCTCATTGTCTATACTGCCTTTTATCAGGATGTAATTACCTTTCCTATCTCTTTTAATTAGATTTATTTTTACTTTGGCTTTGTCAGATACCATGATTGCGACTCCTGTCTTCTTTTTATCAGTTGATGCCCAATAGATTTGGCTCCATCCTCTTACTTTCACCTTATGCATATCTACCTTCCTCATGTGTGTTTCTTGCAGACAGCATATGGAAGGGTTTGGATTCTAATTCACTCTGCTATTCACTTGCATTTTATGGGTGAGTTCATTCCATTCACATTAAGAGTTATGATTACTAGCTGTGTATTTCCCAGCATTTTGATTTATACTCCTGGTCCTGCCTTTTCTTCTTTCACTATTTCCTTCTACACCAATGTTTGTTTATTATCAGTCTCCCTAGTTCCCCCCCCCTTATTTTACTTCCCTTTCTACCCCCTTCCTTCTTATTACCCCCCTTATTTTCCCCTGTAGTCTTTTTAAAATTTTCCCCTACCCTTTCCCTCCCTTGTACTGCTTCCCTCCCCACCAGTCCTTTTTTTACCCTTCTACTCCCCTATAGGGTACAAATCTATTGTCTGCTCCAAGGGATTGGATTGTTCTTCCCTCTTTGGGTCAGTTTCAAAACACGTAAGAGTTGAGTATTTCCTATCTCCAACCTCTTTACCCTTCCAGTGTATATATGTTCTCCCCCCTTCCACCATGAGCTTCTTTGTGACATATAAATTTATCCCCATTTCTTTCTTTTCCCATTTATTTTAGTATTAACCTCTTTTTTATCTCTGCTTGTATAAAATATATATACATATATATATATATATAGACATGCATATGTATTTATGCATGCATATATCTGTATACCTATTTATGTCTTGTCCTTTCATCCTATACAATTTGTCACTATTCCCTCTAAGTGTAATTCTTCTACCTGCCCAGGTGATAGCAACAGTTTTTAACAGTTACCAATAACCTCTTTTCTTATAGGGATACATATCATTTTAACTTATTGAGTCTCTTAAATTTTTTTTGTTGTTATTTTATTTTGTTTTACTTTTCCCCTCCTTTTTAATTACCTTTTGATGATTCTCTTGAGTTCTGTGCTTGGACATCAAATTTTCTGTTCAGGTCTGGTCTTTTCTTTACGAATGCTTGGAATTCTTCTATTGTGTTGAATGACTGTACTTTCACCTGTAAGAATATAGTCAGTATTTGATTCTTGGTTGTAGACCTAGTTCCCTTGCTTTCTGGAACATCATATTCCATGCCTTTCAGTACTTCAGTGTGGATGCAGCCAGGTCCTGCGTTATCCTCACTGTGTTTCTGTAGTATCTGAATGGCTTCTTCTTGGCAGCTTATAATATTTTTTCTTTGGTCTGATAGTTTTTGAATTTGGCTATAACATTCCTGGGTGTTGTCAGTTGGGGATTAAATACTGGAGGTGATCTGTGGATTCTTTTCAATCCCCACTTTCCTCACTTATTCTAGGATATCGGGGCAGTTTTCCTAAATAATTTCCTTTAGTATTATGTCCAGGCTTTTTCTTTTGTCACTGTCTTCTGGTAGACCAATGATTCTTAAATAGTCTCTTCTCGAATGATTTTATAAATTGTCTGTTTTGTGAATGAGATGCTTCATATTTTCCTCAAGTTTTTCATTCTTTTCATTTTGTTTTATAGTGTCCTTCTTCTGTGTCAGGTCACTTAATTACAGTTGTTGTGTTCTGGTTCATAAAGACTGGATTTCATCCCTGGCTTTTTGGTCATCCTTTTCATTCTGGTCTGATTTTCTTTGAAGGTCGTCTTTCATCATCTCCTTTGCCTCATTTTCCAGCTGGTTGATTTTGGCTTTCAAGACACTATTTTCTCATTTTAGTTCTAGTGCCTCTGTTTCCAGATGTCTTATCTTAATTTTTAAGTTCTTTCCCCAATTTTCTTCAGCTTCTCTTAATTATGTTTTGAGTTCTTCAACAGCCTGTGTCCAATTTGCTGGGATTTATGATTTATCATTTGCTGATCTCTCCCCCTCTGTTCCATTTGCTGAGTAGAAGCTGTCTATTGTAGTTTCTTTCTTCTTTTTCTGTTGTTTGCTCAAATTCACCCCTTCTTTACTCCATGTATTTGTCTGTGCTCTTGCTCCTCTCATTTTTTTTTGGGGGGGGGCTTCTGTCAGTTTCCCCTCTTAAAGCTTTAACAGGAGATCTCTCTGTGTAGTCTCTGGTAGAGGTTTGCTGGGGTTTGAGCTTCCCTGCCCTCTGGAGGCTTTTTGATTGGATTAAATTCCAGTAGTCAATGCGGATGGGTGTGGAGCCTGGGCTTCCCTGAGTTCTGGAGACTTTTGATGGGATTAAGTTCAGCTTAGTTGTGCTGGGTGTGCTCTGAGTCCAAAACGTCCTGGAAGGCTGGAGCAAATATGGAGGATCTCCACAGCTCTGACCAAGCTGCCAGGTCTGTGATCCCTCTCTAGCTCCTTCCCAACCATCTGTGTTGGATGCTCTGAACTTGGCACAGTCCTGCTCGCAAGGTATGCCCTCCAGACCAGCCCTTTTTCCTGCCCATAATTTCCCACTGCCACTAGCATCTCAGCACTCTAGGTTGGAGGGGGGATGGGTCCTTGGACCTTCCTTCTGTCTTTCCCTTAAACCCAAGTGTTCTCAGATTAAGGTTTTTTGTGGGACCTTCTTTTTGAATTAAATCCAGCAGGAGGGTTCCTTGGCTCTGTCTTGTTATTAAGTTTGTTTTTTAGTCCCCTGGGAGTATTTAGTTTGTGATTGGTCAGGAAGGGTATTCAGAGTCTGAACTTTTGCTCGTTCTAGGCCACTATCTTGACTCTTGAGGTGCACAGGAAAATGGCCCTCCTTTGGTCTTTACCCTGACTGGAGTAGCAGATTTAAAAAAAAACACATCTGTAGAAGATTTAGACCAGAGATTCTTAGGGATGTCATCATGTATTGTATGAACTGAACCTGATTCTCCCTTGGTATTCACTGAATCTAAGAAAAGCATTGGAAAGTTTTTCAAAGATTCCTCTGGAAGATGCAATGAAATCTCTCCATTTGGAATACAGTGGATCGTTGCCCTCAGTTTACACAAAGATCTCTTCCTACGTGTTTCATTGTGCAACGTGGCAAACAGAGAAAAACATGTTTTACAGACAATGGTCCCAAAGAAACAATCTTTGAGTGCAATTTGGCTACTCTTGGTGGTCTTTCTATAGCTCCCACAACTTCCATTGTACCAATAGCCCTGCAATTTTCAGGAGGAGTTTGTAACACAGATTTGCTTGCCTGTGTGCCAACCAAAAGATCATAAATATGGTCTCCAATAGTCACAGACATATGTGATTCCATATATGGTGGTTGTAATGTTTCCAACACCAGAGTCAATACAGTCACATCAGTGCAAAGCTCAGTCACCTCCTGTCCATCCAAACACACATCTGCTTGAACTCCATGACTTTGCCAGGATTTTACATCTATAACACATTTCTCAGATTTAACACTATTCTCATTGGTCCCATTATATTCTGCATTAGTGCTATTGTTCATCCATTTCACATTCTCCATTGTCATCCATTATTGCACAATCCATAGAATTCTCAGACATTATTACATCAAGATATTCTTGTTCCCCACATTCACTAACATTAATTACATTTCCTCTTGTTTTAATTACATTGTACACTGATTCATTTACATTATCCCCATCACATCCAATATCTGTAATCATAAATCCCTTTTGAATTGATTTACCCAACACTGGAGATCTCTGTGTAAACATTCATAAGGAATAGGCACCTTTGTTCTGATCCCCCCTTCTGGCAGCCAGCTACCTGGGAAAAATAGGACTAGCTCCCGATTTTATGTAATCTTGCATGGTGAGCAGCTCTGGAGCTTGCATTCCTTGGCAGCAAGGATTAGTGCATCCATTTGAATTACCCTGTCCTTGGTATTGGGATTATCTATTTGTACTATTATTTTGCCACCCAAAAGATTTTTTTCCTCCAGCTATTGTTGTAATTCCCATTATTCCTGTTTAGTTAACTAGAAAATTGCCCCCTTAAGATGACAATCTCTAAAAAAATGTCCTAAGTGATTACATAAGAAACATCTTTGAGCTTCTGATCTTCTCTGTCTTGGCACAAATTTTGTTTCAGGGTGCACTGATTTCAAAGCAGCCACAGCCTTTATTTCTTTAATATTACTATCCTTGATTTTCTTATTAGCTTCCTACAGTTGCTTTTTCAGATCTTCAATTACCCCACCCTTTTCTTCATAATGTTTGTCCTTATCTGCCTGAGAGACATAAAAAGCTTTCCTTTTCAGATCTGCCAAACCCAAACTTTTCCAATCAGGGCAATTAGTTTCAAAGAAATTCTTAACCATATTGCAAGAATTCTTAATGCATTATCTCCTGATATGGGCAACAGTATCCTCAGATAATACACCCATTCCTAATTGAATTTTGGCTGCAACCATTAACTTGTCTAAATATGTTGCAGGTGACTTTCCAATCTTCTGCCTTATTCTCTCAAATTTAGATGAGGGGTCAGGCTGTTTTGAATGGGCTTTTATAGCCTCTAGAATGGATTCCCTAGCTGGAAAGTAACAGAACATGGAGTTAAATAAGTATTTCTGCATGTTTCCTTAATAAATTGCTCCCTTTCCCTTCTAGTGATCAATTCTTCTGTCAACAAAGAAAAATCAGCAAAATCAGGGTAAAAAAATTTAATAGCCTATTTGAATTCCTTGATAACTTTATGGGGATCATCATAAAATCAAGATGTTCTCCATTTAAGTGAATCTAAATTGGCTGAGGCAAACTGTGTGTTCTTACATGCAAGACCCCTATATCTGGTGTTACATAGGCCAATTTACACAAAGGAATCAATGAAGTAACCTTGGTATTTAATGCCTCAGTTTCCCTACCAAGCCTAGAAGGTTGTTGAGATGTTTCAGCATCCCCCTCAACATGATGATCACTTTCATTAACCTTATCATGTTTACACCACCACCACAACATTGCTTCATTTTATTTAACTTAGCCTGTAGTGCAATAGCCATCAACTTCAGTTCAGGGTCCCTAAATGCCATACAAACAACAGCTTTGAACTTATACATGATAGCCATTAAAACCCATTTAAGTTTGTAAAGGCATCCAACAATAACCAATCCTATAGGTATATAGAAACATACCCTTTGTACAGTAAGTTGCATGGCTGGTGTAAAAGCATGCCATCCTAACACTTCATAACAATAACCTGAGATGACCACCAGGAGAAAATATGGCACCAACAGTAAGTTGGTATATACAGTCTCTAACAGTCAAGTAACCATTATGGCCATATAGTAGGAGTACCCTGGAGACTGTAGGTTTAAATACAATGGATAATTAAAATTGCCTTCCACTGTGATATTTCAAAGTGACCCATAGGAAAAAAACAAACCTCTGCCAAAATTCCACTAGCCTCCTGGCTTGATTGTCAGATCTTCTAGCAGTATAGCTAACCAGCTTCAGAATTCCACTGGCAGCCTGGAATGAAGTGGGTCTTCTTAACTTAGTCAGAACTTGGATATTTCATAAACCTGTGGATAAAGGTAAGATCATCTAATAAAATACCTTACTAATAAAACTTTAATTTTGAAAATGCTTAATTAATTTTTGAAAATGTTTGAAAGATATTCAAAAGAAATCTGAGAATCTGTATTTTTTTTTCCTTTTCAGAAGCAGAGTTCTAGGGTTGACCAATGTGCCTAAGTCAGTATATATGACTTCAGATTCAAGATTGGGATGAAATGAATCATTCTTGGAATATATAGTAGCCAACAGAAGCAATTCTACATACATATATCAGGGGAAAGACATTCAGAGTAGTAAAATGATATTCAGAGAGGATACAACCTTGATTCAGTTGAGAGAAGTTTCTCTCTACTGATGTTAGTCATGTTGCTCATGTCAGTCAGACAATGGAACTGGACTTCCTTATCACATTTTTCAGGTTCTCTGGTGACTAGGAAACCATGTCATCTAATGTAGCCCTTTGTCCCCTGAGCCAATCAAGTCTCAAAGATAATTTTAATATCTTAAAAATTTCTAATTCTTCCATTTTAATAGGTTGTACATATATTATCATACAATAGATATTTCTGTGTTCATCATGTTGTGAAAGAAGACACACATTGCCTACATTAGAGAAAAGTTCATGGAAAAGATAAAATAAAAATGTATGTTTCGATTTGCATTTGGATTCCATCTTTTCCTTCTATGGTGGTGATGGATGTTCTTTTTTTGGTCATTAGTCTCTTGGAGTTGTGGATCCTTGCTTTGTTGACAATAGTTAAATCATTCCATTGATCATCATATATTATTGTTATTGCTGTGTACAACATTCTTTTTGTTTTGCTCACTTCACTTTACATCACTTCATAAATGTGTTTCCAGGTTTTTTGGGGATCATCTTATTTGTCATTTCTTATGACACAATAATATTCCATAATCTGCATATACTACAACTTGTCAAGCCATTCCCCAATTGAATTCTTTCATTTTCCAGTTTTTTTGCCACCACTAAAAGAACTGCTATAAATATTTTTGTATAGGTAGTCCCCTCCCCCATCATCTTTAATCCCTTTGGGATACAGACCCAGTAGTGGTATCACTGGGCCAATCAATATCTTTTTTATAATTCTTTTTTTTCATTTTAGAATCAATACTGTGGATTGGTTCCAAGCAGTAAGGCTTAAGCAATAGGGGTTAAGTGACTTGCTCAGGGTCACATAGCAAGGAAATGTTTGAAGCCTGATTTGAAACCAGGATCTCTTCTCTCTAGGCCTAGCTCTCAATCCACTGATCCATGTAGCTGTCCTCTCAATCAATATCTTTTAATAAAAAGAACTATCTTAATTTACATTAGGGTTAGAGACCCTAGTAGATAATCTTCCTAGTACAGGGACTAATGGCTATGGGAAACTGTACATGTCAAATTTGGTTGATGAATTGGCTAGTTCTGCTGGATGGCCTTTCCCCCCCTCCTTTTGCTTACTTATTTAAAAGGGTGTCTGTCTAGCAGGGGGGGCTATTGGAAAATGAAGTTGATGTTAAATCAAAAGATATATATAAAAACTTGAAAAGAAGTTTTAAAAATGCTTAGTTACTTTAATTCTTGAGTAATAAATTCAGGGCAAAGCTTTTCTTACTCTTAGAAATCCTTTGAAACCTTTCTTGACACATTAATACTACATAATATTATTGGGAGATTTCCCTCAGGACTTTATTGTCTTTCAATATAGAACTTTTTGCATTAAGATCTATGCTTTAGAGTAATAGAATATAGGCTTCTTGAAATGGCAAAGTAGCCTGGCATTTAAGCCACTGTCGTGCTTATTTTTGTGCTATCCTTCATATGGTTTATCTTTTAGGCAAACTGTACTACTATATTTCCCAGTTTCATCCTGCCCTCTCTCTTGACTATTTACATTCAAGCAGGTTGTTCCCAATGCCTGAAATTTGCTCAACATCTATCCTAGGTGAAATCTTTCTCTCAGGGCCAACTCAAGTGCTACCTCTGCAATGAAATCTCCCCTTCCATCCCTGCTTCCCCTGTTGTATTCCACCAACTGAAAGATATTTTTCATCAAATCCTCAGATTTTTTTAGAGCACTGCATCTAGCTTTGTCCTTAATTCATTCTGCTTCCTTCAGAACATGTCATGTCTCCACTACTGCACTCTAAACTCCTAGAAGTTAGGATGTGTCATTTATTTTTCTTCATTTCTACAATCCCTAGCAAAGAGTTCTACACATAATGATTAAATATTCTATAATTAACACTTATGTGCATGACCTTGAGCAAGTAATCTACTTCATTTCAGTTTTCTCATCTGTAAAATGAAATTGTTGTTAGATAATTTAGATAGAAAGTTAGATAGTTTCTGAGGTTTTTCTCCCAGCTCTGGACTATGATTATATAATTGATTAATTAATTAATCATTAAAGTTAATTGAAATGAATAAATGTTCCTTGTTGAATTAAGCTGAATTGTTGAATTGTTAGGAAGCCAGATAACTGATAAAGAAATGTTCACACTTAGTGTGAAGTTACAGCATTTCTCTGGATTCAACATTTATTAAATGTCTACTATATATACAAAGGCAATGTGTTTGGTCATAATCAAAAGTCTCTCCCTTCAGGGATCTTACATTCCCCTATGGAGGCACACACAAATTAATCAACATAGTGTACTACAAAGTAATTTCAAAAGAGAGAGACTTTTGGGGAAATGGATGAGGAAAGACCTCTCCATAGTGTTACAGGAACTGTTCTTTAAAGGGAGTCACGGATGTGAATTTATTGAAGTGATTGCAAAACAACCCTGCTTCTCTTTGCTTTTTAAGCATTCTGGAATAACTAGTTCTAGGTCTCTATTTCAAATACTTATTCAGTGGAATGAGCTTGTGTTGCTCGGTGAATGATACACCTGTAGGAATGAAAGCATCTTATCTAAAATAACATGTTAAAGTTAATTTTTATTTTCTGCCTGTTTAAATGCCATAAACTACCATTTCCTGCATTAAGTTTAAGACCATTAGAGACATTTCTTCAGGCGCTTTGGTGTCTTAAATAAAAGTGAATATATAGAAGGCAAGTCACTTCCTCCTGTTCCCGCACTCCCTAACTGTCTTGAAGTTCTCTTTCTGTCTTCCTGGGCTGGGACTGGCTCACTGAATCTTTTTTCCCCTGTGATATCAGGTCAGGGAAGTTACCTGGAGGAGTGACTACATACCTAAAATATACTATTAGTGTACTAGGGACAACTTGATGTTGAGTGTGGTATACAATCTTTTTATTCACCATTGTAGCTATTGAGCTACCACTAATATGTTTCCTATTTGCAAAAAATACACAAAAACCCCTAAAACAGAAGACATTTACAAACCAAGAAGACAAAAAGGAGTAATCAAAGTATCACAGCCCACACATAAATGGGGTTCATACATTAACACAAATGCATACAGTATCCATAAAGGAGGAGAATGGGTACATATAAAATTGTGAGTGGAGTAGATGAATAAGGAAATCCATATGCTCTAGAATTCCATGAGTCCAGACTGCAGGATTTGATATTCTCTGTAGGGAATGGTTTACAACTCACATCTTCTTATAAGCAAGAGTATTCCTCTTCTGGGTTTTTCCACTTTTTTTGCTGGACAAAGCTACTTTTCTGCTACTCTTGGGCCATGGAGGCAGTATTAAATTCTCTTAATAAATGGTACTATTACAATTTTTCAGTGACAAGCAGTTTGTTTTCTTGTGCTTCAAAGAAAATTTTTCCTTATCTATCCAGAAAAACAAAACAATTAGAGAGCATCACAGTTAAGTCTTTAAGAGATTTCTCCTTTCTCAAACTATAGGTAGATGGCAACCAAGGACCATCTGCTTTCAAACCACTGAGGACTGGGTGGTTTCCCCTAATCAGCTCCCAGTATCAAAGCTCTTCAATAAAACCAGCTTCCAGGGCTAGTACAGAGATTGTCTCTCATGAAAATCTCAATCCATAGATAGTACTAAAGAACAAGGCAGATAAACCCAGCCATATCTTCTCACCGCAGTGGGTTCTGCTTTCTTCATTCAGCCTCTCGGCATCAATGTTTTTCTCCAGTTCTCATCAACAAAACCAGTTTTCTCCTCACTCACATCAGTACTAGAGAAGCAGCTGGCTTTATGTTTATTTTTCTTAGTTAAATTGCTTTTTCTTCCTCTCTCCCTTGGCCTTTGCTTCACCACTTCTTGCATCTCTGTCTCTTTTTTTCAGGTGACTCCCACTAACTCTTCTGAATTAAAGCAGTTCTCTCTAGTGAAAAGTGATTCATTCCTATCTTATGATGAAAAAACTCCAGATCCATTTGTTTATCAGACATATCACAATTAACTCTCACAAAAATAGTTCTGTGAAGAAGAATTTCCTAGTAATAAACTACAAGGTACTGAAAATAGTCATATTCAAATCAGCTCCTGGGAAACCATGTACAGCAGCTATCTTTACAATCATAAGTCAGTAATTATGCCTTTGTGCTATTTTCAAGTAATTTTTTAAGTCCTTTTATTTGAGGGATTGTCCGAACAGGTGCCCTGAACTATATCTTTAAATTATTTTTTTCTTTTTAATACAAAAGGTAATTTTTTCTGTCCTTTAAACAAAATGATCACACATAAAAGGGACAATGCCTCATATGATCTTAAGTTTAGCAATGAAAGGCATGCAGAAGAATCTCTAACCCAGCCTTCTAATTTTACAGATGAGGAAATACAGGGCCAAAAAAGAGTAAGTGAATTGCCTAAATTTGCATAAATAATAATTACTAGACATGGATTTAAACCTGTTATTTTAATCTAATCTAGAGGCAGTTTTTTCCCCTACTATACCACTATACCACAATCAATCAAATAAATTTTCTTCTAAAAAATTTCTAAAACAAAAAACATGCAGGTAAACTTCAAATCTTTACAACCTTATCCATTTTTTTACATTTTCAGGCTAACTATAGATTACTCCCTTTCACCTAACTATGGTTAGCTACAATGTCTTAACTATTTGCTGTTCTGCATGAGGCTCTATTATCTATCTCCATGCCTTTGTACTGGCATTACCCACATCCCTAAAACTGACTCTTTTCCTCCCCATCTAAGCACTCCTGAGTTCCTTAAAAACTCAGTTCAGCTGTGACCCTTTCCATTATCCTTTCTTGATTCTTCATCTGATCCCATGTTAGTGTTTCTCTCCTAAAGCTTTTCTTAATTATTGTTTACATGTTATAAATTTTACATAATATATACACATATATCTTAATCGTCCTGAAGACAAGTGCCATCTCACTTTTATCATGGTATGACCAGTAATTAGCACATCATTGCAAATTCAGTAGGTGCTTAATAAATACTCATTGATTAATTTTCATTGATCAGTTTTACTCACCATCACTTGAACTATGACTAGTATTTTCTTTTAAGCTTAATTGTTGAAACATTACCCAATGTCATGGACTTTTATTCTGGCATAACAGAAAGAATGCTTGATTTGGTGTCAATCACTGAGTTTAAATCTTGACTCTGATATTTACTGTACTCCACATGTGACCTTAATAGCAAGATATTTTCCTTTTCATGCATGTTTATTATCTGCAAGAGGAGATGAGTTAGACTAGATAACCTCTAAAGTACCCTCCAGCTCTAAATTTATGATCTAATGAACAATTCTCTTTCAAAATGTATATGAGTGTTTGTATGTGTGTATTTTAAAGGCTACTGATGAACCTATTCTAGTTTTCCAACAATATCCAAATAATTATTAATTGGTCAGAGACATGTGTTCATTTGTTTAGTTAGGTCCTAGTTACCCTAAATTTAGCTCAAAACAATAACAACAGAAGACACCCTCTTATGCCAAAACTTTAGAAATGGGCACCACTACACCTACTGAAAGCAATTATAAAACCATTACCTCTGTTTACAAAGTACACACAGCCAAATGATCCAAAGTCAAGCTGAGCAAAGGTTGGCCCATCTGTTCTTTGACTCAGTGAGTCCCACCTCTATGAGTTCTTGCCAGTGATGTAATTCCCCCAAAGAGAGACTGACAAATGCATTGGTTCTGAGCTGGTGTGTTAGAATCTTCAGTCAATGATGGTTGCTCTTTTCATTAGCTATATATCATTTAAGCTATATGCTTATTGGCAAGGTGCCTCCTGGACTCCTTCTGTCTAATTCTTTTGTAGTTTGCATGTAATAGCCTATTAAATTGACATGTAAATGATTCAGACCCATATTGCTTATGGGCACTGGGGTTTTTCACAAAATATTATCAGTTTAATTATTTTCCTTTCTCCTGAAGGACTTTTAGTTTTGCTCATATAGCTTTTCAAGTTCTTAAGATCTGGGAAAATAGAGCAAACATAAGAAAAGAAAATATTAGAGGGGACCTGGGGAGACAGTCACTAATAAAATATTGATGGAACTGTGAATTGATCCAATCATTCTGGAAAACAACTTGAAATTATGCCAGATAAGTGATTAAGCTATTTTAAACTTTTGTCTCTTATCCTAACACTGGGCATGTGCCTTAAGAAAGCCAAAGAAAGAAAAAAAAATGCCACAAACAGCAAAATAAATATTTATAGCAGCATTTTTTAAATCAGAGCAAATATAAAGGCAACATGAGTTAGCAGATCAAAAATGACTTTTAAATCAAGAAAGACTTGGGTTTCAATTCTGCCTCTGACACATGTTGGCTATGCAACCTTGAATGTGTCTTTAAAACTTGATCCATAGGAAACTCACTAAGCCCTGAAGATAGTCTATAATGGTAGCCCTTTAGGAGAAGTTAACTCTACCAATGAAATCAGAGGGCTGTTTAAAAGGAAAAAATAAACACATGAAGCAATTAGGAAAGAAAAAATTAAAAACTTAGAACTAGTAAAATAAGTAGGTGTCTACTGTTTGAAAAATGGCTTAACCAACAGTGGTATAATAATATCATTGAATATAACTATATAATAAGTTATGAAGAATATGAGGTATGTAGAAGAAAGGGGCAGATTTGTATGAGTTGATGCAAAGAGAAATCAGAACAATATCAATGATACATATTATGACTACAGCAATATAAATGAAAGGTTCACTAAAGGAAGCTAAACTGCTAATTAACTAGAAATAAAGTTATCATCCAGGAGGGCACATAATGAATTCTTGACTAGATCTTCTTGGCAGAAAGGTAGATGACTCTTCTGGCAGAATATTTTATACAGTGCATTGGGTGTTTTTCCTTATTGTTGGCCTTTTTTACATGTAAGTTTTCAAATTTGGTGGAAGGATAGAAGGTAGATAATTCCAAAAATGAGTGAATATAACAACAAAAGGCATATATAAAACTCATTTTAGAAAAAAAAAATTCTTAAGAACTCTAAGATTCAGTCTCAGTTCTCATGGAATAATTGCAGTAGCTAATCACAACTACATTTAGTGTGCTACAACTAAAGCTATCCTTCCCCTATTAGACTTCAGGGAACCTGAGAATGTTCCCTGAGCTCAAAGCACTCTGTTCACTAGCTCTGGTGCCTGGAAATCCATGATTAGAAATGTCTTCCTTTCCTTAAGATGTAATCACCTCTGAAGAAGACTAGCCATTTAAATAAATCATACTGGTGACTATGTTGGTTTAGGAAACTACTGGTGAGAAAGCCCCTTCAACCAACACGGATCAACAACCATACTTCAACTTAGTCTTAAAGAAACTTTGGAAAGGACAACCAGACCATCTACTTGTGACTTCTGTTTTCTCCTCAGTGTCTTCTCAAGGAGTCTTTCTTTAGACTTGATTCAAGCACCCTGTTTCTAGTTTCAGTCTTTATCTCAAGGTCTTCTCCTGGCTTCAAAAGGGCCATTGTTCTTAGACCAGCTGCACTTCTAATTGCCAGCTCTATCTCTTCTGGCTTCTCCAACTCATTGCTTCACCCCTTCTTGATGTGAGGGACTCCTGGGTCTGGCAGGACACAATTTCTCATGAGGACGAACCTTAGTCTATTCAATCTTTACTTCCCACCACCAGTTAGTTACTCTGCTTGATTGCACTCTAGGAAAAACATACTTCCTCCAGGGTAAACATGCCACCAGAAATCTCATCATCATAGAGATTTTTTTCAGTTTTCCTCCTCAACAGGTCCTCAGTATTTACAGAGGACACTATCTTGATTGGACGGTTATAAATTGGAACAAAAACCTCCTCTCAAAGCCACTCAGAAGTTTACTAGTTCTTTCCATTTCAATCACTGGAATGTCTGCTCTTTTCTTTCATTTAATCTAATATTTATGTAGCACTTTAATATTTTCAAATATGTATGTAATCTTCCCAAATTGGCCTTCGCCTCTTTTTCTCCCACTGAATGTAAAAGAAAATTAAAACCTCCATTAGTAACATTTGTAGTCAAGCAAATAAATTTCCACATTGGTCAGGTTTTTGTCTATGTTTATATTTACACAATCTATATCTATAACTTACCAATTTATCTCTCTACATGGATGTATATATATACATGCATACCCCATGTGTATTTGTGTATAAATTTTGAACTCAGTCATTTATTTCTATATCAGAGGTAAATTTTTTCAATATTAATCCTCTGGAATCATGATTGGCCATTTCATTGAAGAGAATCTCCATTATTTCAAAGTTGTTTTTCTTTGTTATCTGATCTTTGTATAAATTCTTTAGGTTCTCTTAACTTCATTCTGCATCAGTTCATGTAAGTCTTCTCAGGTTTCTGGAAAACTACTCCCTTTATTATTTCATACAGCACTATGGCATTCCATCACATTTATGTACTATAACTTGTACATCCACCCTTCAACTAATAAGCACTCTCTGGGGGCAACTGGGTGGTTCAGTGCATTGTGGGTCAGGCCTAGGGATGGGAGGTCCTGGGTCCAAATCTTATTTCAGACACTTTCTAGCTCTGTATCCCTGGGTAAGATACTCAACCCCCATTGTCTAGCCATTACCACTCCTCTGCCTTAGAACCAATTCAAAGTATTAATTCTAAAGCAGAAGGCGAAGGGTTTAAAAATTAAACACTAACTCAGATTCTTATTCTTTGCTCTCCTAAAAAGTGGCGTACATACATACATACATACATACACATTTTTATAGCTCTTCAGGAGTTGTTTTCTTATGACTAATCCTTTCCTGTGTTTCTGTCTCCTCCAACTTACCTATTGAATGACTGTATTTTTATACCAAATTCACTGTATCTCTCTCTCTCTCTCTCTCTCTCTCTCTCTCTCTCTCTCTCTCTCTCTCTCTCTCTCTCTCTCTTTCTCTCTCTCTTTCTCTCTCTCTCTCTTTCTCTCTCTCTTTCCCTCTCTCTCTGTCTCTCTCTGTCTCTCTCTCTGTCTCTCTTTCTCTCTCTCTTTCCTCTCTCTCTCTCTCTCTCTCTCTCTCTCTCTCTCTCTCTCTCTCTCTCTCTCTCTCTCTCTCTCTCTCTCTCTCTCTCTTTCTCTCTCTCTCTCTCTCTCTCTCTCTCTCTCTCTCTCTCTCTCTCTCTCTCTCTCTCTCTCTCTCTCTCTCTCTCTCTCTCTCCATGCATTTTCCTTCCTTTGACCAGTTCAGATGAGAGTGAGGTTCAAGTGTCAATTATCTCCACCTTTTTATTACATAGATGTCTGCTTGCTCACCCATTTTATGTGACATAAATTTCTCTAACCTTCCTTTTTTCTCCAACCCTGACATCAGTGAATTCATCTTTCCCTCTCTTTCCATTCTCTTATGATCAATAAAACATAACAGCATTATTCCCAGTCCATTTGTATAATAAGACTCCCTCTATAACCCCTGATGATAATGTAGTTTAGAGGGGCAAATGTGTGACTATATTAGAATGTAAACAGCTTTTCCTTGTTTAGTCTTTTATCATTGTTCATTTATGTTTACCTTTTAATATTTCTTTTAAATACTGTATTAGAACTTCAAAATTTTTACATGGGTCTGGTCTTTTCATCAAGAATGCTTGGAAGCTTTCTATTTCATGAAAAATTCATTTTCCACCCTGCAGGATTATATTCATGTTTTCTGGGTAAGTTATTCTTGTATAGAAGCCCATATTCTTTACCAGCTCTCCATTCCATCAAAGTGGTGATGTCTAAGTCATCCATGACCCTTTATGTGGCTCCTTTGTACTTGGATTCTATTTTTCTGGCAGCTTGAGTATTTTTTCTTTAATCTTCATCCTCTGGGTTTTGGCTATATAATTTTCCTGAGAATTTTTATTTTTTTAAAAGAAGTGACTGTGGATTCCTTCTATTTTTATTTTATCCTTTAAAGTATCCAGGCAGTTTTCTTTATAGAATTTTTAAAATATGTCTAGGTTCTTGTTTTGGTCATGGTGTTCAAATAGCCTAATGATTCTTAAATATTTTTTTTCAATCCATTTTTAGGTTAGTAATTTTCATTATGAAACAGCTCATATTTTCTTTCCTTTTTACAACTTTTTGACTTTGTGCTAATATTTCTTGTTATCTTGTGTAGCAACTGGATTTCATTGGCTCACTTTTAATTTTCTGAGTTTGTTGCTTGGGGAAGATTTTATAATTTGTGCTAAGCTATTAATTTCCTTTCTAATTTTTCTGTCTAAAGCTCTCATTTTTTCCCAAAAATTTCAACTAATATTCTTATATAATTTATAATAACGTTTAAACTCTTTTAAAAATTATTTCAACCCTAGTAATCTCAAGTCAGAACTATTGAAATAATCTTTTTTTTTTCATTTGAATTAGTTTATTTAGTCAATTTAGAACATTATTCCTTGGTTACAATAATCCCATTATTTCCCTCCCTCCCCTCCACACACCCTTCCCACAATCTAAGGGCAATTTCATTGGGTATTACTTATGCCCTTGATCAGCACCTATTTCCATGATCTTGATTTTTGCATTAGGATGTTCATTTAGAATCTATATCCCCAAACATATCCCTTTGACCCATGTATTCAAGCAGTTGTTTTTCTTCAGGGTTTTTACTCCCACAGTGTTTCCTCTGAATGTGGATAGTGGTTTTTCTCATAGATTCCTCCTGGTTGTCCAGGATCACTGCATTGCCACTAATGGAGAAGTCCATTACATTTGATTGTACCACAGTGTATCAGCCTCTGTGTACAATGTTCTCCTGGTTCTGTGCCTCTCACTCTGCATCACTTCCTGGAGGTTGTTCCAGTCTCCATGGAATTCCTCCACTTTATTATTCCTTTTAGCACAATAGTATTCCATCACCAACATATACCACAATTTGTTCAGCCATTCCCCAATTGAAGTACACCCCCTCATTTTCCAAATTTTTGCTACCACAAAGAGCGCAGCTATGAATATTTTTGTACATGTGCTTTTCCTTATTATTTTTTTGGGGTACAAACCCAGCAGTGCTCTAGCTGGATCAAAGGGCAGACAATCTTTTATCGCCTTTTGGGCATAGTTCCAAATTGCCCTCCAGAATGGTTGGATCAATTCACAACTCCACCAGCAATGCATTAATGTCCCAACTTTGCCATATCCCCTACAGCATTCATTACTTTCCTTTTTTTTTATGTTACCCAATCTGCTAGGTGTGAGGTGATACTTCAGAGTTGTTTTGATTTGCATTTCTCTGATTATGAAAGATTTAGAACAATTTTTCATATGCTTATTAATAGTTTTGATTTCTTTGACTGAGAATTGCCTATTCATGTCCCGTGTTCATTTATCAATTGGAGAATGCTTGATTTTTTTGTACATTTGGTTTAGCTCTTTATAAATTTGAGTAATTAGACATTTGTCAGATGTTTTTGTAATGAAGATTGTTTTCCAGTGTATTGCTTCCCTTCTAATTTTGTACGCATTAGTTTTGTTTGTATAAAACCTTTTTAATGTGATGTAATCAAAATTATTGATTTTACATTTTGTGATTTTTTTCTAGCTCTTGCTTGGTTTTAAAGTCTTTCCTTTCCCAAAGATCTGACAAATAGACTATTGTGTGTTTACCTAATTTGCTTACACTTTCCTCCTTTACATTCAGGTCATTCACCCATTCTGAGTTTATCTTGGTGTAGCATGTGAGATGTTGATCCAAACTTAATCTCTCCCATACAGTCTTCCAATTTTCCCAGCGGTTTTTATCAAAAAAATGAGTTTTGGTCCCAAAAGCTGGGATCTTTGGGCTTATCATAGACTGTATTGCTGAGGTCATTTACGCCAAGTCTTTTCCACAGATCCTCTTTTCTGTCTCTTAGCCAGTACCAGATTATTTTGATGACCACTGCTGTATAGTATAGTTTGAGATCTGGGACTGCAAGTCCTCCTTCCTTTGTATTTTTTTATCATAATTTCCCTGGATATCCTTGATCTTTTGTTCTTCCAAATGAACTTTGTTATGTTTTTTCTAATTGAGTAAAAAAAGTTTTTTGGGAGTTCAAAGGGTATGGCACTAAATAAGTAAATTAATTTGGGCAGGATTGTCATTATTATTATGTTAGCTTGTCCTACCCATGAGCAATAAATGTTTTTCCAATTGTTTAGATCTAGTTTTAATTGTGTGGAGAGTGTTTTGTAGTTGTGTTCATATATCATATATATCATCCTGTGTTTGTCTCGGCAGATAGATTCCTAAATATTTTATATTGTCTCGGGTGACTTTAAATGGAATTTCTCTTTCTAATTCTTGCTGCTGAACTGGTTTGGAGATATATAGAAATGCTGATGACTTATGCGGGTTTATTTTGTATCCTGCAACTTTGCTAAAGTTGTTTATTATTTCGACTAGCTTTTTGGTTGAATCTCTTGGATTCTTTAAGTAAATCATCATATCATCCACAAAAAGTGACAGTTTGGTCTCCTCATTGCCAATTCCAATACCTTCAATTTCTTTTTCTTCTCTAATTGCTACTTCTAGTGTTTCTAGTACAATGTTAAATAATAGACGTGATAATGGGCATCCTTGTTTCACTCCTGCTCTTATTGGGAAGGCTTCTAGTTTATCCCCATTGCAAATGATGTTTGCTGATGTTTTTAGATAGATACTATTCATTATTTTTAGGAAAACCCTTCTATTCCTATGCTTTCTAGTGTTTTCAATAGTAATGGGTGTTGTATTTTATCAAAGGCTTTTTCTGCATCTGTTGAGATAATCATGTGATTTTTGTCAGTTTGCTTGTTAATATAGTCAATTATGTGGATGGTTTTCCTAATATTGAACCATCCTTCCATTCCTGGTATGAATCCTACCTGGTCATAGTGAATAACCCTTGTGATGACTTGCTGGAGCCTTTTTGCTAGTATCCCATTTAAGATTTTTGCATCTATATTAATTAGGGAGATTGATCTATAGTTTTCTTTCTCTGTTTTTAACATGCCTGGTTTTGGAATCAGTACCATATTTGTGTCGTAAAGTGAATTTGGTAGAACTCCTTTGCTTATTCTGTCAAATAGTTTGTATAATACTGGGATTAGTTGTTCTTTGAATGTTTGATAGAATTCATTTGTGAATCCATCTGGACCTGGGGATTTTTTCTTAGGGAGTTCTTTGATGGCTTGTTCAATTTCTTTTTAGGTAATCTGTTTCTTCCTCTGTTAGTCTAGGCAATTTATATTTTTGTCAGTATTCATTCATATCACCTAGATTGCCATATTTGTTACCATATAATTCGGCACAATAGTTTTTAATGATTGCCTTAATTTCCTCTTCATTAGAGGTGAGCTCTCCCTTTTCATCTTGGATACTATCAATTTGGTTTTCTTCTTTCCTTTTAAAAAAATTTTTTTTATTAGACTGAGCAGTACTTTGTCTATTTTATTTGTTTTTTCAAAGTATCAGCTTCTATTCTTATTTATTAAATCAGTAGTTGTTTGACTTTCAATTTTATTAATTTCTCATTTGATTTTTATGATCTCCAATTTAGTCTTCCTTTGAAGATTTTTAATTTGTTCACTTTCTGGTTTTTTTAATTTGCATGCCCAATTTGACCTCTGCCCTCCCTAATTTTTAATATATGAACTCAAAGATATAAATTTACCCCCAAGTACTGCTTTAGTTGCATCCCATTGGTTTAGAAAGGATGTTTCATTATTTTCATTTTCTTCATTTATATTATTAAATGTTTCTATATTTCATTCCTTAACTAAACAGTTTTGGAGAATCAAAGTGTCTAATTTCCAATTAATTTTTTATTTACCTCTCCATGTACCCTTACTAATTGTTATTTTCATTGCATTGTGATCTGAAATGGTTAAATTTATTATTTCGGCCCTTTTGCACTTGTTTGCAATGTTCTCATGCCCTAATACATGGTCAATTTTTGTGAATGAACCATGTGCTGTTGAAAAGAAGGTGTATTCCTTTTCATCCCTATTTATTTTTCTCCACATATCTACTCACTCTAATTTTTCTAATATTTCATTCACTTTTCTTACCTCTTTCTTATTTGTTTTTTGGTTTGATTTATCTAGTTCGGATAGAGGAAGGTTCAGGTCTCCCACTAGTATAGTTTTTCTATCTAGTTCATCCTTGAGCTCCCTTAGTTTATCCTTGCAGACAGCCCTCTTAAAAGTTTTTTTCTTCTCACTAGCTTCTCTTCTTATTCTAGTTACACCCTCCCACCATTATACAGATGAAACAATTTGTTTCATCTGTTGTGATCTTTTCCATCTCTTGATATAGACATGAAAAATTCTTGATTTCATTCTCTTCTCATTTTTTAAGCCCTTACCTTCCATTTTAGAATGAACACTGTATGTTGGTTCCAAGGAAGAAAGTATAGTAAGGGATTTGCAATAGGGGTTAAATGACTTTGCTCAGGGTCACAGATCTAAGAAGTATTTAAATTCAAGTGTGAACACAAGACTTTCTGTCATTGGCCTGGCTCTAAATCCATTAAACCACTTAACTGTCCCCTTCCCCCAAATTTTTTCATGTTCTGAACTTAGATATTCAAGTCCTATATTCATTTTGAAGTCATTGTGATATTTGATATGATATGTTCTAAAACTCACTTCTACCAAACTGCTTTCTAGTTTTCCTAGAAATTGTCAATAAGAGAATCCTTTCTCCTAAATAATTCGATTTGGGATAAATCTGAGAACACAAAACATTTTATAAACTTTTTTAAATCTGTTAACTTCAGGTCCTCTACACAAATCCAGAGTCATAACTAGGATGGGTGAAGGATGCTTTTCCACAGAGCAACAAAAAAGAATGGTGTATACAACAGTTCTACTACTTCAGCAAAACAGAAAAAGATGACCCTAGCTTCTCATTGTAGCAAGTTATCTGATGGCTTCTGCCAACATTGCTACTATATTCCAAAAGAGTTTCTACATTTCCTGGTCATGTTCTTTCTTGCTCTTCCAATCCTGGTGTACTAACCCAAAAGTCTCTGCCTCTACAGGATGTTGTGTCTGATGTTCCCTTCCCCTCCCTTTTCCTCCAACTAAAGTCTGAGGACATTTTCATGCTGTTCCATAAACAACAATTCTCGTTAAGATTCTGCATAATTTCCTCTTCATTAAGCTGCTAACTTCCTCAGCACCAGGTGAAAGTTGAGGAGTCTTAACTAAGTTTAAATCCAATAAGCAAAGCAAGTGACAAATCTTAAATAGAAACTTCCATAATTTATGTTCATATTACTGGAGGTTAAGTTCTTATCAAGTGTTTGTTCCATTTATTGTCATCTTTTCTGCAACTTAATTCCAAATGATTTATTTTGTGAGGTCTCCAAACCTAAATATGTAACCTCTGATTTATATTATTCTGTAAATAAGACCCAGCATTTTGTGCTCTTGAATGAAAAGGATAACATTCAGCCACAATGTTTTTCCTCGGAAATATTACTTCTCAAGTTCAAGTATAACTCAATGATTTCCTCCTAGAACAGACGGAGCATTTGGTTAAGCAAGCAATTGGTAAAATGTCCTTGTCCTGGCACTAATAAACATTGAAGATGAGTTTTTACCTCCTTTGAAGAATAGTTGTTTTTGTTTTCCCTGCTAATCGCTTGCAAGTAATTCAGGTTATAATTTCCACTGGTGCCATGGTCTAGCTGTCTCTTCAGTATGAAGGAGGAAAAATGAAAGGGTTGATAAGACTTATTCATCACAATAACTAGTCCCAAGCATTCAAGATGGAGGCAGAAGAGACCAAGAAATTTTCTTGTTGCCAATTATATTGAGTTTTATCTGAAGATATTATGTATTAGGAAGTACTAAAATGGATTTTACATTCTCTTCCCTCCTAGACATATCTACAGCAACAGAACTCACAATATCCTTGTCTTTTCAGGCCTTCCTCCCTGTTCTCCCATCCCAAATGCTACCTGATGTTTCCAAGTTTTTTTTTATCATATTTATTCATTCTATTAGTAGGAATTGTTATTAGCTATTGATAGGATCACAGACATAGAACTGAAAGGGACCTTAGATACCATCTAATCCTACCCTCTGATTTTATAGGTAAAGAAACTGAGACCCAGAGAGGGTAAGTCATTTACCACTCCAGATCACACATGTAATAAATGGCAAAACAAAGATTTAAACCTGGGTCCTTTGATTTAAAAACCCACTTCTATTTATGGTATCAAGGTACTTCTAGCACCAGGGTCATAGTATTAAAACTGGAAATTATCTCAGTAAATAAGATTTTATTTTTTAAAATAATTTTTTATATATTTTCATTTTTTATCATAGACATTTCTCAAATAGTCCATTCTCTTCCTTCTCAAAGTCATCTCTTATAATAAAATATTTTAGAAGAAAAAGAGAAGGGAAAACATCTCAATTATGTGCAGAATTTCTTACCTATGTGCTTCCTAGCTCTGCAAATGAATAGGATGGAGACTTCTTCCCATATAGCTTTTTTGGGACAATGATAGCTCTTTATAATTTTGCAACACTCTTGGTTTATTTGGTGGGAGAGATAGTTATTCTTTCCATTTACATTTTTGTAGTCATTGTGTATATTATTTACTTGCCATTTCCTTTTTTGTATTTGTTTATATATGTTACTCCAAATCTTTGTATACATCATGTTCATAATTTCTTTTTTTTAAACCCTTACCTTCCACATTAGAATCAATACTGTGCATTGGTTCCAAGGCAGATGAGTGCTAAGGGCTAGGCAATGGGGGTCAAGTGACTTGCCCAGGGTCACACAACTGGGAAATGGCTGAGACCAGATTTGAATCTAGGACCTCCCATCTCTAGGCCTGACTCTTAATCTACTGAGCTACTCAGCTGTCCCCACTTCTCATAATTTCCTACATATTTCCATTATGTTACTTTACATATGTACCTCGGTTTGTTAAGCCATCTTACAGTGACAGATATCTACTTTTTTCATAATTCTTTACTACCATAAAAGGTATTGCTAGAAATATTTTGATTCATGTGAGGATTTTTAGGGCCTTCCTTGAGGCATCAGCCCAGTGGTGGCAGAATCCAAATTGATCAATATGAACATTTTAGTCATTTTATTTGCATAGTTCCAAATAATTTTCTAAAATTTTTATATTAATTCCCAGATCTACCAACAATGGTTCCTGTCTTGTAACAATCCCTCCAACACTGTGTATTCTCATCATGTTATCTTTGTCAATTTGCAACCAACCCTTTAATTTAAAAAAAAAATGAAGAAATGTAGACAAAGAGAAGTGATTTGATTTGCCCAAGACCATATAGTAGGTATCAGGTTTTAGAATTCTAAACCAAATGTATTTCACACTATATTATGCCATATATAATTTTGCCAAAACTGTGCCAAAGTAAGCCAAAAAAGGTCTGTGAATGCATGGGGAAAATGCATAATTTTGGATACAGGCTCTGAACAGCTGAGTTACCCTATTTCTCATCCCTGTGGCATAAGACATTTCAGAACAAGTCATGGCAAAATATCCTTGGAAACATCCATGGGAGGTGGGATTCTAAAGACAGAACCATAGATGTGAATATGCTTTTAATATTGATAATATTGATATTGATAATTGAGATATTCAGACACAGCAAGGCAAATGACAGGATTTACAGTTTTATAAATCCTAAGATACCTCTGTGATCCTGAGGATACTTTAAACTAGGTCCTAGAAGGACCTCATCCTGAATCCTTCCCATTCAACCCCCTTGAGACTGCTAAACCATTTAATCTCCTCATAGAGAATTGCATATTATCTAGAGCTGCTTCATGACAAATTTAAAAAAATTGGGATTTATATCTGAAACTATTCCTATAATAGTCAAGACCCCCCGGGTGACCATAGATCACCATGGATTTCTAGTGGTCTTCAGGGACAGGAATGATTTGGGACTAAACTTGAATAATACGGATCTCTTGGGTATGGGAGTGTCTACAACCAATGTTGGGAGGCTGTTTTCCCCACCATTTAGAGCTATTATTTATCATCAGTGCTCTGAAATCTGGGCTAATAGAGTATGATTGTGAGTTTATATGGTTATGGGGATAATATGTAGAAAAGATTCCATTAATCCACATTTTAGAGCTCCAGGGAACTTTGACAAGTATATATTTAGTCTTTGGACCAGAACATTATTAAGGGGAATTAAAGATCAGAATTATATATTGAAAAGACTATCCAGAGTGATAGCATTCTTAGTAATTATATAATAGAATTTTTAATAAGGTTTAGATTAGAGGAATCTGATTCATGACCAGCCTCATAGTTTCTTGCCCATAATTTTAATGTTTTATTCAGTGTCAAAAATTTGCTCTATTGACATCATCTGCTCTCAAATTATGAAGTGAAATATGTATTTTGTTTTGTATCACCTTGTTAATTAATATATGTGCAGTTATGTATATGTATATGTAATACACACACATTCATTATTACCCAAATGCAGACTATGACTGCTGTTCCAGATATGGAAAGAGTCATAATATTACAGAGTTGGGAAGGGTTTCATGTACCATTTTTTCCAATGTAAGCATAAATAGGAATGTCTTCCATAACAAATCAGCCAGCTTGAAGACTCTCAGTGAAAGAAACCCACTGCTTCTTAAGGCAGCACATTTCAATTTTCAGTACCTCTAATTTTTTATGAAGTTTGTCTTTTACATGGAGCCTAAATCTGTCTTTTGCAATTTCTATCAAAGGTCATCTTTTCCACTTAAAATCCCTGCAATTATATGAAGACTGTCATTCTACCCCTCAGTAGGACTTTGTCCTCTAGGAGTTTGAATTAAGTTTCTAGGTTTTCTCATCTTGTTTTGCTCCTAGAACTTGAAGTTACTGAAAAAGAGTGATCAGTTGATTAATCATTGCTACCTGGAAGGAATCTGGAAAATCTATTTTATAGGAAAGGCAGACTCTAGAACAATGGACAGACAACACTTGCTCTCTCAACATAACCATATTCTCTAAGATGTTACAAGGTATTCAGGGAAGAATAGTACTTCTGGTGTGAGATCTTCCTGAACACTTTTCAGGAGAGGTTTCCTCCTTTGTTGTCCACCTGCCACTCAGCTCTCACCTGTGGCTACAAGAAATTATACCATGCACAGTGACCACAACCTATTAAACCATCTTGGCAGATGTACTAAACCAGGTTCAGGGTAGCTGACAGGCCTCAAACCCTTTGCTGAGATTTTTTTGGGGGGTGTCTACCCCTGACTTATGAAGACTTTACTTAGCTGAAGGATAAGAATAATTTGTACCAATGGCCATGAAGCTGGAGAAAATGGGAGCTGTAGTGTTGTTTAGAGCTTGGTTAACATGTCACCCACTTCACTAATCATGAGTGTCTTGCCACTGAACTCCTCTTTGGGACTTATCCAAGTTTTTAGACAGTTATTTGAATGGCTCTGGATCCAGTTGCTTGGGGCTTGATGAGAACTGGAAGGACAGATGAAAAGATTGTGTTCCAGTAGAAAGATGATGTGTGTGTATGTATGTGTAGCATACATGCCCTTAGTCTCTATTGCAAAAAGGATAAAAAGAATTTACTTGCAATGAGGAGCAGGTACTTTTTTGTATGGTAGATGGGGTTAGCAAGGAAGAAGATTTTGGCAGATGTTGGCTCTGGTAGATCTTTCTAATGAGAGATCTGAAAATATATTGATTACCCATTTGGCCTTGGGAAAACTCACCAGAGAATGTTGACACTATCCATATTGGCCTCCTCCCACTGTATCCCAAAAAAAGAAGCTAAAGTGGCAAATAAGGGTTTTAGCAGATAGCAGAAAAGTAGCAAACCATCATTTTGGAGGCAGAAAGAAATCAGAGAGGAAAGATATTCAGTGGTCAACAGAAAAGCGAAATGGTAGCAAGAGAGAGAACTCTAGAATCAAGCCTAGTTACATATGTGTAAATATGTTATATGTATTTATGTGTATATGTGTAGACATATACAGGGAAACATTAATCAATCAAATCCCACAGTTAACTGTCATTCTATATGCATTTACCAATTACTTTTTATTTCACAAGTCAAGAACACAAACTGATTTAACCTTTAGAAAAATAAATGAATCAGAGCTCATTGTTCTCTGAACATTACAGTTACGGAGTGTCTGAAGAGAAAAAAAGGTCAAACTGGTAGGATTTATGTTATTCTAAGAAGGGGATCATGGTGACCTACACTCTAGGTGGGTCCAGAGCTACCTGATTTCCAAAAATGAGGGGTACAGAGAATTGTTTAGGATGATGGGAGGGAGGAGCCAAGATTACTGTAAAAAGCAAAAATAGATATTAACTGTGGTTATAATATTCATTTCAATAAAATATCTCTGAAAAAAAGACTGATTGGCAAAAGATCCTTCAAGACTTCTAGGAGTATATAGTAGGAAATTGCTAAAGTCAGTATGGAAAGGCAAAACTCAAAGTGCAAAGTTTTTGGATGTCAAATAAGGAAAGCTCTTTAAATTCCAAAGAAACAAAGAAACAAACAAACAAAAAAACCCTGTAGGTCAAGGATAGGGCTCCCTTAGATTCATAGCCAGAAAATAATCTGATACTATTGCTTGTAGAACTGAATTCTGGCTTGGCATGGTGGTATGTACTTGTAATTCTTGCTTCCTGAGTGGCTGAGACAAGTGAATCACTTGACAGTGGGAGTTCTAAACTGAAGTATCTGTAAAAAGAAGGGTACTTTTCATGAGCCTAAGGCTTCTTTCTACCTTTGGAACTAAGTGGTTACAAAAACAGAGATCCTAGAATCTCTGAGATACTCCCAAATCAAGGCTTTTTAGTTTAGCAAACTAAACTTTGCCCATTGCTTAAACCAAGGAGAAAATTGTTGGGTTATAGGGCACACACCATTTTATGGTCCCTTTGGCATGCTTCCAGATTGCTCTCCATAATGATTGTATCAGTTCACAGCTCTACAAGCAATGTATTAGTGTCCCAATTTTCCCATATCCTTCTCCAACTTTTGTCATTTTCCTTTTTTTTCATGTTAGCTAATCTTATGTGTGGAGGTACCTCAGAGTCATTTTAATGTTCATTTCTTTAATTAATAGTGATTTGGGTCATTTTTTCATATGACTAAAGATAGTTTTAATTTCTTCATCTGAGAATTGCCTGTTTATATCCTTTGTTCACATGTCAATTGAGAAATGTTTTGTATTATTATAAATTTGACTTAATTCTCTCTATATATTGAGAAATGAAGCCTTTGTCAGAGAGACTTGCTTTAAAGCTCTTCCCCACTGCTCCCTCCCTTCAGTTTGTTCTAAGATAGTATGAATATGGACATTATTCCCTCTTTGTACCAATTCCAGTGAGAATAGGGTTTAAGCATTGCCTGCCACTTCCTCCATGTATCTTTAATCTTTACTGATTCTGACATGCCTCCTCATGTGAGATAATTTACCCCAACTTTATTTCCTTTTCTCTTTTCCCAGTGTATTCCTTTTTCTTATCCCTTGATTTTTTGGACTATTACCTCATCATATTCAGCTTACTCTCTGCTTTCTGCCCATATATGCTCCTATTCATTGACCTAATAATGATAAAGTTCTTAAGTATATTAAGTACCTTAACTATCCCAAATACTTCAGTTTCTAAGTACTTCAGATTTCAGATATCTTAAGTATCTTAGTTATCACCTTCTTGCTAGTAATGTATGCAGTTTAAACCCATTGTTTCCCTTTATTACCTTAAAGTTAAGTATCTTAAATATCTTTTACCATAAATATATTGAATTAACACTTTCCCAAATAAAGAATATAATCAGTTTAACCCCATTATTTCCATTGATTACTTTAAATATATTAAGTATTTTAGGTATCTCTTATACTTTAGAAATATTAAGAATCCTAGTTATCATTTTTCAATGCAGAGATGCTTTTAGTTTAACTCCCACCAATTCCCTTGAATTTTTCTATTTACTTTTTTTTCTTTTGAGTGTCAAATTTGATCATTGAATTTTATTTTTTAGCTGCAGTCATTTTATTAGGGATACATGAAATTCCTTTATTTCATTAAATGTCCATTTCTTCTTCTGGAGTATTGTGCTCAGTTTTGTTGGGTAAGTGATTTTGGTTGTAGCTGCTAGATCTTATATAATCTATTATGCTTCCACAATATTTAAATTGTATTTTTTCTAGCTTTTGGTACTATTTTCTCCTTGTCTTGGGAGTTTTGGGAATTGGGCTACAATAATTCTCAGATTTTTAAATTTGAGATTTCTTTCAGGAGGTGATTAGTGAATTCTTTTAATCTGTTTTCTTCATGTTCAAGAACATAAAGCCTGTTTTTCCTAATAATTTCTTTCAATGTGGTGTCCATGTTCTTTTTTTCATCATGGTTTTCTGGTAATCCTGTGACTCTTTGATGATCTCTTCTTGATCTATTTTCCAGGTCAGATGTTTTTCCAGTAAGAGATTTCAAATTTTCTTCCATTTTTTTATTATTTTGAATTTGTTTTATTGGTTCCTGCTGTCCTTTGAAGTTGTTACTTTACATTTCTCCAATTCTAATTTTTAGAGAGTCATTTTATTTTGTGAGGTTTATTTCCTTTCTTAGGGAATTTTTTTCTTGTTTGAGGTATTATATTTAATTTTATTTCTTCAGTAAATTTTGGTTCTAAATTACTAATTTTTTTCTATCATATCTTTTCTAACTTTTCTTCTAAGTTTCTTAGTATTTGTTTTTCTGTTTTTTTTAGCTCTTCCAGGAGTATATTCTGGCCTTGACTTCCTTCACATTTTCCTTTGAGGCCTCATATATTTTCATTTTTTGTATTACTGTCATCTTCTGAGCTTGTATTTTGGTCATCTCTCTTGTTGAAATATATTTCTAGTTTCAGGCTTTTTCTCTGTCTTTTGGCCATTTTAGGATTATTTTTCTCTGGATTTTGTCTATATGCTGAAGTTTAGTTATTTTCTTAAGGTTGAGGAAGTGCTGTTCCATGCTTGTACTGTGCCTATGATCAGCTCAGCTGTCTCAGTCTCAGATTGAACACTGTGAAGAGGTGGCCTGGTTGGTCTGCTGTATGGAGGTTTGAAGTTGAGTTTAGCTGGTTCAAGCTGGGTTCTGCTAAGTCTAGACCTTGTTGAGCTGAGTTCCTCTCTCTCCTGTCTGTGGTGGGTTATACCTGGCCTTTCCCAATTGGATTCTGCAAAGATGCTTTCCTCCCACTGCTTCATATTTTGTACTACATTTGTTTGTGTTCTTACCTGCTGAAGCTGGACTAAGTTGATTGTGTTCTTTCCCCTGCCACTTGCAATGATTATGCCTTAGTTCTGCTAAGGCTTGTTCAGAGCTCTACTCTTGGTACTCCAGTGAGATGAGTTTTCCTTGCTGTATTCCCACAGTGTTCTGGGCTGAAACACTGCATCACCACTTCTATTGGTTCTGCTGATTCCTGATTAATTTTTGTTTATATTCTTTTTAAAAATTATTTAAAATTATATTTTAAAAGTTTTCCATGGTTACTTGTCTCATGTTGTCTCACTCCTCTCTTCCCTTCCCCCTCCCAAAGCTGACAAGCAATTCCACTGTGTTATACATGAATTATCACTCAAAACCCATTCTGATATTATTCATTTTTAAAATAACCTTTTAAAATAAAAACCCCAAATCATATACCCATATAAGCAAGAGATAAATCATATGTTTTCTTCTGGATTTCTACTCACACAGTTCTTTCTCTAGATGTGGATAGCATTATTTCTCACAGGATTAATTCTGAGGCATTTTTGTTCTTCTGGGATTGTGTGGAGAGTTATTGGTAGGCTTTGTATGTTTCTTACTTCCCATATTGACTTTATCTCTTCACTAACCCTCAGCTCTTTTGCAGGGGCCTCCCAGCATGGTTGTATCTATTCACAACTCCACCAGCAATGCATTAATGTCCTGACTTTGCCACATCCCCCCCAACATTTATTACTTTACATTGCTGTCATGTTAGCCAATCTGCTAGGTGTGAGGTGATACCACAGAGTTGTTTTGATTTACATTTCTCTGATTATAAGAGATTTAGAATACTTTTTAATGTGCTTATTAATAGTTTTCATTTCTTTATCTGATAATTGTCTATTCATGCCCCTTGCCCATTTATCAATTAGGGAATTGCTTGATTTTTTTGTATGATTGATCTAGCCCTTTATAAATTTGAGTGATTAGACCTTTGTCAGAGTTTTTTGTTATAAAGAGTTTTCCCCAATTTGTTTTTTCTCTTCTAATTTTGGTTGCATTTGGTTTTGTTTGTACAAAAACTTTTTTTTAATATAATGTAATCAAAATTATTTATTTTACGTTTTGTAATTTTTTCTAGACTTTGCTTGGTCTTAAAATCTTTCCTTTCCCAAAGATCTAACAGGTATACTATTCTGTGTTCACCTAATTTACTTATATTTTCCTTCTTTATATTTAAGTCATTGAGCCATTCTGAGTTTATCTTGGTGTAGGGTGTGAGATACTGATGTAACCTAATCTCTCCCATACTGTTTTATAATTTTCCCAGCAGTTTTTTGTCAAATAGTGGATTTTTGTCCCAAAAGCTGGGATCTTTGGGTTTGTCATAGACTGTCTTGGCAATTTATATTTTTTGAAATATTCATCCATATCACCTAAATTGCCATATTTATTGCCATATAATTGGGCATAACAGTTTTTAAAGATTGTCTTAATATCCTCTTCGTTAGAGGTGAGGTCACCCTTTTCATCTTGGATTTGTTTTTCTTCTTTCCTTTTTTAAATTAGATTGACCAGTACTTTTTTCTATTTTATTTGTTTTAGCAAAGTACCATATTCTAGTCTTATTTATTAATTCAATAGTTCTTTTATTTGTGATTTTATAAAGTTCTTTAATTTTTAGAATTTCTAATTTTGTTTTTATCTGAGGATTTTTAATTTGTTCACTTCCTAGTTTTTTTATTTTGTATGCCCAATTCATTGTTCTTTGCCCCCCTTAATTTGTTAATATGTGAACTCAAGGATATAAATTTCCCCCGACTACTGCTTTGACTGCACCCCATAGAGTTTGATAGAATGTCTCATCATTGTCATTTTCTTTAATGAAATTATTGTTTCTATGATTTGTTCTTTAATTAACCTATTTTGGAGAATCATATTACTTAATTTCCAATTAATTTTTGATTTGCTTCTCCATGTACCCTTACTAATTATTATTTATTTCATTGTGATCTGAAAAGGTTGCATTTATTATTTCTGCTCTTTTGCATGTGTTTGCAATGATTTTTATGCCCTAATACATGGTCGATCTTTGTGAATGTACCATGTGTTGCTGAAAAGAAGGTGTATTACTTTTTGTTTCTACTTATTGTTCTCTACTAATCTACTAATTCTAGTTTTTCTAAGATTTCATTCACATCTCTTACCTCTTTCTTATTTATTTTTTTTTGTTTGATTTATCTAGTTCAGATAGGGGAAGGTTCAGTCTCTTACTAGTATAGTTTTACTATCTATTTCATCCTCTGAAAGCTTCTTATCTGCCCTATTGATAAGATTAATCCAGGGCAGAGTTTATCTGCAGAGCTGGTTGTACCCTGAGGCCAAAACCTCAAGAAGGAAGGGGGGGCCAGATGGAGTGTCATGGCTGTGACTAGGCTGACTTCTCTGTGCTTCTCCTCCAGCTGCCTCTCCACTGCCTGTGTTCAATGCCCTGAAGCTGACACAGTTGAGCCATCAAGGTACTCCCTCTGGACTAGCACCCTTGCCTGCCCAGAGATTCCAGCCACCACTGGAGGCTCAGCACTGTAGGTGGGGACAGGTCCTTGGACTTTACTTCTTCCTTCCCCTTAAACCCCAGTGTTCAAGAATTCAGGCTTTTGGGGGGGGGCATACCTTTTAGGTTGGGTCCAGCAGGAGCTTTTCCTAGCTCTGCCCTGTTGTTAGATTTGGTTTTCTGTCCCCTCAAAGCATTGTGTCTGATTGGTGAGGAAGGGTTTTGAGGAGGTCTGGACTTTTCCTGCCTCTAAGCAGCCATCTTGATTCTGCCTTGACCCAATTCTATATTATTAAATTACAAATCTGACCCTTTTCTATTCATAAAGCTTCAATGCCTTCCAGTGGCTTCTATGATAAATTCTAACTGCTCTATTTGCTATTTAAAATCCTTCACAGAGACTTCATCCTCTTTTATTTGTCTAATTTCACCATACTTTTCTTTATGTTCTTTTCAAATTAACCTGATGACTGTCTCATATATGTAACAGTGCTTTTTCTTCCTCTGTGTCTTTGACCAGGCTGTCTCTATATACCTGGAACGCTTTCCCTTTTTACCTCTACTCTTTGAAATTCTTATATCCTTTTAAGACTCAGGTTAAGTAATTCTTTTAAGAAGCCTCTCCAGATTTCCCTAATTATTAGTCCTTTTTATGCTTTATTTCCTATTTCTTTTATATTTGGTTATTTAGTATACACAGGACAATTAGGTGGCACAGTGAGTGCTGGGCTTGGAGTCAGAAAGGCTTGAGTACAAATACAGCCTCATACATTTACTAGCGGGGTTATCTGTGCAAGTCACTTGACTTTTTTTTGCCTCAGTTTCCTCAATTGTAAAATGAGCTGGAGAAGTAAATGGCAAATCATTCCAGTATCGTTGCTAAGAAAATATCAGAATAGATCATGATAAATCAAACATGACTGAAACGCTTTAACAACAAATCTAGTAAATATATTGTTTCCCCCTAGTAGAATGTAAGCACTCTGAGGGCAGTGATAGGGAAAGGAAGTAGATCTGTGATTTTATTGTTATAGGGAACTCCTCAATGAAGAAATGCTTTGCTAAATGCAGGCTGGCACCTGTTCTGCCACTCAGAATGTTAGAAAATTGTTTCAATCACTAAGAAGTTTAAAGATTAGCCATGTCTCAAAGCCATCATGTGTCAGAGGGAAGAATTTGAACTCAGGCATTTTTAGCTCTGATTTCAGCTATTATGTCAATGAAGCCTCTGTCAAGGATAGGGAAATGTTTCCTTTTTGTCTTTGTGTCCTCATCATCTAGCACAGTGCCTGGAACAAAAGGGGTCCTTGATAAATGTTTATTGAACTGACTATTTTTAATTTTGCCTCTGTATCTTTACCTGGCACATATTCGATATTTAATAAATGTTTGTTCAATTGAATTGAATCAGTACTCTTCTACGATACCACAAAATATTTGCATAAGGAGCACTTATATTTAGAGGATAGATACCAATATCCATTAAAGCAATGTTATTGACTTAAATAAGAAATTGCCTGGTACATCATAATATGCTTAGAGCATCCTCCCCATTGTTAGAGCCTAAGGTACAGAAGCATTTATGGCAAATGTTAGAGACTTTTCCTTTAGCTCTGGAACAGCTAATCCTTCAGAAAATATTAACAGAATTAAATTCATTCTGCAAAAGTTAGTGACTGGAGGGAATAAACTTACCACATACATTGTTTGAATAGCCTAGTGTTTTCCAGATTTAGTTAAACTGGGTTGAAGTCATGTGATCCTCCAAAAATGTAATTTATATGAAAATGTAATTTATATGAGATCAAGCAGCCTATCCATAGGAAAAACTCTTACCATAAATGTGGAACCAACATTGCAGACTCACATTCTTGCTTTGATTTATCAAAAGTGATTTTTTTTTTCTGCAGGCATGATAGACAATTTATTATTATCCATTTGTATTTTTTATAAAAGATTCCTATCTTGTTCCTGGAGCTTATTGCTCTTTTCTTTTGACTGACTGGGCTTTCTTTTTCTTTCTTTTGGTACTTTTAAATTTATATCCTTATTACATGACAAGGTGACCATCCTATACGGGCAGACAAAGTAGCACAATAGATAGAGTGACTGGTCTGGTATCAGAAAGACTCATCTTCCTGAGTTCAAATGTGGCCTCAGACACTTACTAGCATGTGACCTTGAGCAAATCACTAAACACTGTTTACCTCCATTTCCTCATCTATAAAATGAGTTGGAGACTAAAATAGCAAACCAGTGAAGTATCTTGCAAATGGGTCCTGAGGAGTCAGACATAACTGAAATAATGAGTGGCTAAAGACCATCAAGACAAGGATGCCCTAAGCCTGCGGTTCTCAACATCTCAATTTGTAGCAATGAGAATTCATAGTGCATATCAGGTATTTACATTCCGAATCATAACTGTAGCAAAATTACAGTTTTGAAGTAGCCACAAAAATAATTTTTTGGTTTGGGGTCACTGCAACATGAGGAACTGTATTGCGGGGTCATGGCATTAGAAAGGTTGAGAACCACTGCCCTAAGCCAAGCCATATTGGGTCAGTACTTCAGTGCAAGTCCTTCAAGGAGAGATGAAAATAATTTAGAAATGATTTGTCCTCTTACTTCATGGGACATACTTGTATTCTAGCACTTGAGATTCCTATTTTACTAGAGGCAGTGCTCTAACAAGGGTAGAGTAAAATATATGATATGACAAGGTGTTCCAAACATTCACAAGCCTTCAGCAACACAGCAGAGCTTGCATTTAAGGACAGGATTAGTGCTACTTGTCCTGTAAACAATTTGTGCTTTCTCTGGGGCAAATGTCCTACTTCAGATGTTATTGTTATACCCCAAAATATTAGCTAATGTTTTGCTTAGGATGTCAGTTTTAACATCTCCACCAAACATTTTTTAAAAGTCTTGAATTACTTTTAAAATTCCAGACTTGTTAATTGAAGAATCCTGAATACCCTCCATTAGCAGGGTCTTATTTAGAAATCACTGTGGGATAATGGGAAATGCCCAATATTTAGTGTTAGATGACCTGGGTTTGTATAATTACTTTGCAACTTACTATTGGCATAATCTTGGGTAAATTAACAAACTTTCTGGACCTCTATTTCTTTATCTATAAAATGTGTAGGATAGTATAACTATTCTCATAGAGTTGTAAAGATCCAAAGGATATAGGGCATGCTAATGAAAATCCAAAAGACAAAGGGCATGTTAACCTAAATATATATGTCACTTTGTTAATTCTAAGATACTCAGCTCATTACATCATTCTTTATTATTTCTCATACCTAACTTCATCAACAATTTTCCTTATTTTGAGGAATGAATGACTCAAGAAGCATCAATGAACCAGAAACCATGAATGAAGCTTGGAGTAAATATTTAATAAATTGCAAAGGAGAGGCTGACTGAGTGCCATGTAATCCTGAACTTGAGCTGAACTTAAATGTCTCGAAAATTGAGGAAAATACATTTGAAATTTCTTTCTCTTCAAGTATTTGCAGTATTCCTGACACAATGACTGGAGCATACCTACCAGCTTTCTAGGAGCTATATTTCAGGTTATGACATGTGATTCTTTTTACCATCCATAATGTGATGTGAGACCTTTAGAGAAAAAGTTTTATGGGACATAAAATCAACATTTTTCTTGTGTGAATGGATCAAACTTGGGAGTAGATGGCAGGAAAAGATAAGTGGGAAATGAAGAGTGTGAGAGAGTTTTCCCCTGATATTCTTTGGCTCCAGTGTCTCTGTTCCAATTTATCCTTCATGATGCTGCCAGAATAATTTCATCTTAGTGCACATGTTAATTATGCCATTCCTCTTCTTAAAAACTTCCAAGTGGTCTCAATTGCTTATCAAAATAAAGTGAAAATTATATTGTTACCAGAGAATATCTGTTTTTTTGTTCCAACATATCTTTCCAATCTTATGTCTCATTTTTATTCAGTTGTTTGAGTCATATCTGACTCTTTGTGATGCCATTTGGTGTTTTATTGGCAAAGATACTAAGATACTAGAGTGGTTTGCCATTTTCTTCTCCAACTCATTTTACAGATGAGAAAACTGAGATGAATAGAGTTAAGTGACTTGCATAGGTTCACACAGCTAGTTAGTGCCTGAAGCTAGATTTGAACTCAGATAAATCTTCCTGACTCCAGACCCAGCACTCTATCCACTGTGCCACTTAGCTGCCCCTGTGTCTGACTATCCCCCTTCATGTAGGTTATTTGGTAGTTAAACTCAACTGGTCAACATTCTCTCTGTTTGTCCTAGTCTTTCCCATGTGTAAACTTTTACTCAGAGCACATCCCCTTTACCCTTACTCTCATTATCTATTAAAATAATTTCCATTTTTAAGAACTAGTTTATTTAGAGTGTTCTTCAAGAGGATTTCCTTTATACATGAACCCTTCTTTCCCAACCAATAGGCCTTTTTCTTTTTTTAAATTTCTCTTAGCACCTTCTTTGTATCTTTTATGTGCTCATCAGAGTATAATTTATATTATACTTGTGTCCTTAAATAGTCATATCTAATAGGTTGTAGGATCTTTGAAGGCAGAAACTACATAAAATATATACATATATATACCCATTTATTTTTATATTGATTTCAATTTAGAAATGAAGAAGACACATTTATTTTTTTCTCCTCTTTTAAATATATAAAAACTAATGATACCAGATAGATTAAGTGGCTGAACTAAAGTAACATAGATAATAAATATCAGAGCCAGGACTTGAACTCAAGTCCTTGATCTTCAAATGCTATTATTTTCTCCCCTGTACCATGTCATTGAACTAATTTTGATGTCTTTGAGGTTTCTAAACTCCTCCCCTTATAGATTCTGATTCCTTCTTACCTCCTTTTCTCCTTAGTTAACCCCAAGTTCTCTTTCTTCCAGTGATAAAAATATTATTTACAGTATGATATAAGAGATGCTAAATTTTTACTTGATAAGTCTCCCAGGCAGACTTTTTAGTTAACTCTAGAAAGTATCCTAAACCAAAGAAATAAAGCTCAAATAATGATATTTTTGACACCAGGAATTGGGCAAGAGATATTGGGGGTGGATGGGAAACATAGACAGTGTTTTAATATTAATTTTTATCATTTCTATCTCCATGACGTCTCTTCCATATAGCCCTTTCTCCCATGTAGCATTCATACACTCCTGTTTCTTTCATTACCTTTTGACCAAATTATTTTGCTTACCAAATTATTTGATCTCCCTATATCAGGTTTCCCGCCACTCCAATTCATCTTTTCCACATAATTGACAGAATAATTTTCAGAAAGTGCTAGTCTGGCTATATCACATTTCTTGTTCAATAAGTTCCAGTGACTTCCAATTACCTACAAGATTAAATATAAACTTTTCTGATTGGCATTTAAAGCTCTTCACATCCTGGTCCCTTCCTAACTTTGTAGTTGTTTTACACAGTATTCCTGTCCTCACACTTTATGATTCAATCAAAATGGCCTGCTGACTTTTCTGTACAAAAATGCTTGCCTTTCCATCTCCAAGTCTTTGCTCTTGTTATTCTCTATGCTTAAAATACTCTTCTTCATACTCTTCATCATTTAGAATCTTTGGTTTTATTCAAGACCCTAAATCTTCTTCAGGAGACTTTCCTATTTCACTCAGCTGCGATCGCTTCTATTCTTAAAGTTACCTTTTACCCATTTCTTACGTATTTTGTGTAAATTTATGTATTTTCATTTTATCTTCACCAGGAGAATATAAGCTCCTTGAGGGAAGGACTTTTGTCTGTGTATTTCCTCATACTGCCTCCAGAATTATTCTAGAGTGGCCAATTTATAATTTGAAATTTGCCATAGATGATGGCATTTTCACAAAATATATAATCCTTATGTGGTTGGGTACCAAGGGTTAACTATAGTTTTATCAATGTAAAATTGTTTTAAATAATGAATTGTAGTTAACTAAAGTTTTGACAATTAAGAACCACTGAATGAAAGCTGTATGGTATAAGCTAAAGAACACTACAATCAAGCAGAGTGCCCAGACTATCCATCTCTTCATTTCTTGCCAAACTTCAATCCAGACTCCTCTATCATGTTCCCCAAGCTTGTACCTTCCTCTCTCCACTTCTTTTCAGTTTCCTTTTATGGATTATCTTTTCTTATTAGAATGGAAGTTTCTTAAGGAAGGACTTAGTTTTCTTTATTTTTATTTGTATCCAGAGCATTTAATAAAGTTATTATTAGTTATGATTAGAAAGTGTTTAATGAAAACTTGTTCACTGACCAACTGATCTGGACTTGGAAAACCTGTATTCAAATCTTAATTGTCTGCTCAAGTGGAATCTACTACATGAATTCTTTCCTGATTTTACTCCTTTCCCTAATTCAAGCCACTAGTGTTTTTTACTTCCAAATGAGTTTGTATTTATCTTGTTTATTATGTGCACATGTGCACACACAAAATATTAACTAGTTAATATTACCTAGTTATACATAAATGCTATCTCTTCCATTGAAATATTTTTAAAATGTAGTTATTGATTGCATTAAAATTCCTAGGTATCTCCCTCCCTCCCTTCTTCACACTAGAGAAGGCATCAATTGACAAAAAATATATGTTTATATAAAACTATGTCTTGCTTATTTGTTTTATCAGTTCTTTTTCTGGAGATGAAAAAACATAAGTAATTCTTCACATAATATTTTGGTTGCTATATCTAATTCTCTCTTGATTTTGTTTGCTTCGTTCTTGATAATTTCATGTAATCTTTCCATATTTTTAAAAATTAACGTACTTTTCATTTCTGATGATGCAGTAGTATTCTATCACAATCTTATGTCACAACTTGTTTAGTTGTGACTATTACCCAATTGATGGGCATTCCCTCAGTTTCCAGTTCTTGGCCACCACAAAGAAATCTGTGATAAATATTTTGGAAAATATATGTTCTTTCCTTTTTCTCTGGTTGCCTAAGGAAATTGTAAAAATTAAAATTAATGTACAATAATTTCAAATATTATGTTTTATAATATTTATTAATAATCACTAGAAGTAACAAAATATAAAGGTAACAAAATAAAACCATGTGTCCATGGATAATCTACCTGTTCAAATAGCCTGCTCCACCATGTCCCAACCCAGGAAGGAAAAAAAAGCTAACCACAGAAGACCAACCTATTTATCCCCTGTCTATATCATGTAACGACAGGAAGTCAGTGGGCTCCTGGGAAATGTAGTTCAAAGGCACAAGATTTTCAATTATACAAAATGGACCTAAGAGTGGTATTGCTGAGTCAAAAGGTATACCCAGTTTTATAACCATTTAAACATACTTATAGATTGCTTTCCAAAATGACCAGATAAATTCACAATTCTACCAACAGCATATTACTGTTCCCAGCCCCTCCAACATTTGTCATTCGGCCCTTTTGGCCAATCTGATAGGCATGAGATGATACCTTAGAATTATTTTAATTTGCAGTTCTCTAATTAGTAATGATTTAGAACTTTTTATATAGTCATATATACCTTTGGTTTCTTCAATCAAAAACTGTCTGTTCGTATCTTTTGAACTTAATCTTTCCTGTTGCAGGCAGGAACTATTTCACATCTGTCTTTGTATCCCCAGTGTATCCTCAAAAGTGTTTGCCACATAGAAGGCACTTTCTAAATGCTTTTTGGTTCATCCTTAATGCTAGCACAGTGCCTTTAACCACCCTTCAAAACATCAAAGAATCCATAATATATTAGTGTGCAAAGTTGTTCCCTAAACTGAAAGAAATGATAAAAGCTCTTTTAAAGGACAGTTTCATAAATTGTTGTGACTGAAAGAAACCAGTGTGGGGCCATCCTTCCAATTAGTCTGTCTGAATTTAGCTAAGCTAGTACATGAAGAAGAGTCAATCAATAACTTATTAAGTGCTTACCATGAGCCAAACATTGGATAAAATTATTTTGAATTTCCATAGCACTTTAAGGGATGCAAAGCTCCTTCCATATACAATATTACTTTTGTTTCACAACAACTTTTTGAGATAGGTGCTATAATTATCCTTGTTTTACAGATAAAGAAACTGATATTGAGAAATTTCGACTTGAGTGACTAAAGTCACTTAACTAGTAAATGGTAGAAGCAATTTTTTAATTCAGGTCCTTCTGACTCAAAGATCAGCATTAACCATTATGACACCTAGTTGTCTAGATACAAATTTCACCTCTAGATGCACCCCTAGTGGCATTTCAGTTTTATAAGATTTACCAGACATTGTGATTTGCCAGCAAAAGCTTTAAGGAACCCAAGGCTTGTTTAAGTAGGGCATCAAGGGCAAATCTACACCATTCTGATTCTGCTCTTTATTAAAACAATAATATTATACAGTTATGAATCATCACATTAAAATATTCTGTGATTCTTTGCTGGAAGTAACATATTACAGTAGATACAGTTCTGGACTTTGAATCAGAAAGGAATAGGGAAAGAAAGAAAGAAAGAAAGAAAGAAAGAAAGAAAGAAAGAAAGAAAGAAAGAAAGAAAGAAAGAAAGAAAGAAAGAAAGAAAGAAAGAAAGAAAGAAAGAAAGAAAGGAAGGAAGGAAGGAAGGAAGGAAGGAAGGAAGGAAGGAAGGAAGGAAGGAAGGAAGGAAGGAAGGAAGGAAGGAAGGAAGGAAGGAAGGAAGGAAGGAAGGAAGGAAGGAAGGAAGGAAGGAAGGAAGGAAGGAGGAAGGAAGGAAGGAAGGAAGGAAGGAAGGAAGGAAGGAAGAAAGAAAGAAAGAAAGAAAGAAAGAAAGAAAGAAAGAAAGAAAGAAAGAAAGAAAGAAAGAAAGAAAGAAAGAAAGAAAGAAAGAAAGAAAATGAAGGAAAGAAGGAAAAGAAGGGAAAAAAGAGAAAGGAAAGGAAAAAAGAAAAATTCTTGTTAAATGATTTCTTAGGAATTGTAGATGCTTCATTATAATCCATAATGTGTCAACTGATTCATTTTGATTTTTTAAGTACCTACTGTACTATGTACTATTCAGAGTGTTAGATACTGTGCTAATGTCTAGGATTTAAAAACTAAAAAAAGAAGAGAATCAAGGAGTTTACATTCTGTAAATGATTTTTTAAGGTTTGCTATAGGCAGGTTACCTACGTCTTTTTATCACAATTTTAAATTGGCCCTTAAAGACTTAATAGTTCTTATTCCTTTAAGCAAAGCTGATAGGATCAGGCTATTGTAGCATCATTTTATGCTAAGTGTATTTGGGTGACTATTCCCACAATTGACAGGGATAAATGAGCTAGGCTAAGGGCACTCTTCATCTGCATTGATCCATGCTAAAGAGACTAATATAACTTCTAATGGAATATGTTGTGGGCTTAAAAACACAAACACATTTAAGATAAGCAAGTTACCTGAGTCATAGCCAAATACAATGGAAATCCCCTTTCCCTCCCCCTTTTAAGTTGAAGGTAAGGATAAACTATATTTAATTTCTAAAGTGACTTATAATATCTTGATGTGATGATTAAAATTTCCTCACTTAGAAAACTTTCATGTGAATTGGTTTGGGGTCTGGAGATGGCAGAAGATAGTTAAAATGGAGAGGGATGATAAACAAACAATATAAATTAATTTTTCTCCCATAAGAACAGTAGAAAAGAAAAGCAACATTAGGAATAATTGATGGTGAAAGGATGATAAAGATAAAAAGAGATGGTCTGGGAAGTATTTAATGATTCTTTGTGGCTTTACATCTGTCCTAGTTTTTGTGTTACATTAAAGTTTCATTATTTTCACATTTCTTGTTTTCATATTTTGCATCTCTTCTTTCTGCTAAATTTACCAAGCAATACAATGTAGATAATAGAGGACTTTTGCTGCAAATGTCATCAAATCAGTTACTGGAAATGAATTAAAGTGTTTTAGTAATGCAGTCTTCTCAAAGTGCATTTTCAATTAGTGGCTAAGGATGTGTGTGCAAAATATGCTTTTGAGACATCTCTCCCCAACATAGGGCATTCCAGGAAGAAAGTGAGAACCTGGAATAATGTGAGTATTGGTAATTTGGATCAATTTCACAGGGTTAAATGATTGAGTCAAACAGGTCCATTTATCAGCAAGGTCCATTTTCTTGCAATGCTTTAACTTGAGACTAGGAGATGGAAAGAATCAGTAAAGAGATGAATTCAACCTTGATCTTCTTGACTTTTTTGTCTGCCACAGAGTAAATTTGGCACCTCTCATTACAGTAAAAGAAGTGGGTTAATTTCACCAATATTGCATGTTGCTTTATTATCTAAGAGGATTTCCTGGATTTCTATTTGAGGACCCTGCAAGTAATGATCCCCATAACCATTTCCTGGTGTATGTAATCATTCTGATTTTAGAACTTGGCTGAGAATAATGAGAAAAACAGGATTTTATTTCTGACTATCATTGATTCATCATATAGTCAGGCAAATCACTTGTTTCCCTTGTTCCTCATTTCACTTGGCTAGAGATAAGAATATATTAATACTTATCCCTTCTTTCTTTGAAACATATAACTCCCAGAGACTTTTTGAAGAATTTAAATGAAAGTAGTCATTTCTATGTATTAAATCTAAGATCAAAGTTACAAAAAACCAATTCCTTGAGATCAAAGATTGTTTTACCTATCTTTATCTCTCTCCAAAATCCTGAAACATATGAGTACCCAATATTTGATGGATGAATAAATGAATGTTTACTATGCATTTTTAAAAATTCCACATTATATCTTTTCCGTTATGTGCAAAGAGTTCCACAGACTCACTTATACACGGTCATTGGTAGTCAGTACAAATGATCTCATTGTATGATTTAGGTGTGGGTCACCCTATACTCAAATCTTTTGTAATTTGACATTCTGATGTTTGCATGTGTGTTATGTGAGTGTATTCTGATTGGGACAGCTACATTATTATTTTAAAATACTTTCATCACTGCATGGGCATAGGATACAGTCCTACTGGCACAGGGTCTCAATGTAGGCTCAGTGCAAATGTCTATTCTTTCACTATCATTCAAGTTTTATAAGCTGTCTTTTTTTCCTTATATAGAGTCATTCTTGCTAAATGCCCTTCACCTTCCACTCACCAACATCCACATCTACACAAGGTGCCTTGCCCTCAACTCTCAACTCCAGACAAGCTTCTGGAATCAGGTACTTGATAGTTCTTTGTATGTAGTTATTCTTTTTTCACATTCACGATATCTCCTGCACTTTGTCAATGGCTCTGCTTCTCGCAATGGTCATTTAATTCTCTTTACTTTTAGCCTGATGAACATAAGAACTTTTGTATATAACTATCTAGTAAACAATTAGCTCCTCTAAGTAACTTTGTGCCCTTCTAAACTTGAACCAATCTGAACCTAATCCAAACTCTATCAAAGAATGTACCTAGTTAGTTCACAAGCTATTGCACAAGTATTACCTTTTAGACATAATGATATTTTCATTTTGGAATAAGCCCAGCATGTTTTTCTCATGACAATGTGTGCATTCATTTCTACTCTGATTTGTGATGCTAAATGAAAATATGTGATAGGAAACTACTGGAATTTCTGTGTTACTCCTTTCCTATACCATGTAAAAGAATGGTAGATCTATTAAACTATTCTAATCAAGCCAAGGGAAAATACTATTCCATTTCTTTCTCTTGGGGATCAACTGATGAATTATTATCACAGGTCCTTGCTATAGGAAAATTACATTTTTGAATGACTTTGACACAGCAGTATCATTTTCGTCCTTCTGGTTCTAATATTCTAAAATTGCTTAGTAATTAGAAGTATTGACTAAAGAGTCTAGTCTGTTCCCCATTGAGACTAACTAAATTGAATAGGCTGCAGTCAAGCCAACTAAAGAGCAATGAAGCAAAGATATGATTTTATTGATGTTAGTAACATCTGTACAATGGAAATCCTAAAATCTGCTCATGTGATGCAATTCTAGAGGGATAGATGGAGGAAGAGTGATGGATCCAGTGCTAGAAAGAGGGTAGGAGGGAAGGGGAGAAGGAGGAAGGGGGAGAGAGAGAGAGACAGAGAGAGAGACAGAGAAAGGGATGGAGAGAGAGAAAAGGATAGAGAGAGAGAAAAGGGTGGAGAGAGAAAGAGTGAAAGAGAAGAGAGAGAGAAGTTTTGTGAAACTAAAACATTTTATGTATAGTAAAACCAGCATTTTTCTTATAATCAGGTAGTATTTAATTACGGCTTCACTGTTAGGTGTCACAAAAACCTGAAACTTAGTAGATATTTTGAAGACCATTTAGTATAACTGATAACAACATAGGAATTCTTGCTATAATTTACACACAAGTGGTCATCTAGCCTTTGCTCAATGATCTCTGGTGGAAAGAACCTATAAGTTCCTGCGTCAGACCAGGTTCTTTTAGATGAATCTCAGTATTAGGAAGTTTTTCCTTTCACCAAGATTTAATTTGTATCTTTGCAACTTTTAATTGTCACTCCTATTAGTTTCTTTGGACTTGATAGAATTAGAATAATTCTTCTTTCACACTGTAGGAATTGAAATATTTTTTGAGTAGCAAAGAACTAAAAACAGTGTTGGCATCTATCTTGGGGAATGATGGGACAGCCAGTATGTAAATGTAATAAAATTATTACACCCAAAGAAATGAAGGATATGAGGGAATTTGGAGAGGGGAAAATCTATGTGAACTGATACAAAACAGCTATAAGATCTATATGAATTGAGCTGATATAGAACAAGGAGAACTATACTTACATATATATATACATCACACACCACAACTATACAGAGAAACACAGGAATGGTCCTGGAAAACTTGCCACAGTCATTTAACCTCTTTGTGCTTCTTCAATTTCCTCAACAATAAATATTAAAACATTTTTAATTTTATTATTTATATTTTTAAAATTAAAATTATTTAGTCTCTAGGGTTCCTTTCAACTGTAGTTTTTGCTCCAATAATCTTATGACATCTCTCCTGTTGGCAGAAATGTGAAGCTCTACTAGGGCAAAATGTTGCATGCATTGTAAGATGCAGTGATTGTATTGATTGTTTGTGCTAAGCATTTTTCTTTGTTACAAGGAAGGGTACAGTTCTGGGATGGGGTAAAATGACACCTATATGGACATGACTATAATATAAAGTTCAAAAACATCAACAAAATATTTCTTTTTTTTTTCATTTTTTGTCATGCAAAACATAATTCCATATTGATCATTGTTGTAAGAGCAAACTCATACATAAACAAAACCCCAAAATAAAATCATAAAAATACACTGATGTGAAAGAAGATTCAAAAAAATTCATTCTGTGAAAGTAGATAGCATTCCCCGTTATAAGTCTTTCAGGATTGTTCCAGGTCAGTGCATTGTTGAGAGTAGCCAAGTTTTCACAGATAATCATCATTCAATATTGCTGTCACTGTGCACAATATTCTCTCAGTTCTGCTTATTTCACTCTGCATCAGTTCCTGCGGATCTTTCTAGCTTTTGCTGAAATCATCTTCCATCATCATTTCTTATTGTACAATAGTATTCCATCACCAACAAGCACCATAATTTGTTCAGTCATTCCCTAATTGATGAACATCCCCTCAATTTTTGATTCTTTACCACCAAAAAGAGCAGCTATAAATATTTTCATCAACAAATTATTTTAAAGCAAAAATAAATTCATATTGATGCTGATGCTAAAGAGGTTAGTTAGCTACATACACGTAATACCTATATACATCTGAGCTCAGTTTCTCTCTGTTCCACAGTTAAAGACCACACTTCCTGAAAATCCTTATCACTGGCCACAGAGAGGACAGATTAGGAAGCTTAAAATAAATCTATATAAATCTATATCCATGGGGCAGCTAGATGCCTCAGTGATTAGAGAGCCAGACATGGAGATAAGAGGTTCTGGATTCAAGCCTTGGGCACTTCCTATTTAAGTACCAGTTCTAAGGCAGAAGAGTGGTATGGGCTAGTTAATTGGGGATACTTAGTATTGATTCTAAGACAGAAGGTAAAGGTTTAAAAAATCTATATTCATTCTTGGAAAAAATAATGCAAAGTACCTATCCTGTCAATGTGGCTCTGCAGAGCTACAGGAAGTAATGATAACATCTTGGGCATAACATTGTCCTTATTGAATCCTTTTAAAAAATATTGATAGAGGGAGCATCTAGGTTGCTCAGTGGATCTAGAGCCAGGCCCAGAGATGGGAGGTCTTGGGTTCAAATTTGACCTCAGACACTTCCTAGATGTATGATCCTGGGCAAGTCACTTAACTTCCTTTGCCTAGCTCTTACCACTCTTCTGTCTTGGAACCAATACACGGTACCGGCAGAAGGTAGGGATATAAAAATATTGATGTCACCAAGAAAAATCAGAGTATAGTTTATTTTGTTTACATGGCTCATGCTCATTTGGCAGAGATTGTGTGATGTGCAGTTCTCTACAGGTTTGGGAGGAGGTTGCTTTATTGTAATAACCCTGGAAATAAGTAAATAAAAATATGGTGCTGCTGTAATACTCTTGTCCAACTTGCTAGAGAATTATCTCTGGCTTCTCTGAAAGCAAGAATCAGAGGACTGTGAGAATTGTGTTGGATTTGGAGTCAAAGGACTTGGATTCAAACTGTAGTCTTGCCCCTTAGAACCTCTGTTAATTTGAGCAAATCAACAAACTTCCCTGGACCTCAGGTATTCATCTATAAAATGAAAAGTTTGGGCCAGATGATCTTTGAGACTCCTTCTAGCTTTAGATCTAGAATCCAAAGGGCTAGGACTCAGGATCCTTGACTGACAGGTCAATGCTTGGAGCACTCCATAGCATGGCTCCTGAGATCCCGCAGTGTTTTTATACAGCTTGTTCATTGTTAATTTAACTGAGCCAAGAGTGTCAGCATTTATTAAACTTGTCTTTAGGCATCCATGGGGTGCAAGAGGAAAGGGGGCTTACCACATGTCAAAGGCACTTCAAAATCCTTAGACTTGGATTCGTTCAATATCTTCCCTTCTTACCTTTCCTTCCTTAAATCAAAAGGGATTTTAATTTTAAATAAGCATTCAAATTCCACAAGGCAAATGCAAGAGAAATGTCCAGCTTTGCTAATACTGATAGGTGTGTGTGTGTGTGTGTGTGTGTGTGTGTGTGTGTGTGTGTGTGCTTCTGCTGCTGCTACTGAAGAAAGGCTTAGATTTTTATCCCCAAGAGTACCACAGTCTTCACTCAGCTGGAACAGCTGAAAGGATGACTGAGATAACAACATTCTAGCTGGAATGTCTACAGTGATTTTCATCTTGATGGTGCTTTTTATTTCTCTGCTTCTGAAAAGAAAGAAAATGTGACCTTTTCTTTTCTTTTAATTGGATAGCATATCTTGCTCCTTAATATGATGTTAGCTACTTTCCATTTTTTAAGATATTTTGTGAGAAGTAATTTTTGATGATGAGAGATCATACACAGATTATGTTAAAAAGAAAGAAGGAATGAAAGAATTATTTTTGCTTCCTTCTCAAGTCTGCTTTCCAATGAAAGAATCTGCAGCTTTCTTTTTTAATTTTTAGAGTAAAATTTTATTGATATCTTTCATTTTCTCATCGAATGTGTTTCCCGGTGTATTCCTCCTCTCATCCTACCCAGAAAACCTCCCCATAAAGCAAAGAATATTAAAGTGCATAGAGGACTGTGTGGTGGGAGGGAGAGGAGCAGTTCAGCAAAGCTAACCAATTTATTGAAAATGTCTGACATCTGAAGTGTTCTTCACCCATAGTCTGCTGCCTCCTGCAGCTGTTTCCAAAGGAAAACAGCCCTGTGCACCTGTTAGTTGTTATTATTGATTTAATACATTTTTTCAAGTTTCTGATGCATCTTTGCCACTTTGTTTTCTGGTTTCTCCTTCATCTCTTTTCCTTCTTCTTCCTATATAAGTCATTAAAGTCAGCTACAGAACAGTTTTCTCATAAAGCTACCCTTCTCTCTTCTTTGAATTGGATGAAAGCATGCTTGAGGGATTTCAAGAATAGATAAATTGTTCTGTGGTTCAAGCATCTCCTAGTATGGAAGGAGATGTGCCTGGCCACTATTGCCAAGTTGGTTTAATGACAAACAAAAGTTGTTTTAAACTAACATGAATTATAGACTTGATTCTTAAGAGTATCCCTCTATCAAACATTCTCTGGAATTATGATTCCAGCCCTGGGTGTCTGCACAGTTTTATAAAAATATTCATATAAGCCATATATCTTTTGACCCTCTGCAGTTCTAATTTATAATGATCTTAACACATTTATGTTCCAGTGATCTTAGCCCTTTGTTATGTGTTTATGTGTGTTTCTAAGGTCAGATAGCTCACACTTTGTGGTTGTACATCAAAATATTAATTGCATATATATATATATATATATATATATATATATATGCTGGGTGGCCTTTTAAAAACACTTCCTTTAAATTATCAGTAACAAGTGGTGTGTAAGTATATTACATATCCTTGTTTAATTTTCTCATAAAGCTTCCCTAACACATTTCCCTTATAATTCTCCCTCTGCTTCACCTAGATTTGGGTGTAGATTAAAACATTTCTTTGCCAATGCCTTTCAATACTTTTGATTTTTAAAGTGATTATAATTTCATTTCTCACTATAATAATATTTTAGCCACTCAGCCTATTTATAGCAACATGGGATTGTGGGGAGGGGTTAGGAAATGGATTTTAAGAAGAGGCATTCATTAGCAGGCAAGTATATGGGGATTAGAAAAGTCTGCCTGACTCACAAAGCAGAAATGGCATTTAGTATCCAAGTCCGTCCGCTTCCAGACGAAATTAGCAAAGGCTTCAGTGAAGTTAAAGCCTGCTGGTTGCAAAATTGGAAATTGGTTTCCTGGGGCTCTCTGTAAACTCTTCATTACTTTACTCAATCATGGTTCATTAGCAAGTTAACAGACAGAAGACCAGTGCACATTGGGAGATGTTTGGAGCCAGCACTTCCATCTCCTTGAACATCACTTAAAACTCGAATGTCACAGCAGATTAGACATTGAATCAAACTGCATTTTCCAGTGATGCTGTACACAGTCAGCTCACAGATCATAGCCACTTAACCTCTTGAAATTGTCAGATATTTTTCTTTTATTGTGCATTTTAAGATGCATACATATGTGTGTGTATGACTGTAGGTGCTACAAAGGCTTTAATTCAAAGTGATTAATAGAACAGGTAAAAGATCTCCAAAGACTTCTGTAACTAAGTTAAGAGGCACAATTAAAGTAGACTTAATGGGTCCCATTAACTTGGGCCTAATTCACTGGAGGGGAAACAATCTTTTGGGACATGAGGGCATTTAAATGTAGCGCAGAAAATAGCTGGGCAAACAGTAGCCTTGGAATAAGAAATGTGACCATTTTGATCAACTTAAGTAGTTAACTCAGACTTGTCAGAGGAAAGAAGATCTTAATGACTGGTCCTTGCAATGCTTTTCAGAGTTTTGTGATTTTGTGAATCTTAAGACCTTTGAAGGTAAAATATATTTCCAGCTTTGTACAAGGGCTTTTGTGTGTGTGTGTGTCTGTGTGTGTGTGTGTGTGTCTGTGTGTGTGTGTGTGTCTGTGTGTGTGTATGTGTGTGTGTGTGTGTGTGTGTGTGTGTGTCTGTGTGTGTGGTGTGTTTCACATTTTTCTTGCTGAAGCATCCATTAGGATCTCAATATTCAGTGAGTACAACTCTCTACCAGATGAAATAAAGAGGAATGGATGGTCAATCTATTAAAGATCAGTAGTTCAGTGGTGGGGTTGATAGAAAGACTGTGAATAGATTGCAAATTACTCCTCAAAAGGTCAGTATAGTAGCAGTATGTCGCCATCAATGATCATCACCCCAAAAGGTATTAATTTAACACTTCCTTTTGGAAAAGAGGAAGGAAGACAAATGTGATTTATCTTGGCTCTGGTGCTGTCCCTAGAGATGTAGGGTTCTGCACATTTTTTTACACTTGGATGTTGTTGTGCATTTTTTAAAGAATTTCCATAGATGGCGCTTCATCATTTTCTCATTTGTTTTTGCTGTTTTCTTTTTTTTTTTAAACAAGAGGATGGATCTTGCATGAGTGCAGATGATTAGACATCATTTGACCACTGAATTTTATTGCTAGCAGATATATCAAAATCTATTGAATGAGATATTTTGCCAACTCTACGACTTACTTTATTCAATAGTAGCCACTTTAATTTTTGTCATTTATATTTTTTTCAATTTTATTATTTGTTTTGTCAATTTTTTATATCCAATATATAAAACTTTGGTATCATTCATTTATTCTTGACACCAATTTAATGGATGAATTAGGAGTTATTATAGAAACTTGATTTATAGACAAGTCCAGCAGTGAGGTAGAGGTCCCCTCTGCTTTCTGCTCTCAATGGTGTTTTACATATGGTTCAGACTTATGAATTGGGTCTGGCTTTAGGCTTTGTTTTGTTTTTTAAGTAACTTCAAGATATTAATTTTGTCTTGGGTGACTCATTTTTTTTGACACTCCAAAAGTCAACAACAGATTATCATGCTTATTTGCAGACAGGACTGGGGAATAGGTTAGATGTGATGTGCCAGGTACCTAAAGTATGCCTACTAGTCTGGCCCAGAAACCATTCTAATTCCCACAGAAATCATCCAAATTTTGGGTGAATAGGAATTTGGGAATACCATGGCAATATAACCCCCCAAGAGTACTTCCTAATTTGGATTTCACTCATGGGATTAGGCCAGGAAAGCAATGTCAGGTAGCCTCTGAGAAGGGCTTATTTGAACAAAGGGCCAGTGCAATGAATAAAAGAATAAATAATAATTATTTATTTGATATATATATTATATATAAATATATATATTTAATATATAAAAGAAAAAAATAAAGAAAAAAATAAAAGAAAAAAGTGAATAAAACCCACGATAAAAACTTTTCATATATTTATGAATTATCATTAAAAATTCAACAAATTAGAGAAGAAAATTGCCTAAACTTAATTTTTGGTGGGTTTATTGTCTCAAAACCTGTTATCATAAATAATAATGACTCTAAGTGCTAAGTACAATTTGGGGACAGTCTCTTTTATCTTTACTTCTATGTCCCCAAATAGATAACCTAAAAAATAATAATTAAAAAAAACCTCTAGTGGTATAGTCAGGGTAGCCATGGATCAGTCAGGAAGACTTGAGTTCAATTACTAGTCATAAAGACGCTACAATATAATGAGAGCCATTTATAGGGTCAAATATGAGGCTTCCTCTGATAGAGGCCCTCCCTGAATCTACTTTTTTTCCTGCTGTTCTCTGTGAGGTAGATCTTTCTATTTTTCCCTTCCATAGCTCCTTCTAGTTCTCAGGTATAGCTACCTTTTAGTACAGAATAAGGAAAAAGTTTCATAATTTCTTAGCCTTCTTGTGTTATATCCATGAATAAGGCAAGGGGAAAAACAGTTCAAAGTTTCTTTACTGATGGGAATTAGAGATCTCCTAACAGAATATCAAAGAGCTAGGGATCTTTTCCAGTCTAAGGAAGAGTCTGTCCTAGAGATACATCCCTTTACTCATGCTCTCTATCAGTGACTATTTCAGTACAAGGTGAAGTTGTCACATCAGTAGTTTGCATGTCCCCCATTAACTGCCATTTCCCTAAATTAGCTTAGGGGAAAGAGAGAGAAAAGGAAGATCTCAACCTGACGTCTAGTTATCTTTTCATTTCCTTATCCTCATGTAATCATACATTTAGGGCTGAAAGGAGTCGTAGAAATCAGCCTCCACCCCCATACACCATTTTACATATGAGGGCATTGAGATAAAGAGAGTTTAAATGACTTTATCACACAGGTAATAAGGGAGCTTAGCAAGGGTTTGAACTTATATTATGATTTTGAATCCAGTGCCCTTTCCATTGTACTATGCATCTCTCTCTTTTTCATTTACATAGAGTGCAATATTCTCTTATCCCTTTTCCCCTTTCCCAAGAGTGAAATGAAGTAGATTTCTCTTTTGGATTTGTTTTTAATCATTAACTCCAGTTTGTTCAATAGAATCTAGGAAACAGGATCACTCCTTTCCTTTTTATAAGTGTCATTGTCCTTTCTTTCTGGGCTGAAGCCCCTGGGAGCTACATGGGTATGAATTTCATTGCTCTCATATATTTTGACATAATGAATTTGTCTGTGTATCCTCTATTGTATTTGTGGGGCTTGACTTTTGTTTGATGGATGCTGCCCTAATTTCTTCCATGACATCTAACTTGCAGAGGACTTTTTTCCTTGCAGAGAACAGCTACCTTAATGAAACAACTAATCACCCTCAAGATCAAAAGTAAAATTTTCAATTTGAAAGGATGAGGTAATGAAATTTTTTTTCTTGTAATAGTTTTGTAGGAAAATAAAAGCAGGAAAAGAATGCCCAAAGTAGCCAAACCACTTGCTACTATGTTGGAATGATATTAAGCTCTGGATTGAGTTTGGAGTTTGAATGATTAAGTTTCAGGTAGATGCTAATGTATTTCTTAAGAGGTATTATGGGACAATAATAAGTATAATTGATTTAGTGTCTGAGAACCTGGTTTCAAATTCTGTCTCTGCTACTTACCAGCTATGCAAATTTGTGAAAGTCATTTAACCTCACTGGATCTCAGTTTATTCTTTTGTGAAATGAGGGCTTTGTGCAAGATGGTCTCTTACATCCTGTTTTGTTTTAAACCTATGATCCTGTGACCTATATAAAGCTTTCTTGCAGTCTGAAAAAGAAGGGAGAGGTCTGAAGCAATGGTATCTAAAGTTCCTTCTTGTAGCTATAAATCTATAATGCATCTGTAAGAGTTAAAATTATGAGACTGACCTCAAATTAATAATTTTATTAAATCAAAAGTAGTAGGAAAGAAAGACAGGAAAATAGGAGAGAGATATAAAGGTACTTTCCTTATTGTTTCATTTAACTGGTAATCCTATGGCCACCATTTTGGGCCCCTTCACCACATTCACAGGGAAGACCAGTATCTCAAAAACTTGGAAGCAAAGAGACCAGAATTCCCTCTTGCCTCAGTTTATCAAATCTTTTCTTTGCCCCCTAATTCTCACATGTCACAGAACCAACCATGACTTTTTATTTTGCCCAGACCACCCAAGAGGGGCAGTCCAGAGGGGCAGTCTAGGGAAGATCACCATGACCCCTTTCTCACAATATTCTTGGCTCCATTACTCCATTTTTCTAATTGTGGTTCTATCCTTGTGACTCAATTTACCCAATAATTTCCCTTCACCATCCAGAGTTTCAACCTCACCCCAGGTAAACACAGTGGAAAGGGGGAAGGTTAAATTTCCTTTTGCACACTTCAAATCCCAAACACATCCCTTATTTATTTTAGAACACAAGAAACATGAGTTCATAAAAAGAGGGTGAAAGTGGATTTTTTTGTATTCAACAGTCACTTATTAATTTTAATATGTGCTAAGATTGTGTAAGGCACCAAGGTTCTGAAAGACAAAAACGAGTCAGTCCTCAACCTGGAAAAAACCTGCTATCTTCTGGGTGTATATATATATATATATATATATAATGTGGGAATACAAGGAAATGTAAGGTAGGAAAGAACCCTAACAACTAGCAGGATGGGAAAACTTCATGGAGGAGATGATACCTGTGTTAAGTCTTGAAGAGAAACAGGGATTCTGGGAATGAAAGATGAGATAGATTCTATTGTGAGCATGAGAAATGGCTTGATTGAAGGAATGGAATCAAGAGATGGAGCATTAAGGTCCAAAAACCAGGTAGCTGGCAAGAACCTAGAGTGCATAGAGGTTTAACAATAACAAGGAAATGGTGACTAGGACCTTTCTCCAGGGTACAAAATATTAGAGGATGCTATTTGTACCTCCTCTATAGTAACATAGAAATAACCGAATTCAATACTTCACTAAGAACAATTATTAAATTGATTAAATAATGGGAAACTATCAAATTGTACTTGAACACATTAACTTCTTGTATGGCCTTGGAGAAGTCACTTAACCTTTCTAAAACCTTTCTTAAAACAAGGAAGATTCAATCAGAATTTTGATGATCAATCATAATTCACGCTTTTTGGTAGAGTCACAGAATGAGACATAAATCTTAAAAAATGGACAGTGTATTTATTTTGCTTTGACCAGTCTTATTAGTTATAATTGAGAGATTTCATTTTTTGGCAGGGATTACTTAAGTAGGATTAAATAGGGGAGCACAGGGTATAATAATAGTAATTTCTCCTCTCTCCCACAAAGACCACTAATGAATCAATTTCTAAAAACTCAGGAAAGAGCAGAAATAAATTGAGAATGCCGAGCATGATTGGAATTAACATGTTAAATATGAAATGTTCTTTTGAATAATAAGCTCCATGTAATGAAGTATTATGGTTCCAAGTTGTCTTCTTATTTTGTTCTTTTTCATATAAGTAAATTATTACATTTTTTTGTTTTTAAGTTGTAAAAAAAATCAAAATGTGTTTTAAAATTAAAATAAACAAGAGAATTGAACTAGATATCCTCAAAGATTCCTTATAGCTCTAAATGTATGGTTCTATAATTTGGGATTATATTACTTGGTTTCTCTTAAACCTTATTTTACCTTATTATGCTCCTGCCACAGGGCTTCTTAGTGTCCTAGGGTCTCCACTCTTGGAGTAATATTGAAAGAGTCTTATCCCTTTATAGTGCCCCTAGACTAAATATGTTTCAAACAGATGATTTGAAGGTTCAGTTGCCAGTGGCAAGTGGCAAAATTACTAGATACAGTTCTGTAAGAAGTGAAATAATCTGAAATAAGGCTAGAAAGAGAGATTATAGCTAGATAGTGAAAGGTTTTAAAAGCCAGACTGAGGAGTTTGCATTTATTTATAAGGTATTCTGAATTCCCTGATGTGTTAGTCTAGTAACCTTGTCAAAAAAGGAAATAAGGTTAGGTTGGTATGTTCTGTCTTGCAAAGATCTATACTAATTGTCTCCCTTGGGGCAAATAGTACTCTCTATCTTTAGTAATCAGTGCTTTCTTTCTATATTTATTCTAACCACACCTTAATTCATTCTTTTTTTTTTTTTTGCCCAGGATTTTAAGGCAATCTTACAGGCCTAGAATTTGTAGAGTCCATTATCTTCCTATTTTTAAAACTTCTATTTTTGTTAACTTAATTTCCCAACATATGCCTCATCCTCTGCATCCTGGAAAGCCAAGAGAATTTAGAAAGGGAGCAAAAATAGTGTATCATATATATTCTTTTCTTCTGCTATTTAACTTCCTTTTTATCACATACAATTCTTCCCATGATTCTCTGGAGTCATCATTTTTAAAGCATAATAAAATTATATCACATTTATCTATCATATACAAGATCATTTCAATGTGGAGATAACATTTTACTGGTCAGTAGTATAGTTTTGGTTGAGAAATACTCATTTTATAGAAAGGGAAACAGAAGATCAGATTGTTTTCAAAGTTTGCTCAAGATAAATAAGTGGATAGAGTGCTGAACTTGGTGTTGGGAAGACCTGAGTTCAAATATAGCCTCAGACTTTTTACTTGCTATGTGTCCACGGGCAAGTTACTAAACCTATATCTCAGGTTTCTATCTGTAAAAGAAGGATGGTGCAGCTAGTTGGCATAGTGGGTATAGTATGGGGGAGCCTAGGAAGCCTCATCTTCTTGAGTTCAAATCTGGTCTCAGAAACATACTAGCTGTATGGCTGAGCAAGTCACTTAATCCTATTTGCTTCATTTTCCTCATCTGCCAAATGTGTTGGAGCAGGAAATGGCAAACAACTCCAGTATCCATGCCTAGAAAGCTCCAAAAAGGGTCAAAAAGAGTTGGACTTGACTGAAATGATTGTACAACAACAAAAAGTACTCAGGTCTCCTGAATTCCAGTCCAGTTCTATTTCCATTGTAATATAAATTCTTTTTTCCTGAATATAGGAGACAAAAACTTAGGTCCCAACATTGCTATCATGGTCATCTTAGGCAAGTTACTCAGACTATGTCTCCTTTTGATATAAAATGAGAGAGGTGAGCTAAATGTTCACTGAAGTCCCTTCCATTTCTGCCTTCTGTTTCTGAGTGTGCCTTATTTTAGGATAATATTATGTTGTTGAGAAGCCAAAAAAAAATACTGCTGTGAAAGAACATTAGAATTAAGTAGAGAATGAGTCCCATTTATCACTCCTTTTGACACTGATGGTTAGTTTGCAATCTAGAAGCCATAGTTAGGAAATGAATTCATGAAGAAGAGAAAGCAAACATCCACTAAAACACTCTACAAAGAAAACAGTTCAGCTTTATGTATACACAATAACAGCAGATTAGAAAAAGTTATTTAAACAAGTAACTTGAATACTGTGGGAAATCATTTTACATAGAAAAATATACTTTTTAATTCTATTCTTTGTTATTCATAAAAATCATACCTGCACATAACTATCCGTACAGAGAACTACAAAATGTAGGGGGAACCCCCAACTTTTCATTGTGATTTCAACCATTAAAAAATTTTTAATGTGATAATAAAGAGTACAAGGAAATACATATAGAACGCTCTTCCCTCTCCCCCATCCCTTTCCTGAAAGCTTGAAATATAATCTTTATGTAGAATCTAAATCTCCAGGAATTCATATTGAAAATCATTAGACTAACAAGCATTACTCGGGGTTGAAATTGAATGGACTCTGATTATGCCCCTAGTAAGATGGCAAGAGCCCTCGCTGTACACAGGTTTAATTCGTGGGACAAACCTGGAACTTCATATCAGTACTGCTATTGTTAAATGAGCTGCCCAAGGAACTAGATGCTACATCTAGCCTCATTTCCCCTGTTGCTTGACATCACTTTGATGCAATAAAATAACTCTTAGTTCTTTAACGTTTTGTGTCCAAATGAGTTTTTCTTATTTTTCATTACCTTCTAATTGTCCTCCCTGGCAGCCAGGAACCTCAAAGGATAGAGTGCTGGGTCTAGATTTGGCTCGTCCTGTATTTGTCAATTCCTGGGGGCAACTAACTATTTATATCCAAGGTTGTACAGTGGTTATGGTGCCAGACCTGGGGTAGAGAAGACTTGAGTTCAAATACAGCCTCAGATACTTAATAGCTGTATGACCTAAGTCACTTAACCTCTAGCTGCCTTAACTGCCTTATCTGTAAATTAGGAATAATAAAAACATCTACTTCCCAAGGTTGTTGTGAGGATCAAATAATATAATCATTGTCAAACACTTGGCACATATTAAATGCTTTATAAAAAATGCTAACTGTTATTATTATTGTTATTATTATATTCCTGTCTCTGGATAATTTATAAATATCAAAGATAAAATTTAATTGGACCTTCAAGATGTATATGATTTTAATATGTAGAGAGGAAGGGATCTTTCTCAAGCAATCTGGAAGGAACCTCAGAGATTATCTAGTACAATCCCCTCACTTTACAGACAAGAGAAATGAGGACTAGGAAAGTTAAATGATTTGCTCTAGGCTATATAGCCAGTATCAGATATAGGGTTGAAATCTAGGTTACTGGTTAACCCAGAGTGCATTCCACTGATCCTCATGGCCCAAGGATTCAGAATGAGGAAGGATAAGACCTTCCCAAAGCTCCTTATAAATCTAAATTTGCAACCTTATAGTCTGAGCAGTTTGACTGCAGTAGAGAGTTGAGGTAAGAAAGTTAGGAGGGAGATCATGCTTCCATAAAACATAATGAATAAGAATGCTGGATTTAGGATCCAGAAGTCCTGATTTGGAATTCGGCCTCAGAAACTTACTAGCTGTATGATCTGGGACACATGACTGCGTCTTTTAGGCTGTGTCCCAATCTGAAAATGAAGGAATTGGACTGTATAGCCTCTAAGTTTCACTATATTTCACTATTTAATTCTGTGATCCTAAAATTAATTCACTCTATATTTCACTATTTAATTCTGTGATCCTAAAAATGGTATGAAGATATGTTTATGTCATACTCAATCTTAGGCTAAAGAATTTGGAATTAATCTTCAGGGCAATGAGGAACCATTATAAGATTCTGAAGAAACATACTCTTCTGAATAAAAAAAAAGTATCTGAATACAAAAGAGGAAAATTTAAGACATATCACATTATTTTGTATATATCATTAAGTTCATAATGAACTATGAAATAATTGATGATGTGAAACTGACAATTTTGCTATCAAGAAATAATTTTGGGCACTCATATTTATTTTAAAAAACTAACCAACAAGGTTCTGCTTTATGTCCTGAAGACTAAAACATTAGGCTATCTGAGGAAGAAATAGTTTTAAGTAAAATGGTAATTAGTTGGGAAAGAGAATCTAGAATTCATATCCATGATTATCTAGTTCAGTCAGAGTTCCCAGACTTCTCTTGCTCATGCCATGGTATTCTTTGCCAGGAGGAACTGTAGCTCGCTGATGCTGGCAACAATGTGAAAGAGCTTGGAGAATTATGCATGAAAATTTTGCTTTTCCTTTAAAAACAGTCAGCTTTGTTGAGTTCTTTGCAATTTCAAAACCTGGCATCTTTTGTATAATGAGAAAGTTTTGTTTTATTTTTTGGCTACTATATTTTACTATGTATTATTTGTAGTGATAAAGATGTATCCCATTCTAGTTATATAATTCCTTGAAAATATTGTTCCCATCTAGGTGGTAGGGCAATGCAGGATATTTTCTCCCAAAAGCAGGTTTTTGTAAACTCCCACATGGATGCCTCCAGATTAGGTAATCCCAGTATATATCCCAGCCCCAGGGTCAGTCATCCCCACTTCCATCTTGCCACTGGACTTTGATGACTCTAGAAGAGAACATGAGGCAGATGACTTTGTGCAATTCTGCCTCACTTCAATCCAGTTTATGCACTAGTCACAGCATCACCCCATGATGTCATTGGTGCACTTCAAAAATGAAGGAAGAACAACTGCTCCAAACAAACACAACAAAATCCTCCCCTTTCAGCCTTTTGCCACCGAGTGCTATTTATTTCTTAAAAAGAGATCCAGTAAAAATTGTTTTATAGTACAGGTCTGACAATATCACTATCCTGGTAAAACAAACAAACAAACAGGAAAACAACTTTAGTGACTCCCTGCTAGAAAAAAAAATACAAACTCCTCCTCTGACATTTAAATGCCTTGAAATATCTGACTTTAACCTAGCTTTCTTTTTTTCAGGCTGATTTCAAATTACTCCCTCTCATCTACTTTATGTTACAGCAAACTGATCTCATGAATCCTCAGTCTCAATATTATATTTTCCATTTGAATGACTTCCCCCAGAATCTCCCTTCATTCCTGGAATGCTCTCCCCTACCTCCATAGCTTTTAATCCTTAAGACACATTCAAAGTTTAATTCCCATCCTACCTCTTTCAATAAACCCTTTCTGATTCCCAAGTTGGAGTGAGTAGTGTGCTCCCCTTCTCCCATCCCTATCCAATTATTTTGTAGATGTTGTTGTTTGATCATTTTCAGGCATGTCGAATTCTCAGCATCTAGGTATTAACAAATGCTTGTTAATTGACAGATGGTGATTGATAATATATGTCACTGTCCACTTCTGAAGTTTATTGAGTAAATGAAAAAAAATTGATACCTCAACTTCAATAGTAGAATACCAGATGTTCTGTGGCACATGACTTGTGTTGTATTGCCTTTTAGTGTTGGCATTATTTACAATGTTGTAGTCATGTGCATATTGTTCTCTGTCAAATCTACTCGTGTTTCTTGGGATTATTCACATTCACCATGTTTTATGGTACAATATATTCCTATATCACTTTTCCCAATTATTATCTTTTGCCCATCACTTTATTTTATCAAAGATAATACCACAATGAATGTTTTTAATTATATGGTTCTTTTACATTAATCTCTTTAGGATATGTGGTAATGGCCTTTTCTTAGTACAGGAGACTCATGAGCCATCTCAGAGATACAATATATCCTAATATATTAAGTACTGAACGAACATATCTTGTGTGAATGAGTGAATGAAAAAAGCATTTATACCTGCTTAATATCAGCTAGATACTATGCTAATTGCTAGAGATACAAATAATGAAACAAAATAGTCCCTGTTCTCAAGAAATACAAATTAAATTTGAGGTTGAATGAGATATTTGTAAGGTTGAAACTTCAGCAGATGGAAAAGTCTTGTAGTCTTTGGGTGCAGCATGAAGGCAAGTTGTGATGCCTGGAGAATTGGGAAGCACAAAATTTGGGCAGATAGAAAAGCCAAATCCCTGCTCATCATAGCACTATTCTGCAGTCATAGGGCTAAGGAACGTGAGCCAACAGCTATTGAGGAAGAGAGGTCTCTGTGGGATCTAGAATGGTGGGTGGGTAGGTAGGTTGAAATTTTTCAGGAGGGTTTTTGGGGGACTGGGTTGATTTTGCCCTCTGGCTTCTCTGTTGGAATGCTAGTGAACACAAACCTACTTAGTGCACCTATACAGAAGCCTTAAAGTTTAGGAACTGGTGTCAGAGAATTAATGCTTGTACTATAAACTAGATGCTTTCCAAATAAGATCAGGGGTGATACAAGGATGTCCATCATCACTACTATTATTCAATATTGTACTAGAAATGCTAACTATAGTAATAAAAGAAGGAATCTCAGAGACCCTGGAGGATGTGAAATTTTTGTTTGTTTCCTGTATGGTATAGAATACCAAAAACTTCTTGGCACCAAAGGTCAGTCAACTATATCCTAAATTTTCATTTTGATAAATTTAACTCTATATAAATGAATTTTATGCTTCACTATCTTTCATTTTCAAAGTGAAATATCTTACCACAATATCACCCATTTAGAAAATGTTTGTTTTTAAATGGTGAGCAAGATGGGTTGATAAGCCAGACCACTCTTTTTACTTCCAATAAGTTGTCCAAACCCCTATTTTAACATATCAACACAGTAGTAGGACCCTTTCATTTATTGGTATAAATCATTTGGTGACTTTTATTTTATAATACCTTTTTGTTAACCAAAATGTCTAGACAAATTCACAGCTCCATTGGCAGTACATAGAGGGCTCATCTTTATCACCTCATTTTATAACTACCATCTTTGCCAATTTGATGGCAATGAGGAGATACCTAATAGAGTTATTTAAATATAAACTTCTCAGTGGAAAATGGTATGGCAGAGACAGAGAACACCAGAACCTCATGCCTTCTTCTAATATAAAGTCAAAATGGATATATGATTTAGAGGTAAAGGAGGATTCTACCATTATTAGCAAATTAGAGTAGCATAGAATAGTCTACTTGTAAACTCTAGGGACAAGGGAAGAATTTATGACCAAAGAATATAGAAAGTATTATAAAATGTAAAATGGATAATTTTTATAATAGTAAACTAAATAGTTTTGCAAAAACAAAACAAATGCAACCAAGATTAGAAGAAAAGTAGAAAGCTAGGAAAATATTTTTATAGTAAGTATCTCTGATAAAGTCCTTATTTCTCAAATATATAGAAAACTGAGTGAAATTTATAGGAATATAAATCATTCCCCATTTGACAAATGGTGAAAATATAGGAATAAGCAGTTTTCAGATGAAGAAATCAAGACTATGTATAATCAAATGAAAAATGTTTAAATTGCTCTTGATTATAGAAATGCAAATTAAAACAACTCTGAGATAAACACCTCACACCTGTCAAACTAGGTAGTATGACATGAGGAAAATAATAGATACTAGAAGAAATTTGGGGAAATTGAGATACTAATACACTTCTGGGAGAGTTGTATAATGGTCCAGCTATTTTGGAGAGTGATTTAGAACTATCCCCAAAGGGCTTTAAAATTGTGCATGCCCTTTGATCCAGCGATATTACAAATATGTCTATATGCCAAAGATATTTTAAAAAAGAAGAAAAGCACCTGTTTGTACAAAAACATTTTAAGCAGCTCTTTTTGTAGTGGCAAAGAATTAGAAACTCAGGCTATTCCCATCAATTGGGGAATGGCTGAACAATTATGTCCTATGATTGTAATGGAATACTACTGTGCTATCAGAAATTATATGAAGGATGATTTAAGAAAAGCTTCTAAAGAGCTATGTGAACTGATGCAAAGTGAAGTGAACAGAATGAGAACATTGTAAACAGTAATAACAATAATATACAATGAACAGTCATAAATGTCAGTTATTCTTAGCAATACAGTGATCCAAGATAAAATCCTCAAGAACTTATGATGAAAAATGCCATTTGCTTCCAAAGAAAGATGGGATCTGAATTCAGACAGACATTTTATTTATTTATTTATTTTTCACTTTTGTTTGTTTGAGTTCTCTTTCACAAAATAACTAATATGGAAATAAGTTTTACACTATTACATATGTAAAATCTATAAGAGATTATTTGCCATTTTATGGGGTCATGGGGGAAAAGAAGAGAGTGAGAATTAGACTCAAACTTTTAAAAAACCAAAGGTTAAAACATTTTTTTCATGTAATTGAAGAAAAATAAAATATTAAAACATGTATACTGCAGGGGTTAGAATTCTGAAGCTGGAATTATTTCTCTTCCCTTCTCTTCCTTTCCCTTTTTTTCTTATTTCATATTACCTTACCTATTGATTTTATCAGCTCCCATGAGTTCAGTTATAACCCACATGCAAATGATTTCCAGAAAAAATATATCCAGCTCTAATCTTCTTCCAGAGCTACAATCTAGCTTCAACAATTGCCTTTTCAAAATCTGTAACTGGATATCCCATTGGTATATCTAACTCAGTATATACTACACAATAAGAACTCATTATCTTCACACACACACACGTATTCCCTCCATCCCAATTTATTTATTGCTATAAGACTCCACCATTCTAAGTTATTCATGCCTTCAGCTTGTGTCATCTTCAATTCCTGATTCTGGCTTGCCCTATATGTTCAATAAGTTGTAAAATATAATTTTTCTTCAAAGAATCTTTTATATAAAACCCTATTTTTTTCACCCACATAGCCATCAACTTCTTAAAGAGTTTCATTACTTATTGCCTAGATTATTGCAATAGCTTTCTAATTTCTACCTCACATCTTTCCACTCCACTACATACTCCACTCATTTGCCAAAGTAATTTCCCCAAAGTACAGTTCTGATCATTTCTTCTCCCCTATTCATTTTCCCTATTCAATAAGCTTTGATGACTTCCTATTCCCAATAGGATCAAATATAAACTCCTCTGTTTGCCCCTTAAAGCCCTTTGAATCTTCCTATATTATATTTCACTCATGAACTCTTTAGTCTAGTTCCTCTGGTTTTACTTTCTGTTCTCACACACCAAATTCTATCTCATCTTCAAAATATGAGTTGAACTAGATGACCTTTTAGTTTTCCTTCTAACTCTATTATTCTATGTTTTTATGACCCATAGTTTTATATCTTGAAAATGTTGCACTTATTACTTGAAGACTAATTGTTATCAACAATAAAAATGATACACCATTCTCATATAGCAGAAACTAATTCATCCTAAAGACTCCAGGCTAAGCAATTCTCTAAGATTATAAATTTTAAAGGAGATGCCAATGTGTACTGATAGAGGGAGTATTCTAATTCAGCATTTTCCCATTCTAATGAAATCACAGTTCTTGTCTCGTACCTTATTGGTAATCATAGCATCAGTGTGGCACAGTGGAATACCTGAGACCAAATAACAGCTTTGATACTTACTGGCTTTTTTTCTACCCTGGATAAATTATTTATCTTTTTATGCCTTCCTGAAACTCTCTAGGCCTATAGGGAGCATTTACATACCAAGTTCCTCACATTGATTAAAATCAAAAATATTTTTGTTATTAATAAAACGATAAAGACAATAATTCCTAGATAATGAGCTATTTTATAATTCAATTTCTTGCTGAGGATATTTACCAAATTTATTGTTGGTTTCTGTTATTTTACAGAATTGATGCTTTGTACTTTGACTCTCATTTTTTAAGTATGACTTTGAGCATGCCATACTGTTTCATAGTGTCCTTCCTTTATACTATGACAAAGACATCATATTAAAATTTGACAGTAAAAGGGAAAGAAAAATGAGTTTCTGCTTCTTCTTCTGGGATTAGGTTAGGAGGTGAGGAAAATCTTGATTTATGACTGCTTGGTGACTTGACCAAAGACAGTCTAGAGCTAATATTTCCTTTCCAAAATATTGTGCTATGAATAAGTGTATAACTTAAACAGTAAAAGCAATATGGCCCATATGAATGGGGTGAGGGCATTTGAAAATTAATATCTTAATATTAGAGTTGCCAATAATAGCAACTCACATTTAATTAGCTCTTGAAGGCAAAAGAGTGGAAAGAATACTGCTTCTGGTATAAAACAAATTGAGTTCAAATCCTGCCCCTCACATATATTAGCTATGTGATGATGGACAAGTCACATAACTTCCCTGTGCCTCAGTTTCCCCATTTATAAAATGAGGAAAGAGGATGGATTGAATCTGAAGTTGTTTTCAGATCTAAATCTATGATACCATAATATTAATAAAAATGTTCCTTCATGTAATCCAGGGAGGCCATTCGTATAAGTAGAGTATCATTTTAGACTTGAGAAACAAAGACTTCGAAATGTAAGATGGCATATCCAGAGTCACACAGCTATTGAGTGTTAGAGCCAGGATTCAAATTTGAATTTTCTGATACCAAATCTAATTCTTTTCCTACCTCACCATTCCCCAACTATGTCATAGTAGAAAGAACATTGCAATGTGGTCCTGATTTTCATAAGTCATTTCTTCTCTCTATGTTTCAGTTTTTTTCTTTGTAAAATGAAACTATAGTATGGACTACGTCATATGTCATTTCCCATCCAATTTTGGAATTCTGTGATTTGTAAGGATGATATTAGAAAATAAGTATTATTTTATTACTTTAGGGATAAGAAGTAAAGTGGCTGGCTTGAGAAAAGCATTGGAGTTTGAAGAAGAGCTGAGAGAGCTTGTTAATTTCAGATGTGACAGTTATAACAGTTATAACCATTTTTCTGTCAATTACTCTCTCTGGCAGTTGGGAGTTAGTCTCTGTCAGTTTGCAGAGACATACTCTCAGAGACTCTCTCAGGGCTGGAGGAGGTAACATCTTTCTCTCTTTCTGTCTGAAAGAAAGAACTAAAGGAGCTCAGTGTTTTCCTTTCCCAACTTGGGAAACACTATTGAATATCTATTGTGGTTTTATAGATTATTTAACTCTGAGAAGACAAAAGAAAAACCTGGTCTTTGGTTTGAACCAAATCAAAGTCTCTTGTTGAGACTCAACTAGCTAGCCTCTGTTATTTTATAATTTGAAGGTGAAGTTAAGAATTATAAGTATAATAGTGGTAGTTTTTATTTAGATAGTATAAATTTGGGTTAGTCCGATCAGGGAGGAGTAGTGTAGCCTGTGAAACACAGGAGAAGCAGTTCCTTGCGGAACCTGGGAGTTTATTTGGATAGATTTAGAATCTCTTAGAATTAGAAATCCTTTTTTTATCCTTATATATTTCAATAAATATTTTATGTTTATAATATATAATATAATATAATAATAAAATATAATAATTTAGCATCCTTGTGCCTGACCCTGAAGAGAAGTTCACATTTGAGCTTCACTTCATCAATGAGGATTGCCTCTATCAAAAGTATCCAAACAGTTTTGAACAGGTTTGAACCTATATTGGAACAGTTTTTCTATCTATTTTGTGTAGCTCATCGATATTTTTTAAAATATAGATTTCAGGTTTCTTGAGATGACACCTTTCTGTCTCTCTATTTTAGAAGGAAATTAAATAATTTATGTTTTAAAGTGTTAAAGTCTTAAAGCTTGAGAATATGCCATTCTCTCATGGGACTTAAACTGAAAACAATATAGAGGGAAAATTTTTGAGGTTGTCTATTTTTCAAAGCCCTGGAAAATTCTATTTAATACTCTTCTGAATACACAGGTATTTAAGTTGGTAGGCATGTTGGGAAGTAAGGGGAAACGTTGATGATCTCAGGAGCAAGTATGCAACCATTTTTTCCTGATAGTGTGTTTGTGCATTTATTTGTTCATTCACTTGTTTGGTCATTTATTCATTCATTCATTATTTAAAATTAACAAGCATTTACTATTTATAAAGGGCTGGGGATACAATGATGAAAAAGGGTATAGTTCCTCCACTAAAGAGCCGATATTCTACCAGTGGGAATGTGGCCTGTACAAAGTATACTATAAATATGTTTCAATATAGGATATGATGAGAAGAAAGGAAAACTCCTCAAATTCAGAATTAAATGCATGATAAATGCCCTCTACTGTGATATGTTAGATAAAGGTGGGGAAGAGAGACTGGACCTATAATTTTATTATTATTGGGACTGCTAGATGAGGAAAGACACTTACCAATGAAGATTGATACTTTCTCTTCAGGGTAGCTGGGGGTAGTGCTGGGCCTGAAGGAAAGAAGACTTCATGATTTTAACTCTGACCTCAAACACTTACTAGCTATGTAATGCTGGACACGTTATTTAACTCTGTCTCAGTTTCCTCATCTGTAAAATGAGCTGGAGAAGGAAATAGCAAAGCACTCCAGTATCTCCGGCTTTATTTTTCCTCCTCCTCTTATTGTCCTATTATTTTTGTATATAAAAAAAAGAAAGAAAACTCCAAGTGGGGTCACAAAAAGTCAGAAGTGAGTGAAGAACAACTCCCTTTTTAATTTATAGTCTTAGAGAATTTCCTAAAGCACCAAGAAATTAAATGACTTGTCCAGAGGGACAGGCAGCACTTGTAAGGGATGAGACTCAAACCCAAGTCTTTCTGACTTTAAGGCTTGCTTTCTATCTACTACACTATGTTGCTTCCCTCTTTAGAGAAAATAGCAGCAACAACAATAATGACAAAAACAACTCTAAGAGGAACACTTTACAAGATGAAATTCTACTACCCTTCCTCCCCAAACTACATTATACCCTTTTTATATACTTTAGTTATATGTATACATATTGATGTTTCCTTTAGAATGTAAGCCAATTGAAGACTGGAACCTCTTGATTTGGGGTTTTGTATTCCCAATGCTTAGCAAAATGCCAGACACATACAGGTATTTAACAAATTCTTGCTTACTTAATTGAACAAAGAAATGATACCCAAGGCATTTTTCCTACTTCATCTCACTTTATTTCTTTTGACAACATTTTTAATCCTGATCCAATACACAAGCTTTGATTTAAATTTTACTTGGCAACTTGGAAAATGATATAATAGTGACATATAGTATAAATGTAAAGAATAAAATCAACCAAAGCAAATGTTGAAGATGAATACTGCATAGCAAAGTAATTAAATGTGAAGCTCAGATGTAAAGAAGAGATATAAGAATGTGTCCCCTTTGCAGAGAAGGGAGCATCAGAAAGGTGAAACCTAGCATATATGGTCAGATTCAATTAATTGTGTGAATTAGTTTTGCTGTTCTACTTTTTTTTTCTTTTTTCTTCTTTGTTATTAGGAGTGGATGGGGGAAATATGGAGGGATATATTGTGTAATAAGAGTTATATAAAAACAAAAAGCCATCAGTAAAATAAAAAAAAAGTCCTTGTCAACTCCTGGATGTTTAGTTGGCTGTCAAGTTAGAATTTAATATGACTTGTCAGGGTGTGACTAACACCAAAGTGTTTCCTGGCTTATTTATCTCTGCTTTGGCCATGGATGTTTCAGCCAAGGTAATAATTTCTGGCTTTCACATAGTAGGCATTTCTGACACATCTTAGAAATAAATAGAATTTCCATGACTGTTCCCCTTTTTCATAGCTTCCTTCTGTAGTAATTGCCTGACTTATTTCAGCTTCACTAATCCATCTGGGCCTCTAAGACTCTCACAATTATTTTTTAAGGGACATCAGGGCTTTTAAACTTGCAACTAGGGCAATGTTATAGATTTAGTTCATTTAGATTTTTTTAAAAATCATTTGGGGGACTTCCGGGTAATCATGGCTGCAATCTAGACGCGGCACGCTTCCTCTCCCCAGCACCGAACGAAATAGACTACATCAAAGGAGCATAAAATCACCTTTGGAGGAACAGAAGGACTCCCCAGTACCCCACAGAGGCAAAGGTACGTGGGGCTTGAACATTTCCACACTAAAATAAGAAGGAAAAGCTTGCACAGAAAAGTGAACTGAGCCGCCCTTCCCCCACCCCACCTCCCCCACTAAACCAGAGTGAGCTACCTGAGCGCTCACCAGGACAGCGAGTGAGTGGGGAGCGTCTCTGTCTGGGGGGGCACTCCAGGGTCCTTGGGATCTGGGGACTGCCAGGAAAAAAACGTCTCAGGGCGCTTTCACTGGAGAAGCCAGCGGACTTCGGGCGGGCTGCGCTGAACAAGGCGCGCTGATTATCTGGGCGGAGCTGAATACCTGGGCTCGGAGGCTGGGAAGAACTAGTCTGAAGCAACCTAAATTCACAGAAAAACCACTCTTATAACCCAGACCCCAGACCAAAAAGGAAAGGGAAATAAAACCACCAAAGGGATGGCTCACATGGCCCAAAATCAAGCCTCCAGGAAGAAAGGGAAAAAAGTGACTATTGAAAACTTTTATGGAGGAAGTACCCAAGGGAAAGAGGAGAATGAGGAGGAAATCCAAAAAAATTCAGAACACGCCTCCCAAAATGGAAACTATCAACAAGCTCTGGAAGATCTCAAACTGGAACTTATCCAAAAGATGGAAACCTTCTGGAAAGAAAAATGGGAGAAAGAGATCAGCTGTCTGACAGATAAGACTGCTCAATTGGAAAAAGAACTCGAAGCATCCAATACAAGGGCAGAAAAGGCTGAAAAGCAAATCCAGTCCCTAATGACCAGAATCAAGCACCTAGAAGAAAGTGAGATGATAAAACAGCAAGAATCAATAAAGCAAACCCAAACAATTAATGAATTGGAAGAAAACATAAAATATCTCACTGAGAAGGTCACGGACCTGGAGAACAGAGGAAGACGAGAAAATCTCCGTATCATCGGTCTCCCAGAAAAACCAGAGGTAAACAACAAATTGGATTTTATTCTAGAGGAGATTATAAAAGAAAATTGCCCCCACGTTCTGGAGCAAGGGGGCAAAATAGAAATAGAAAGGATTCATAGAACACCTTCTATACTAAATCCCCAAAAGACAACGCCTAGGAATGTAATTGCCAAATTCAAGAGCTTCCAAGAAAAGGAGAAAATCCTACAAGAAGCCAAGAAGAGGAGCTTCAGATATAAGGGGGCTCCCATAAGGATCACACACGACTTAGCGGCTAACACACTAAGAGACCGCAAAGCATGGAACACGATATTTAGAAAGGCAAGAGAGCTGGGTCTCCAACCAAGAATCAACTACCCAGCAAAACTGACTATATACTTCCAGGGGAAAGTATGGGCATTCAACAAAATAGAAGATTTCCAAGCATTTGCTAAGAAAAGACCAGAGCTCTGTGGAAAGTTCGATATCCAAGCACAGAAAGCAAGAGAAACATGAAAAGGTAAATATGAAAGAAAGGGAAAAGGAGATGAATCTTATCTTTCTCTTTAAGTCAAACTCTCTTCTATAAGGACTACATTTACATCTAATTATATATATTAATATGTGGGGAAAATGTTTTGTGTAACTCTCATAAATTGTATCATCATAAGAGTAGTTAGAAGAAACATGCATAGGGAAAGATTGGGGAATCAAGAAGATTTGGGGAAAGTTGGGGCAAAAAAAGGAAAAGGGAGGGGGGAACCGTGATAATACTAAGATTAACTTCAAGAAATAGGGGGGGAATCAATAGAATAAACTTTCCCATATAAAGATACACATGGGAAGGGGAGGGGAAGAACTCTCATATGAGAAGGAGAGGAAGAGAGCGTGAAGTGGAAGTACTTAAACCTTACTCTCAGTGAAATCAAATCTGAGAGGGAAGAACATCTAGATCCAGTGGGATCCTGAATTCTATCTTATCCATTAGGGCAAGAAAGAAAGGAAAATTAAGGAGGGGGAGGGGGGAGGGAGTACAAAAAGGGAGGGAAGGAGAGGGGGGAGGGGAAGGGAGCATAAAAAGGGAGGGGCTAGAAAGGGAAGCATCTCAAGGGAGGGGACTAGGGGGACTGACCTAAAGTAAACCACTGGTTCAAAAGGAGAAAGCTAAAGAAGAAAGGTCAGAACTAGGGGAAGACATCAAAATGCCAGCGAATCCACAAATAACAATCATAACTTTGAACGTGAATGGGATGAACTCACCCATAAAACGCAGACAAATAGCAGATTGGATTAGAACACAAAACCCTACCATATGTTGTCTTCAAGAAACACATATGAGACGGGTTGACACTCACAAGGTTAGAATTAAAGGTTGGAGTAAGACCTTTTGGGCCTCAACCGATAGAAAGAAGGCAGGAGTTGCAATCATGATATCTGACAAAGCCAAAGTACAAATAGACCTGATCAAAAGGGACAGGGAAGGTAAATATATTCTGCTAAAAGGAAGTATAGACAATGAGGAAATATCACTAATCAACATGTATGCACCAAATGGTATAGCATCCAAATTTTTAATAGAGAAACTAGGAGAATTGAAGGAGGAATTAGACAGTAAAACCATATTAGTGGGAGACTTGAACCAACCACTATTAAATTTAGATAAATCAAATCAAAAAATAAATAAGAAAGAGGTAAAAGAGGTGAATGAAATCTTAGAAAAATTAGAATTAATAGACATATGGAGAAAAATAAATAGGGACAAAAAAGAATACACCTTCTTTTCAGCACCACATGGCACATTCACAAAAATAGATCATACACTAGGTCATAGAAACATGGCACTTAAATGCAGAAAAGCAGAAATATTAACTGCAGCCTTTTCAGATCACAAGGCAATTAAAATATTGATCGGCAAGGGTACATGGAGACCCAAATCAAAAATTAATTGGAAATTAAATAACATGATACTCCAAAATCGGATAGTTAGAGAAGAAATCATAGAAACAATTAACAATTTCGTTGAAGAAAATGACAACGGCGAAACATCCTTTCAAACCTTGTGGGATGCAGCCAAGGCAGTACTTAGAGGAAAATTCATATCCCTGAGTGCATATATTAACAAATTAGGGAGGACAGAGACCAAGGAATTGGAAATGCAAATCAAAAAACTTGAGAATGAACAAATTAAAAACCCCCAGAAGAAAACCATACTAGAGATCCTAAAAATTAAGGGAGAAATTAATAAAATAGAAAGTGACAGAACTATTGAGCTAATAAACAAGACTAGAAGCTGGTACTTTGAAAAAACAGACAAAATAGACAAAGTACTGGTTAATTTAATTAAAAAAAGGAAAGAAGAAAGGCAAATTAATAGCATCAAGGATGAAAAGGGGGATCTCACCTCAAATGAAGAGGAAATTAAGGCAATCATTAAAAACTACTTTGCCCAACTATATGGCAATAAATTTACCAATCTAGGTGATATGGATGAATATTTACAAAAATATAAATTGCCTAGACTAACAGAAGAAGAAATAGTTTTCTTAAATAATCCCATATCAGAAATTGAAATCCATCAAGCCATCAAAGAACTGCCTAAGAAAAAATCCCCAGGGCCTGATGGATTCACCAGTGAATTCTATCAAACATTCAGAGAACAGTTAACCCCAATATTATACAAACTATTCGACATAATAAGCAAAGAGGGAGTCCTACCAAACTCCTTTTATGACACAAGCATGGTACTAATTCCAAAGCCAGGCAGGCCAAAAACAGAGAAAGAAAACTATAGGCCAATCTCCCTAATGAATATAGATGCAAAAATCTTAAATAGGATACTAGCAAAAAGACTCCAGCAAGTGATTAGAAGGGTCATCCACCATGATCAAGTAGGATTCATACCAGGGATGCAGGGCTGGTTCAACATTAGGAAAACTATCCACATAATTGACCACATCAACAAGCAAACCAACAAGAATCACATGATTATCTCAATAGATGCAGAAAAAGCCTTTGATAAAATACAACACCCATTCCTATTAAAAACACTAGAAAGCATAGGAATAGAAGGGTCATTCCTAAAAATAATAAACAGTATATACCTAAAACCATCAGCTAATATCATCTGCAATGGGGACAAACTAAATCCATTCCCATTAAGATCAGGAGTGAAACAAGGATGCCCATTATCACCTCTATTATTTGACATTGTATTAGAAACACTAGCAGTAGCAATTAGAGAAGAAAAAGAAATTGAAGGCATCAAAATAGGCAAGGAGGAGACCAAATTATCACTCTTTGCAGATGACATGATGGTCTACTTAAAGAATCCTAGAGATTCAACCAAAAAGCTAATTGAAATAATCAACAACTTTAGCAAAGTTGCAGGATACAAAATAAACCCACATAAGTCATCAGCATTTCTATATAATTCCAACACAGCTCAGCAGCAAGAACTAGAAAGAGAAATCCCATTCAAAATTACCCAAGACAAAATAAAATACTTAGGAATCTATCTCCCGAGACAAACACAGGATCTATATGAACACAACTACAAAACACTTTCCACACAACTAAAACTAGACTTGAACAATTGGAAGAACATTAACTGCTCATGGGTAGGACGAGCCAATATAATAAAAATGACCATCCTACCCAAACTCATCTATCTATTTAGTGCCATACCCATGGAACTCCCAAAAATTTTTTTTACTGATTTAGAAAAAAACATAACAAAGTTCATTTGGAAGAACAAAAGATCAAGGATACCCAGGGAATTAATGAAAAAAAATACAAAGGAAGGGGGTCTTGCAGTCCCAGATCTCAGACTATATTATAAAGCAGCGGTCATCAAAACAATTTGGTACTGGCTAAGAGACAGAAAGGAGGACCAGTGGAATAGACTGGGGGCAAGCAACCTCAGCAAGACAGTATATGACAAACCCAAAGATCCCAGCTTTTGGGACAAAAATCCACTATTTCATAAAAACTGTTGGGAAAATTGGAGGACAGTGTGGGAAAGATTAGGCTTAGATCAACACCTCACACCCTACACCAAGATAAATTCAAAATGGGTGACTGACATGAACATAAAGAAGGAAACTATAAGAAAATTAGGCGAACATAGAATAGTATACATGTCAGACCTTTGGGAAGGGAAATACTTTAAAACCAAGCAAGAATTAGAAAGAATTACAAAATGCAAAATAAATAATCTGGATTACATCAAATTAAAAAGTTTTTGTACAAACAAAACCAATGTAACCAAAATCAGAAGGGTAGCAACAAATTGGGAAACAATCTTCATAAAAACCTCTGACAAGGGTTTAATTACTAAAATTTATAAAGAACTAAATCAATTGTACAAAAAATCAAGCCATTCTCCAATTGACAAATGGGCAAGGGACATGAACAGGCAATTCTCAGCCAAAGAAATCAAAACTATTAATAAGCACATGAAAAAGTGCTCTACATCTCTTATAATCAGAGAGATGCAAATCAAAACAACTCTGAGGTATCATCTCACACCTAGCAGATTGGCTAACATGACAGCTATGCAAAGTAATGAATGCTGGAGGCGATGTGGCAAAGTGGGGACACTAATTCATTGCTGGTGGAGTTGTGAATTGATCCAACCATTCTGGAGGGCAATTTGGAACTATGCCCAAAGGGCGATAAAAGACTGTCTGCCCTTTGATCCAGCCATAGCACTGCTGGGCTTGTACCCCAAAGAGATAACGGACAAAAAGACTTGTACAAAAATATTCATAGCTGCGCTCTTTGTGGTGGCCAAAAATTGGAAAATGAGGGGATGCCCCTCAATTGGGGAATGGCTAAACAAATTGTGGTATATGTTGGTGATGGAATATTATTGTGCTAAAAGGAATAATAAAGTGGAGGAATTCCATGTGAACTGGAACAACCTCCAGGAAGTGATGCAGAGCGAAAGGAGCAGAACCAGGAAAACATTATACACAGAGACTGATACATTGTGGTACAATCGAAGGTGATGGACTTCTCCATAAGTATCAATGCAATTTCCCTGAACAATCTGCAGGGATCTAAAAAAAAAATACTACCCACAAGCAGAGGATAAACTGTGGGAGTAAAAACACCGCTGAAAAGCAACTGCTCGACCACAGGGTTGGAGGAGATAAGACTGAGGAGAGACTCTAAATGAACACTATAATGCAAACTCCAACAACAGGGAAATGGGTTCGAGTCAAGAACACATGTGATAACCAGTGGAATCATGCGTCGGCTATGGGAGAGGGAAAGGCGGGGGGGGGGGGGGAGGGGAGGAAAAGAAAACGATCTTTGTTTCCAGTGAATAATGTATGAAAACGACCAAATAAAATAATATTAAAATTAAAAAAAAAATCATTTGGTAAAATATATTATTCTTATAGAAAATGTAGAGAAAGATGGACTACACAAAAATATAATTATAAGGAGCCAGAAGTGACTAAAAGATTGGATTCAAAGAGTAGTCATTGATGGTTCTCTGTTAACTTCATAGAAAGTCCCTAGTTGAATGTTCCCATAATGTGCTTTGTTCTGCTTCACATTTTTAGTAATGACTTTGATAAAGACATAGAAGGCATCTTTATCTCAGAAGACACAAAGGAGGAAGGGATAACAAACACACTAGAAGCCAGAGTCAGTCTCCAAAAAGATCTGGAGGCTAGAACTAAAATAAAAACAAATGAATTTTCATAAGGATAAATTCAAAATCTTACATTTAGGCTTTTAAAAGTCTGTTTTTTTTTTAAGTAGATGATGGGACCATATGGTTAGACAGATGTTTGTCTTAAAAATATCATGGAATTTTAGTAGATCGTCATCTCAATATGAGTCAATATTATGAAATGATAGTCAAAAAAGCTAATGTGATTTGGAATCAAATTAAGAGAGGAATGGCTTCTTTCTTAGAGGGAAGTGTAATGAGGGGACAGGCACTCTCTATAATACACTGACCAGATCATGCCAGAAGTATTATAGTCAGTTCTGAGTGTTGTAATCTAAATCAAACATTGATAATTTGGGCTGAGGAAGTCAAAGGAGGGCAATCAGAATGACAGAGGGCTTTGAGTCCCTGTCATTTGAAGAATAGCTAAAAGAATTAAGATGGTTTCGCTTAAAGAAATAAAGACTCAGGAGTGGCAAGAGAGTGGTTTTAAATATTTGAGAGACTGGATTATGAATGAGATAGATGACATTCTGTTTAACTTCAGAACATAGAATCAACAATTCTGGTTGGAAGTTGCAACAACACAAATTTATCCATGATGCCAGGAAACATTTCTTGATAAATTAGAAATGTCCAAAAGTAGATTTGGATTTCTTTGAGAGGTCTTTTCATAGAAGTTAGATAGTCACATATTGGATATGTTGTGGCAAAAATTTTGGGAGGAGGCAGGGAGGAATAGGTTGTAGTAGTTATTTACCAAGGTCCCTTACAACTCTCAAATCCTATGATTCTATTATCAGAAAGGTGGGGAGGAGGCACTACATTTAGATGCTGAATGAAAAAAGAAGTGCTTGTTTCTCTATTTTATCTAATTACAAAAAGATTTCTGGAAGATGGCAGCCTAGAAGGAGCACAAGTTCAGACCTCTGAATACCCTTCCTAACCAATCACAAACTGAATGCTCCCAGGAGCCTGAAAATCAAGCTTAACAACAAGACAGAGCCAAGGAACCCTCCTGTTGGACTTAATTCAAAAGGTACACCCCCCCCCCCAAAAGCCAGAATCCGAGAACACTCGGGTTTAAGGGGAAAACAGAAGGAAGGTCCCAGGATCCATCCCCCTTCCCACCCAGAGTGCTGAGATTCCAGTGGCAGCGGGAACTTCTGGGCCAGCAAAGGTGCTGGTCTGAAGGGCATACCTTGTGAGCAGGGCTGGGCAAGTTCAGAGCGTCCAACATGGAGAGTGGGGAAGGAGCTAGAGAGGGAGCATAGATCTGGCAGCCTGGCTAGAGTTGTGGAGATCCTCCATATTTCCTCTAGCCTTCCAGGAAGTTTTGGACTCAGAGCGCACACACACACACAAGTAAGCTGAAATTAATCCCATCAAAAGTCTCCAGAACTCAGGAAAGCCCAGGCTCCACACCCATCCTCATTGACTGCTGGAATTTAATCCAATCAAAAGCCTCCAGAGGACAGGAAAGCTCAAACCCCAACAAACCCTCACCAGAGACTACACAGAGAGATCTCCTATTAAAGCTCCAAGAGGGGAGACTGACATAAGCCCCCAAAACCCAAAAAATGAGAGGAGCAAGAGCACAGACAAATGCAGGGAGTAAAGAAGGGTGAATTTGAGCAAACAACAGAAAAAGAAGAAAGAAACTACAATAGACAGCTTCTACTCAGCAAATGGAACAGAGGGGGAGAGTTCAGCAAATGATAAATCAGAAATCCCAACAAATTGGATACAGGTTGTTGAAGAATTCAAAACACAATTAAGAGAGGCTGAAGACAATTGGGAGAAGAACTTAAAAATTAAGATAAATCATCTGAAAACAGAGGCACTTGAACTAAAATGAGAAAATAGTGTCTTGAAAGCCAAAATCAACCAGCTGGAAAATGAGGCAAAGGAGATGAAAGATGAGGCAAAGGAGATGAAATATGAAGTAAAAAGAATGAAAGATGACCTTCAAAGAAAATCAGATCAGAAGGAAAAGGATGACCAAAAATCCAGGGATGAAATCCAGTCTTTAAGAACCAGAATACAACAACTGGAATTAAGTGACCTTACAAGGCAGCAGGACATTACAAAACAAAATGAAAAGGATGAAAAAATTGAGGAAAATATGAACCATATCATTCACAAAACAGATGATTTAGAAAGTTGTTCGAGAAGAGACAATTTAAGAATCATTGGTCTACCAGAAGACCATGACAAAAGAAAAAGCCTGGACATAATACTACAGGAAATTCTTCAGGAAAACTGTCCCAATATCTTAGAACAAGAGGGGAAAGTGGACATTGAAAGAATCCACAGATCACTTCCTGTATTTAATCCCAAACAGACAACACCCAGGAATGTTATAGCCAAATTCAAAAACTATCAGACCAAAGAAAAGATATTACAAACTGCCAAGAAGAAGCCATTCAGATACCACGGAAACACAGTGAGGATAATACAAGATCTGGCTTCATCCACACTGAAGGACCGAAAGGCATGGAATATGATATTCCGGAAAGCAAGGGAACTAGGTCTACAACCAAGAATCAAATATCCATCAAAAATGACTGTATTCTTACAGGTGAAAGTACAGTCATTCAACACAATAGAAGAATTCCAAGCATTGTAAAGAAAAGACCAGACCTGAACAGAAAATTTGATGTCCAAGCACAGAAATCAAGAGAATCATCAAAAGGTAATTAAAAAAGAGAAGAAAAAGAAAAACAAATCAAAACAACAACAAAAAAATTTTAAGAGACTCAATAAGTTAAAATGATAGGTATCCTTATAAGAAAAGAGGTCATTGTTAACTCTTAAAAACTATTGCTATCACCTTGGCAGCAAGAAGATTTACACTTAGAGGGGGCAGTGACAAATATATAGGATGAAAGGATAAGACATAAATAGGTATATAGATATATGTATGCATAAATATATATACATGTGTTTATATATTTATATATATGTATGTATGTATATATGTATATATACATATATACATATACATATATATATATATATATATATATATATATATATATATATATACAACCAGAGCTAATTAAAAAAAGGTTAATACTAAAAGAAATGGGAAAAGAAACAAATGGGGGTAAATTTATATGTCACAAAGAAGCTCATGGTGAGAGGGGGGAAAACATCGATACACTGGAAGGGTAAAGAGGTTGGAGATAGGAAATACTCAACTCTTACATGCTTTGAAACTGACCCAAAGAGGGAAGAACAATCCAATCCATTGGGGCAGAGAATAGATTTGCACCCTATAGGGGTGTAGAAGGGTAAAAAACAGACTGGTGGGGAGGGAAGCAGTACAAGGGAGGGAGAGGGTGGGGGGCAATTTAAAAAAGACTACAGGGAAAATAAGGGGGAAGAATAAGAAAGGAGGGGGTAGAAAGGGAAGTAAAATAAGGGTGGGAACTAGGGGGACTGATTACAAACAAACATTAGTGTAGAAGGAAATAGTGAAAGAAATAAAGGCAGGACCAGGAGTAGAAATAAAAATGCTAGGAAATACACAACTAGTAATCATAACTCTGAATGTGAATGGTATGAATTCACCCATAAAATGCAAGCGAATAGCAGAGTGGATTAGAATCCAAAACCCTACCATATGCTGTCTGCAAGAAACACACATGAGGAAGGTAGATACGCATAGGGTGAAAGTAAGAGGATGGAGCCAAATCTATTGGGCATCAACTGAAAAAAAGAAGACAGGAGTTACAATCATGATATCTGACAAAGCCAAAGTAAAAATAAATCTAATTAAAAGAGATAGGGAAGGTAATTACATCCTGATAAAAGGCAGTATAGACAACGAGGAAATATCTGTACTCAATATGTATGCACCAAATGGCACAGCATCCAAATTTCTAAAGGAGAAACTAGAGGAACTCAAGGATGAATTAGATAGAAAAAACTATACTAGTGGGAGATCTGAAACTTCCTCTATCAAAACTAGATAAATCAAACCAAAAAATAAATAAGAAAGAGTTAAGAGACGTGAATGAAATCTTAGAAAAATTAGAGTTAATAGATATGTGGAGAAAAATAAATAGGGACAAAAAGGAATACACCTTTTCATGAGCACATGCTACATTCACAAAAATTGACCATGTATTAGGGCACAAAAGCATTGCAAACAAGTGCAAAAGGGCAGAAATAATGAATGCAACCTTCTCAGACCACAATGCAATCAAAATAATAATTAGTAAGGGTACATGGAGAGTTAAATCAAAAATTAATTGGAAATTAAACAATATGATTCTCCAAAACTGGCTAGTTAAAGAACAAATCATAGCAACAATTAATAACTTCATTGAAGAAAATGACAATGGTGAGACATTCTTTCGAAACCTATAGGATGCAGCCAAAGCAGTACTCGGAGGGAATTTATATCCTTGAGTTCATATGTAAACAAATTAAGAAGGGCAGAGGTCAATGAATTGGGCATGCAAATTAAAAAAAAATAGAAAGCGAACAAATTGAAAATCCTCAGATGAAGACTAAATTAGAAATCCTAAAAATCAAAGAAGAAATCAATAAAATTTAGAGTCAAAGAACTATTGATTTAATAAATAAGACTAAAAGCTGGTACTTTGAAAAAATAAAATAAACAAAGTACTAGTCAGTCTAATTAAAAAAAGAAAAAAAAATTGACAGTATCCAAGATGAAAAGGGAGACCTCACCTCTACTGAAGAGGAAATTAAGGCAATCATTAAAAACTACTATGCCCAATTATATGGCAACAAATATGGCAATCTAGGTGATATGGATGAATACTTATAAAAATATAAATTGCCTAGACTAAAAGAAGAAGAAATAAATTACCTAAACAATCCCATATCAGAAAAAGAAATCGAACAAGCCATCAAAGAACTCCCTAAGAAAAAATCCCCAGGTCCATATGGATTCACAAATTAATTCTATCAAACATTCAAAGAACAACTAATCCCAATATTATACAAACTATTTGACAGAATAAGCCAAGAAGGGGTTCTACCAAATTCTTTTTACAACACAAACATGGTACTGCTCCCAAAGCCAGGCAGGTTAAAAACAGTGAAAGAAAACTATAGGCCAATCACCGTAATGAATATAGATGCAAAAATCTTAAATAGGATACTAGCAAAAAGGCTCCAGCAAGTCATCTCAAGGGTTATCCACTATGAACAGGTAGGATACCAGGTAAGTTCAAAATTAGTAAAAACATCCACATAATTGACCATATTAACAAGCAAACAGACAAAAATCACATGATTATCTCAATAGATGCAGAAAAAGCCTTTGATAAAATACAACACCCACTCCTATAGAAAACACTAGAAAGTATAGGAATAGAAGGGTTTTCCTAAAAATAATAAACAGTACATATCTTAAACTATCAGCAAACATAATCTGCAATGGGGATAAACTAGAAGCCTTCCCAATAAGATCAGGAGTAAAAGAAGGATGCCCATTATCACCTTTATTATTTAATATTGTACTAGAAACACTAGCAGTAGCAATTAGAGAAGAAAAAGAAATTGAAGGTATTAAAATTGGCAATGAGGAGACCAAGCTATCACTCTTTGCAGATGATATGATGATTTACTTAAAAAAATTCTAGAAAATCAACCAAAAAGCTAGTCAAAATAATCAACAACTTTAGCAAAGTTGCAGAATGTAAAATAAACCTGAATAAGTCATCAACATTTACATAGATAGATAGATGATAGATAGATAGATAGATAGATAGATAGATAGATAGATAGATAGATAGATAGATAGATGTCTCCAACCCAGTTCAGCAGCAAGAATTAGAAAGAGAAATTCCATTTAAAGTCACCTGAGACAATATAAAATATTTAGGAATCTATCTGCTGAGACAAACACAGGAACTATATGAACACAACTATAAAACACTCTCCACACAGTTAAATCTAGATCTAAACAATTGGAAAAACATTGATTGCTCATTGGTGGGACAAGCTAACATAATAAAAATGAGTATTCTACCCAAACTTATGTATCTATTTAGTGCCATAACCATTGAACTTCCAAAAAACCTTTTTCCTAACTTAGAGAAAACCATAACAAAGTTCATTTGGAAGAACAAAGGATCAAGGATATCAAGGGAAATATTGAAAAAAAAATACAAAGGAATGTGGCCTTGCAGTCCCAGATCTCAAACTATATTACAAAGCAGCGGTCATCAAAACAATTTGGTACTGGCTAAGAGAGAAAGGATGATCAATGGAATAGACTTTGGGTAAATGACCTCAGCAAGACAGTCTATGACAAACCCAAAGACCCCAGCTTTTGGGACAAAAACCCAATATTTGATAAAGACTGCTGGGAAAATTGCAAGACAGTGTGGGAGAGATTAGTTTTGGATCAATACCTCACACCCTACACCAAGTTAAACTCAGAATGGGTGAATTTCTTGAATATAAAGAAGGAAACTATAAGTAAATTGGGTGAACACAGAATAGTATACATGTCAGACCTTTGGGAAGGGAAAGATTTAAAACCAAGCAAGACTTAGAAAGAGTCACAAAATGCAAAATAAATAATTTTGACTACATCAAATTAAAAAGGTTTTGTACAAACAAAACCATTGTAACAAAAATTAGAAGGGAAGCAACAAATTGGGAAACAATCTTCATAACAAAAGCCTCTGACAAAGGTCTAATTACTCAAATTTATAAAGAGCTGAACCAGTTGTACAAAAAATCAAGCCATTCTCCAATTGATAAATGGGCAAGGGACATGAATAGGCAGTTTTCAGCCAAAGAAATCAAAACTATTAATAAGCACATGAAAAAGTGCATCAGAGAGATGCAAATCAAAACAACTCTGAGGTATCACCTCACACCTAGCAGATTGGCTAACAGGACAACAAAGGAAAGTAATGAATGCCGGAGGGGATGTGGCAAAGTGGGGACACTAATTCATTGCTGGTGGAGTTGTGAATTGATCCAATCATTCTGGAGGGCAATTTGGAACTATGTCCAAAGGGCGATAAAAGACTGTCTGCCTTTTGATTCATTCATAACACTGCTGGGTTTGTACCCCAAAGAGATAATAAGGAAAAAAAATTGTAGAAGAATATTCATAGCTGGGCTCTTTGTGATGGCAAAAGATTGGAAAATGAGGGAATGTCCTTCAATTAGGGAGTGGCTGAATAAATTGTGGTATCTGTTGGTGATGGAATACTATTGTGCTCAAAGGAATAATAACATGGAAGAATTCCATGGAGACTGGAACAACCTCCAGGAAATGATGCAGAGTGAAAGAGCAGAGCCAGGAGAACATTGTACACAGAGACCGAGACACTGTGGTACAAACAAACGTAATGGATTTCTCCATTAATGGCAATGCAATGTCCCTGAACAATCTGCAGGGATCTCTGAGAAAAAACACGATCCTTAAGCAGAGTACAAATTGTGGGAATAAAAACACCGAGGAAAAGCAACTGTTTGACTACAGATATTGAGGGGATATGATTGAGTAGAGACACTAAATGAGCACCCTAATGCAAATACCAACAAAAGGAAATGGGTTCGGAACAAGGACACATGTGATACCCAGTGGAATCGTGTGTCAGCTATAGGAGGGGTGGGGGGAGGCGGGGGAGGAAAGAAAATGATCTCTGTTTCCAATGAGTAATGTATGAAAATGACCAAAAAATAAAAATAAATAAAAATAAAATAAAAATAAAAAGACCTGGAATGGGGAAAAAAAAGATTTCTGCACTTCATTCTTTAGAAGAGATTCTCTGTCTTCTCTTTTTATGATAGGAGGTTCTTTAAATTAATTGCATACAGTGCTTAATTGGTTAACTAAGCAGCTCATAGGACCCACATTCTCAAGAAATAATTTATAAACTGGTCTCATGTACAATCCAGTTGTGGCACTGGACATATTGAAAAGATATTATATTTTGCCACATAACAGGACATTAAGGATGGATATTGTTGAAAAACAAATTTGGATATTGTTGAAAAACAAATTATATAGTTTTATTTTTTTTCCTCCCATTTCCTTTGGTAAATTTATGATTTATCCTACTGGATCAATATATTTCTCTTAATTTTCTATTCCTCATGGTGAGAAGAAATATGAAATATATAGTCCAAAATGTAGAACTTTTCCAAGTGTCAATACCTTATGTACATTTAGAATATATGGGTATTTGAGTGATAATTTTCAGTTTGGGGATGGATTTTGGGAATCAAGAATACATAGCCTCTTAGTGACTTATTACAAAGCACTAGTTCTTTTATTTTTAATTTTTACAATTTGAACCCCCAAAATACCAAATGTAATGACCATTTCCATACATGCATATTTATGAACCTTGCCATTTGAAATGTATAATAAATTCAATATATAACTTTTAAATCAAACCTACCTGTCTGTAGAATAGAATTTTGTGATTCTTTTTGGATATCCTTTTGTTTTCTATTCTCCTTTTCTATTACTATCAAGCAGTTGTTTTCTCCTTCATTTCCTTTCACTCATGCTAAAGAAAGCAAAAGGAAGTATCACACAAGCATAATCAAGCAAAACAAATTCTTACATTGACCAAAATCTATTTATTAATCTACAGATTGGTTCATCATCATTTGTCAATTTTCTGGAATCATGGTTGATAATTTAGTTGAATAGTTCTCAAATCCTTAAATTTTTAAAAATTTTTCTGGTTTTTCTCTGTATCAGTTAATACATCTTCCTTGGTCCCTTTGACATTGTCTTTTTTCATATCATATGTTCATGTACCACTTTACACATTCCATAAATGATGGCACCCCCTTAATTTGTAGGGTTTTTTCTCCACTAAAATAGCAGTTATTAATATTTTTGTACTTATAGGTCTTTTTCATATTTATTTGACCTCTTTGGAGTTTAGATCTGGCAGTGGTACAATTCCTTATAGACATGTATTGTTTAGTAACTTTTAGGACATAATTCCAAATTGCTTTCCAGAATGTTTGGGCCAATTCACAGCAATACTAACAGTGCATTGATGCTTGTATTTTGGCACTGCCCTTTAAATATTTTCCATTTTCTTTCAGTCTTTGAGTTGGAGGTTCTGACTTCAAATCTTGACTCTCAAGTCACCTTTGTGACCTTTAATGTCATTTATACACTCTGAACCTCAGTTTCTTTATCTGTATATAAGGATGTTCAAATAGATGTCTTCTGATGCTCCTTTAAGCTCTAGATCTATTATTTGCATGAATGAAATGCAAAATTGAGATCAGAATCTGACGGAAGTTTGATTTTGGTAATGTGTGTGTGTGTGTGTGCATGTATGTGAGTGTGTTTTTTTCCCTTGCTTACTTTTTAACTGTCTTATTAGAGACCTGGAAGAGATTTTAGAGATCACTATAGCCCAACTCTTTTATCTTATAATGAAACTGAGATGTATAGAAGAGAAATGTGTCCAAGTTTATATAGTTAGTAAATAAACAAGATAGCTATCACAAATAAAATCATGTAAGTCATGGAAAGTATTAAGTCCTCAGTTTACAAGTGATTAAAAATAATCTTAAACATCTTGTAGTGAGTAACAAAAGTTTCATTTTTTTAATAAATTGGCACTGGACCTGTAATTTTATTGATACAAGGAACACTTGGATAAGGAAATTCCTTCCTCCAATGCAAATTGGCATGTTCTCTGCAATGTATATAGTCTTAAAGAGTTTCCTAGAACACTAAGAAGTCAACTGACCTGCCCAATGTCACACTGCTATTACATATCACTGGTGGAATGTTTAACCTCGGCTTTTCTGATGTGGTCAGGTGGCTATGGTCCTCCTTCTTCTCTTTTAAAATTACTAAAAATTTAAACACTGATACAAATAAGTACATTTATTTTAAGTAATTGAAATAAAATGCTCTTCTGGTGTTTAATGTCTCATTTGATTTCCTCAGGAAAAAAAAATAGTCGAAACTCCATTATTTAGTGTTCAAGGAAGCTTCTTAAAATTCTCTCTGTGATTAGGTACTTTTTTCAGTTTTACCTTTCTTCCCTATTCTTCTTTTTTGTATTTTGCTATATGCAGGTCTATTCTTTGTTATTAAGAATGAATAAAGATCATTAGGTGGCTCCGTGGACAGTATGGCAAGCCAGGAGTCAGGAGGACCTCAGTTCAAATCTAGCTTCAGATACTTTCACTATGTTACCTAGCCTAGACAAATCACTGAACTCAAGTTGCCCTTACCATTCTTCTGCCTTTGAACTGATACTTAGTATATCTAAGACAGATGTTGTTTTTTTAATAAGTGAGTGGATCATATTTTAGAGTGGGACCACACCATATAAAGAAAATGAATTAAATAAATTAATTAATATATAATTAAATAATATATATGAATAAATAATAAATCAAATAAATAAATAAAAAGAATAAAGAGATTAAATAAACTGCCCATGATCACAAATCTAGTATTTCCTTGAATATTTGATTCTTACCTGAAACATGTACTGTACAGAAAGGATACTTATAACAACAATAAAAAATACTTACACCACATACCCCAAAATCTCTTAGATGAGCTTATCTAGACTCAAGAAATAGAAAACAAGGTTTAGACGTTCAATGACTAGATGACAAAGATAAGTAATGTCTAAATGCCATAGTTGAGTATCATTGGAACAATACCAAAGTTTCAACCTATCTTCCCATTTGAACCATGAAAAAATGACCTATGAATAACTTGTGAAAACTCTGAAAATCATGGAATTAATTAGTCAGTTTATAAGCATTAAGTGCCTATGTGTGCCAAGCATCATGTTGATTTTTTTTACAAAGGAGTGCTAGTAACTAAGGAGATAAAAACTTTTTCATGTAAAGATAGTCGAGTGTAATGTAAAGGCGTTATGATCAATAGAATATGTTCATAAAAATGACTGCTTTTACATGGTAAGGAAAAAGAATGCAAGAATAAGATTTGAGGGTCAATTCTCTTAGTTTCTGATAGCCCATTCAATTATTAAATATCACATGTGATATTTCCTAGTCATACTGTATTAATAAATATATTATCACATTCCATTTTTCATTTTATTTCCTCCATTAATTTTTCTCTAATGTAAGCGATATGCATCTTCTGTCACAACATGATGAATATGGAAGGGAGTATATGCTATTAAAAATGGCATCAACATGTAAAAAAATAGTTAAAAAAAGATATTTATTGTCATTGTCACCTGAAAATTGGCTACTATTTATTGAATTTCAAAAAGCATTTATTAAACACCTGCTTTGTATCAAACACTCTTTTAGATACTGAGGATACATAAAAAATAAAACAATCCCTACCATCAAGGAGCTCACGTTGTGTTGAGGAGAGGAGAGAACGACACATATGCATATAAGGACTTTCCAGGAAGAAGAGCTCAGATATAAGGATAGTTTGTACTAATGTAACAGGGATTGTAGAGGGCATAATATTTACATAGGGGAGAGTGGCATAAGGATGTCTTAAGGAATAGATGGGTTTGTAGCCCCAATGAGAAGTGGTTATGACTTTTGATTTTGGCAGCTAGAACAGGGATCTTAAGGGGGGTCAGCTGGATGGCTCAACAGATTGAGAGCATAGGCTAGAGATGAGAGGTCCTGGGTTCAAATCTTGATTTTTACACTTCTTACCTGTGTGACCCTGGACAAGTCACTTAACCCCCATTGCCTAGCCTTTACCACTCTTCTGTCTTGGAACCAATATACAGTATTGATTCTAAGATGGAAAATGAGTGTTTAAAAAAAGGAAAAAACCAGGGATTTTGAGAGGAACTAAAGGGCAGTAGATAATATGACTCTTTCCAGGAGCAAAGGTAATATCGATTTATTTGTTAGTCCTTGAGAAATCAATTGAAAGTGGGAGGAGTCATGAGCCACATCTCGAGGCCAGGCAGATAGATATTCAGTCTGTGTTCCTGAAGATGAATAAAACTTGAACTCGTGGAATCCTAGAGTTAGTATGATTTTAGAAAGGTTAGGATGTTTCAGTTATTCCTTTTCAACCAGTCAACTGTGCCCCAGAACTCACTCAAGTGCAGAATAGATTATTTTTCCCTTAGTGGGTAAGGGCAGAGGGGGATCTTTGTTCCTGTACTGGTAGCAGGTAGAGAGTGGGAAGGGCTGCAGGACACATAGCCACAAAAAGGAAGCAATAGCGTGAAATAGAAGTAAAGCTAGCAGAGCCAGAAGCCCTGGGTTCAAATCCCAGTTTTTTAATTCTATGTATTATGGTCAAATTCTTCTACCTCAGTTTCTACCTGTGTAAAAAGAAGAGTTTGAATTACATGACCTTTAATGACCCTTCTACCTCTAAATCTAGAATCCTTTTCTGGCCTAAAGAGTTCAGGAACACCAACTACCAACACAGGCAGCCTTTCTGCTTTACAGCAGTAGAAAGAACATCTGTACTTTCCAAGTCATGTGGTATCAGGTCTAGTATATATTTTGTGATTTTTTTTCCCTCAGAAATTAAAAAAGCAGTATAATGTCATTCAATATCATAGTGTTTCTCATTTTTATAAAAAATAGGAACACTGTTGAACAGCATGACAGTTTACAGAACATTTGTCAGATACAGATAAGAATTGATGCAGCCATCTCTGAGCCAACAATAAGATTATTTTTGACAAACTTTTCATTCGATTTAGGAGACTGTGAAAAAAGAAGGCTCCCACTCAACTGAACCTGCAGATAATACCACCAGGACAGCTAAATCCTCTGATTATAATCAAGTTTCAATAACAACTCCCAAATCCAAGCCTACAGAGATAGCTAAGTCATGATGAACAGGGGATATTTTTTTTTTGCCTGCTGAGGAATATAATTATATTTTTAATTGAGCAAACATTGAATATGATGATATACAAATGATATAAAGTGAAAAATTGATTCAACTAACTAGATAGTGATGTTTAAATCATGTGTGTCCTGGATAGCTAAAGGACTGATTTAAATGTCATATAATATGTTGGATTTCCTGGATTTTGCTTATTCACTTTGGAAGGAAATCCATTGGACAGTACAAGTCAGAGTGCCTGTAGTGTAATAATTAAATTTGGTCTCTAGTAATAGAATTATTATATTTTATGAGGTTTATTAAGGATTATTAGAAATCAAGGAATAAAGAAATACGAAGTAAGAAAACCATGTGCCTAGGGCTGATTAGCCAATTCAAAACCCCTACGCTTAGCTTACCCACTACATCACTTCAATGGAAGAGAGGAGCGTGTGAGGCAGAGAGCCAGTTAAATACTCATTGTGATCTCGCCCAGGTGGAGACTCAGGTAAGATTATAGGGAATTCTGGGAAATACCAAGGACTTCTGGGGATTGAAGTCTAGGGTTCAAATTTCCATTTTACCATAGTTGGATCCCAGTTCTGCTATTTATTAGCAAAATGATTGTTAGCAAATTATTCAACTTTTCATGGCTTCAGTTTCTTTATATGTAAAATAAATGGATTGAATTAGATGTCACTGTTTTTCATATCAATTTAGAATCTTGATTTGAAGGGCTGCTTTCATTGAAAAGAAATGTGTAATAGAACAAAACATAACACAACCCTACTATATTTGGGAGAGTTTAGGAATGGTAATTTTTAGCCAGTTTGAGTCTTCTCTTGCAGAGACAGGAAAGAGAATAGACAGAAATACATAGAATTGGAGGCAGAATCAAGATGGTGGTGTAGAGGCAGCAAAAGTTCAGACCTCTGTAAATCCTTCCTCATTGATTAAAAGCCAAATGCTCCTGGGGGACAGAAAACCAAATCTAACAACAGGACAGAGCTAAGGAAACCTCCTACTGGACTCAACATAAAAGATACCCCTGCAAAAAGCCTGAATTCAAGAACACTCAGAATTAAGGGGAAGGAAGAAGGAAGGTCCCAGGCCCCTTCCCCCACCTACAGTACTGAACCTCTAGCAGTGGCTGGAATCTCTGGGTGGTCAAGGGATCTATTCTAGAGGGACTACCTTGTGGGCAAAGCTGTGCCAGGCTCAGTGATTTGAACATGAGAGGCTGGGAGGCAGCTTGAGAAGCATAGAAAAGCCAGCCTAGTCATAGCAGTGGAGATACTCCATATTTCCTCCCACCCTTCCCAGGGCTTTGGTTTCAAGGGACATCAAGCTCTGAAAGATCAACTCCAATGGGCTTAATCTCATCAAACCTTCAGAGGACAAGGAAACTCAAGCTCCAACACCCCTCCCCCACAGACTACTCTGAGAGTCTTGCTAAGCTCCAAGGCTGAAGTCTGACATAAAAGTCCAAACCCACAGATCCAGCACATAATGAGAGGAGCAAGAGTGCAGGGAACTACAGGGGGAAAAGAAGCGACAAATATGAGAAAACAACATAAAAAGAAAAAAAGAAATTATAATGGACAGTTTCTATTCAGGCAATGGACAAAGAGCAAATGGAACAGAGGAGGATCAAGGAACACCAAACAAAACTACAGAAACTCCAGAAAATTGGACACAGGCTTTGGAAGAACTCAAAATACAATTAAAAACACAATTAAGAGAGGCTGAAGACAACTGGGAAAAGAACTTAAAAAACAAGATGAGTATTCTGGAAACAGAGGAACTTGAACTATAATGAGAAAATAGTGTCTTGAAAGCCAAAATTAATCAGCTAGAAAATGAGACAAAGGAGATGAAAAATCAGAAGGAAAAAGGATGACCAAAAAGCCAGGATTGAAATTCAGGATTTAAAAATCAGAATACAAAAATTAGAAGCAAGCAACTTCACAAGGAAGCAGGAATCTATAAAACAAAATCAAAAGAATGAAAAAAATGAGGAAAATAGAAAACACCTCATTCACAAAACAGAATATTTAGAAAATCATTCCAGGAGAGGCAACTTAATAATCATTGGTCTACCAGAATACCATGACAAAAGAAAAAGCATGGACATCATCCTACAGGAAATTATCCAAAAAAGAAAAAAGAAAAATAAAAACTGTCATGACATTATAGAACAATAGGGAAAAGTGGAGATTGAAAAAATCCACAGATTACCCCCTGTACTTAATCTCCAACTGACAACATCCAGGAATGTCATAGACAAGTTCAAGAACTACCAAATCAAGGAAAAAATATTACAAGCTGCTAAGAAGAAGTCATTCAGATACCATGGAACTACAGTGAGGATAACACAGCATCTGGCTGTATCTACACTTGAGGACCGAAAGGCATGGAATATGATATTCCAGAAAGGGAGGGAACTAGGTCTACAACCAAAAATCAACTACCCAGCAAAACTGACTCTATTCTTATAGGGGAAAGTATGGTCATTTAATAAAATAGAAGAATTCCAAGCATTTGTAAAGAAAAGACCAGATTTGAATAGAAAATCTGATGCCCAAATGCAGAATTCAAGAGAATCCTCAAAAGGCAATTCAGAAAGGGGGGAAAAATGAAAAAAAAAACTTTTTTAAAGGGACCCATTAAGTTAAAATGATATGTATCCCTACAAGAAAAGAGGATACTGGTAACTATTAAAAATTGTTATTATCACCTGGGTATCTAAGAGAATTATACTTAGAGGGAACAGCAACAAACTGTATAGGATAAAATGCCAAGAAATAAATATGTATATAGATATATGTATGCACATATATATATATATATGTGCATACATATATATAAACAACTAGAGTTAAAAAAGAGGTTAATACTAAGAGAAATGGGAAAAGAAACAAAATGGGGTAAATTTATATGTCACAAAGCTGCACATGGTGGGAGGGGGGAGAACATAAATACACTGGAAAAGTAAAGAGTTTGGAAATAGGAAATATGAAATTCTGACATGCATTGAAATTGACTCAAAGAAGGAAGAACAATCAAATACATTGGGGCAGAGAATAGATTTGTGCCCAATAGGGAAGTAGAAGGTTAACAAATGAACTGTTGGGGAGGGAAGCAATAAAATGGGAGAAGGTGGGGGTGGTAGTTTAAAAAGACTGTAAAGAATTAAGAGGGAAATAAAAAGGGAGGGGATAGAAAAGGAAATAAAATAAGGGTGGGAATTATGGGAACTGATTAAAAACAAAACACTGGTATAGAAGTAAATAGTGAAAAAGAAAGGGCAGGACTAGGAGGGGAAATCAAAATGCTGGGAAATACACAGGTGGTAATTATAACTCTGAATTTGAATGGAATGAATTCACCCATAAAACGCAAGCAATTAGCAGAGTGAATTAGAAACCAAAACCCTACCATATGCTGTCTACAAGAAACACACATGAGGAAGATAAACACACATAGGGTAAAAGTAAGTGAATGGAGCCAAATCTACTGGGCATCAAATGAGAAAAAGAAGGCAGGAGTCACAATCACTATATCTGACAAGGCCAAAGTAAAAATAATCTAGTCAAAAGAGATAGGGAAGATAACTACATCCTTATAAAAGGCAGTATAGACAATGAGGAAATATCAGTACTCAACATGTATGCACCAAATGGCATAGTATCCAGATTTCTAAAGGCAAAACCAGTTGAGGTCAAGGATGAAATAGATACAAAAACTATACTAGTGAAAGACCTGAAATTTCCTTTATCAGAACTAGATAAATCAAACCAAAAAATAAATAAGAAAGACATAAGAGGAATGAATGAAATCTTAGAAAAATTAGTTAGTAGATATGTGGAGAAAAATAAATAGGGACAAAAAGGAATACCCCTTCTTTTCAGCAGCACATGGAAAAGTCACAAAAATTGACCATGTACTAGGGAATGAAAACATTGCAAACAAGTGCAAAAGAGAAGAAATAATAAATGCGATATTCTTAGATCACAATGTAATAAAAATAATAATTATTAAAGGTACATGGAAAGGCAAATCAAAAATTAATTGGAAATTAAACAATACGATTCTCCAAAACCAGTTAGTTAAAGAACAAATCATAGGGACAATTAATGAATTCACTGAAGAAAATGACAATGATGAAATGTCCTTTCAAAATCTATGGGATACAACCAAAGCAGCACTCAGGGGGAACTTTATATCATTGAGTTTATATATTAACAAATTAGGGTGGGCAGAGGTCAATGAATTGGGCACGCAAATTCGAAAACTAGAAAGTGAACAAATTAAAAATCCTCAGATGAAGACTAAATTAGAGATCCTAAAAATCAAAGGAGAAATTAATAAAATTGAAAGTCAAACAACTATTGATTTAATAAATAAGACTAGAAGCTGGTACTTTGAAAAAAATAAAATATAAAAAATACTTGTCAAACTAATTTTAAAAAGGAAATAAGAAAACAAAATTAACAGTATCCAAGATGAAAAAGGAGTATTCACCTCTAATGAAGAGAATATTAAGGCAATCATTAAAAATTATTATGTCCAATTATGTGGCAATAAATATGGCAATCTTGGTGATATGGATGAATATTTACAAAAATATAAATTCCCTTGACTAACAGTGGAAGAAATAGACTACATAAACAACTCTATGTCAGAAAAAGAAATTGAACAAGCCATCAAAGAACTTCATAAGAATAAATCCCCAGGATCAGATGGATTCACAAATAAATTCTATCAAACATTCAATGAACAACTAATCCCTATATTATAAAAACTATTTGACAGAATAAGCAACAAAGGAGTTCTACCAAATTCCTTTTATGACACAAATATGGTTCTGATTCCGAAGCTAGGCAGGTCAAAAACAGAGAAAGAAAACTATAGATAGACCAATCTCCTTAATGAATACAGATGCAAAAATCTTAAATAGAATACTAGCAAATAGACTCCAGCAAGTGATCACGAGGGTTATTCATTATGACCAGGTAGGATTTATACCAGGAATGCAAGGATGGGTCAATATTAGGAAAACCATCCACATCATTGACTATATTAACAAGCCCAAACCAACAAAAATCACATCATTATCTCAATAGATGCAGAAAAACCAGGAGAACTTTACACACAGAGACTGATACACTGTGGTACAATGGGATGTAATGGACATCTCCATTAGTGGCAATGCAGTGATCCTGAACAACTGGGAGGGATATATGAGAAAGAAGACTATCCACATTAAGAGGAAAAACTGGGAGTAGAAACACCAAAGAAAACCACTACTTGATTGCATGGATTGATGGGGATATAATTGGGGATATAGACTCTAAATAATCATCCTAGTGCAAACATCAACAAAATGGAAATAGGTTCTGAGCAAGGACACATGTAAAACCCATTGAGATTTAGCATCCACTACATGAAAGTGTTTGGGGAAGGGGAGGGAGGGAAAGAATTTGACTCTTGTAACCAAGGAATAATGTTCTAAATTGACTAAATAAAATTTTCAAAAAAAAAAAAGAAATAACTAGAATTCCTACTGATGCGCTAGTTATTCTATTAGCATGACCCTTGACAGCAAAGGGGTTTAACCAATCCCAGTGATTGTATTTTTTGGAACTACTCATAAAAAATGCATTCAATGGGCCCTTTGGCCTACACTTACAAATTTATATGTGTAAAATGCGCCAACATTGTGTACTTTAGCATGAAACCACATATATGCTTACCGAGATGGACCTTTCAAATTAATCTGCATTTCAGTAAGTTTGATTTTGTACTTCTGTTGCATATGCAACATTTTTGCCAAGGTCTAAAAAAAGGCTGTAACCCAAGCATGGTAGAAAGATGGAGGTACATACCTTCTCATAAATATAGTTGTGTCAAGGAAGTTTATCCCCTCCCTGTCCTGAGGAGCTTTACCTGTCTACCATACATTCCTGACATAGCAGACCTGCACCAGGGTTGTGTCTGTGTACATTCTGTACATCAATAAAAGTCAAATTTGAGGGCTGTTTGGGGAGAACCACAGGAGAATGGAGAAGAGACAGAGCAGGCAGGTGAGGAAGGAATGAGGAAGAGACTGGCAGGCTAGTCAGGTTATTTAGGAACATTTGTCTACCCTTCCAATAAACTTTATAAAATATATATCTGGGTAGAAATATTTATTTTAATTATTACAGAATGGCAACCAACAACGGGATATTTTTTAGAACCTTAATTTTCTTCTGAGAGAGGTTTTGATTCTTAGTTACACTTAGGTAAGGTAGAAGCTGCTTCAGTTTTCTGGCCTGCTTTCATATGCAAAACAAACCTTTGCAGAGAGAGGCAACAGGCTGCTATTTTTCCCAGATCAGATAACATTGGATTGGTGAGAAAAGCTTTTTCCCTGGTGGCACCCCCACACTCCCCATCCCACCTTTTTTTTTTCCTTTCAGCTTGAATGGGGGTGAAGGGGCCTTTTTTGCCTAATTGGGTAGGTATTAGGACTCAACAGGAATTCCTGTTCTTTTATTTTCCACAGCAAGAAAGGTCCTAGACTTCCTTTTTTCAGCCCCTGCAGTGTAGGGCAGGGGAACCCGTTGAACAAATCCTGGGGGTCCTTCTATTCTGTGGAGTAGAGGTCAGGGCTTCCTGGGGCAATAGAAAAGGGGAAGGACACTTTTGCCCCAAACAGTAGCAGGGAATTTGCTGCTTTATATTAAAGGGCAGGATCCCATGTGCCCCCTGGCAGTTTGCTTTTCCTGGGTGAAAAAAAAATGCTGCCTCCTGTTTATTTCCAGTGTCTGCACTCTTCCTAGGTGACCCCCACCCAACACAACCCATTTTGGATGAGAGTGGGGAGATAAAGGATGGGGTCCCCTTACAGAACAGCCCTTGAAGACTGGGGGAACAGTACACAGGGGTGGGCCCCTGGGAATTGGTGTAAATCCCCTCCATTTGAAATGGGATTGAGGTTTTTTTTAAACCAAGGGGCACTAGAACCCAACAAGTCTCTCCCAGCCCAGTGTCTGCCTGACTTTCCCAGTGCCACACCCACTGTGTGGCTGCTGTAGCAGGGACCTGCTTGGCAACACAGAGTAAATTAATCCTGGGCGTCCTTCTAGGCTGCCCACCCCAACTTTGAAAAAATGTGGCCATTACCTAACCTCAGTGGGAGGGGAAACTGCATTTTACATGGAAATTCTCTTTAAATTTTTCTCTCTCCCTCTCCCCACCCTCAAACTTTGCTTCTAGACTAGCTGCCTTCTTTAGCATATCTAAAGTCACATTTTCCCTTGGAGTGCCTATTTTCATTAGCATATTAAAAATTACTCAAAGCTTCCCTAGAAGACTGCCTGCTTTCTTTAGCATATTGAAAGACATTTTTATTTGCTTTCTCTTTATCTTATTGCTTGCTTAGATAGAGCTACCCACAGGTGCCTTCCACTCTACATGCATTTATAGTGCTACACACTGTCGAGAAACTGCAGGAAAATAAGAATTCATTTGCTATTACTACTTTTGATCCAAAATAATGCTATAAAAATGAATACATTTAAATAAAGAATTATTAATAGGAAATATTAATAATTTTAAGTTAAAACCAAATTTCTAACATTGAACAAAGCAATCAATCAAATTAATTACATGAAATGTTAAGGAATTGTTTTAGAACACAATAATATTAATAATATTATTAATAACAATAAGTATTAATTTCCAATAATTATCATGTCATTATTATTTATTACTAATGTTTATTATTGATTATTGATACTAATTTATGGTTTATTGTTGTTAATTATTAATAACAATAATTAAAATGTGTATTATTAATTATGTACACCATTCATATTATTAAATATCAATGTTGTTTATAATTATTATAAATGCATATTGTTATTTATTATTAATAAAAATCTATTACACTGAATACACATTCATTATTGTTACTATTGCTGTGCAACAATAACTGTTTCCTTACATTGGCTTTTTGTTTTAAAGCTCCTCTTACTGCCTTCCACAATAACATTGAAGAACTTTGTTTCTCTATTTTTTTATGTTTTATGAACTTTTCATTGTTTTGGCTGATCTTTTAGCAATACTCAGAATAGCTTAAATAGGACATACAGATGAGACAATATGGGAAATACTGCAACACATCAAAGGAAATCAGGATATATTTCTCCTGATTCAGCCCTGTATAAATTTTTAAATTCCTGGAGTGATCCAAATTTGCCTAAGGAGAATTGGATGACAAAGAAAGAAACTAGAAAGCTTTGTAAGGCATGGATGGACATGTCTTTTACCTGGCCAAAATATGGCTCTTTTGACTTCAAAATCTTAAAAGATTTGAAATTGGCCATTAAAAACAGAGTCCAAAAATTATAAATAACGGTACTTATGGGCACATCATGTTGATAAATCTACCATCCCCTCCAGTGAGGAAACTTTTCTTTCTTTGGAACCAAATCATTCTAGCATAACTCCTTCAGTCAAATCTAGCATGGAACATGCTCTACCATCCCACCTGGCCTGTGAGGATGTTTCTCCTTATACTGACCCAACCTAGGACTTGAACCCCTCAGCTCCTCTCCCTGTCAGACCTCACTCATCTCCTACTATTCCCATCCACTTTCCTCCCAATCTACCTCTCTATCCTCCTTTTGCCCACCCATCTCTCCTATCCTTACCCGTATCATCCCTACTTCAATCCTTTTCTGTACCCTCCTTCTTACCTTACATGTCTTTCTCTTGTTAATCAGGGCAAAGAAGAGAGAACACCTCATTAGGCAAATGAAGATCCTAAATGGAATCCACATTCAGAGCAAGATTACTTACTAATATGCCAGGCTAGAAATGCATTGCAAAAAACTATGAGAGCCTGTTCTGATAGGCCTGGAACATGGACTAAATTTGAAAATCTTAAACAAAAAGTTAGCAAAAATTCTGCCCAATTTATGGATAGACTTATTGACCTGGGAGGTAGATATATTGAGCTTTATCTTGACTGGGAATGGGACCTTAGACAAATTAGAATACAATTTGTGAAAAAAAGCTGTAAGGTAGTTGGGAATTATTTTATGACTAGCTGTCAAAATTGGCCTACTATGGATGTTGAAGAATTGAAAAGAGTGGCAGTTTATGCTTTTGAGGTACATAAGGAAAAGGGAAAGTAGAACACTGATTTAGTGGAAGCATTAAGGAAGGAAATAAAGGAATTGATTTCTAAACAGTGTGAGAAGAATAAGGAGAATGCTACTTTAGTAGAGACATTGAGGAAAGAAATAAAAGAATTAACTGAAACAGTTGCGAAGGTAAAGCAAGGAGAGATCATAGCTCCCTTATAAGAATTCACAAAACAACCACTAACATGTTACTTTTGTGGAAAGGTTGATTATGTAATTATGAATTGTAAGAAGATAAATCGGGAAAATAGGAATAGAAGTTTCAGGAATTCTGATATTAATAGGAGAAATAGTTATTCAAATGAGGAAAATCAAAAGTCACACCCAAAACCCTGTACTCAATGTGGGAACTCCCCTCAGTATGGGAGACCCCAGAGGTGTGGACAAAGGGTTTGTGATGACTGATGGGACTTGGGAGGGGAAGGAACTTCAAAGAAGTGAATTTTTAAGCCTTTTCAGATCTAATTGACTTATTGATGTTAATTGTTTTAGTTTGTTCCCCTTCCCAGAGGGAAGAAGTCTCTGTAACTCAATTTTAAATGCAAGCTGTATGTAATTTAATGTTAACCTATTCATAAGCTATCAAAATTGAAATTTTCTGTTGCTTTGTCTTTATTTGTACCTCCACTATGATTGTACTGAAGAATATCATTGTAAAAACCCATAAACAGCAGTTTGTTCCTTTTTGCCTTTGTTAATTGTCACACAGAGCTGATAGAGGAACTCCATTGAATTGGTTTCAACTTGTATACATATTTTGGAGAATTTAATTGTCTAATACCTCAATTTGATTTTCATGAGTCTTCAAAAGTAGTTTTCAGATATTTGGGAGCATCCCTACCTCATTTCACTGCCTCTTGAGTTGTTTGTAACAAGAGGTAAGGGTCTATTTGTAGCTGAAATAGAGTACAATGGTATTGTTGTATTTTCCCATCTCTGCAATCATTGTAAATGTAATAGATGGTATATCGGCAATGATTTTCACTTTTTAGTTCTTGGATCCATGTTAAAAGCATTGGGACATATTGGAGACAGTTCTGTTACACTGTTACAGTCTCATACCAAGAGGGGGGGAGGTGCCCAAGTGGCTTAGTTAACTTATGATGTGTTATAATCTCATCTAGTAGGTGGGAATGATTTTTCCTCTGAATCCTTGTACCTTCAAAATGGATTCATTATATTTTGTAATTCTTCATCAACTGTACAGAGGTTTTTTGGGGGGTTTCCCTCCTACCAAATTTTGGAATTATGGTAATAATAGACTTAAAAATATCTTTGCCAAAATTGAAAGATTGAATAAATCTGAACTTGTGACAAGTATTCATGTGTTAGGCTTTTTAATGACATACAACAAATAGCTATAGAGACTCATGTTAATCCTAATGATAGCTGGAACCTCTCATGGCTGCAATGAACAGGTATGTTTGCAGTTATCCTTAAATGGGCTCTTATAATTTTGGGGATTTTGGTACTTTTTAGAATCTGTATTAGTTATTGTACTACTGTTTTTAAAAGATTTGTACCTGGTGAAAAAATGATGTGCACTCACACTGTGGATCCTGGCCAAGTTAAGAGTGATATACATTTCCTTTTTGAGTGAGCACCTTTTGTGTTGTGCCTCTGCTTGGCTAACACATTGTCACATGACATTTGAACTGTTAAATTATGATTTTTTAAATTATTTTTTTCTCTTTATGTTTGCAATGGGATATTTTTCTTTCTTTTTTCCTTATCTCCTTGATACTTGAAGTACATGAGATCAGTATTAATGCTTGTTTTTTTACTTGAAGGATTAAGTTCACAGTATAAGTTTACAATATCTATTAACCTTAGTAATAAGCATACCCAAAAGGCTTTTGACTATGGAAACCTTCCATTTATTGATAAATGTCATGGGAGTTTGTGAAATGATTATGTCTGATTCCAGGAGCAGGGAACAAAAGAGTCAACATACAGTGCCAAGTAGCACAAAGTAAAAAAGGACCAAAAACCCAATCCAGGGAGGATTGTTGAAATTCTATGCCAATATGAAAGGACATGAACTTAGTGTGAGAATCGGGGTTGTGGAATTTGACATATCTTAAGATGTAATACTCCTTGTACCACACTCCATGTGCAATATTCTGACTCAAGTACCTAAGTTTGGCTATCATCCTGGCTCTCCCTATCTCTGACAGTGAAGGTACAATCAGACCAGGGAATGATTTTTTCCATTTGCTGATGAAACTTAGTTCTCTCTCTCTTATAATATGGCAATTTTCTGTAGTCCTGGTTGCAAATGGGTAAAGTGCTGTATTACTGCTATTGTCCTACAGGCTTATGAGACATAAGTCACTTTAATTGGACCTAGTTACTGATTCAAGAACCTATTACAGGCTTTTTATTTTTTACTCAGAATTTTATACATGTAAGATTTTTTATTTTATTTTTATCATTTCTGTATTACTTCTTATGTTTATACAGAATTTCATTTTTTTTACTCTTTTATTTGGGATTTTTTTGGGGTGGTTTGTTTTTGTTTTGTTTTTCTTTTGACAATGATTTCATATACCTCATAACTCAGTCATGTATCCCAGTGTGATTCTGGTGTTGGTCAATACCCTCCTCAGGGGGTATTGTGTAATTATCCTAAAAATCCAAGGTTTAAAATTTTGGAGAAATTTCAGGAAAAGAAACTTGCCAACACCCCAAATCAAGAAAGCAGATCCTTTTGTAGAAGGTGCTGTAAAGATGCCTGAAGAAGCCATACACTGCATTGAAAGATCCAGACTAAATTTTGGGATATAATGAAGTGAATTGAAGGGGATTGAACATACTTATTCTGAATGTAAACTCTTATCCCAAAGGGGACTGCCCCCTAATTGGCATTTTTTCAATGCATCTATCAGTTTTTGTATTTTGTTCTCATCTCTATTGTAACTGCCTCTTAGAAAAATGCAATATTGTATGGCTCCCAAAGGATTACAGAGGTTTTTTCCTGTCAAGGAATTTTATCCCCTCCCCCCCCAAGTAGCTTTACCTATCAATCATTCCTGACATAGCAGAGCTGTGCCAGGGTTGCATCTATGTATGTTCTGTACATCAATAAAAGTCAAGGTTGGGGACTTCTTGGGGAGAACCATGGGAGAACAATGGGAGAATTGAAAGGAAGAATGGAGAAGAAACAGAGCAGACAGGTGAAGAATGAATGAAGAAGAGACTGGCAGACTAGGCACCACACAGTCAGGTTACTTAGGAGATTTGTCTACCCTTCTAATAAACATTATAAAATATATATCTGGGTAGAAATATTTATTTTGTTTATTACATAGTTATACACCAGCACCCCAGTGATGGTTTGTATACTATTATATATGAACTCAATAGCTAGGAAATTAGATTATTGAGTTTGGAGTCAGGAAAACCTTAATTCACATCTGGCATCAGTCACTAATATTGGTATATTATGTTATATCATGTCATGTCATGTCATATCATATTGTATACTATATCATATCTATCATATCATACCATACCTTACCATACCATATCATATCATATCATATCAGTTGGAAGAGAATCTCTTTCCATTATGTTGCTTTGTTTAATGTCATCTCTCAGTGACCTGGAGGTCAAAGACCACTGAGTAAATTCAGGTATAGATAAGCCCTCAGAGAAAGGAAGTTAAAGAACTAAGGAACCAATGAGACAGGAAACTAATTTCACAGCCACTGCCCCCTGGGTGGCCCAGGCAAATTAAGAAACTATGATTCATTCCTGAGATGTGATGTGTGAGACATGGGTGAAGAAAAGAGCTTATAAGTGGAGACCAGTTGGTCTTTGGGTTTTCTCCTTGCTGGAACCTTAGAGGCTAGAGGACCCATTGTCGAAGTTATCCACAGGCCTATTATGGTTGCCAATAGATTAGTAAGCTAAGTACCTCTCTACCTCTTTACTTTCTTTCCCCCTCTTTAGTACTCCTATTACTTTGATTTAATAAAGTTAAGCCACTCTCAGCCTCATAATTTTAATTATATTATATTAAATTATATTACATTGTATTATATTATATCATATCATATCATATCATGTCATGTCATGTTATGTTATGTTATGTTATATAGTGTTATATTGGTTGTGTGAATCTGAGTAAGTCACTTAACTTCTTTCTGCTTTATTTTTGGCAGTCTACTGAAATTCTACACCAAGATAGTAAGTTAAGATGATCATACAGAGGCATTTTGTTGGTATATAGAGTATACATGTTGAGATATATATCCAATCATTTATATATTGGGTTTAAAACTCTATCTGGGGTTTTCTTGGGCAAACAAGACTGGAGTAGTTTGCCATTTCCTCTCCAGCTGATTTAAAACATGAGGAAACTGAGACAAACAAGGTTAAGTGACTTGCTCAGGATCAAAAATTTAGTAAGGATCTGAAGTCGGATTTGAATGCAGGAAGATGAATCTTCCAGACTTTAAGTCTATCACTTTATCCACTGCCAGCTGACAACCTTGTTTTCAAGGAATCTCCAGATCAACTCTTTCCCAGGGTAAAACAAAGAATTCAAAAGACAGACAATGATTGAATTAATTATGAATTGTTTTTTGCCTCTTCCCCAGATTGACTTAAAAAAAACAATCAAACCTAAAGTATCTTTTCAATCACCCTAGCCTTTGATTATTGCAACTTTCCCAAGCTTCAGTAAACTTAAGAAACCTGGCTTTTACCCCCTCCTTCCTTAGAGAAGACTATTTAAGCTTTCATTTTCTGTACTTTGGTTCTGAGTGGCTCCCATTGCAAGAGTTCTTTGTGGTTTTTTTTTCTATTTTAATCTCCTTGCCCCAATTAAAGACCCATTATTATAACAACTGTTTTTGTAGTTCTCCATATTTTTAGGTTTTTAGGTTCATACCATGTAGCTGCCCTTGACTTTAATTACCCCAGCTATATAATGTAGATAATAATAATGCTTTCCCTCTGTTCTAGGCATCACATGAAATATTTGTAAAGAATTTAGTAGTGTGTATAGTGCCTTGTATACAGCTTGATCCCCCTCCCTCTCCCATTTCATTATTAAACATTATTAGTTAGATTACAGGTTTGTATGGTCACATAGTTCACTTGAGATTTAATATCAGACCACTTCAGATAGGAAACTTGAACTTTAAAAAAGAAAAGAGCTTTTTTTGACCAGCCAGAATAAAACTCATTTCATGCTTTTCAAAGTTTCTTTGTTACTAAAGCTTCCAGTGTGAAGAATAACAGAAAACTAAGGTAAAAGTGGTAAGACTCTTCACAAATGTATATACTTAAACTTAAATTTAGCTCTCCATTCAGCTGCACAAGTGAAATGATCATTTCCCCCTTTCCTTTGTCTAAGCCTGTCACCTAACAGATCTTTTCTCTTTGTAGTGTCTGCATTTCACTTTGATGTGTTCCTCTCTATAGTTGAACTTGCTTGGAGCAGTTTCCATCTTTGTGCAACTGGGTATCTTCCCTCAAGTGCTTTTGCAAAAACTCAGTGTGCTTCAGTGGCAGCCACTGTTAACCCAAAGGGCAGATGTTAACCCAAAAAAGAACACGGAGAAGAAAGCAAAGCAAAAGTAGTCCTCCTGAGCACCAAACAGGAAGCCCCTTCATCTAGTATTATTTTTTCACATGAATAAGACTGTTAAATTTGTCTTCTACTTAAGATGACAAACCCTACAGGCAGCTATCTCTCTTGAATGAGGCTTCAGTGACACAGTACTGTCTAGGGTTATTATATGTATATCCTTCTCATTAGTAATAATATGAACATAAATTTAAAATGCTCTCATTGTTAAGCACTACTGATGACCCAGGTTTGTATTCTACAGAGGTGACACATAGTTTGAGTATTGTAAAATATTAATTTATTCCAATGTTGTTCCAAAACCATTGGAGACGCTGGTATTTTAATTCATCCCTGAACACTATGTAAAAAAATTTTTTTTTCTTCAGTGGAAATTCCTTAAAATGGAAAAAGGAAAGCTAGAATAAAGAAAAGTCAGACTATTATTCATATAAAGTTGTCTTTTTTGGGACTGATAATGGAGTAAATTATCATTCCCTTATGCATTCAGAGTTGGAGATAATTGCATTCTAGTCACTTGTTAATTTGTGTCTTATGGCTCATAGGGGTATAGGTTTAGAAATGGAAGGGGCCTTAGAAGCTATCTGGTCTAATTCCTGCTTTATAAGGGTCAGGAAAGGAGGTCTAGAGTGGTTAAGTGACTTGCCTACAACTACAATATGTCAATGGGTGTTTTTTGCATGCATTGTAGGGCATATAACTGTAAGATTTGGTGAATTATTCCACCTGAAGTCAGCAAAAGCCACGTTACCAGTGCTGGGACCTGCCCTGGAGGGGCATGTCAAAAACAATTTGAAGAATAAATATTAAACACGCTGGCTTTTTGGCTGAGATAAGAAAGGCACTTGTTGGCACAAAATCAGGACAAATCATCATTAGTAGATTTTTCTGGCCTTTTGTTTTGGAGGTTGCCTCTAAGAATCATGTTGGTGCTATAACCTTGTCAGGGGTCTTTGTTTTGGCAAAGCTGATTTTGCGGACTGAAATTTTATTGACTTCTATAATTGGAACAATCCTGGGAACCTAAAACCTCCATGTCTCCAGTATTATGATTGTGCCTTCCTGTCCAATTATGTGAGTGGTTGGATCTCTCTTAGAAACTATCCAGTGAATCCTGGATCCAAGGGAAAATGTCTTGTATGTGTTTTTGGAGGAAAATAAATACTTCCTATATAGGAGCCAATTCAGCCTTGGGTTTGATGTCAGGGGAGCGTTGGGAAATACTGAATAGACTTCTGATCTTAGAAGATCTGGGTCCCAGTCCTACTTCCAATATTTTGATCTGTAAAACCCTGACCAAATCACTTAACTATATGTATGTCTGATGGTCCTTGAAATGAGAAGTTAGACTGATGACTGCTAATATTCCTTTCAGCTCTAAATTCAGCTAGGTGGCATAGCAGAGATAGTGCAAGTTTTGGATAGAGAAAGAGCCCAGTTCAAATCTAGCCTCAACCAATTATTAGATGTTGGGTAAACCATTTAACTTGTTTGTTTCAGTTTTATCTTCTGCAAAATGGAGAGAATAATAGCACCTTTCTCTCAGGGATGTTTTGAGGACTGAATGAAATAATGATGATGAAGGTCTTAGCATAAAACTGGTACATAGTAAACTCTACATAAATATTTGCTATTATTGGGATTCTATAGTCCTGTCTGTGAGTTGAACTGGGCATATTTTGAGGGGGAACTCCTACTGATGAGGCTGTTCCTAGTCTAGACTCAATTAGCTTTTGTCTGAGATTATTGCTAGGAGACTCTCCTTATACCTACATCTTCTGAAGGACACTCAGGGAAGAAATAAATGCTTTCATAACACAGGAAAGTAGTTTGAAAAGTACTAGGTGTCACCCACACTTTATTAGTAGAATCGTTATGGGGATATGGGGATACTTGGCATGGGAACCTAGAGCTGGGCCAATTAAGAAACTAAATTGATGATGATGGTAGATATGATGTGAAATTCAGGACTTTGGCAGCTCCTGACATTTTCATAATAGCTGACATTTTTCGTATTTTAAAGCTTACAAAGCACTTTTATGAACATCATATCTGTATGTTCTCCACATCTAGGTCTAATCATTACCACTAAGGGAAAAGCTGAGGAGGAACTTGGATCTGTGATTTTAATCTCTATAGGGAACCCCTGGAATGGAAATTTTCTCCATTAGGCAATTCATTTGTGATTTGTATTTCTAGAAAGCTGCCTAGGTTTCTGGGATATAAGGTGACTTGCCTAGGTTCATACATTTAGTAAGTGTCTGATTGAACAAAAATTTGGGCAATTTTTCTTTAAGGGTTCCTGTTAGTTCTTTGCATCTTATCGATTTTCCATATGAGTAAATAAAGATTTCCTCAACTCTATACTGTATTTTGGGTGTCTATTTGGAAGCATAAGAACTTGCAATACATATTTGAGTAAAGGTAATCACAATCTATGTTTCTATGTATTTTTTTTCAGTTGTGTCAGATTCTGTATAATTCCATTTGAGATTTTCTTGGCAGAGATACTGGAGTAGCTTATTTCCTACTCTGGCGCATTTTAAAAATGAAGAAATTGAGGCAACAAGATTAAGTGACTTCTCCAGAGTCACATAGTTGGCATGTGTCTTAAGCCAAATTTGAACTCTGGAAGAGTAGTCTTCCTGACTATAGATGTAACGCTTTATCCACTGCACCAACTAGCTAACAGGTAGCAGAACAAAGATTTTGATACAGCTTTTCTGGTATTCAGGGTCAAAAGCTAAGCCTCTATAACACAGGGCATCTCCCTCAAAAAAGTATTATTGGTGCTCAGCTTCAATACATCACTGCAGCCAATAGAGTAGAAAGCTAAGTAACTCTTTACCTCTTTCCTATCTTTCCCTATCTTTACTACTACTATTACTACTTTGATTTAATAAAGATATTAAAGTTATTAGCAGTCTCATAATTTAATTTTAATTATTATATATCACTTACAAATATTGATTTACTCCAAACTAGTTACCTTGTGATAATTTAGGATCTGGACACATGATATTGAGATTTTTTCCTATTACTGTATCATTTTTTTATTTTTAAACAATGCTCTGGGTTTATTATTTGATTTCTTTTTTATTTTTTAAACAATATTTTATTTGATCATTTCCAAGCATTATTCATTAGAGACAAAGATCATTTTCTTTTCATCCCTCCCCCCACCTCTCCCATAGCCGATGCATGATTCCACTGGGTATCACATGTGTTCTTGATTCGAACCCATTTCCACGTTGTTGGTATTTGCTCCAGAGTGTTCAGTTAGAGTCTCTCCTCTGACCTGTCCCCTCAACTGCTGTAGTCAGGCAGTTGCTTTTCCTCGGTGTTTTTACTCCCACAGTTTGTCCTCTGCTTATGGATAGTATTTTTCTCCTAGATCCCTGCAGATTGTTCAGGGACATTACACTGCCACTAATGGAGAAGTCCAACATATACCACAATTTGTTCAGCCATTCCCCAATTGATGGGCATCCCCTAATTTTCCAGTTTTTGGCCACCACAAAGAGCTCAGCTATGAATATTCTTCTACAAGTCTTTTTTCTTATTATCTCTTTGGGGTATAAACCCAGCAGTGGTATGGCTGGATCAAAGGGCAGACAGTCTTTTATCACCCTTTGGGCATAGTTCCAAATTGCCCTCCAGAATGGTTGGATCAATTCACAACTCCACCAGCAATGAATTAATGTCCCTACTTTGCCACATCCCCTCCAGCATTCATTACTTTGCATAGCTGTCATGTTAACCAATCTGCTAGGTGTGAGGTGATACCTCAGAGTTGTTTTTATTTGTATCTCTCTGATTATAAGAGATTTAGAACACTTTTTCATGTGCTTATTAATAGTTTTGATTTCTTTATCTGAAAACTGCCTGTTCATGTCCCTTGCCCATTTATCAATTGGAGAATGGCTTGATTTTTTGTACAATTGATTTAGCTCTTTGTAAATTTGAGTAATTAAACCTTTGTCAGAGGTTTTTATGAAGATTGTTTCCCAATTTGTTGCTTCCCTTCTGATTTTAGTTACATTAGTTTTGTTTGTACAAAAGCTTTTTAATTTGATGTAGTTGAAATTATTTTACATTTTGTGACTCTTTCTATGTCTTACTTGGTTTTAAAGTCTTTCCCTTCCCAAAGGTCTGACATGTATACTATTCTGTGTTTGCCTAATTTACTTATATATAATATTTATATTACTTATATATACTTAATTCCTTCTTTATGTTCAAGTCAATAACACATATTGAATTTATCTTGGTGTAGGGTGTGAGGTGTTGATCCAAACCTAATCTCTCCCACACTGTCTTCCAATTTTCCCAGCAGTTTTTATAGAATAGTGGACTTTTGTCCCAAAAGCTGGGATCTTTGGGTTTATCATATACTGTCTTGCTGAGTTCACTTGCCCCAAGTCAATTCCACTGATTAACCTTTCTGTCTCTTAGCCAGTACCTAATTGTTTTGATGACTGCTGCTTTGTAATAGAGTTTGAGATCTTGGACTGCAAGGCCCCCATCATTTCTGTTTTTTTTTTTAAATATTTCCCTGGATATCCTTGATCCTTTGTTATTCCAAATGAACTTTGTTATGGTTTTTTCCTAAGTCAGTAAAGAAATGTTTTGGAACTTCAATGGGTATGGCACTAAATAGATAAATGAGTTTGGGTAGGATGGTCATTTTTATTATATTGGCTCGTCCTACCCATGAGCAGTTAATGTTCTTCCAATTGTTCAAGTCTAGTTTTAGTTGTGTGGTGAGTGTTTTGTAGTTGAGTTCATATAGTTCCAGTGTTTGTCTTGGGAGATAGATTCCTAGCTATTTTATTTTGTCTAAGGTGATTTTGAATGGGATTTCTCTTTCTAGTTTTTGGTGCTGAGCTGAATTGGAGATACATAGAAATGCTGATGACTTATGCAGGTTTATTTTGTATCCTGCAACTTTGCTAAAGTTGTTGATTATTTTGACTAACTTTTTGGTTGATTCCCTGGGATTCTTTAAGTAAATCATCATGTCATCTGTATAGAGAGATAACTTGGTCTCCTCCTTGCCTATTTTGATGCCTTCAATTTCTTTTTCTTCTCTAATTGCTACTGCTAGTGTTTCTAGTACAATGTCAAATAGTAGAGGTGATAATGGGCATCCTTGTTTCACTCCTGATCTTATTGGGAATGCATCTAGTTTATCCCCATTGCAGATGATATTAGCTGATGGTTTTAGATATATACTGTTTATTATTTTTAGGAATGACCCTTCTATTCCTATGCTTTCTAGTGTTTTTTAATAGGAATGGATGTTGTATTTTATCAAAGGCTTTTTCTGCATCTATTGAAATAATCATGTGATTTTTGTTGGTTTGCTTGTTGATATAGTCAATTATGTGGATGGTTTTCCTAATATTGAACCAGCCCTGCATCCCTGGCATAAATCCTACTTGATCATGGTGGATGACCCTTCTGATCACTTGCTGGAGTCTTTTTGCTAGTATCCTATTTAAGATTTTTGCATCTATATTCATTAGGGAGATTGGTCTATAATTTTCTTTCTCTGTTTTTGACCTGCCTGGTTTTGGAATCAGTACCATGTTTGTGTCATAAAAGGAGTTTGGTAGAATTCCCTCTTTGCTTATTATGTCAAATAGTTTGTATAGTATTGGGATCAACTATTCTCTGAATGTTTGATAGAATTCACTTGTGAATCCATCAGGCCTTGGGGATTTTTTCATAGGGAGTTCCTTGATGGCCTGTTGGATTTCATTTTCTGATATGGGATTATTTAAGAATTCCATTTCTTCTTCTATTAGTCTAGGCAGTTTGTGTTTTGTATATATTCATCCATATCACCTAGATTGGTGTATTTATTGCCATATAATTGGGCAAAGTAATTTTTAATGATTGCCTTAATTTCCTTCTCGTTGGAGGTGATGTCCCCCTTTTCATCTTTGATGTTGTTAATTTGCTTTTCTTCTTTCCTTTTTTTAATTAGATTGACCAGTACTTTGTCTATTTTGTTTGTTTTTCAAAGTACCAGCTTCTAGTCTTATTTATTAAATCAATAGTTATATCACTTTTGATTTTATTAATTTCTCCTTTAATTTTTAGGATCTCTAGTTTGGTTTTCTTCTGGGGGTTTTTAATTTGTTTGCTTTCAAGTTTTTTCATTTGCATTTCCAATTCTTTGATCCCTGCCCTCCCTAGTTTGTTCATATATGCACTCAGGGATATGAATTTACCTCCGATTACTGCTTTGGCTGCATCCAAAAGGTTTGAAAGGATGTCTCATCATTGTCATTTTCTTCATTGAAATTATTAATTGTTTCTATGATTTCTTCTCTAACTAAAAGATTTTGGAGTATCATATTGTTTAATTTCCAATTAATTTTTGATTTGGTTTTCCACTTATCATTTCTGATCAATATTTTTATTGCCTTGTGATCTGAAAAGGCTGCATTTATTATTTCTGCTTTTCTGCATTTGTATGCCATGTTTCTGTGACCCAGTGTATGGTCAATCTTTGTGAATGTGCCATGTGGTGCTGAGAAGAAGGTGTATTCCTTTTTTTGTCCCTATTTATTTTTCTCCATATGTCTATTAACTCTAATTTTTCTAAGATTTCATTCCCTTCTTTTACCTCTTTCTTATTTATTTTTTTATTTGATTTATCTAAATTTGATAATGGTTGGTTTAAATCTCCCACTAATATGGTTTTACTGTCTATTTCTTCCTTCAATTCTCCTAGTTTCTCCATTAGAAATTTGGGTGCTATATTATTTGGTGCATACATGTTGATTAGTGATATTTCCTCATTATCTAAAGTCCCTTTTAACAAAATATAATTACCTTCCCTATCCCTTTTAATCAGGTCTATTTTTGCTTTGGCTTTATCAGACATCATGATTGCAACTCCTGCCTTATTTCTATCAGTTGAGGCCCAGAAGGTCTTACTCCATCCTTTAATTCTGACCTTGTCGGTGTCTACCTGCCTCATGTGTGTTTCTTGAAGACAACATATGGTAGGGTTTTGAATTCTAATCCATTCTGCTATTCATCCATATTTTATGAGGGAGTTCATCCCATTCACGTTCAAAGTTATGATTGTCACTTGTGAACTCCCTGGCATTTTGATATTCTTCCCTAATTCTAACCTTTTTTCTTTAGCTCTAACCTTTTAATACAGTGATTTACTTTAAATCAGTCCCCCTTATCCCCTCCCTTGATATGTTTCCCTTTCTAGCCCCTCCCTTTTTTCCCTCCCCCTACCCCCTCTCTTTCCCTCTCTTTTTATGTTCCCTCCCCCTACCCCTCTTGGTTTTCCCTTCTCCCTACCCTTGTTGGGTAAGATAGAATTCAAGATCCCAATGGATCTGGATGTTCTTCCCTCTCATAGTTGATTTCCCTGAGAGTAAGATTTAAGTAAAAACTCTCTTCCTCTCCTTCTTATAGGAGTTTTCTTCCCCTCTCCTTCCCATGTGAATGTTTTTGTGAGAAAGATTATTCTATTTGTTTTTTCTTTTCCCCCTATTTACACATTACATTTCCCCCCACATATTAATATATATAGATTGATATAAATGTAGTCCTTATAGAAGAGAGTTTGAATAAAAGAAAAAGATAATATTTTTCTCCTTTTCCCTTTCCTTCATATTTACCTTTTCAGGTATTCCATGCTCTCTGTTTTTTGATATCGAACTTTCTACAGAGCTCTGGTCTTTTCTTTGCAAAAACTTGGAAATCTTCTATTTTGTTGAATGCCCATACTTTCCCTTGGAAGTATATAGTCAGTTTTGATGGATAGCTGATTCTTGGTTGAAGACCCATCTCTCTTGCCTTTCTGAAAATCATGTTCCATGCCTTACGATCATTCAGAGTGGTACTTGCAAGGTCCTGTGTGATCCTGATTGGCATTCCTTTATATCTAAATTGTCTTTTTCTGGCTTATTGTAAGATTTTTTCTTTTGCTTGAAAGCTTTGGGATTTGGCAATTATATTCCTGGGAGTTGGCCTTTGGGGATTTAGTGTAGAGGGTGTTCTGTGAGTTCTTTCAATGCCTGTATTGCTCCCTTGTTCTAGAATCTCTGGGCAGTTTTCTTTGATTATATCTTGTATTATGATGTCGAGTTTGCTGTTTATTTCTGGCTTATCTGGTAGTCCAATTATTTTCAAATTATCTCTTCTTCCTCTGTTTTCCATGTCTGTCACCTTGTCAGTGAGATATTTTATGTTCTCTTCTAATTTCTTTGTCTTTTGTCTTTGGTTTATTAATTCTTGCTCTTTTGCAAGATCATTGTCTTCCAGTTGCCTGATTCTGACCTTTAAAGCCTAGTTTTCCTTTTCAGTTTGGTCAAACTGGTTTTGTAGTTGCGTGAATTCCTTTTGCATTATTTCCTACTTTTCCTGCCAGAAGGCTTCCATCTTTTTGGTCATTTCTGATTCAAATTTTTGAAGAGTTTGTGGAAAGTTTCCATTTCCTTTGGAGGGTATCAGAGCATTTGCTTGTGTTTCCTCTTCTATCTCCTCTGTATTTTGTATTTTTGCTCCATAAAATGTGTCCAAAGTTGCCCCCTTCTTCTTGTTTTTCTTGGTGTTTTGAGGCTTTTGTACTTCTGTAATTTTTGTCATCTCTATCTGAGTGGAGGTCCTCTTTGTGCATCTGTCTGATATTCAGAGGCTTTAGCCCCAGGCAAATTGTCTTTTCTCTGCAGCTGCTCTGTCTTCCCAGGGAAGCCCGGGGTTTGCTGATGTTTCCGGTGTTACTGCTCTCAGTTCCCTCTCGATCTTTCTCTGCTGCTTTACTTCACATTCTGAGCCTGGCACAGCAATGTCCACAAGGTATCTCAGTGCCTTTGCCAGCCCTGAGTTTACTGTTCTTCCAGAAGACCATGCACTCTGAGGGGAGAGGGGCCATGGCTTCCTGGAGCTCCTGATAGGATTAAGTTCAGCTGGATTGGACTGAATGTACCCTGATGCAGGGACCTTCTGTGAGACTGAGAGGGAAGGATCCTGCCAGGGGGTTACAGGCTCCCCCCTGTCTCTCTCTGTTTTTCTGCCTTCTGTGTTGAGTACCCCTGGAACTGGCTCAGGTTATTTTCAAGATGTGGCATTCAGAATAGCCGGCCCTGAGGTCCTTTTGCCGGCCCTGAGGTTCCTGCTGTTGTCTCGGGCTCAGAGCTCTGGGTTGGGGGGAGGGGAATGGGTCCTGGTACCTTCCTTCTGCCTACCCCTTAGATCCGGATGATCTAGGATTCTGGCTTTTGGGGGGCTGTACCTTTTGATCCAGGTCCAGGAGGAGGGTTCCCGGAATCTATCCTGTTGTTCTTTTTGAATTTTAGTGCCCTAGAAGCATACAGTTTGGGATCGGTATGGAAGGGTTTTCGGAGATCTCAACTTTAGCTCTGTCTAAGCCACCATCTTGATCAGAAGTTCCTATTTAATTTCTAAAAAGATTCTATACATTGTATTTTTCAAAGTTTTTCCTCATTCCTTTGTCCTGACAATTATAGGAATACCCTCATGTTCTCTGCCCCAAAGCAGTTTCTAAAATTGTAATAATTAAGACTGAGAATATAAGTTCCATTATGTCTAGTAAACAAAAACTAGTTTTGGCCAAATATATCCAAGGATTGGGGGTGGGAATGTCCTTGTCCTTGATTTCCCCATTTGGATGAATAATGGAAAGTCAAATTTTAACCAGACTTAACTTCATTTTTCCTTCTGGATCAGCAAGATTATTGGAATCCTATAGTTGGGCATGTGACTTTCCTCCATTATTATGAGAGGATCAGGGAGGGACAGAAAAATATTAGCCCATCTCCTCATTAGGGATCCACCAATTAGAGATGTCTCAGGTTGTTCAGAGAATAACAGAAAATAAGCTTCTAAAATTTTATTTAAATGACCAAAAAATGTTGAATGAATTTGCTCTTGACCACTGAGAGAAACCACAGACCAATTAATTTATTGTTTATTGCTAGTCTAATCGATATAGTAATTTTTATTAACTATAATCCAGTCTCTCAGAGTATTTACCTGCCATATTATGATATTCTGAAGGCATGGATGGTTTACTGGATTGAAGGGTCAAGAGATTTGTGTTGTAATTACAGTTTGACTTTGAGATGGTGCTTATTGTGTTATTTATTGAAATTTTTCATCTCTTTGGATCTCTGCTTTCTCATTTTATGGAAGGGAAATAAGCATTTATATAGTGCTTACTATGTAGCAAGCACAACTATTATCTCAAAAGAGGTTCATAATGCTAAGAGATAAATGCTGTTATTTCCCCCTCTTTACTGTTGAGGAAACAAAGGTAGGGAGAGGTTAAGTGACTTTCCCAGTGTCAAACAGCTGGGTAGTATCTGATACTGGATTTTAACTCAGATTTTCCTTGCTTCAGGCCCAACATTCTGTCTACTATACCATTTAGATGCCTAGGAGATTTTAAGGGATTAGAATAGATAGTTCATTTCTAGTAAGACATTTCAGTGATGCCCTCTGGTGGAAAGGTATGCCCATGGGCTCTATCACCTCTATTTAAAAATGGGGTTTGGTAGGGTTTTTTTTTTCCCCATCAGCTACATTGCTTTTGGAGCTCTTTGGAATGTTCCATCTTGCCCATGTATCTTCCTACACCCTTACTCTCTCCTTTAGTTTTTTAACTTCCTATTGTGTGTTGTCTTATCCCATTGATTGTAAAACCATTGAGTAGGGACTTTTAAAAAATTGTATTTGTATGCCTAGCATTTAGCACAGTGCCTAGAATGTAGAGAGTGCTTTATAAATGTCTATCGACTGACTGATATAAATTTTATTAAAAATGTTCTAATACAATGAATTTCAGTACTATAATAAATTCATTATATTTTTGTAGGTTTTTGGAAAGTCTTTTCTCTTTTTTTAAAAAAGGAGTAATTATAGCTACTAAAACAATTGCTACTATTGCAGAATATAATCTTATTTGTAAGTAGCATGGTGCAGTAAAATATGCAATGGATTTGATACTAGGTAGCACAATGGAAAGATTAATAGATGGAATCGGGATGGCCTGAATTCAAATCCAACCTCAGACATTTACTAGCTGTGTGACCCTGGGCAGATTGTTTAACCTCTATCTGTTTCAATTTCCTCATCTGAAAAATGGGGATAATAACATATACCTCAATTGACTATTGTAAGGACCAAATGAGATAACATTTAAATCACTTTATAAATATTGCAATACTAAATAAATGCTGCTTGTAGAGTCAGAGAAGCTGGATTCTAATGCCAGCCTTGCCTCTTGCTGCCTATCAAGCTTGAGTGCTCATGGAACCTTTCTCTGACTCTCAGTTTTCTTATCTATTAAATGAGGGGGGTTGGACTAGATGGTCTCAAAGGATTTATATATATATATATATATATATAAATGGAAACAGGAATCAGAGAAATGACAGAAGTATTAATTAGCAAGGGCCTTTATTCATCATTAAAGTTGGCATTTGATGATTGACTTTTAACCAAAAAAGCAAAGAAAAGAATTAAATTATTACATTTTGAAGTTAGTGAACCCTATCAAACCAGTGGATAGGTCACAGTGATAATTCCTTGAGACTAATGCTCTGTGGGACAATGGATAGAGTGCTGGTTCCAGAGTCAGAAAAACCTGAGTTTGAATTTGGCCTCAGACACTTACTGTGTCTTAGTGACACGTATTGACACTTATTGTGTGGCCCTGGGCAAGGCACTTAACCATGTTTGCCTCAGTTCCTTGTCTATAAAATAAACTGGAGAAGTAAACGGTAAACCACTCCAGTATCTCTGCTAAGAAAATTCCAAAAGGAGTCATGAATTCCCAGCTGAAAAATGGCTGAAGAACAAAAACAACAATAATACTCCTCATTAATTGACCATATGATATTATTTCAAAGAGTATATACATATTTTAACAGGTATGTGTAGATTAGACTTTATCTCATTATGCCAGTAATAGTTACTCATGTAGAATCCTCAAGAGGTTTTCACATGAAATGCAATGGGGGAAATATTAGTAATTAAGCTATAAACCTGTACTTGTAAACTTTATTTGAGTCATATAATTTGTTCTTGGTAGCTTTATACTCCTCCAACATTACATTTTATCTAATCTGTCTCTTCTAGAGTATCTCTTGAGAAGCAAATTAGTTGTGGCATTACAAGGTTCTTAAATGTATTGCCTTCTTTTTTCTTTTTTACACTTCTTTAATAGAAAAGAGACAGTTCATTTGGTTATTAACTCACATATCACTGATTTCATCACAGAGAGTGGGATGCACCTATTTTTCATTTGTATTGCTTCATGTTATCACCTGAGAGATGGTTTCTAAGGTCTGCTGAATAACTTTTAATATTTGCTGTCATTTAAGTCTTGAATCTGCCTTTTTCTTTGGAATCATTTTTTGTAGAACATAGTCTGAAGTAACACTCCAGCTGCCATATTTGATCCATTTTCTTTCAATTCCTAAATTCTCTTTTTCTCAGTAGGGACAGAACATACATCAGGAGAACAGCCAGCAATGGTCTAGGGATTGGTCTGAGTTCTATTTTGTTTCTCATATATCAGACATCGGTGCTAAGTGACAAATAATAGAAACTTAAAAAATAAGATGACTTTTTTTCTGGTTTGCAATTTTTCTTTTATATGACTCCTTTTCCTTTTATCATATTTTACAGATTGCAGTGCATATCTATGACTGTAAGTTCTTTGAAGGCAGAGACTAAATAATTTTATATCTGGGCATCTCAAAAGACTTTTCCAATTTAGTAGGTCAGTAAATATTTGATGAATGAGTTGCTTGAATAAAAGCATATTTGTTTGAATAAAATCATATTATCACTTTCCTCCTAGACATTAAGAAAGTATTGAGAAAGGATTTTTTTTTAAACCCTTACCTTCTGTCTTGGAGTATTGACTCCAAGGCAGAAGAGTGGTAAGGGTTAGGCAATGGGGGTCAATTGACTTGCCCAGGGTCACACAGCTAGGAAGTGGCTGAGGCCAGATTTGAACCTAGGACCTCCCTTCTCTAGGCCTGGTTCTCAATCCACTGAGCTACCCAGCTGCCCCCGATTTTTTTTCTTAAATCAATTTTGGAGGAAACTTCAGGGACGTAGATTGTTTCATTAAGCGCATGAGGGCCTTTAAACATCATAAATATTAATCCATTAAGTGTCTAAAAGCAAAGAATTTAGCTTATTTATGAGTGAATGACAGGCACATCTCCTCAGGTATCATGCAGGGCTTTTACTTTTAAGATAAAAAAGCCAAACAAAATAATGTCAAAGCTTGCTCAAGAATGTAAAGAGCTACCCAAGATAAATTCAAAATGGGTAAATGACTTAAATATTAAGAGTGAAATAATAAATAAATTAGGTGAACATAGAATAGTATACCTGTCAGATCTGTGGGAAAGGAAGGAATTTAAGACCAAGAAATAGATAGAGAACATTACAATATATAAAATGAATGACTATGATTATATCAAATTTAAAAAGGTTTTGTACAACAACAACAACAAAAAAACAACAACAATTCAACCAAAATTAGAAGGAAAGCAACAAACTGGGAAAACATTTTTATAACAAAACTCTCTGACAAAGGTTTAATTTCCCAAATATATAAAGAACTAAGTCAAATTTACAAATAATCAAGCCATTCACCAGTCTACAAATGGTCAAGGGACATGAATAGGCAGTTTTCACATGAAGAAATTAAAAGTATCAATAAGCACATGAAAAGGTGTTCTAAATATCTCCCAATTAGAGAAATGCAAATAAAAACAACTCTGACCTTCCACCTTACAGCTAACAGATTCCCCAATATGGCAGCAAAGTAAAGAAATAAATGTTGGAGGAGATGTGGCAAAACTGGGACACTAATACACTGCTGGTGGAGTTGTGAATTGGTCCACCCATTCTGGAGGACAATTTGGAACTATGTGCAAAGGGCTTTAAAAGAATGCCTGCCCTTTGAAATATGTGAGTAATATCGACGGTAAGTTTGTAGACTTGGTATATCATGGGTTGATAGTTACTCAATATACCTAATTGGAAATTGGACCAGCAGGTCCTTCCAGACCCAAATGCCATCAGACTCTTAGACCAAGATTTAGAAATATCAAAGATAGGGTTTATTACTATTCAAATGTAGGATAGGAGGACTAGGAACAAAGGGATCCCTATTGTATGAATTCTGGATACTCTTCCCACTCTGACCCAACTAATCTTCCCAATTAATGTTTGGGTAAATTTATAGTTCATCAGAGTAGTAGCTTTGAACTCTTTGCCTTGGGCCCAAGATGGCTTCAGGCCTTCCCCACAGTCAGTTTTATTGGTTTGCTGACTATTTCTCTTCATAGCAGTCAGGAAACAAGCTCAGGACTCAGGAACACAATTAGATGATAAAATTAGTAGACAGAGTAGGTAGGATCTCAATACCAGGATACCAGGACAGCAGGACAGCAGGACAGCAGGACAGGTAGGTTTGGCTCTGTAGGGAAAAGTTCAGCCAACTCCCACTTGGCTCACACAGAAGCTAGCTACAGGAAATTGCCCCTCCAAGCTCTCCCAGGGACAGGAACCAACAGCCTGAATTGTCTCACTGTGTCCATTCTTATCTCTTCTCCACACTCTAGAATGGGGTCCTTATAGTTCTGTAGTATGGGGCACATCAAGCCTTTTTCTTTCCTTTATCCCTTACATCTTTGATCCAGCCATACCACTGCTGGGTTTGTACCCCAAAGAGACAATAAGGAAAAATATGTGTACAAAAATATTAATAACCATACTCATGGTGGCAAAACACTAGAGGGGATTTCCATTGATTGGGGAATGACTCAATAAACTGTGGTATATGTTAGTGATGGTGATGTTAGACTTTTGTAATATATGTACAAAATATGAGTCATTTAGCTCTCCATTTAGAACATATAATTTATATATGTATTTATATATTTGACATGTATGTGACACCTATCAGTGGCGTACACTTCTATATGTTTTATGTCTGTGGCACACATGTGCTATGCATGTTTGTATCCATGATACGTGGGCATATATGTAAATATGTGACATAATTCAATATGTACCTATTTATCTACTTCATATATACATATTTATATGTGTATTTACATAGCTATGACACAATGTCACATTGTTAATAGATCCATTACACACATTTATATATGTATTCCTATATTTGTCACATGTTTATCTATGGTACATATGAATATTTATGTGTGTGTTTATATGAATATTTATGTGTGCATTTATATGTATATTTATATGTATTATTTATATATATTTGTATATATATACATGCAGAGAACCAATAGGACTATGCATAAAAATTTTAGGTGCTTAAAATCCTATGCACTGTCCTCTTAAATAATTATCAATATCTCTGCTTTGAATTCATATGGGGAAAAAAGAATTATATAAATGCATGCTAAAATATTAAAGAACAGGAACTCAGGAAATGCATCTTAAAAATGTGTCAGCATAAAACTCTTATTAGCAAGTTTGAGACCATTAAGACGATTTATAAACCAAACAACTTGGGATCTACATCATACATTTAAATATTTCTTGGGGAAGAAATGTGATTATGTAATGCATTTTATTTTGAAGGAGAGAACAGAAAAATATGGCCTAGTAGGACAATGAGTATATAAGGATATTTGGGGTCAATGACTTATTTTGGGATGTCTGAAGACTAGAGGAATTCCTCTGCCTCCATCTCCCTGCCAATGAAGAACTTAAACATATTTCAGGATCTGATTAGTACAAAATTTCTATAAATTGCCCTGTTATCTCTGTAATAACAAAGATGATTTCACATGAGTAGACTTTCCAACTAATTCAAGCAAAAACACTTTAAAAAATTCCATGTCATAGTGGGAAGAACATTGGATTTATAGTTTGAATATCTGAATTCCAGTTCAAGCTTCACTGCTCAATATTCATGCAACCTGGACAAGTTGCTTCATCTTTCTAAGCCTCACTTTCCAATCTGTGAAATCAGAATAGTAATACTTATCTGTCTCAATAGATAGATAGATCTATCTTATTCAGTTGTAAAGAAGATCAAGTAAAATAATTTAAGCTAAGTAAGTGTTTTCCATAATTAAGGTATGCAAAGAGTTATATAAACTTAAGATATTACTATAAATAATAATAATAAAAATTGTATTATGTATTTCTAAAAAGTATTATACTGGATGTTGGACAATGCAAAGTCAATTTAAAATGTTTCTTTCCCAAAGAAGCTTATTATCTCAATGGGAAGATAAGACTATACACAAATAACCATAATAAAATGTAGAAAGGAATCATGGTACACATGTGTGAACACTAAGTTGCGAGTAAGAAAACCTGGGTTCACAATCTGGCCCTGCTACTTATTATCTATATGATCTTGGTGAAATTAATCCATCTTCTTTTTTTACCTAATTTATTTATTTTTAAAACCTTACCTTCTGTCTTAGAATTCAAGGCAGAAAAATAGTAAAGTTGAGGCAATGGAGGTTAAGTTACTTGCCCGGGGTCACACAACTAGGAAGTATCTGAAGCCAAATTTGGACCTAAAACCTCTTGCCTCCAGCTTTGCCTCTCTATCCACTGAATTAATGGGCTCTGAAATCTTTCCACTTTGGAGTCCATGGACCCTGGCTTAAAAACCTCTAGACTACATGATGTCCAAGGTTTTTCCTACATCCAAATCTAATAATCCTAGTATAACTAGAAGGGAAGTTGGAGGACATCAAATTCCTCCCCTCAATGTATAGATGGGAAAACTGAGGCTCTTAGGGGTGAAATGAGTGGTTCAAGGATATATGGGAAGTGAGTAGCAAAGCAGAGCTCTGAATCCATTCCTCTGGCTACAAAAATAATAATCATTCCATTCCACTTCACTGCCTTGTCTATAGTCTTGTGAACCTAAGTGGCATATGGAGTGCCATGGAAATTCAGAGGATAGAAATATCACTTCTAGGCTTACAAGTTCAAAGAAGGCATCAAAGAGGTAACATTTAAGCTGGGCCTTGAAGAATGGGTAGAAATTTAAGAAATGATAATAGAGAGGAAAGCATTCCAGATATAAGGAATAGTGGGGGAAAGTCAGAGATGCGGGAAAAGTAGGGCAAATGTGGTCCAACTTACATGGTTCATAGACTATGTAAAATAAGTATGTAAAACAGATTGAATTGTGGATAGTTTTAGTTTGTTTGTTTTGTTTGATAAACATTTGAAACAAATGCAGGGTTGGTTTTTTTTTTTAAACCCTTACCTTCCATCTTGGAATCAATACTATGTATTGGTTCCAAGGCAGAAGAGTGGTAAGGACTAGGCAATGGGGTGGGGGGTGGGGGTAAAGTGACTTGCCCAGGGTCATACAGCAGGCAAGTGTCTGAGGTCAGATTTGAACTCAGGACCTCCATCTCTGGGCCTGACTCTCAATCCACTGAGCTACCCAATTGCCCCCCTAATTCAGGTTTTTGAATAATGTAGCCATATAACCAGAGATATATACTAGGAAGATACAGTAGAATGGATGTTAGAGTGAGGAAGAAAATTGGGCCAAAGATATATTGTATTCATCTACATGATGTGCACTTGGTTTGGGACAGTAACAATCCTAAGAATTATTCATATGTGAGACATCCTTTCCTAAATAGAAGGAAAAGAACTTGGATCATGAAGGAGAAAGCAAAGTAGAGATGATGTCAAAATGATGGTAAGTGGAAAAGAAATGGAAAGTCAGGAGGAGCAACAAATTTTAAGAGAAACACGATAATTTTGGTTTGTAGTATGGGATTATGGGAGAACTAGGAGGAGAACCAAACACAGTATCACAGAAATCAGAGAAACCAAGTAAGGAAAGATAAAAACAAAGTGGGAAGTTAGAGGTGTCAAATGCTGTAAAGCAGTAAATTAATCAAGAGATTAAGGAAAGGCCAATTCATTTGGGAATCTGGAGTTGATTAGTGAATGCTAAGAGCAAAGTGATGAGTATGATGCTGGACACAAGAGTTAAATAGTGAATGGATCATGAAGAAATTGGATATTCCTTATCCTTTTAAGATGTTTGGTGGAAAAAGAAAAAAAGGATAAACAAGGAGAGGGAAGCTGAAATAACAGGGATAAAAAAGACATTTAGAAAATTTATTTTGTTTTCAGACTAGGAGATAATTGAGCATGTTTCTAAGTAGAGGAGAAAACCAGTGGAGAAGAGGAGTTTGAAAATAGAAGAGAATTTGGAAACAATGGAAGAGAAAAACTTTTGGCTTTAATAAGACATAGTGTATAACGCTTTGTCTAATTAGATTGTAAATTCCTTGTGTTTTATATAAATTTTATGCCCCATCCCTTTCCTTCTCAGTGCCTTGCTCAGTGTTGCTCACATAAGAAGGCACTTAAGAGTTCTATTGATTGGATAACTCCAACACTGAAAGTGTATGTAGCAGTGGTTTTGAACATGTTCTTTTCTCTAAAAGGAAGAATTTGTTCTCTAAAGTACCCATTGTTCTTTCCAGCTGAAAAATTTGTTACAAGCAGTTGTTCTCTGAGTTGGGTATGTGTGATTTTTTTAGCTGATTTTGCTTGTAGAATAAACATATTATGTACTGAGAGGTTTTTGTTTGTTTATTGTTGTTGTTTTCCAGATGTCAATGAATTATCTATTAGGCTTTTTTAAAGAGATGTTTTGTTTTTAACTTGATAGCTGCTGTCTTAATCACTGCCAACAACTGTTTTCAGATGCAAAATTTTGTTTCACCAAACAGCTATACATAGCATTATTTAAATGGTAAGGATCCAAATTTTAAAACGACATTGAAAAACTGAACTATGTCCAGAGTAGGGCAACGAGGATGATGAAGGGTCAGTACAAAACATTGTAGAAACAACAGGATGATGAATATGAAAAAAAGGAGACATAAGTAGGGAATGTTGTCTTACAATATTTGAAGGAGTGCCATATAGGATGGTGATTATATTTATCTTGCAGTTCCAGAGGGAAATGGTTCTAAATGATGGGATTATAAGGAAACAGACTTTGCTTAAAGAAAAAAAAAAGAATTCAATTAGAGCTATTCAAATATGGAATGGGCGATCTTATGAGGTAGTTAATTCTTAATCATTGGAAATTTTGGAAGTAAGTTGTTTTTCACCAACTTTGTTGGAGAGATTTAGAAGGTGAGTTGAACTAAGCAGTTCAGAGCTTTTAACCTGAAGACTTTTTGTGACTCATACCATGAATTGGAAAACTATTTTTGTTGTTGTTCAACCATGAGGTGGCAATGCTACATGCTAAATCAATCCTCTTCACCAAAAAGCGATAGAATTTTGTGTAATCCCATGATCAACTTGGAAGGTAAGTGCTACTTTCCACTTAGGTAACATGCTGGGAAAGTGCCAAGCTCTGTAAGGTTCTCAGAAAACAGTCAACTTTCTATCCCCAAGCTCCACCTCCCTTGCCATCATTGTACTCATTTCATGAGTCTAAATAAGGGTTCTTAGCCTGAAGTCCAAAGTACCCAAGGGAGTCTATGGATGGACCTTGGAGTTTGGATGTAAACAAAGAAATGTAAAAATAACTGTATTAGCAAGAAGGAAAGCTCAGGAGCTGAGCCTGACTTTGGATATTTCTGTTTTTCAGCTCACAATCTCTAACCTTCTGACTGCTTCCTGTCTCACTTTGTCATTTGGATTAACTGACGATATATTATGGCTTGTTCACTGTTAATGACCCAATGGTATAGATAAGTAAGGGCAGGCCAGATACAAACAGTGACATTCTCCTTTCTGCTCAACTTTCTCTTTCTCTGTGCTTTTATGCTTAGGAACATCCCCATCACTCTTTCTGTTTTTGTTTCACTAAGTCAAGAAAAATGTCAAATCCCCTTCTGTTTCTTCTAAAAGACACTCAATTTGGACATTTAGATATTATCTTCTAAGAAGGAGAGACTGAAAAGTGAGAGTGTTACTATATTTTCATATTTCTTTAAACAAACAGAAATAAGAAATTGTAACCTGAAATACTTTAAATGTATATAATATAATTGGCATGAATCCTCCTTCCAATCATATTGCTCATAACTTTTATTTCTCTTCATAGATGGTCCTTGAGAGTTATTGTGGTTGAAAAACATCAATATTCTTCCAACTTAGAGAGGAGGCTCTCCAATGTAGTGAGCCTGGTCCTTGGTCCTACAAGATATTCACAGTCATTCCACATTAATAAGAACTGTGATCTTGAAATAAATTAAAATTACTTTTGAGAATTCAAAGTGACATATCAATGCTGTCAACTCAAATAGAAACTAGATCTCTGAAGGCCACATATTGAGTTAGAAAATCACAAATTGGCATTATTTATATTGTATTTTTATTTATTTTGTTAAATATTTCCCAGTGTCAGATTAATCTGGTTCAAGTTTCACTAAAGAGTCTTGCAGCCTGCTTGCAATAAGTCATTGGCATAGAACTTTAATGGTATTTTGATAATATTGTTTCTTATGACTCTACCTGATAGAGAATCCTTGGAATAACTTCTGTCATTGTAATGAAAAATGTTCCTCTTTCTGGAATTGGTGACCTCTTCCATCTCTAATGTCTGTTTTTTTTTTTTTTTAAACAAAGGCTGAATGGTTCTTTCAGTCAATCAATTCAGCAATCATTTATGTTGTAGACATATAGACATATTATAGTATAGAGCATAATATAGATGTATTGAATGCCTACTATGGGCTAGGCAGAGTACTAATACTGGGGATATTGGTCCCTGCCTTTAAAAATCTTACAATTCTGGGAAAATTAGATCTGTTTCTCAAAGTTTGTAGATCAAGTAGAGTCTTTATTCAGATTGTTATTATAAGGCATAGGAGTGACTAGTTGATTCATAGAATTTCTTCTTTAGTCCGAGTGGGCTTTGATTATAATCTGTTTCTAAACAGTATACAACATATGGGATAAAATGAATAGCAAAAGAGTTAGGGTATGTAGTTTGGATCATAAGATCTCTGCCTGACATTTGCATTCCTATTGTTTATCACCAGGCTTTACAATGAAATCTTTCCTAGAAGGGAAGCTCTAAATTTTTGTTCTCATGATTCCATGATGTGGAATTGAATAAATTTTAATTGAATTATGCTTTCTCCATTGTTAGTGTAAAAATGGAGATTTGAACCCTGTACTTCAATCCCCAGAAGTCCTTGCTCTAGTTCCCGAGATGCCCTTTAATCTCACTGAGATTTTCACCTGTGCAAGATCAACATTTCTATTTAACTGGCTGTAAAAGCCTACTGATTTCTCTTCCTACTTCTGCTTCCAAGGAGACGCTGCTCTCCACCTATCAGGCAAGATGTGAGTGGTTGTGAATGGGCTCTCTGGGCTTAGGCACATGCTTTTCTTATTTTGTATTTTCTCTATTTCTTAATCTTTAAATAAACCTCATAAAAATATAATACTTCTAGCAGAGAAACTAATTTTAACTGTTATGTTAGTTGATAGGAAGGAAGGACTGTGCCTGGCTGTGCCAGGCATGATAAGGAAAGAATGAGCAGCATGGTGAAGGTTCATGAAACAATGAGAGAAGGAAACTTATTGTAAAGAATTATGGTATCATTCAGTATTTTTATGATGTAAGACCAATTACCCATTAACTGGACCCTTACTACATTGAACAGATTGGAATTTCTGGTTTTGAGAAAGATGCAGATATATATTAAATATATATGTATATAATATATGTATGTGTATATATAAAATGGATTTCATAAATGCTTGTGGATTAAGATAATATATACAAAGTCCTTTGTAGATCTTGAAGTGCTAATATGAATGTAAGTTTTGATTCTAATGATAATTGCTCACTTTATCATGCAGTCCCAGTGGAAGCAATAAACTCTAGTGCAAAGAATTCTGGATTTAGAATCAGAGAATTTGGTTTCAAATCCCATTACTGGGACTTACTCTTGTTGTGGCCTTAGGCAAGTCATTCCACCTCTTTTTTTTCAATAAAATAAGAGGTTTGGACTAAATGGTCTCAAAGATCTTTTCCAAATCTAATTTTATGATCCCATTAAGCCTAGAACTGGGCATATCCTCAATTTTCTCTTGTAGTCTTGTAGGACTTTTTTTTCTTCCCTTCCTTCCCTCTTGTCCCCTTCATGAATGGGATTTGTCTCTCCAATTCAACCTCCCTTGACAACAACAAAGCAGAGAACTTTGGCCCAATAAAGCTCCCTCCAGCCCTTTGAAATCAGATTCTTCAGGTAATGACTTGCTTCTTATTTCAGCATCATAAGACAAAGCCTACAGACTCTTGAAAGTGATTTCAAGAGAGGAGTTTTGAAAGCATTTTGGATAATCACAATTTCTCTAAAATCAATATATAGATATTTATTTTACTTACAAGTTCTGGTGTGTGTGAACAAAACAAATACACTCCACATTATAACCATATTCATTTACTTTTTTTGCTAAGTTCATAGGATCAGGTCATAGAATCAGAGCTGCAAACTACAAGGGATGTAAGAGGTTATCTAGAAGAACTTCATTTTGCAGATGAAGAAACAAACTGTGGGCCTGAGATGCTGTATTTTATCTAAAGTCATGTGTGTATTAAGTAGCAGATCCAAAATATGTAACTTCTTGAAAAATTAGAAAGTAATCCCCCCACAGAACAAATTTATACTGAATCAGTTTTCAAAGTTAACTTTTCCCCCTCTAGAAATATTGAAGCAAAAGGGATTCAGCCTGTTTTATTAGGAGAAAGAGACTGAATTCTAGACAATTGGTAGAATATGGGAAAGGCATATGAGGAAATAAAGTAAGGAAAAGTTTCTTAACAGGTAGAATGATTCCAAAATAGACTAGATTGCCTCCACAAAAGATGTTTAATGATTTAATTAATGATTAGATGACATTTAAGTATTTATCATTGAGAGGATTCTTGGCAGGTTCAATTATGGAATCTTTGTGGTATTCTAAAGCCTGATATTCTCTGTTTTGGTGAGACATAAGAATATCTGAAATAATTTTTCCTTTTTTTTTATAATTTCCAAGAAATTAAAAGTACTAATGAATTCAAGAACAGTGGTGAAATGCATTGTGGAAGAAAAGAGGCTATAGCACATTATAAAGGATATGCCAATAGAATGTCATAAAAATAAAAATAAAACTTAGGGTTGGAAATAAAAGTGGGTTCACCATATAGATAAAGTGGAGTATAGGACATGGAGGAAATCTAGAGATAGGTCTATAGCATGTTTCAGTGAAAGGTCTATGAAATATTTATTGGAGGATAGATATGGATAAGAGTTGTACATGATAATCCACAGCCTTGAAATTAAGACTTAAATGAATTAATTCATAGACCCAATGACAAACTGAAGACTTGGCAACCTACCTACCTATGTACTGACTCTGATAATCAAATGTATGAAGATGTTTCCTTATTCATCCAGTACTAGAGTTGGGTTTGAGGCAACCATTCAGAAAGCTGTTACTTGGCTTTTTGTCTTTTGTGGACTGGCAGCAGTCTGCAATTAATTTCAACCTGATTTTCCATTTCAACAGTATCTGGGAACAGGCTTTAATATAAATCTGAGTGTGAGAACATCGATCACCATCTTCCTTGGGCAGAATCAAGACAAAAACTAATGCAAAAATAGTTTCCTACTTTGCAGCTCCCTGAAACACCAAAAATCCTCCAAAGTGGTTTGTCAGGGTTATAGATGTTCTTCTATCATTTATTTTGCCTTCTTATCTAATTCTTAGAGATCCACTGTTGCTCAACACGAAGAGTCTGAAAACTAAATCTGACATTCTTAGCCTATTCAAACAGTTTATGATAATTCTTTCTTCTATCTGGATTTTTAAACTCTTCTAAAGTATTTGAATTGCTGATCATTAGTAGAATTTTTATAGTATTGGAGACCAGTTAAGTCCTTCTCCCTAGCTCTGTCCAGTGTGCTTACAGCCTGATGTAGCAGAAATAGAATATGATCTAAAGCCAGAGGGGCAGCTAGATGGCACAGGCTTGGAGTCAGGAAAACTTATCTTCCTGAGTTCAAATCTGCCATCAGACTCTTACTAGTGGTTTGACCCTGAACAAGTCACTTAACCTTGTCTGCTTCACTTTTCTCATCTTTAAAATGACCTGAAAAAAGTAAATGAGAAGCCACCCCATTGTCTTTGCCAAGAAAACTCCAAATGGTGTCATAAAGAGTTGGACATGATTGAAATGAATGAATAGCAAAATCAGAGGAACTGGATTGAAATCCTAGTACTGCTATTTGTTCCTTCTTTGACTTTGGACAAGTCACTTAACTTTCCTAGGTCCCAAATTCCTCATCTGTAAAATGTGGAGATTGAACTAGATGGTCTTTCATATCTATGAGCTTATCATCTTAAAAAAAAGGAGTTTTATTTGGATGAACTTTAATTTCCTTTATTTCACTAAACCATTTATTCTGTAGGTCATTCTCTTGTCATTCTATCCCTCTACCTTCATACTCTGAAAATGCCAGTAATAGGGAAATCACTTTGCTCTTAAATCAATTCCCTTGTCTAAGTCATTTTAGGAGAAGACAATGACTTTAGCTCCTTTAACTCCACTTAATGAAATTAAGGGAATCAGGGAAGCTGAAGAAGAATTAAAAAGCTTCAGTTCATTTGTGTTTAGAGGATTCTTGCCTTCATCTATGTCTTAAAAGAATTTGGAGATGCAAAGATATGTTTTGTTTTGTCTTTCTTCCTGACAGTGGAAATTTTTAATTTAGTTTTTCTTACTTTGGTACTCATCAAACTAGATAGCCAATGGTAATATCATAGTGCAATTCTATTTTTCTGGGCTTTCTTCCAGAACCCTGGCATTACCAGTAGAATAAGAAAGACATGGAGCATTCTGAAAGTGACTATACTACTATTTCTCTTCTGCTAGGCTTTCTAGAATAGCCATGGGAGTCCACAGCTAAATATAAAATTAGAAAAGCATACTTATATGCATTTTAAGCACATTCCTAAACTATGTCTAATTTAAATGCTTAAGGAAGCTTATTAACTATAGATACCTACTTGTATGCTATTGAGTATAGGACTAAGGTCAATTGAGCATGTGCCTAGAAGAAGAATAAATCTAAATAATGTTTTGTTTTTTTATTATTTAGAAATGTCTCTGGATTTTACCCACTCATCCAGGAAACATAGGACGTGATTAAGATATTTTTGCTGTGTTTTTACTTGGAGTATCTTTTGTATATGCTTGTACTGTTACTATGTGTATATATTTACATATATTATGTATATGTACATAAATACATACTTACATATATTTATATGTATATATTTTTCATTGATAGGATATAACCTCCTTGGAGGCAAATATTGTTTTTATTATTTACTGTTTTATTATTCCTTTTGCATTCTTAATTCATAGAACAGTGCCTAGCACATAGAAAGTACTTAATTTAATGCCTGTTGATTTACTTATATTCTCATGTAATGTTTTAATGTAAACCACCTTACCAAGTATACAGATATTACTATGAAAACTGAGGACTAGTTGCTTTAGTTTCTTGTTGATTGAGGAGATAGCTCAGAATTTCCTGGGTTGCTTGAACCTTGGATTTGACCTAGGAAACACCACCCAGAATGCCTAAGGGTTTTAGGTTTTTGGTAGACTTTTTTAGAAGATGGAGAGAAAGTCAGAAAACCATTTCAGGTAGCTAAGAATGGGCTATAGAGATATCTGTTGAGATGAAGAATTTGGGGAAGTATCTCCAAACAGCATAAATTCATATCCCAAGACCTGAGTTGTCAACCTAATGTCTATATATATGACAAGGAAAGTTAACCTGGTTTCCCCAATACACCAGGTTGTCCATTTCTCACAAAATATTCTATCAAAAGAAAGGTTGGAAGTTCACTACAATTTTTTAATCTTATTCTTTTTCTTGTTTTTCCTCCTCTTCTTCCTTCTCTTCCTTCTTTTTCCCTCATCTTACCACCTTAGAATCAATACTAGTATTGATTCTAAGGGAGAAGAGAATAATTGTTAGGCAAATGGAGTTAAGTGACTTGCCCAGGGACACAGCTAGGAAGTGTCTGATGCTAGATTTGAACCTAGGGGTTTGTGATTCCAGGCCTGGTATTTTACCTACTAGCTATCCCCTACATAGCTATTCATTTCTGATGGGAAAACCATAATACTCCCAAATTGTTTTGACTCCTGTAATATAGTCATTTTGCTGCAGTTGATAGGGAAAAAATTCCTTGAAGAGAACTTCATGCCTATGTTTTAATTATATTTTCTGTTACTTTTCAAGATGTTACAATTTCGTATCTTTTGGATGTTATGAGCTAATCTTGGTATTTAAGTGAACTGGAAAATATTTATTTAGAATTTTTAGATGAGCAAATACTTTTAAAACAAAATTTACTATACCTTAATTTTTTAAACTATCGACAGTTTCCCCAAAATGCTCTTTACTGGTATTGAGTCCTCTCTTCTAACAGAGAAAAATGGTTAAGTAAAGCCAACTAACAAGCCAATCATTTCTGAAGGGTATTTGTTTTTCCAAACTTCTCTACTGAGAATAATGATGTGTGTTTAATTTTTGTTCTTTCCCACTGAGATTGTCTTCATTTTCCAATAAGAGCCTCCACTGTCTCAGCCCAAAGAACTATCTTTTATAGAAAGGAACAAAACTGAAAGAAAATGAAAATCATTCAGCAAAATGAAGCAATAAATCAACTAATACCAACAATATTTCACATTCAATTTCCTCTTACTTTGGCAAAGAAGAAAGATTGATGCATTATCTTCTTTTGGGCCACATTCTATCATCAAATTTACAAAATATTCCCTTTCTTTTTTTGTTTCATCTATTTATGTCTTTTTTGTCATTGTGTATATATTTTTGGTTCTTTTTACTTCAATTTCCTTTAGTTTATATGGTTTTCCATACTTCTCTGTAGTCTTCATATCCATTATTTCTTACAGTACATTGATTTATTATTACATTCATGTCCTAGAATTTATATAGCTATCTCCTGATTGATGGAGAACTACTTTGTTTCAAGTTTCTCAGAACTAAAAAAAAGTTTAAACTTTCTAATCAATTAGGAGAATCATGAGTATAATCCAAATTGTGACTAAATGAAAATATTCATCAACGCATTTGTATTAATAAAAATAACTCTTGCTTATGAGCTATTTAATGAACCTATATTGTTGAGGCAAATATTATGAATTTGAAAATTACATGAACCAGTGATTTGATGACCATGAATTCTATCCTAAACCATCTATTTCTCTCATAAGAATAACAGTGGTATTAATAATATAGCACAAACTCCCATATACAATGCTTTAAAATTTACAAAATTATTTTTGCAGAACATGAAGTAGACTTTATTTTCATTGATGTCAAATAGAGAGAGGGAATGAATAGATCTGTTCAAATTTATTGGATATACTAAAAACAACCCCAAACTAAAACTAAATGAAATAAAACTTCACAGCTTTTATTATTATTAATTATATATATATATATATAATTATTATTAATGAGGGTAGAAAGTGCTACAGTGGAAAAAAATTCTAGATCTGGAATCAGAATATAAATTTAAGTACAAGTTTTGCTACTGACTACCTGTGATATCTTGGATGAGTCATTTAATATCTCTGTGCCTCAGTTTCATTATCTGTAAAATACAGTGACTGAGGTTAATAATTTGTAAGTTCCTTTTTTGCTCTAAATCTATAATTCTATGGAATAAGCTTCATGGTCATATATAAAAGAGAGAATGTAAAAGTATCAAATTAGATTCAGCTGAGCAAGTAGTTTTGAAAGCACTTGTCTCAGATGAAAATTTGAGTTGTTTGCCCATTTTAGCCATGAGCCAATGTGACTTACCCTAGATAAGTCAATTTCTATTAAACTGAATAGTGTTTCCACTTGGAGGAGATACCATATAACTGAAATGGGTGAAATGAAGGCAGATTATTTTTTAGATCTAGCTGTTAAGATAAAATGTAGGAAAGCTCTTAAAGGCAATTGCAATGGAATTTAACATTTTTACTTTTCCTGAAGAAAAAATAATATGGCATCAATTCAGCAGACAAGTACTTAACACTGCTGAAATGTAGGAGTAATGGAGCTTAAAAGTGAAATAGTATATTATAGGTTCTTTTTTAAATGTCACAGACAAGTCATTCATAAGTCTTCTAGGTTGGTGAAAACTCAGGGTCTGGAATTTACTAGGAAGTATGTTCACGTACCACATACCCCATCTAATTAAAATTCTGTCATTTGAAAGAAGAGGAAACTGATCCCAAGAGAAGTAAAATGACTTGCTCACACTTAGGTATTACCAGATTTAAGACTAGATCTTAGATTACTTTTTCAGTTCCATATTCTTTCCAACATCCCAAGGATTACCAACCTTTTTGAATGAGAAGACCTTTTCTCTAACAAAAAAAAAAATAACAGAACCTTCATGTAACACTTATACTAGTAGTATCCATTGATTGAGAAAGTACCTGATGATGAAAAACTATTAGGAATGTAACAATATTTTAAATGAATTTGTGTTTTAGCATTCACAACAATATCACAATATAAGATAGTAATGTTCAAAAAAGTTTTTAGATTATAGAGTGTTAACTTATTGATTATGCTGTCATACTGCTTTTTTCTTAGAACTAAAATACAAATAAAAATGATCATTATTGAGGCTCTTATGGGTTCCTGGACCGTTTGCTATAAAACCACAAAGCATCTTGGGATCAGAGGGTGAGAAATGCTGCCCAAAGTTAAGCTTTGGTTGTTCAGTCTTGTCCAACTCTTCATGACTTCATTTGGGGTCTTCTTGGCAAAGATATTGGAGTGGTTTGCCATTTCTTTCTCCACCTCATTTTGCAGATGAGGAAACTGAAGCAAACAGAATTAAATGACTTGCCCAGAGTCACAAAGCTAGGTTATATCTGAGGTCAAATTTGGACCCAAGTTTTCCGGAGTCCAGGCCCAGAACTGTATCCACTGCATCACCTAGCACCCCCAAAGACAACTTTTGGGGAAAGCTTAAAGCCAAACTATTATTTGGCCTATTATATTAGTTTATATATTCTTTCTACCCTATTTTAAATAGAGAGGACTTAGTCCTGATTATATAGAAAAGGAAGGGGCTCAGGCAAGCATGTGCCAGACACAAGTTTTTCTAGCTCAGAAGAACCAATTGTTAAATTTTTAGTGTAAGAATTTACACCTCAGAGACTAGAAAATGTTACAAATCAGGGCTTTGCTTTATTGTCCTGTGGCAGATGAGATTCCTTATAGGTGGAAGTAAAGGGATGTGACATGGGGACTGGAGTGAAATCCTGGCCAATTAGAAAATCATAGGGGAAAGGTTTAGACTAAGTGTAAAGAGTCAATGCAAGAAAGGGAACTCTCTCCCTGCCATTTTTTCTTGTGGCAGAAGCTTTCTCACTGTTGAGAAGTCCTGGAATCTATGCAAGCCATCTCTTGCAAGCAGCACACAATCGGGCTGGCACAGTACAGCACTAGGGAGGACCATGCCAGTTGGAAAACCAAGAACTAAAGGATCTACAAGGCCAGAGATTTTGGGTAGTTAGGCTGGTAAACTTTCTTTCTTTCTTTCTTTCTTTCTTTCTTTCTTTCTTTCTTTCTTTCTTTCTTTCTTTCTTTCTTTCTTTCTTTCTTTCTTTCTTTCTTTCTTTCTTTCTTTCTTTCTTTCTTTCTTTCTTTCTTTCTTCCTTCCTTCCTTCCTTCCTTTCTTTCTTTCTTTCTTTCTTTCTTTCTTTCTTTCTTTCTTTCTTTCTTTCTTTCTTTCTTTCTTTCTTTCTTTCTTTCTTTCTTTCTTTCTTTTTTATTACAGTTCACACAAAATTGTGACTCATACTGAGCTTACATATAGCCAAAATCTTCAGATTTTTTTTCAGACTACTGTATAATCATGCCTTAGTCTATTCAAAAATTTTATATCCATTCCAATATTTTATCTTGGTATGATCTTTTGGGAGCCTGGCTAGTCACACAGTGTTAATTAACACTCCCAGTTTTGTGTCATCAATAAATTTAATGAGCATGACATCTCTGCCTTTATCCAAAGAATTGATTAAAATATTTAACAGCAAAGAGCTCAGTAGACTTCCATGGGTCATAACATTATAGACGTCTTGCTAGATGAATAGCAAACTTGTAACAACTGCATTTTGAGTCTGGTAAATCAACTAGGTCTAAATCCTTGTAATTATATTATCATCTAGTCCCTATTTCTTCATTTCTCATTATAAAAGTATGATATATTTTATCAAGTACCTTACTAAACTATGGCAAAATTCTATCCACAACATTACCGTGATCTGCCAGTTTAGAAAAACCTATCAATCAAGAAAATAGAATTAGCCTTGGCAAGGTATGACCTGTGCTCAGTGAAGTGAGACTTGTTCTTTGTAATCACTATTTCATTTTCTAGTAATTCAGGAACCATCTCATTAACGATCCATTCTGAAATTATGCTACTCATCAGTCAAGTTCATTTGGCTTATGCTTTGCAAACAGATCTTTTCCTTCTTTTGAAAGTAGAACACTGACCCTTCGCTAGTCTTGTGATATCTCTCCCACGCTCTGCTATCTTTTTAATATCACTGACAGTGGGTCAGTAGCTCCGTTTTGTTACTGAAGGATGTAATTCATTTGGAAAAAGTCACTTGAATTAATCAAGAGCAGGTATAGGTTTACTTGCTATTGACTAATTTATTTATCATGTAACCTGTTTTTCAGTTTTGGTCTTGTATTTCCCCTCCTTAAAGAAAACTGATGCCAAAGAAGAATTAAACACTGGTACCTTCCCTCTACTTTAAGTTATAATCACCCCTATTACCTCCAAACCCTAGACTTTCTTCATTCCTCTTCTTTCAGCCAATATTATTGAAAAGAAGATCCCTTTATTATTGTCTTTGCTTTTAATTGTCAGATATCTCATTCTGAGTTTTAGAACTCATTTGTCTTGTATGTTGTGTTTTTTTGTGTTCTTTATTATTTATTTATTTTTACTCCCATCTTTTGGACATATCTTCATATGTGTGAAACTGTCATTATGTACAAATTTGTTAGAAAAGGAAGCCTCATGGATTATGTATATAAAATATTAATAATTTGGTCTAAAATAGTATAGAAGACGTATCATTGTAATTAATTCAAACTACATAAGAAAACAATAAACAAAATTCCTTTGTGCTCTATGAATACCACTATCTTAGTTCATAGAATATAAAATTAGATGGAATTTTACAGATTGTCTAGGTCAGGGATTCTCAATCTTTTGGTCTCAATACTTCTTACTTTTTACAAATATTGAGGACTCCCCCAATCCCAAGAGCTTTTGCTTGTTGGGGTTTATATCTATCAATCATTATTATATTATAAATTAAAAAACATCTTAATGTTGTTATGAAATTAGTATTTATCTTATAGTCCCTCTTGAAAGGATTTAAGAACCTCCAGACAACACTGTGGGAACTGCTGCTCTCATCCAACTCCTTTATTTAATAGTTGAGAAAACAAAGACTAAGAAAGGCTAATTGACTTAACCAAAATCACAAAGTGAACAAACCAAGATTCAAATCCAGGTTCCCTGACACTAGCCCCCTACATGAGTTTTCTACTAATCTATTCTCTTTTCCTAATCAGCTAACCCATTCCCTACATTTTAAAGATGAGGTAACTAAGACCCAGAGATCTAAAATGACTTGGTCTATGAGCACATGTCTTATAAATGGCAAAGTCAAGATGTGATGCCTGCTTTACTGAGTTGAAAGAAATTTAGTGCTCATGACACTATACCCTGCTGTGGGCTTTGTTTTCTCTCTCTCTCTCTCTCTCTCTCTCTCTCTCTCTCTCTCTCTCTCTCTCTCTCTCTCTCTCTCTCTCTCTCTGTCTCTATGTATCTCTCTCTGCCTCTCCATCTCTCTCTGTCTCTCTGTCTCTCTCCATCTCTCTGTCTTTCCCTCTCCTTCTCTGTTTCTCTCTCTCTCTCTGTTTCTTTCTCTCTGTGTTTGTCTCTCTGTGTCTCTCTGTCTCTGTGTCTCTGTGTCTCTGTCTCTGTCTCTGCCTCTGTCTCTGTCTCTCTGTCTGTCTGTCTGTCTCTCTCTCTCTCTCTCTCTTTCTCTCTCTCTCTCTCCTTTCCCCATCTACATCTTAAAAAAAATGTCAGAGTGGGTTGTGAGTTCCCTATATATTCACAAGCATCTCTTCAGATTGCTATTACTTTTCCTCAGTATCAAATTTCTCCCTGTTTTAACATTGGGATTTCATTTCTTAAAATATTCCCCTTGAATTAACCCCCTATAGAATTGAAACCTAAGATATTCCACCTTTACTTTCTTTGATCTCTTTGAAATATACAGTCTCGAAATCTAGGCTGTACATTAGTTTATGATGGCTTTTCTGCCCTCTCTCAAAAACTTTAAGAAGAACGAGGAGTCATTTCCCCCAAGTTTCTCATCTTTTCTTTCCTCAAAACTAGTTCCTCTCAATTAGGGAAAAGCATATACAGAGTAGAAAAATCAGGAATTTATCAGATGTTCTACTCTTGACAGAGTGACAACTCAACCTGTATATGGATAATTGACATCCTTCGTTATATAAGACTTTATTTACTCTAGGCTTGTGATGTTTGCCCCCCATTACTTATCTATTTTTCTGTTTCATCCAGGCAGGTCTATAGTATACTGTGATTATAATCTTGGATAAAGTAAGGTTGCCATCCCTCCCCCCCACTCCAATTTGCTGTGTAATAATTAAACTAATAATTTATATGCTTCAGTTTTTCCTTACATAGAATATAAAATGAAGCTAAAATGAGTTAACAGACAGAAACATTTTTAAAAATAAATGTGCCATAAGAACAATAGCCTGTTCTGACTCATTTGGAGACATGCACCATTAGCTAGTACTAATTAGATAGGCTAGGGAATTGCTAGCCATCATCAACTGCCCATCAGGCAATGCTAATTAAACTGTCTTATCTTCTAAAAGAAAAACTAGATAGACTATTGCATGTTACCACATATGCCACAAAAGGTTTTATTTCAACAAAAGGAATTTTTTCCTCTCATGTATTGTTATTATTATTTTTTTAGGGCATCATATATGTGAAATAGAGGATGGAATGTTTGGATTGGAGTTAGGAATCTTTGAGTTTGAAGGCTGCCTCAAACACTCACCATGTGATCCTAAATCACTCTCTGAATCTCTGTTTCTCTGTATGTATAACGAGAGGGGTAGATTTGATAGACTCTCAGATCCCTTCTAAATCTATGATCTTATCATCCTATGGTAACAAACTAAAGACAGGGCAGGTATGAAAATAGATAGGAAAAGAGAAGTAATACTGTTCAGGAAGAGGTTAGAAAATAAAGGTCATCCACACACATAGAGATGTCTATCTGTAAATACCTAAATAAAGTTATCAATGCTTCTTCCTCTCTTTGACAGGCTAATTCCTGAATATTCAGCCTGCTATTTTCATTTCAGGTTCCTGATAGCATAGCACTGAGCTAGACTCAAATGTTTTGAGAGACAATGTATTAAAATGGAACAAAGAAAAAAAGATGAAATGGACAGCTAAGAGTTTGAACTTTGTAAATTTGTTTATATTGTAAGTCTTAAAATTTCACAGACTTATGAATGTTAAAAATTTTACTCCACATTGAGGAATCCTCCAATTCCCTACTTGAAATAATTCCCTACCAGATAGTGAGAACTCTACTTGAATGTGAAAACTCCTTGCTATGGGAGGATCTCTACCCCATCCCTACTTGGGACTGCTTTAGGGGAGAAAAGTCCTTGCTAAACAATGAAAGTACTTGAAAACCATACTTATAAAGGAAAGGAGTTCTTTGAGCCATGCCTATTTTTGGAATTGATACAATGGGATGCTAAGTGCCTATAAAGATGGGGCAACTTGTAAACTACTTAGACCTAAAAGGTGAAAACTTACTCACAGGTTTTCTCTTAATGAAATTAGTCGACACAGCAGCATTTTTTTCTGACTTACTAAAGAGATTAATCTACTCAGCTGTGAATTCAAAATGGGCTGTCTTTTGGAAAACATCTACAGTGATTGGTAGATGAAAGAACGTAGGGGAGGTGACATAGGAAATTTTTCCCTTAAAAATGAGAGCTCAGAGAAGAGCTGAGGTCATTCTGAAACATTCAGATTGAGGAGGACTCATTCTGAAACATTCAGATTGAGGAAGGACTGATTCTGAAACATTCAGATGGAGGAGGGAGCTGGTGAAAGCAGCTGAGATGATGCTGGCCTGGTGTCACTAGAATCCTTATTTAGACAGACCTTGTGGTGAGTGTTAAAAGACTGCCTGACTGATCTCTCTCTCTCTTAAGACTCAGGTCTAGGCCATGTTGGCTTAAGGCCCTTCATACTTATTTCCTTTTTCTCTCTTTCTCTTTTTTCTTGAATTCCACATTTGTATTAATTAAAATCTCTATAAAACCCAGTTGACTTTGGTATTTGAATAATTGGGAATATTTCCCTGGCGACCACCTTATATTTGATTTAAAACCCAAGACACTATAGTGAAACATATTTTCTGCAGTCAAATTTACTCACTCTCCCTTATATCTATCACAATTTATATCTTCCACTATTTTAACTCACTACAGTTTATGGGCTTCACTATTTTAAATCTCACAATATAAGAAGAGGACAGATGAAGAACAGGACTTATATGGCAAAAGTATAAAAAATATTAATTTCACATATTAGGAAATAGCATACAGCACTACATAACTTGGAAGAAAGAAGAGAGCCATCAGTCAACATGAAAAGTGGAAATCTCAAGAAACTTGATAAGTATCCATTCAACACAGCACTATTAGACAAAAAACACAAAAATCACAAACTTATATATTAGGAGACCTCATGTAAATAAATGTGTCTGAACTTGCATTTATGCAAAATGTAAATATGTATATAGTTAGTTCCATAAGGTCTGTAATAAAATAGATAATCTGTGGGACTATTACTTATTGTAATAACTGGATACTCTGGCAGGCTAGATAGCTGCTACTAGAGGGACACTTGAGGGCTCTTAGTTATGAGGATAGAAGTACTTTGATAGATACTGAGAGATAGAGAGATGCGCCTGCAAGGGAATGCTCTAGATTTTGCCTGCTGTTCTCTACTGATGACTAGTAGATCAATATATTTCCTAACCTCCTCCTCCCTTTACTCCCTCCCTTCTTCCACCCTCTCCCTTCCAGTTTCTTCTGAAGCATGTGGCTTTGCCCCTTCCCCCTGAGTGGACTATGATATTTATGAGGGAAAACTTCTTCCTTTCTTTTCTCAGGTAAGGGATTTATTGGGATAACAGAACAAGGAAACTGAGGTGAGAGGGATGAGGGTTTCCCTAATCTAAAATGAGAATTATGAGGGTTTGGGAACTCACAGCTATGACAGGGGGACAGTCAGAGAGATGGAGGATAACTATAAAGTCTTTTCTATTTTCGATTCATAAAGCCACCAAGGTCTCTTAGCCTAATTTCAGAAGGCCCACTCAAGGGTCCTTCAGCCTGGGATAGAAGCTAATAGGGATCAGTTCTCAGCTTCTTCCCCCTCAGCCAGAAATCAAGGAAATCTCCCTTGTCAGTCAACCCCCAGAGAGAGATAGCATCTGTTCCTCCTCCTCCTGGCCAGCTTCAACTGCCTCCTCCTGGGAACATTCTGTTTGGAATCTTCACCTTGATTTTGCAGATCAGGCCCTTCACCTTGGTCTGCATGCTTAGATTGTCCTGCAAATCCTCTCTCTTCATTTCTCTTCCACAGGTCTTAGGCAAATAGATCAATAGATATTTCTATGTGACTGATGATCCAGATGTGGGAACAATGTATATTATTGTATTATATGTAAATAATCTCTGTAAATAATGTATATACTTTAATTAGGTTAATAAAAAATAAAATAAAATGGAATACATACTAGATGAAACATGTTCTAATATGTACTCTGCTACTTAGAAACTGGATTACTTTGGGATAGTCAATTCCCTCTGAGCCTCAATATCCTGTTTGTTTTGAAAGCCTCAAGAGCCATATAAAGTGAATTATTTATACATAGGTACATATATACATATATACATATGTATACAAAATGTTTCTGACACTTGAAAGTGGATTGTTAGTCTAATAGATGATAGTGGATGGAAAATAGTGAAGTTTCTTATTTAGTATTTACTTGAAAAAGGCAGAGGGAGTTCACAGACAATACTGATGCCTAAACTCTAGATAGGAAATGAAGGGATCTTAATATTCTGGGGAAAGTTTATTGTCTACTACAAATATTCTATGAATTTTCTATATCAAAGGAGCTTATGGGCTACTATGAGTTCTATAAAGCTACTGTGTCTATGGAGTGAAATAAAGAGTGACTTTTATCTGATATGCATTTTTTCCTTGAAATCTTTTGTGGAATTATGTCCCCTTTTATTCACATTTGTGAAATAATAGCAGATTGAATATAAGAAAATTGAGACTAAGATTATTAGAAACATCATTGATTCTGAAGCAATAGGAGATAGGTTCAAATTCTGCCTTCAATGCTTAAAACTTCTAAATCACTTGTAGTTACAGAAACTCAAATTAAAACAACTTTAAGGTACCACCTTAATCTATCAAATTGGCCAATGTGACAGTGAAGGAAAATCATAAATTTTGAAAGGTATGTGACAAAATTGGAACACTGATACATTGTTCATGGAGCTGTGAACTGCTCTAACCACTGAAGAGGGCAATTTGGAACTATGCCCAAAGTGCTATAAGACAATATATATTATTTGATCCAGTGATACTTTTAGGTCTCTACCCCAAAGATATGATTTAAAAATGGGGAAAGGACATACTTTACAAAGGTATCTGTAGCTATTTTTTGGTTGTGGCAAAGAATTGGAAATTGAAAGAATATCCATAAGTTGGGGAATGGTTGAACAACTATGGTATCTAATGTGGATGGAATACTATTATGTTGTAAGAAATGATGAAAAGGATGACTTCACAAAGAGTTAGAAAGGCCTACATGAACTGATGCAGCGTGAAATAAATCGAATCAGGAGAACATTGTAAACAGTGATAACAGTATTGTGGAATGATCAAGATGTGAAAGACTTAGATACTCTCAACAATACAATGAATCAGGACATTTCTGAGGGACTTAAGGCAAAATGCTAATTCACCTCCAGAAAAAGAACTGTTGGAGTTGAATTTTTATCAAAGTACATGACTTTTCACTTTCATTACCTGGGTTTGGGGGTTGGGGCATTTTGGTTTTATATGAGAATTCTATTTAAAATATGAACAGTATGGGGTGAAGATAGAATTATCTCTCTTTGTTATTTCTAATGTAATCAATCAGCAACCTTTAGTTTAATCAATCAAAAACTGAAAACACTCCTACTTAACTCTTGACCAGTCACTAGGTGGAAGAGTTCACAAGCCAAAAACTCTCACCTCCAAAGGGGACTGCCTAACACTGGGTAGGGCTAAGCACTTTGGAAGCTGTGATTAGTTCCTGTGAAGAGGGAAGAGACAGGAAAATGTGGGGAAAAGGACTATAAAAAGGCCATAGCTTCCTGGATTCATGGCTTCTTCTTCTCTCTTTGGATATTCTGGCTTGGAGTCATTCCTGCCTTGGTGCTTGAAGAGATGCTTCCCTTGGATCTTGTGGTGGTGAGTGGAGTGATTCCTTCCTTGGATCTTCAGTGAGGAGATCCTCTCTACTCATTGGTGCTTTGGTGGGACACTCCCTTTAGCATGAATTCTGATGAGATTCTTTCCAGTCTTCAACTCCTGTGCACTGAAGGTTCACAGCTGATTCTTTGGTGTGTCCAAGCCCATAGGATTCTGGCTTCCTAATTAGGACTTTGGATCTGGTGAGGTTTGCTTTTGGATTCACATTTGCAGTCTAGAGACATTAGGATTAAACTCAGAGTATTTGTAGCTAGGCAGTATTTTATGTCTCTTTATCTACATTTTTCCATTTTCACTCTTTCCACCTCTTTGTAAACGAAGCTGCTAAAAGTCATTTTGACTTAAGCTGTAATATTTTAAATTTGGTGACCACAATATTACTTTATAATTCTTATATTTAGCATAAAAACTAAATTTAAACTCTTACAATGGAAATGTTTTACATGATAATACATGTATAATCCAGATCAAATTGCTTATCAGCTCCAGGAAAGAGAGGGAGGGGAGACAATTCGGATCATATAGCTTTAGAAAACTTATGTGGAAAATTATTATTACATGTAATTAGTAAAATTAAATATCTTTACCAATTAAAAAATAAAAGATAATATATATGTATATGTATGTACATATATATATAACAACATCTCACCACCAAAATAAACACTCAATACTTATATGACATTTTAGATCTCCCTTAATTTCATTTTCCTTATCTGAAAAAATGTGAAAATTAGACTAGATAGCTTTAAAGTCTTTTCCACTTCTAAAGCTACAATACTATAAGTTTTATGTGTCAGAGTGACTTTTAAAGAAAGATGTTCCAGAGAGCTGGGTATGTAGGTCTGCATACTGAAAAAGAGGTAGGGGCTGCAGTGAAAGTTACTGGTATAAAGATGAATACTGAAACCCTGAGAGTGAACAAGATAACCAAGGATGTGAGAGAACAAAGGACCAAGGAAAGGACTTTGGGGAGTACCTGCATCAATCAATGTATCAGGAATAGGATCCAGTGCAGGAGATAGAGAATTAGTAATCAGAGAGACAGAAGAACCAAAAAAAAAAAAGCTGCTCTGGAAGTCAAGAGGAGAAAAAAGCCATAAGTGGACTGAGAATGAGGTGACAAGCAAGTCATCAAATTCAGCAATGGAAAAGTCAAGGAATTTGAGGAATAGAAAAAAAAGACTAGTAGATTTAGTGATTAAGATGCTACTTCTGAACTCTGAGAGAACAATTTCAGTAGAGTAAAAGCAACAGAAATTTTAAGGTCAGGATGTTGAGAAAGTAAGGGTACTGGATGTAAGTTGCCCTTTTTAGAATTTTAGATCATGGGACAAAGAACACATCATGCAAGGTGAACAAGATGGACAATAGGTGAATGGAATTGTTGGATAGATATCAATGGTTCAAGGCAAAACTTTTTTAGGGTTGGGATGATCTGAGTACTTTTATAGACATGAAAAAGCACAAAAAGGAGAGACTAAAGAAGTATGAAAGTCAGGGGATGACCCAGATCAAGGTCCTTTAGAATTTTAGAGAAGGTCATCATAGGTATAGGCAGAGGGATTAATTTAGGAAAGTAGGTTTTAATTTGCTTAGGACAAGTTAAAGAAAATATGATTATATTGAGAAATGTGCAAGATAAAGAAGGGGACTTAAGGATATTTTCATTTGATGGACACCAGCTTGTAAGTAAAGAGGTAGGTTACCTAGGCCATTTCCTCTGTGTGTGTGTGTATGTGTGTGTGTGTATGAGTATATGCTGATAAAGTGAGTGCAGGGGTAGATATCAATTGGGGTCTTTTTTGTGTATGTTTTCATGTTTATTTTTTAATTGAGAGGCTTTCAATCTCCAATATTAGTCCTGAAGTAGGAGAAAATGTCTCTTCTTGTTATTCACATTACCTAGAAGTTTATTGCTTATGTTTCAAAGTTTCTATTCAACTCTAGTCTTTGCATCAGTAATACTTTTATAAATTTTTTTATACCTTTATTTTATTAAAGGTCTATTCTCTCCACCAAACTCAACCACCAAAGAAGTATACAAGGTTTTCCAAGGCAAATCATTTTTTTGTTATAAGCCTCTATCTTTTGCCTCTTGGGATATTATGTTGCAAAATTTCTCTCTTTTTAAAATTTTATTTAAAAAATTCTCTGTGGTTACATGATTCATGTTGTCTCACTCCCCTTTTCTCTCTCCCCTCATGGAGTTGACAAGCAATTCCACTGAGTTATACATATATTATCACTCCAAACCTATTTCCTTATTATTCATTTTTGTAACAGAGTAATATTTTAAAATCAAAACCCCAAAGCATATACCCATATAAACAAGTGATAAATGATATGTTTTCTTCTGGATTTCTACTCCCACAGTTCTTTCTCTAGATGTGCATGGCATTCTTTTTCATAAGTCTCTCAGAATTGCCCTGGATCATTGAATTGCTATTAGTAGCAGTCAATTACATTTGATTGTCCCACACTGTTTCAGTTACTATGTATAATGTCCTTTTAGTTCTGCTTATTTCACTACACATTAGTTCATGTAGATCTTTCCAGTTCTTACAGAAACCAATCAATTCATCATTCCTTATAGTACAGTTGTATTTCATCACTATCAAATACCACAATTTGTTTAACTATTCCACAGTCGAGGGGCCATCCCTTCATTTTCCAATTTTTTGCCACCATAAAAAGTGCAGCTATAGACATTTTTTGTACCAATAGATCATTTCCCTTTTTAAAAAAAATCTCTTTTGGATATAAATCTAGAGGTGGTATTGCTGAATCAAAGGGAAGGCATTCTTTTAAAGCCCTTTGGGCATAATTCCAAATAGACTTCCAGAATGGTTGGATCAATTTACAACTCCACCAGCAATGCATTAGTGTCCCAACTTTGTCACATTCCCTCCAACATTTATTACTTTCCTTTGCTGTCATGTTAGCCAGTCCCCTAGGCATAAGGTGAGACCTAAGAGTTGTTTTGATTAGGATTTCTCTAATTAGGAGGGATTTAGAATACTTTTTTAATATGATTGTTGATAGTTTTGATTTCTTCATCTGAAAACTGCCTCGTCATATCCCTTGACCATTTGTCAGTTATTGGGGTCTGAAAGAGAAAAGAATAGATTTAGAATAGCCACTCTAACACAGACAGATAGAAATATTATTCTTCATGTAATAAACACAAATAGAAATGAAAACTTCAGGAAAATTATAGTATCTGAAACTCATTCTCTGTATAAGACAATTAGAAACAAAAATTCTTATGTTCATTTTGCTACTAATGATTTTTGAAAATAAAATGCTAGAGTAAGAAAATTTTCTTATTTTCAATAGTAGTAGTATGATAGTACCCTAAGTTTCACTCATTTTCATTGTTATCATGTACATTATTAGATGCAATGCCCTGAAGAATTATCTTTGAAAAGTTGAGCCTCTCTGCCTTTTTCCAGTTGGCTAGCCTATTTACACAAAGTAACCAGAGATCAAAAACAAACCAAAAACAAACAAACAACAACAATAACAAAAAAAAAAAACACTACACATCTTTATAGAGAGAGTGGAGAATTAGTCAATTATCTATATAACAAGTTCAAAACTAACTGGTTTGGGTGATGGGTAGAATTGACCTCTCTGGGGATCTATATCCCCTTGCCATTCATGTGAGAACTTGGCAGGTGATGGCTTTATTCTATCATATATTCTAATGACGTGTCTTTTTAAAATACATATAATGATAAGAGAAGTCAAAGACGTGTAGGTCTGATGTGGATGAGACAGAGGAAGCTTTCAATAGCTGATTAAAACAGAGGAGAAACAAGAGCTAAGGGCTTGCCTTGATGACCTATTTTTCTAGTTATGGTAATGAGGGAAAAAATACTCTCTACAACACTCAGTTTCTGTGCTAGAATGCTGCTTTCAGTGAGTCCTAAGCCAAAAAATACTGTGCTCAGAAGTTAAGGGTTCCCAATGTTGCTGTGGGGGATGCTCATGTAGGATCCTTCAAGATTAAATTGGTCATGGTTGGTCATGATGTTTTGGTGACCTAATAGGTGATGTCTGGAACAGCTATTCCAAAGAAGAGACCAGTGCTCCTCAGAGGAGACATGTATATATGTGGGTGTATGATAGTTTTGGAAAATGGTTTTGAGAATGCTCTGTTCTTGATTTAATTCCTAGATATTCACCATTTATTCTATGTTAAATAATGTACTTTGATTTATATGATATCAAATGACTTATTCTGAGTTAATTGGAGAAATTTAATGGAAATGGGAATTGTTAGCTGTGATTACCTTCTAGGTGCCCTGGACCTAGGAGTAGCCAAGAGAAATCTATATTTGGGGTCCCTAGAGCAAACATTCATTCACTTTTGCTCAAGATTTTTCAGATGCTTGAAGTCAAAATATTTTTAGCTTTAATTATCCATTTAATAACCTGAATTCTCCACCAAGTTATTAGTAGAAACAACCCCTGTTGGTTTAGAAAGTTGTTTGCTACTGAACTTCAATACTGAAATATATTTTAAATTTAAAGAACATAAAATGTAAAATTATACCAACAATGACAACCTGCTTGTTCTGGTATGTTTGAAAACAGTTGAGTAGAAATTATTGACTCAGAATTTAAATCTGAAAAGGACCTTAGAGATCATCTTTTCCAACTCCCTCATTTAAATATGAAGAATTTGCACTAATAGGATTATAACTACTATTTGGTCTTTGTTGCAGGACATGTGTGATTCCCCCCACATCGGAGGCTTATAGGAAGGCTAGAATTAAATTCTGGATTAAATGGATTTGCCAGAAATAGTGTAATGCTTAAATTTAAGTAATAGCAATCACATTGGTAAAGAGATCTATACTAATAAAGTTAAAATAAAATATTACTATGTTAAAACACCAAAATAGGTAGGACCACCATTAGGCAAAATTTTGATTTCTTTAATTTGTCTTTTTAGCTCCCATTCTTCCTTTCCCTGACTTTTCCTCTATTTTCTACTTAGAGTCAGCTAGGTAGCATAATTGATAGATCACTGTACCTAGAATAAAGAAGATGAGTTCAAATCCATCATCAGACACTTAATAGCTGTTATTCTGAACAAATCATTTAATTACTTAGTTTCTTCAGTTCTAAAACTGAGATAAAAACACACTTAATTCCCAGGTTTGTTGTGAGGATAAAATGAAATAATGAGATGCTAGTTATTATTACTCTTATTGTTATTTGTTCCCCATATTCCATATTTTAATGTCAAAGTCATCTCTTTCTTCAAGTAGAAAAAATTGGTAAACATATCTACACTAATATTTTAGAACTTATTATATTTTACTTTTCAGAGTAAATCAATAAATAAAACTTATTAAAACAATAATTTCTCCCAGTCTGCTAAGAACTAGGGATGAAAACATAAAAAACAAAAGCAAAATCCTAAAGAAGTATCTACATTTTCAAAAACATCTCAGAAAGTGTATAATTAAAATTAAAGCCAAAGGGAGATATGTCTGTCATTGGTGAAAATATTTTTAGATAGTTATCTTTCCAAGATCCATCAAATAACAATGTTCAGGTTTGCCCATTTTGCTATGCCTAAATGTTCAAAAACATTTTTAAAAATTCAATTAATTCAATTTATTAATTAAATTAATTTTAATTGTTCTATGAATAATTAATATAAATTAAATTTAACAAATTCAATGTAATAAATATAAAATAAAATGCATTAATTTAAATTTAACTTAAGTTTAAAAACTTTTTAATGATGTCTTTAGGATATGTAAGATTTTACTTGACAAGAAAAACATCCGGCATTACTTATTCAATTTCCTGAAAAGAACATTATTTACTTATTTATACCCTCTATTTTGCATTTATTTGTAAGTCTGAAATAAAGGATATTTACAAAACCAAGATTTAGAATAGGTCTTGATCCCTACTCAATTATTACTGATTTTATGATCATGAAACTTTATTTCCTAGTTGGCTTGCTAGGTGGCATTCTAGATAGAGGACTGGACTGTAGTCACGAAGATCTGAGTTCAAATTTAAACTCAGACATTTATTACTTATATGACCTTGGGCAAGTTACTTAGCTTCTGTTTATCTCAGCTTCTAGAATTCTAAAGTGGTGATAGCAATAGCATCTGAATCCCAGGATTGCTGTGAGGAATCGAGGAAATAATTATGAAGCACTTCTCACAGTTCCTGACAAATAGTAAGCTCTATTTGTTAGGTATTATTTTTCATAGAATTTTAGATGTGGAAACAGCTTTAGAAATCTTTTATGATTTAACCTCCTCATTTTGCCAATTCAGGAAAACTGAAGATCCCATAGGTGAGGTAACTTGTCTAAAGTCACACAATTAATCAGAGACACAGTCAAGATGAGAAGTCAATATTCCTGACTTCTAGTTCATAGTTCTTTGCATGAAATAAGGCTTCAAACTTTCTCTACTTTTCTTCTCTTTCTCTTTCCCATTATTACATGGAGGAAATGAATAACAGAACTTCTCTTGAGAAAATTTCTTTTTAAATGTATTTATTAATAAGTGATCATTCACAACATTTTTCACTGGTCTTATGAATATATAAGGTTGCACTGTTAAGTAAAATTCAGTCTCTTCCACAAAATATGTTATGTTAGAGAGACAATTCTTATTCAGGTATGTTTTGGAGGAGATGGCCACTGGTGCTTGCAATTCTGTGAAAACAGTTTAAAGGAAATGAAGGACACTCCATCTTTTTTGGTGCCTTTTCATGTTCTGTCCCTCATACCTATAATATTCTCCCTCCAAAGTCCTTCCTCCTAGATTTTCTGCCTATTTTTTATGACCAGTTCAAATCCAATCATGCCAGTCTCTCCTGGTCCTCCCACATGATGTATGCATCTATTTTTCCCACATCCTTTTTCCTGCATTATAACTTTAGCTCCTTGAGAACAGGAATTTTTAAAAATATTTCTTTGAGTCCTTAATGCTGAGCACAAAGCCTGGGACAAAGTAAGCACTTAAATTCTTGTTAGATGATTGATTAGAGATTGTGCTTTCTGTTTTTATTGAAGCTATTTTCCACATTTCATGTGGGAACTGATTATGTCATCCTCCTACTTAATAGTCTCCATTGTCTTTCTATTGTCTCTAGGATCAAATACAAAATGCTCTTTTGGCATTCAAAGTTCTTTCTAGTCTTCTTATAACTTATTATCTAACACACAGCCTTTGATGGAGTGACATTAGCCTTCAGGCAGTTCCAGGATGGAGACATTTTATCTCTTGGCTCCCTGCATTTTCTTTGACTATATCCCGATGACTGAAACATTCTCCTTCCTTACCTCTACTTACTGACTTTCCTGACTTTTTAAAAATCCTAACATCCCATTTTTTCTCCAATCCTTCTTAATTCTAGAGTCTTTTTTGTCAATTAAAAAAAATCCTTGTATATAGCTAAAAATCCTTGTATATAGCTTCAATTATATTTCTATGTTGTCTCCATTTGGTTGTTAGCTCCTAGATAATGAAGATTTTCCTTTGCCTCTTTTTGTATTCCCAGCACTTATTACAGTGTAAGAGTTTAATAAATGTTGACTGATTGATTGGTCTGGAGAGACAAAGTGCCATAATGAAGTAATGAACTTGGAATCAGAAGATCTTGGATTGGAGTCAATAGCTTTGACACTTACTAGCTATGTAAACTTGGGCAAATCATTCAAAGTTTCTCAGCCTGACATTCTTAGTTATAAAATGCGGATTATAACCCTTAATAACCTAGAAGAGAGTAAAGGGACAGAAGGAGGCCATAGAGAAGCAGTGGACTGCATCGTCCAGGATGTGTTAATAGATGGAATCTTACCATGGAGCAATGTCTTCTTTGCCACTTAAAAGAATTAACTATATTTCTTTGGGTGTGAAATATAATGAAAAAAAGGAATCAACAGGGAAAGATCTATAAGACAGTGACAGAAACTGCCTAGAGGGGAGAGCCCAGAATGAATCCTCCTATGTTTTGATTCCCTAGGAATAAAGAGAAGAGAGAGAGATTAAGTAATTATAAAAATCATTAATCAGAGAAGGAGGGTCTAGAGTAGATAAAAAGAGAGGAAGGATAATGAAGAAAATAAGAGAACCCTTTCTGGAAAGAGACAAAAGGAAAGAAATTTTAAAACTCCTAATGCATAAGCTATTTGAAGGAGAAGAGAGAAAGGAAGGAACTACTTGATAAAATGAAAAGGAAAAAAAGTAGGGCTCATTAAACAACTAGATAAATGCAGGGAAGAAAAGTAACTAATACACAAAACTCCAAAGGGAAAAGTGTAACAAATGGAAGTATTGCGGGAGAACTTTATGGTAAAACCCCAAGGTTTGTGACAGGTTACCCTTTGCAAGACTCCAAAATTTAGCTTAAAAATAAAAAGAGAATTTTATTAATTTGGAATTCATGTTGAGAGGCTGGGGAGACAGTGTTTAGGTGGAGCATTGCCTTCTAAAGGAGATGTATTCTGGGTTTTATATACCCTTCTGACAATAGAGTCTATGTGACTAGAGAAAGGATAATGATAGCACATTAGTGGATCTCTGGAACCCAAAAAGGGTGTGGTAGTTATGTCTTATGCTTAAAGTCAAAAGGAGTAAACTGTCCAGGTTAGAGAATAATCAGATATCTGGTATATAATGTAGATGTTTATCAGGAGCAAGCTGGGAAGTCCCTATCTGTGCATATCAAGAATAAAGGGAGAGGCCAGAGGGGCTCAAAATCACCTTCCCTAACACTACAGGAATGCTACAGAATCTGGGTGTTGGGATGTCTATGGGAAGCCTGTGCCCCATACCAGAAGCAGGGGCAATGCTGAGGAGAAGAGTCAGTAGGAGTAGGGCCACCTGTGAAAAGGAATTCTTTATTCTCTTTGTCTATTTTAAAATTAATCAACCAAAAGGTTAAACACCCCTACTTAACACTAAGTAAGGGAGTTCCCAAGTCACTTACTAAAATGGGTTCAGAAACTTGTGAATCCTCTGATAAGAGTTTATACCTTCAGAGGATGAGAGGAGAATTTCATAGTCACTGCCCCTATGGACAGTACTAGGCAATTTGGAAACTGTAATTGGCACCTGTGAAGAGGAGAAGGGACAGGAAGTGATGTGGGAAAAGGATTATAAACAGTCATGAACTTCCTGTCCAAGGGGACTTCACCTTGAATCTTCAACTTGGAGCTTCAGCTGGTGACCTGCCTCTTGGAAATGACCTTGGCTTTTGGGATTTTTCCTTGGCTTGGATCTTCTCCTTTGGATTCCATCTTGGGTGAATGAGTAACTGGCCTTCCTTTTCTGGCTTCTGGAGAGATTAGTTCCATAGAGGACTTCCCCTCTTGGAAGAGGCCACGTGAGTTGAACATTGGGTCCTTTAGTACACCTTTAACAAGCCCTGCCAGGTTGAGCCAAGTACCAGAGCAACAATTAGTGTGATAGGCTAGACATTTTCTCTACCCACTATATTTTTTTAAAAATCCTTACCTTCTGTCTTGGAGGCAATACTCTGTACTGGCTCCAACGCAGAAGAGTAGTAAGGGCTAGGCAATGGAGGTTAAGTGACTTGCCCAGGGTCACACAGCTGGGAAGTGCCTGAGGCCAGATTTGAACCTAGGACCTCCCATCTCTATGCCTGACTCTCAATCCACCAAGCCACCCAGCTGCCCTCTCTACCCTCTTCTTACATTTTTCTACTGTCACTCTTTGTAAATAAAGCTACTAAAAGGCATTTTGGCTTGAGATATAATATTTTTAAAATCAGCAACCACAATATTAATTTAGAATTTTCATATATTTAGTGAAGTCCTTAATTTAATTCCTTATACACCTTGAAAAGAGTGTGCTAAAGTTTCTAAAGAAGCATAGTTCTGTTTTTACAACCAAAAAGAAAAATTAGAGAAAATAGAATAAAACACAAACCTAACTCTCATAATTTTACATGTGAATAAACTGAAGAAGCCAATAAAATAAAAAGTGACAGATAAGATAAGAAAATACAATTCTAAGATTGATTGCTTAAATGGGTTCAAATCAAGAAAACATGTAATGCCCAGTGGATTTACACGTCGGCTATGGGGGGTGGGGGGAGGAAAAGAAAATGATCTATGTCTTTAATGAATAATGCTTGGAAATGATCAAATAAAATATTTAAAAAAAGATTGATTGCTTATAGGATGCACAGTAAGAAAAATAAGACATACACAAAAATAAAACTGAAAGTATGGCAAAACAAATTTACTATGCATCAAGTGAAAGTTTTAAAAAGCAAGAGTTACAATTATCTTTATCTGTCTCTGAAAACAAACATTTTTTTAAAAAAAAAGGGAAAAAGAAGGAAACTACATTATGGTGAAAGGCACTATAGACAATAGACTAATATAAGTAAATAGACTTATACTCTCCGAATGCTTTAACATTCAAATGCATAAAGAAAACATTACTTGAGCTAGAAGAAGACATATTTAGTAATCCAATAAAGACAGGAGATTTTAATATCTCTCTCTCAGTTTTGGGTAAGTCAAACATAAAGATAACCAAAAAAAAGAAAATAGAACTGAGCACACTGCTGGGGATAACAGAGTAAGAAATTTATAATATATTCTAAATGGGAATGAAAGAGAATATTAATATTCCTTAGTACCACATGAAACTTTTTACCAAAAAATGATCATACATTTGGGCATGAATATTGTAAACAAATGCAAAAAGGCAGAAATGGTAAACACGTTCTTTAAGAGATCACAACATAAAATTAGTCAATAGTTTAGGGAGCATAAGCAAAAGGGGAAAACTCAAATGAAAAATTAACAATGAAATTCTGAATAATGAGTGAGTCAATGACCAAATCATAGAAGCAATTAAGTCCATCTTTTTTCCACTACCCCACACTCCCTCTTTTATATATAACTGAGAGAGTAAGCACCGAAACTGAGGAGTTTCATATAGTCTATGACAATGACCTGAACCTGAAGAAAAGTTTGTGGTGGTAAAGAAGAAATGGATTTCATATATAGGAGATAACCCGTGGAAAGATATTTTTGATTTCTAAGCAGTATGAATGTGAATCTACCTATTCGGAGAGAAGTTGCCAAGTCACTAGAAACTGATTGCCCAGAAAATTAGATACATTAATTTCAATGACTTTAAAATCCCAATGGAAGAGTTTTAGGTAGTGGAATTACAATGTTACAGGTATTACCTTAGGCAACTAAGTAATTTCTTTCTTTTGGGGGGATTGGTATTGAGAATTATACTTTATTTCTAGTTGTCTCTCTTCTAGTCCACTACCTTTTAAAAAACTTTTCATTTAGTTCTATGACTTCAATAGTATCTGAATTAATATGATTGCTCACTTCCCAAGTTCATGTTTTATGTCATTTAAAAAGTATAATTAAACTTTCTGAGAACTGAACCAATCTTCAGTATTATATGCACTGGCAGGATATCAGATTTCAAACATGCTGAAAAGGTCTATGAAGTTTCCTTTGTAAAGATGTGCTGCTCTTAATTTTGATGACAGTTATCTTGTTCTTACCTACATTCAAAATATCAGTCTCATTAAGAATGGGCTACATCTGACAAATCTAAACTTTATAGTGAAATATTGTCATCAGATTTTCAAAGAGGATCTTAGATATGAGTTAACTGAAGATGCGATGCAAAAATAGGACTTTCTTATAATTTGTATAATGTTTTTAAAGAGCTGTGGAGGGAGAATATCACATTTTTACCAAGAGGCAACTGAATCTTGGGTGTTTAAATCTATGGCATCACTTCATCTTTTTCTCTTTGACTATATGCCACCCTTTGAATCACTAACATGGATTATAATAATAATAAACATTTATAATGTTTGAACTCAAAAGTTAATTCAGATTTTATAAATATACATATATACCTCTACCTTAAAATGGAATAACTAATGAATAGCCACTAGGCAGGTTGCTGAATTAAAGTATTTTCGTACCTGCAGCCTCATCTTAGTTAACTTGTAATATGGTAAGTTCTAGTTATAATAAAACCAGTTAATGAGAAGCTCATAATTGCCTATCCAAGGTGCATTTCTTTGTGGATACCAGTGTTAGTCAAAAAAAAATATAAAAGCAATAAAAACAATAAAAATAAATTAGTAAGGTAAATCTATGATAAAATAATTATAAAATTTTTATTAATATAGCATACATGTACATATATCTTAAAGGCAGCATGGTGAAATGACTACATTATTGGGCTTGGAGCCAGGAAGACTTGGGTTCAACTCTTGCCTCTGACACTTGACTTTTTTGTGTGTGTTTCAAGCAACTGTTTAGGATTTATTTACTAAGTTGCAGGCTCTGTTTTGTTATGATTAATTGCCAGCACTGATAAATAATTGAACCTCTAAGTATTTGTACTCAACTTGAAAGTCTACAAAGCACTTCCCTTGAAACCATGCAGGGAAATGAATAGAACAAATTTTATTATATTTATACTTAGGTTTATAAGTAAGAAAATTGAAGGTCTGAGGGAACAAATGACTTTTTTCTTAGGGTTGTTGTTGTTCAGTCATTTCAGTTGTGCCTGACTTTTTGTGATCCCATTTGGGCTTTTCTTGGCAAAGATACTAGAGTGGTTTACCATTTCCTTCTTGATCTCATGTTATGATGAAACTGAAGCAAACATGGTTAAGTGACAGGCTCAGGATCACACAGCTAATAAGTATCTGATTTAAACTCAGGTCTCCCTGATTTCAGACCTGGCCCTCTATGCACTACACCACCTAGATGCTTTGAGTTTCAGATCTACTCAGTGAAGATGTGGATGACATGTTTATTAAATTTGTGGATCACATACATTTGTGAGAGATAGCTAATAGCATGGATGTACAGCATCAAGTTTCACTTCAATCCAACAAACTTTTTAAAGTGCTGATATATGCCTGGCCCTGTGCTTAGTGCTGATGATAAAATGATATTTATTATACAACCTATTCTGAAGGAACTTAAATTCTAATTAGGGTGAGACATGCACACAGGTAATTTCCACACAAGGGAGGCTGAGATAAGTGCAAAGAAATCTTATAAGCACAGGATTAGGAGAAATTTGTGAAAAGTAGAGGGCACTTTCACTTTGATGGGAGGGGAACAGGGAAAAGAAATGGTAACTTAGTGGACCTTTTAAGGAAGGGAGAAAATTCAACAATTGAATATGATATGGGGTAGCTCATTCTAGTAATGATGAAAGAAATGGGCAGTTAGTCAATTATAAATTTATGTTTCATTCAAGAAGCAAGGAGCAGAGCACTCACAAAAGTTTTTGAATAGAGATATACTATATTAGACAGGTACTTTAGAAAGATCATTCAATCATGACATGAAAGATGGGTGGACTTGAGCATAATCTAGAGGCAACAAGACCAGTTTTGATGTAATTAGAATAGTATAGGCCAGAAGACATAATTTTTTTCTTTTTTTAAACCCTTATCTTCTGTCCCAGTAACAACTCTACCATAGAAGGATAAAGGCCAAGCAAATGGGGTTGAGTCACTTACCCAAGTTCACATAGCTAGGAAATATCCAAGTTCAGATTTGAACTCAGGTCCTCATAATTCCAAGTCTGGAACTCTATCTACTATGCCACCTAGAAGTTCCAGAAGACATAAGGTTTTGAATTAGGGCATTTCATCATTCGAACAATAATCATGCAAAGTAGGCAATAAACTGTGTAGGGCAATTTGGAACTAGGCCCAAAGAGCAATAAAAGACTGTCTGCCCTTTGATCCAGCCATAGCACTGCTGGGTTTATACCCCAAAGAGATAATAAGAAAAAAAAAACTTGTACAAGAATATTCATAGCTGCACTCTGTAAACCTTGAAATTTCTTAGACTTGTGAATGTTGGAAATTTCACCATTGGAAAGTTTCATACTTGGAAAAAATTTCCTACTGATAGTAAGAACTCTATTGGAATGTGAACCCCCTTGGCATGGGAGGATCCTTCTCCTCCCTACTTGGGACTGCTTTAGGACAGAAACCTTTTGCTGAACAATGGAAAGGGCTTTGACCTATGCTTAAGCATAGAACAGGAAGTTCTTTGAGTCATGATTGATTTTAGAATTGATACAATAGAGATACTTGGAATGACAGAACCAGGTCTTGGAACTTACAATCTCCACCCTACTCAGTCTAACAGGATTTAGGAAGGGCTGCAGCATAGATCAAGATTTAACTATTTGAGAATATGACCTACAACAGACATGTGCAAAGGAAACAGACCTCTGGGCGGTCCTGGGTTAAGCTAGAGCCACCATTGGCACAGGGAAGACATGGACAGTGATTGGTAGATGTGAGAACTGAGGGGAGGGGACTGAGATGGTTTCCTTAAAGAGAGTGGGATCTGAGGAGAGAAGGAGAGAGTTTTTTGCTCTGAGAGAGAGGAGGTTTTGCTCTGAGCGAGGTGGCTCTGAAGGAGGACTGAGGAGGTTGCTCGGTGGGAGGACCAGGAGAGAAGCCTGGCTCTGAAGGAGAATTCTCTGGAAACATTTCTTGAAAGGAGGCTCTCTTGAAGGTGGAGCCTGAGGTTGGCATGAGAAGCCTTACCTAGAGAGATCTTGGGTGAGTGATAAAACCAACTGACTGATTTATTCATTCTTATTCCTTTCTTACTTTCTCTCTTTTTCTATTGATTAATCAGTGTATTATAAATTAAATTTCTCTATAAAACCCAGTTGGCTTAGGCATATTCATAAATTGGGAATATATTCCCTGGCAACCATCTTATATTTATATAAAACCAAGACACAGTAGAAAACATATTTCAGCGGTCATAATTGATATATATTTGTCACATTTTATGGCTCCCACTCTCTTATCTACAACTATTTAACGCTCAAAACTATTTTAAATCTAACAACTCTTTGTGGTGGCCAAAAATTGGAAAATGAGGGGATGCCCTTCAATTGGGGAATGGCTGAACAAATTGTGGTATATGTTGGTGATGGAATACTATTGTGCTAAAAGGAATAATAAAGTGGAGGAATTCCATGGAGTCTGGAACAACCTCCAGGAAGTGATGCAGAATGAAAGGAGCAGAACCAGGAAATCATTATACACAGAGACTGATACACTGTGGTACAATCGAAAGTGATGGACTTCTCAATTAGGGACAATGCGATGTCCCTGAACAATCTGCAGGGATCTAAAAAACACTATCCACAAGCAGAGGATAAACTGTGAGAGTAAAAACACCGAAGAAAAGCAACTGCTTGACTACAGGGGCTGAGGGGAAATGACTGAGGAGAGACTCTAAATGAACACTCTAGAGGAAATACCAACAACACGGAAATGGGTACGAGTCAAGAACACATGTGATACCCAGTGGAATCATGCCCTGGCTATGGGAGAGATGGTGGGAGGGGGTGGGGGAGGAAAAGAAAATGATTTTTGTTTCCAATGAATAATATTTGGAAATGACCAAATAAAATAATGTTTAAAAAATAAAAATAAAAATGAAAATGAAATAAAAAATAAATATTGATAGTCAGATTCAATGTCTTTACCTTTATCAATTTCCCATTTTTCAGAAGCAATAGTTTGTTATGAGTCAAAAGGACTCAAATACAGTGAGCAACAAATAATACTGCAGAAATCAAATTGACTGTAACCTAACATAATGATAATAACTAGTTATTGATGTACCAGGTGTTTTTTAAGTCAGCTAACTGTGTGGAGTCAAAGCATTGACTAGTTAGATAGAGCAGATGTCAAAATCAACACCAAATTAGAAAAAAGGATAATAATGAGAAAACACCATGGACAATTACAGAAGTTCCAACTTGACTTATTTAAACAAGCTGTTGATTCTGGAAAATGGGAAATGGACAAGTATCAAAATCAACAAGATTAAATTAAATAGGAAATTAAAAACTTAAACACCTTCTTTTACACTAAAAAAATCAATTTTACAATTACAAAGAGGAGACCTTGAGTATCCTCTCAACAATAATTGTAATGAAAATGAATTAGGATATTTATTTGAACAGGCTCAATACAAATCAGCAGTGTAATGCAACTGCTAAAAAATGCTAATGTGATGATTGGCTGGATTAACAGAAACATAATGTCAAAATAAAAGAGGAATTTTCAAATATTTCAAAAATTTTCATCCATTTGTGCCTTCATCCTTTAAGAGACTAGAGAGCATGCCTTCCAATTGCAACCAGACTGATGGGCAATATTGCAACCATGTTGCATGTTAGAGATGGACCATGAATCTGACCCTGGCCACTTGTTAGTTGAAGATGTATACTGAGTGAAATAAGACACTGTTAATTTATTGAACAGTTAACAAACAAGCCAATAATTTACTTAGTTATGACATAGAAAGAATAACACAAGTTTATAGTAAACTTTAGCTTTGGTAGATTAGCTCAGAACTCTCATCTCTCCCTTATTTAAGTACATGTAGTTAGTAGGGCAGGATGGAGTGGGTGTGGTAACTTTAATAGTCAAGAAGAATGCAGAATGAGAATTAATATCAGCAATAAGATCAATAGCCATTCTTGAATATTCAAAAAGGTGAATAGCTTTAAAAATAATTAAAAACTATAAAACTGCCATAGTTTCAAGACACTAACTGAAATGCAAATTATAACAACTCTGAGACTAAAAAAACAGGTATTCAAATACTATCAGGGTGGAGCTATGAATTCCTGAAATCCACAAAACTAATTTATAAGATGTCAGATCATACCAATAATAAGATGAATAAAATAGTTTTCTGCAAATATATTTTCTGCAAGTTTCTCTAATCCCAAATCCTCAAAAGAAAGGAATTATGACCAGCTAATGAAAATAAATATTTGGATCCACAAGATAGGATCAACCCTCCCCTTCTCCCCAACACAAGGTTAAAAAAAAAAAATAAAACACATGAATGTCCTCATTCCCATATAGCTTTCTGTGCTTTCTGCACAGAAACCAGCACAGAAATCTCACAAGACTTAAAACTAAGGGTTAAGATATAGGAATCCTCAATGATAGAGACTCTCTCCACAAACCCACAAGAGGCAGAAAGCACTTAAATTGTGATTCTGCCTAACCACTAAAGAAAGATGAGAAGGGATAATGACTAAAGGAATGGGAGGTGAAAAGAGTATAAGAAAGAAGTGGAATAGTTCCAAAGCCTAAAAGTCCTGGAGAACAGATAATGAAACATTCTTTCCTCCTCAAAATAGAGAACTAAAGGACTACTGGGGTAGAATGTTATCAACACATAATCAGATGCTATTACTGTATATAGTATTTTTGCTTAATTATTTATCTTTATTAAAAGGATTAGTTTAATATTGAGGGGCAAATGGGGAATAGTCCCAGAGACTGTCATAAAAATTTAAAAAAAATCTTTCTTTCTTTTTCTTTCTTTCTTTCTTTCCTTCTTCTTTCTTTCTTTCTTTCCTTCCTTCTTCCTTCCTTCTTTCCTTTCTTCCTTCCTTCTTTTCTTTCTTTCTTTCTTTCTTTCTTTCTTTCTTCCCTCCTTCCTTCCTTCCTTCCTTCCTTTCTTTCTTTCTTTCTTTCTTCCTTCCTTCCTTCCTTCCTTCCTTCCTTCCTTCCTTCCTTCCTTCCTTCCTTCCTTCCTTCCTTCCTTCTTCCTTCCTTTCTTTCTTCCTTTCTTTCTTTCTTTCTTTCTTTCTTTCTTTCTTTCTTTCTTTCTTTCTTTCTTTCTTTCTTTCTTTCTTTCTTTCTTTCTTTCTTTCTTTCTTTCTTTCTTTCTTTCTTTCTTTCTTTCTTTCTTTCTTTCTTTCTTTCTTTCTTTCTTTCTTTCTTTCTTTCTTTCTTCCTTCCTTCCTTCCTTCCTTCCTTCCTTCCTCACCATCTCTCACTTTCTCCCTCTCTTTCTCCCTCTCCCTCCCTCTCTTCCTCCCTTCCTTTTTATGCTGGATTAAGATTATTCCTTTTTTTTTTAATGATTGACTAGTTTTGTGGATCTGAGGGTACCTGCATGATATATATATATATATATATATAGTTCACCTAGATTTTTAGCAAAATGACAAAATGTTCTCATGTTATTCTTGCTCAGAAAATCGAGAGTTATTGGCTAGAAATAACACAATATGTTCAACTTGAAACTGTTGAATGTGAAAACTGAAGAAAGAATAATTAATGATTTCCTGTCAGCCTAGGAGGATGTCTAAGTATAGAGCCTCAAGGTTCTGTACTCAATCATTTGCTCCTCAACATTTTTTTCAATGATTTTGATTATGGCATAGATGATCTGCTTATCAAATGTGCAGATGACCCAGTTCAGAGAAGGAAGCAAATATTGTACCAGAGTAGTTTGGATTAAAAATATAATACTTTGACAAGTTAGCAAATTAGGCTAAATATGTATTAGTAAATAGGCCTTCCTCACTACAGGTTGCCTACAACTATGAAATCTCAGTCTGGGACCAAAAGATTTGTAATCAAATAAATATTCATGTGGTGCAGTAGATGTTGGACCTAAAGTCAGGAAGATTCATCTTCCTGAATTCAAATCTTACCTCAGACACTTACTAGAAATGTGACTCTGGGCTAGTCACTTAACCTTGTTTACCTCAATTCCCTCAACTGTTGAATGAGCTGGAGAAGGAAATGTCAAACCACTCCATTTTTTTTTTTTGCAAAAAAAAATTACCTAGCAGGGCAGTACTGAAAAATAACAAAAATATTTGGTCTCATGGATCCACCTCAAGCCACTGATAACATATTCTGGTTTGATCTGACTCAGGTATATTGTTTTGCATTCTTTTAATTCATTAGTGATTAATTAGGGGACCTCAGAATGGTAAATGCATCTCTAAATTGAATGAGGTAGAAAGAACAAAAACTGAAAATCATCTGTACCATTTTGCTGCCTATTAAGTTTATTTACTGTTTTATAGATACAGTCTAACTCTTCCTGGCAATTAGTTTTCTTATTTATTATTTCAGAAGTGACTAAAGTAATATTTTCCATGTATGAACTCTTAGGGGAGTGGGGTAAATTTGTGTTTGTTTTATTTTACTATCATGTCTCATTTGCAATTATCTATTCATTTGGAACTGCCAGAACAGTTAAGGATATGTTTTCTTGCTTAGGATGATGGTTCAAAGTCTAGGAACTTTTTTTTTTTTTTGCTTCACAGTGCCCCAATACCTGATCAGGTTTGTCATGCTCTGGCCACTTATGAAAGAGCAGATCAGAGAAACAGTCCTTTTTATGGTTTAATTGTCTTCTCATTTTCCAGAAGAGGAAATAAAAGCTAAAAAGTTAAATCAAGTTGGCCAAGGTTAAAAAGTGAGTCAGTTGGGACATGGAATAGAAACCAGCTTTTATGATCATATTTCAGGGCATCTGTCCACGAGGCTGGCCTGTCTGCTTGTGGCTGGCTCATTTTATACTTTTCTTTCTCCTTGGTTTACTTTAGCAGTAGAGTCGATATCCATCAGCTGTCAATGTCATGGATGCCATATAGGACTGTCTATGGAACTCTGTCTGCTGCTTAATCACAGCTAGTTCAATTGTTCTGTCACTGACTACATTCTATTCTTTGTTGAGTGTTTTTCTTTGTTAAGACAAAGTTTACTACTAAAGTTTGCCTGTTAGCCTTTCATTCTTTTAACCCTGGAGTTATTTTTAACGCTTTCTTCTCCTTTCTTCTCTATATAAGTGAGAATTCACTTGGAATAGTGAATTAAGCATTGAGTTTGCAATCAGGAAAATAAAACCTAAATTTGAATGATACTGCAGACAATTACTAGCTATGTAACCAAAGACAAGTCACTTAACTTCTTTAAGTCTCAGTTTCCTCACCTGTGAAATGGATATTACAATAATTGCTCCTACCTCAGAGGGTTATTCTGAGCATCAAATGATATATGTAAAGCACTTTTCAGACAGTAAAATCTTTTCCAAATGCAGGTCATTATTATATTCAATCAACAATCAAGTTTTATTATTTCTTTTTTTTAAGTCCTCTCATATCTGTTCTTTTTTCCCTACACTATTAAATCACAGGATGATTGACTATTGTTATTCATTATTCCTATCCCCTCTAAAGGTTACATGGATATTGAAAGGGAAAATGGGATTTCATGATTACTAATGTATTAAAGGTGAACATATTAATAATAACTATTATTTATGCATTTCCTTTAAAATCTATAAATCACTTTACATATGTTATCTCATTTGATCCTCAAAACAATCCTATCATGTAGGTTACCCTCATTTTACAGTTGATAAAACTAAGGCTCAGATTTTATTATTTGTCCTGCCTCCAGATCTAATATTCTTTGCTTTGTATTGATATAGACTAAAGTCAAAATTGGGCTGTATTTGAAGCAGTGTTTGTATAATGTCTTGTAGCATTCATTACATCATATTTTTAGTCTTTAATATCCACTACTTTTTTAAATTAATTACATTTAAAAATTATTAGTCAATTTAGAACATTCTTCCTTGGTTACAAGACTCATATTCTTTCCCTCCCCTCTCCCCACCCCTTCCTGTAGACAATGTGCAATTCCACTGGGTTTTACATGTGTCCTTGATCAAAACCTGTTCCTCTGTTGTGGATGTTTGCACTAGGGTGATAATTTAGAGTCTACATCCCCAGTCATATCCCCATCGACCCATGTAATCAAGCAGTTGTTTTTCTTCTGGGTTTCTACTCCCACAGTTCTTCCTCTGAATGTGGATAGTATTCTTTCTCATAAGCCCCATCTGAGTTGTCCTGGATCACTGCATTGCCACTAATGGAGAAGTCCATTACATTCGATTGTACCACAGTGTATCAGTCTCTGTATATAATGTTCTCCTGGTTCTATTTCTCCCACTCTGCATCAATTCCTGGAGTTCATTCTGGTTCACATGGAATTCCTCCAGTTCATTATTCCTTTGAGCATAATAGTATTCCATCACCAACATATACAGCAATTTGTTCAGCCATTCCCCAATTGAAGGGCATCCCCTCATTTTCCATTTTTTTTTTGCCACCACAAAGAGTGCAGCTATGAATATTTTTGTGAGAGTCATTTTCCTTATGATCTCCTTGGCATACAAATACAGCAGTGCTGTGGCTGGATCAAGGGGCAGGAAATCTTTTAGAGCACTTTGGGAATAGTTACAAATTGCCCTCCAGAATGGTTGGTTCAAGAGGCGAGTCAAGATGGAGACTTAGAGACAACAACAACTCAGACCTCCTTAAACCCTTCCTCACTAAACAAAAACACAATGTTTGAGGGGACTGAAAACCAAATCGTACAATAGAACAGAATTAGGGAACCCTCCTGGACCCAACTTAAAAGTATGCCTCCCTCAAAAGCCTAAAATCTAGAACACATGGGTTTAAGGGGAAGGAAGAAGGAAGGTCTCAGGACCCCTCCTCACCTAGAGCACTGAGTCTCCAGTGGTGGCTGGAATCTCTGGGCAGGCAAGGGTGCTATTTAGGGGGGAATACCTTGCTGGCAAAGCTGTACCAGGATCAGGGCATAGAACACAGGCAGCATAGAGGCAGCTGGAGGACAAGCTCAGAGAAGGCAGCCCAGTCATAGCCAAGATGCTCCATCTTGCCCCACCCCCCACTTGTGGAGGTTTTGGCCTCAGGGCACATCAAGCTTTGCAGAACAACCCCTCTGCCCTGGCTCAATTTCATCAATAGAGCAGATAAGAAGCCTTCACTGGCCAGGGAACTTCAAGTCCAACACTCCTCCCCCACAGACTGATCTGAGAGCCTTGATGACTAAGCTCTAAGGAGCAAAGGCAACAACAAACTATAGGCAACAACCACGCCAACAAGACAGGAAGCCCAGCTCCTTTTCAGCTTCTGCAGTCACTTGTGGAAGATCTGTCTAACCTGATTAAATAGTCCAACAGAAAAGAAACCCCTTCAGGACAGAACAACCCAAACCCACAGATTCAGCACAAGTGAGACATTCAAGACTACAGGCAACTACAGGGGGAAAAGAAGGGGGAAATATGAGTATTGGCTATTTGGTCATCCTTCTCCTTCTGTTCTTTCTTCTCCTTTGCCAAATTTTCAAGCTGATTAATTTTGGCTTTCAAAACACTATTTTCTGTTTCCAGATGATTTATTTTGCTTTTTAAGTTTTTTTTTTTCCCAGTTGTCTTCAGTCTCTCTTAATTGTTTTTTGAATTGTATTTTGAGTTCTTCCAAAGCCTGTGTCCAATTCATTGGAGTTTCTGTGTTTTTGCTTGGTGTTCCTTGATTCTCCTCTGTTCCATTTGCTCTTTGTTCATTGCCTGGATAGAAGCTGTAAATTGTAATTTCTTTTTTTCTTTTTCTGTTGTTTACTCATATTTTCCCCTTCTTTCCTCCCTGTAGTTGCCTGTAGTCTTGATTGTCTCACTTGTGCTGAATCTGTGGGTTTGGGTTGTTCTGTCCTGAAGGGGTTTCTTCTCTGTTCTGTTGATCCATCAAGTTAGCAGATCTTCTGCAAGTGACTGCAGAAGCTGAAAAGGAACTGTGTTTCCTGCCCTGTTGTCAAAGTTGTTGGCTGTAGTTTGTTGCAGCTTTTGCACTTAGAGCTTAGTCAGCAAGGCTCTCAGATCAGTCTGTGGGGGAAGAGTATTGGACTTGAGGTTCCCTGGCTTCTGAAGGCTTCTTATCTGCTCTATTGATGAGATTGAGTCAGGGCAGAGGGGTTGTTCTGCAATGCTTGATGTGCCCTGAGGCCAAAACCTCCATAAGTGGGGGGTAGGGCAAGATGGAGCATCTTCGCTATGACTGGGCTGCCTTCTCTGAGCTTGTCCTCCAGCTGTCTCTATGCTGCCTTGTTCTATGCCCTGATCCTGGCACAGCTTTGCCAGCAAGGTTCTCCCTCCAAACTAGCACTCTTTTCTGACCAGAGATTCCAGCCACCACTGGAGGCTCAATGCTCTAGGTGTGGAAGGGTTCCTGGGTCCTTCTTCCTTCCCCTTAAACCTGCATGTTCTAGAATTCAGGATTTTGGGGAAGTGTGTCTTTTAAGTTGGGTGCAGGAGGAGAGTTCCCTAGCTCTGTCGTGTTGTTTGATTTGGTTTTCAGTTCCCTTGGAGCATTGTGCTTTTGTTTGGTGAGGAGGGGTTTAAGGAGACCTGAACTGTTGTTGTCTCTATTTAGCAACCAAGTATTCAAAATATAGTTATTGCTTGATTGACCTTTTCTTCTATTAAAAAAATGGTGATTACTGAGGTAAAAATAAAGGTTCTCTCCACTGATTTTGATGGTATATCAGTGTAGTTCAGAGAGAGTTTCTGGAGAAGGCTAAGTATATGAGAGAGAGAGAGAGAGCTAAAGATTGAATGGAACTAGCTTCTGTCCTCCTTTCACCTCCCTGAGAGAGATAGTTGTCAGTTGCTATACTAAGGTCCCTTGAGGAAAGGGGTGATAGAAAATTGAAGACAGGTTTCCCCTGCTAACTAAACCCAAGGATGACCTTTGTTCTTCTGGCACAGAGAGGATTTAGAGACAAGCCCCTGCTGGGACTTTGCCTCAGAGGGGGATGGTTCAGGTGGCTATTTATTGATCCTGAATCAGATACCAACTCAAATCTAAATCAAGAGGCTTGGCAAATCTGACTGTTGTTTGTAAGGTTTATTGAAGGATCTTTAGGTAAACTGGATGATGGAAAGTGGGGATTGGTTATCCTAATGTTTCCTATATGGTCCCTCACCTGGACAGTATATTTTTCTGCAGATCCAGGTTTCTCCAACTCACTCCCTCAACTAAACAATCCCACTATTTATTTATGTATCTATTTGACCTAAAGAAACTATAAAGAGACAGATACAAGGAGATTGGAAGGTCAAGGGAGCTGGGCTCTCTCCTCCATGAATCCATAGCCCCCTTTTAGAGTTTGAGATATCTTCCCTTGGTTGGAAATATCAAACTGAAGAAGGATTTATAGGAAGCTTGCATGCAGGAACAGGATAGTCACTGGTGGCTCTTGGTGAAATCCTCCACCAGGGAACAGGTATTGCCAGGTCAAGGACTCAGCTCAAAAAGTCCAGAATTCCTTATAGATCTTTCTCAAATCAGTTTCCTTTCCCAGAATCCTTTGCTCTCCAACTGATGCTTTATCTCCCTCAACCCTAATTCCATGGTTCCAAAAATCTTCTCTCATGTACCCATCATTACACTTCTCTTTATGAGATAAAATATTTTACTATTAAATATTGTTGGAGATGTAGTGATCTAGGGTTGATTAAGTTTATATTCCCCCATTAAAATTTGATTCTGCCTTTGAACTGATATCATACCTGACCTCCCACAACATGAGCCAATGCAGAATAATCCTAGAGGTTCCCAGGTATTTAGCAGACATGGACCTCATCCAAGGAAAAGGCAGACAATTATATGAAACCTAGAGAACCTGTAATAAGAAATAATAATAATAACACATTTTGTAACATTTTATGATTTTCATAGCACTTAAAAAATACTGTCACATTTTAGGTCAGTTCACTCTTATCTTCACCTTAACAGGTGAAGAAACTGAGGCAGATAGAAGTTATGTGTCTTGTTCAAGTTCACACAACAAGGAGATATCTGAGGCCAGATTTGAATTCTGGACTTCCTGACTTCAATTTAAGTGCTCTATGCATCATATTACCTACCTAACCAAAACTCAAGAATAAGGAAATAGTGAATTTAGAAGATTCTTCTCTGATTTGATGCCAAATGGTGATGTCAACTCATGCTCCCTTCCTAAAACAGAGCATCTGCTTCTTTTGCATAACTTATATAGGTTTTTATGATTATGCTAGAGAGGTTAATTATGTGGAAGAATAGTTTCTAGAATAAAGCTTTATAGAAGTTTAGGGAAATCCCAAGATCCCCTGAATTGCCCAAGCAAACTCCATATAAGATTTTTATTTTAGGTGAACTTCCACCATTTTATATGCTTTATCAAACCATTTTTAGGTCAGTTGTTCTTCAAGAGTGAGAAGATTTATTACTATTGCCTAGTCAATAAGAACACTTATCCAACACTCACTATGTTCAAAGCACTGTGCTAGGCATTGTGGTCACTGATATATTAATATTTAAAGAAATTATGTTTTCATTCTCATGGACAGTCCAAACCAAGTAAAGTCAAGTGAATATGAATGTATTAATTACCTACCATATGCCAGGCATTGACCTAGGAAGTTAAAATACAAGGACATTAATGAAATAGTCTTTAACCTAAATAATCTAAAATGGGAGAAACAAAATTTCTACAGATTATTCAATAAAAATTAGGTATATAAGGGGAAATCATCAATCAATTTGAAGAGTTCCTCAGTTAACCTCAAAGTATTATAGGACATCAGCCATTGTTTGGAAGCAATGAAAGGTAACTCTTTATAGAATATGAGGATGCTCACTCATAGTATTCTAAGTGGGTTTCAGAAACTGGGACTGTCTTAAAATGATTATGTGAATGAATTACACAATCCCATATGCTATAAAAGTGAGCTGAGGAAACTGACTTTTCATTGCTCTCTTGAAGTCTTTCCCTGCCTTTTCCCCTGGTGCTTCATTCCAGAAAAGTATATTTGAGTAATAACATAGATAAAGCTGCAAATTATATATGAGGCATAGCATGTAAATTTTCTTTATCTAATTAGAAATAGGAGGCAGGGATTAATGAGAAGACAGAGTAAGATCAAGTCAATATAGAAAACCTTCATGTACATGCTCAGATATTTCAAATTGACCAGAGACAAATGAAAGTAGAATGTTGAATAGGAAGTGATATAATAAAAATCTTATGTAAAATAAAATAGACTTGTACTCTTCGAATGTCAGGAGAAAAGGAGGTAGCCCTCCAGTGTTCTGGGAGAATGTCATTGAAGAAATATATGACAGGACAAGAAGACAGGTTGATCATGTGGCAGAAAGGAGGAAAAGCAAGTATTCTAATATTGTTAGGAGAAAGTGTGAAATGCCTTCTGCTTGTTGAGAAAACCTCTGTAGTCAACGTAGCTGAAGACTTGAATGACAGTCCTACAGAATGGAAATGAATGAATACATGATTTGAATCCTTGGAGAAAACTCTCAAATTGATTAGATCACAGACCCTTTTGAGTCAGTCAAATGCATTCTTGTAAGGGTTTTGTAATTATAATTTCTTTTGCATGTAGGAAAAAAATACCTGCCTGACACCTTAAAAAAAAAAGAAAAGAAAAGCCAGAATGGCATAGTGGATAAAGATTAGAGAGGTCAGCTGCAAGGAAGCTGCTACATAGAGTGAAAATAGTCCTCAAAATAGTACAGTGGATGAGGAAATGAAGGATAATGAAAATGAACATAATTGTTGGACCTCACAGTAAAATTTTGTTTCTACAGTGATGCAGAGTGACTCTCCAATGGAAGAGTTAATTTTTAGAGTATCTTTGAAAGAGTAGAACTATATACCTAGCTTGAGCTAGGCACCGAACATGAATGTTTGAGGTAAGATATAATTGGAGGCAGAGAATATAGGATTAATTCAAAGGCGGTTTTCTAGATTGGCCATATGTATGTGGGAGCTCTTTGAAGTATCCACAAGCATGAGTGTTCTCTCATGTAAAGTCCCTGGACAAATCCAAGCAAACATACATTTCATGCTGGTTTAATGTTGAAATAGCCATCTGGCTTTTGATGCATCCTTTAGAAGTAGCTGTACATGACCAGAGGTCAGGTGTTTCTTTTCTCTTTCTCTATCCATTGATCCTAGAGACTGGATTCATTTTACGTTCTGCTGTATAGTGTTTGATACTCTTCTACTGTAACAGGGAATTTTTTAATTTTATTTCACATTTTTTGAGAAAATGGATTCCTCAATTTTGGAGTACGATATTTATCTTCAGCAGACTAGACGGAAATAATGTCACTGTTATTCTGTAGGATTTTTAAAAATAAAAGAAAAATGCTCAAAAGAATGCAAGGTGACAGCAAACACCTTCAACTTTCTGGGTGACTGCTATGCAAATGCATTATCCAGTGGCCTTGAGTTGTACAGGGATGAGAGTCAAGCCTCATCTATTAGTGCTACTGTGAATCTGCCATGGGAATAAAAAAAGAACCTTTGTAGTGCAAAATTCTAGTATTCTCCCACTTAAAAAATCAGATAATACTTGTAAAAGCCGATTGGTCTTTCAATCTGAGGAGCTTCTGACTAGATGGAAAATATCTCTGTTTCTAAGGGAACACAGTGACCCCATTCCTTTAAAAATGAGAGGGTAGGAAATGGGAGAGGTGAATTGAAGTTAAGATGTAATATACATCTTTATTCACCTTTGTACTTAATAATCATTAGTCCTTCATAAATGCCTTTTGAAAGCTAAGAGATGATTATTTAAACAAGCTGGGTATGCTATTCTTCCTCGATGTAGATGAAAATCCAAAAACAAAAGAAAAACAACCATTTTGGAGGGGTTAGCTGGGAAAACAGTTGAACTGTAAACCTGAGTGCTTGGATACCTGATTACCTTTCCATTTATTGCCTTTTTTCTCAAGTGTATCCTTTATTTATTTATTTTTATTTTTTATATTAATTAAATTAATTAAAATAAAATATATTTTATTACTTATTACTTTTTAAAAAGTCTGTATATATATGTTTTCTATATATGGGACAGCTTGGTGGCAGCTAGTGCTGGGACTGAAATTAGAAATACTAAGATTCCTGAGTTCAAATCTGGCCTCAGACAATCACTAGCTGTATGATCATGTACAAGTCACTTAACTTTGCCTCAGTTTTATCTAAGAAATGAACCAGAAAAGGAAATAACAAACCTTCCATTTTCTTTGCCAAGAAAACCCAAACGGGATGGTGAAGAGTCAGACATGGCTGAAATGACTGAACAACCATGTGTAAATACTGATTTTGAGTGTAGTTATATATGTACCTGTTTTATGTATTGTCTTCCCTACAGAATTTAAGCTTTTTGAAGGGTATTGAAACATGCTTGTTGAATAATTGCTTAGGATAATGGAAAGAAGTTGAACAACCCAGAAATGCCCAGAATTGCTTGGCCTGGACCAGAGTCCCGTGTTAACTGTCTGAGCCCTCTCAGGAAGCAATCCGTAGCTTCCCAGCCCAAACCAGTATCACCTGACTGAGATCTAAAGCTTCCAGCCTAGAAACAATTCTGGATTAAATGTCTCAGCGCTGCATTCAGAGCTGCCTAGAATAGCTCGAGTGAGTCTGCAGTGTAGATCCAGAGCCGCCCAACACACAGTCCTGCCAAGAGCCATCTGGTCCTGTGTTTCCCAGCGTAGCCCATAGCTACCTGGCTTGGGTCAGACACTTAGAGATGGGATCTTTTTGATCCAAACACCTGGCTCAAACCCCCTCATCCCTGCCCTCAGGTCCCTGACACATGATGAGAGAACTTGCTGACACTCAAACGAAGCCAAACAGACGAGAGCAGAGGATGAAATACCCTTCCCTCTTCTTCACAAAGAGGTATCAGAAAATTGGTGCAGAATGTTGTGTATCCTGTCAGATGGAGTCATTTGGTTTGTTAATTTTGCTTAACTGGTTTTTGCTTTAACAACGGGTTTGCAATGTCAGAGTGGAGTTCCTGGGGAAATGAATAGTGATATTAAAAAAAAAAAAGTCCTCAATAAATAAGAATGAATCAAATTTAAGAGAGTATGGGGACACAGAGATAGACAGAGATACACACACACACACAGACAGAGAGAGAAAGACAGAGAGAGGGAGATACAGAGACACAGAGAGAGATACACACAGAATTATTTACTGTAAGATACAAGGCAATTTGTTAACAATAGAATAGAATTCCAAAGGGTGTTTCAGAAGAAGGGGAGGATGGGAGATCATAAATTGATGAAGGGGATAGCTGAGCAAAACTGGGGTGAGAAATATGGTGAGATATAATGAAGGAAAGAAGTTTAAATCTTGTCAGATAACAAATCTATGCCTCAAGGATTAGGAGAGCAAAACTTTTTTTTAAAAAACTCTTACCTTCCATCTTAGAATCAATACTGTGTATTGGTTCTGAGGCAGAGGAATCACAAGAATTTTGGCAAAAAGGATTAAGTGACTTGTCCAGGGTCACACAGTTAGGAAGTGTCTTAGTGCAGATCTGAACCTAGGACTTCCTGTTTCTAGGCCTGGTTTTCGAGCCACTTAGCTGCTTACTACTTATGTGAATTTGAAAAAAAGTACCTCAACTTCTCTGTTTCCTCATATATAAAAACAGGGGATTGCCCTACATCAACTATTATTTCTAGCATTACGTCTAGGATCTGATGATCATCTGTTCCAGTATCTGTTTTTTTTTTTTTTAATTCTCAAAATCAATGCCTTTCTTTGCACCATTCATCCCAAACCCTTCTGTGTCTTTCAAGGAGTTTACCCAAATGATCATTCACTCTTTATCTCTTATATTAAATTCCTCTGCCTATTGGCTCCTTTTTTGCTGCCTAAACATGTAAACAAGTCTTCCCAGTCTCTAAAAAGCCTTCAAGTTACTTTACAATCCCTCAAGTTATCATTCTATGCCTTTCCTCTCTTTAAATGCCAAATTCTCAGAAAGCCATCTATATTCCCTGCCTCCCCTTCCTCATCTCTCACTCATTTTCAGTGCCTTGTATCTGGCTTCCAACCCCCCTATTTCACTAAAATTCCTCTTTTAGACATTACCTCTTAACTGTTAGATCTGATGAGCTTTTCTCTGTCATACTCTGGCTTTTCTAGAGCTTTTGACATGATTCTCTTTTCCTACCTGAAATCATTGAACTTAATTTTAAAAATGTATTTTGACATCCAGATTTCAACATGACTGGTTTATTTTGCAATCCTGTATATTTTATTTTACATATTTAAAAACACTCTTCTGAGAAAAGATTCCCAGGTTTCATCAGATTATCAAAGGAATCTATGATACAAAAAAAAATTAATAACTCTTGGACTACAGGAGAATCTCTCTCCCAATGGTTTTTCATGAAATTCCTGTTTCCTAGTTTTCTCCTATCTGATTGTTTCTTCTCATTCATTTTTTCTAGATCATTATCCATATTCTGTTCCCTACCCAGGCATGTCCAAGGCTCTCTCCTGGGCTCTCTTCTCTATATATCTTCTCTCCTTTTAGGGAATCTCATCAGCTCTCATGGGTTCAATTATCAGCTCTATAAAGAGACTTGAAATCACATTTTCCACTTTTACACAAATAGTCTTGAATGCTTAGAATGACCTCCCCCATCTCTATCATTCAGAATTCTAATCTTATTTTAAAGTTCAGTAAAATATGCTTCAAGGGGAGACATGAGCTCAGAGAATCTTGTTCTGAAAATTACGTCCTGAGAAATGTGACCGAGTATGTCTCTGAGAGGGATCTGCAGGAACTGCAGATGAATGCAACATTCCTGCCAGATTGGGGATTACGGATTCAGGTCATCCATATAGATTTTTATTGCAAAGAAAACACTGAAGAGACTTACCTCATAGGTAGATAATATAATCCTCATTTTGCAGATGGAGAAAATGAATCATAGAATTTAAAGGATTCCGTAACTATACCAAAAAGCTACTTTAAGATTGAGATAGAACTCGGTCTTTGATCCTCTAATTACATACCCAGCATTCCTTCCACAGAATTTCATGGAGAACAAAATCTGACTTGAGATGAAAGATAAACACAAACACATATTTACTATTCATTAGAGGAACTCACTGAATAGGGGAAATGCCAAAGGGTGTTGGAAATATTTTTTATAGTTATAGTAAGTTATTATGCAGATGTTTTATTGAATTTTAAAAGTCAACTTGAAACAATATTCTTCAAGAATTTCTTTCTAAATTCCTTTCCTTTTCCCCTTCTTTCTTTTTAGCCTTCTTTCCTTTGATCAACTTCTATACGCTGATGGGTATATGAAGAAGACATGAAATAACATTCCTGTCCTCTGGTAACTTACAATCTATCTGCTGAGACAAGACTAGCCTAGGAAACAGTTAAATCACAAGGCAGCAATGAAGTGCCACAGTGAATGATATAGGCAGGCATTAAATGCTTTCAGAGTCCAGAAACAGGAGACATCAATGTAGGCTGGAGAATACCATGAAAGCTTTTTGGAGGAGCTCACACTTGAGTGGTTCCTGGAAAGGTCAGATTTGAATAGGTGAAGGCAAGAGAGAAGGACATTGTTCCCAGTTTTTCTCAACCATCTGTCTTTACAAGAAATGTTTTTTAACCTCCTCAAGTACAAATGCTTCTTTCATTCAATGAATGGATCTAAGAATTTCTGAGAAAATGCCATGTACCATTGTCTTCTTCTTCTCTCAGGGGATAACTGTCACGATAGTCAAAGCAAGAATTTATACTTTCACTTTTAAAAAGTGCAAATTCAGCAGAGTGGACTTAAGTTTTATGTACATGCAAAAACTTGCTGTGGGTAAAATACCATTCAAATGTAAAATCATTTTGAAATACTTTAAATTGCATATCACTGATTACAAAGTATAAGCAAAAGATATTGCTACAAATGTTTGTCAATCCTGAGACTCACCAGGAAAATCCTTTAAGTTACATAGGGAAGAGTTTTTTGACCCACAAATTGAACCCCATTGATATTATAATCTGTCCTCCAGCTGCTTTCATTTAAAACACACACACACACACACACACACACACACACACACACACACAATCTATTTAACCATCCTCTATACATAGAATTCAATTACTGAGCACATTAGTTCTGATTTTGACAAATATCTTTATTCTGATAATTACTTTTCAGAGACTACAGGACAGGTCTGAGAGTTCAGACCTGTTTTTATAAGGTTCTATGACATGGAAAATAGACCCATAAGTCTATGTTTTAAGGAAACAAAGAATAAAAAACTCTCTCTCTCACTCTCAATATATATATATATATATATATATATATATATATGTGTGTGTGTGTGTGTGTGTGTGTGTGTGTGTGTGTATTTATATTTATAGTTATATATTTGCAAACTTAAACATAGGATAAACTGATTATTGGTGTTAACTATTTTTTTTCATTGAATGCAAACAAGGTCGCTCTCTATATTTTAATTTTATTATGCTTGATCTCTAATCATAGGAACTAAATAAACAGATTAAACTATATGCTTAGAAATACTTATCTCTTCTTTAGAACTGAAAAAAAAAACACATTTTCCATGATTGGGAATTCAAACTTGGGAGCATGTCATATTGTATTGGCACTACTGCTTCCTTCATTGTGTGTACAAACCCTTGTGCTGGCTCTTTTTGAGGAGAATGCCAAAGCTAGGTCTATAGATAGAAGGTGAAATATAACAGAACTAAAATCATTAGGTTGCTTTTTAGTCCATAATGCATTCTATCAAATAAAATAGAACTGTTTTGTCTTCAATAATTCTCTCCCCAACCAAAGATCTTGATTATATAGGCAACAAGATGATTGTGAAGAATAAATTTAACTCTCCCCTGATTATAACAATGAAAATACTTAACTCTTCCTTGATTGTGAAGGTTAAATTGTAACCCTTGTCCATTTTTAGATTTAATCCCCATAAGTGTAAACATGGTACTTAAAAGTTAAGTATGAAGATCTGCCCACTTAGATCTAATTACCAAAAGTGCAAATATCCCACTTAATAATAAAGTGGGAGGTCTGTGACCCACATATATGACAGTGGGTAATGAATCAGAATCTACTAATTGCCTTCTGGGCAATCTTAGAACAGGACTTCAACTGTGATGGGTAGATGTAGAATTAGGGAAAGACAGAGGAAGTGATGAAGGAGAAAATGTCTTTAAAAGGAGCTGTTACTTCCTATGAGAATTTGATTCTTCATGCTTTCCAGTTGAGGCTGATGAAGAGGGGAAGAAGGATCTCCTGACTGGACCTGATACCCTGTTTTCCTGGTGAGGCTGATAAAGAATCTGCTGACTGTACTGATTGATACATGGTTAGTGAAAGGCTAACTCTTAACTGCTGGATTTTTCTGAAAAAAAAACATCCTCTGAAGAGATCTACTTTTGAGAGACACTTCTCAGTTCCTCAGATTTGCTGAGGCCAGCTAAAATGAATTCTCCCTGCCCAGAGGGGTCCAGAGTAAATTACTTATTGCTCAGTCTACACCTCTTACCTTATCCTCTCTCTGATTTCTTGCTTCACTCTTTCTACATTTTGTAAATAAATTGTAAATAAAATCTCTTTGGAATTAATTAAATTCCTGGTGACCACATTCTTAAATAATCAAGTACAACCCTTTTAAAAAATAAACCCCTTTCCCCCTTACATGATGTAGTGGATAGAGTACTGGACCTAGAATCAGAAAAAATTGAGTTCAAATTTGCCCTCAAACACTTACTAGCTAGGTGACTTTGGGTAAAATTATTTACTGTTTGATTCAGTTAAATGTAAAGTGGGGATAATAATAGCATTTATCCTACAAAGAAGTTTTGAGAGTCAAATGAGGTAATAGTTGTAAAGCACTTAGCACTGTTCCTGGTATACAGTAGGAACTCTGTAAATAATAGCTATTATGATAATGTTTAATAGTAATAGTAGATGATGATGACAATGACCTTGTTAATTCTGGGATCTCCATGATTATTCATTCACAAGTGTAAATCACAATTTTCTTACAGAATTCTTGCACACATTCATATAACACAAATCTCAAAATATGTGATTTTCTCCTTGGTGGACATCACTGTCCTATTTCTCTGTGAGAGGTGGAGCAGAGTTGGGAAAAGGAGAGAGGAAAGCCTTTGCATCTCTTCTGTTCTCTTCATTCTCTTCTCTGTATTCACTTCCGGTGCTTCTGGCTTCCATCTTAGAGAAAGAAAATAGATGATGCCATCTGATTTCAGATTGAAAGGCAGATAGGGGGGAAAGTGTAGGAAGTAGCTGACATAAAAAGGAAATGGCAGTCTCAATCATGTTCCTATCTTTAGCTTGCTACCCTTGAGATTTCCTGTAATTTCCCCTTTGGGTAAAGTCTGGAATTCTGGGATTCTCTCTCTCTCTCTCTCTCTCTCTCTCTCTCTCTCTCTCTCTCTCTCTCTCTCTCTCTCTCTCTCTCTCTCTCTCTCTCTCTCCCTCTCTACCATCCCTCTCTGTTTCTTTCACTGAATTCTCTTGTTCGCAGTTGGAAAGCTCTTTTACTCTGTATAATCTGGTATATATTCTGAAATGTATCCTTTCCTTGATTTTTATATTGTTATCAAATTAGATAAATGGATTTCTTTGTGACTTACTATGTGTGTTTATTATTGAACTGGTATTTTGTGGGAAGGAGTCAAGAATATAAAGCTTGAGTTCTCCCTTTCCTACTAATTAACTATAATTTGGGAATTTGATGAACCTGAAACTGTATTCCCTGGTCTAAAGATATAAATCTAACTTGATACCTCCTCTTTCTGAAGAGACCAGAGTAGACAAGATTTTGGTCTCAACTTTTTTCTTCATTTCCTAACATGTCAATTCCGTCTTCAGACCATGCAATGACACCCTGATGCTGCATGTAGGGGATAGCTTTGCTATATTCATATTTATCTATAAACCATAAGATTACAGCTTTAGGCCTTGAAGGAATTGTGTCTACTCCCTCTCTGAAGAGAAAAAGAAAGCAAGGAAAAAGAGCAGATGAATTTGTTAGAAGGTACTTCTCAAAACAATTCAAAGATTTCTGATTTTCAGATTCCATCTGTGTCACTATCTGTGTGACCTTGGGCAAAGCACAACCTTTCTGTGTCTTGTGTACACATCTGAAAAGGGATAGGAGTCAGATTGCATAGTTTATAAGGTTTCTTCTAGCTAAAATTCATGATTCTATGACTGAAATCTTTTAACAATGATTGTGAATGGCAAATAAAAGACAAAATCTCCTAAGAAATAATGTTTTTATTCAATGAGTTTGAGTTGGAGGCAACTTGGCATTTGGCATTGCCCTTACTCAAAAATAGAAAAACACTGCATTGTATTAAATGATCCTAATTGATTCTCTGAACTTAGGCTGAGAATATCAGGACATTTTAAAGTGACAAAGGGCAGATACGATAGTCTAAAAGAATAATAAGCTATGTTGTTATTTCTCTAAAGAAGATGATCATCCTGAGGATCAGACATGAAGGATCATAAGTTTAGGACTGGTCTGTAACCTTTATCTTTTACCAAGTTGTCTGTCCTTCTGACTAACCTCTGACCAATATTCCTTTTCTTGCTTCTTTTTTTTTGGTCAATGTTTTCTAGTTGTTACTTGAATTTGGCGATTTACCTCATGCCTCCTTGCCTTTGAGTATACTGCTCCCTCATCCTTGGAATATATTCCCTCCTCATCTCTGCCTATCAGAATCCTTGGAAATTTTTTAGGTCTAATTCATCTGCCCTGAAGTTGATGAAGCCTTTTTTTGTTCTCCCACTCTCTCATATTTTTTGTATTCTGGCCTTCCTCAAATAACCTCTTATTTATTTTTATTAACATTGAATCTTTCCCCAAGAGAAGATATTGGTTTAATTTTGTTTTTATGCCTTGTAATCTCCAGACTCATTGAGTCTTATATATCGTAGGCACTTAATATATGTCTGTGTAATTTTTTGTGATTTCCCTCAAATAGAGGCCAGTAATTCCTTATTGATGTTGTTCATTCTCTAGCAAATAATTTTTCATTATGTTGGAATGATGGTTTTGAGTGTTCTTTGACTATACTTTAGAAACTTCTTTTTTTCATGTTTAAAAATATTTTTGATATCTTCTGTTTTTTATATCTTCATAGTTTTATGCAGTACCCTTCCCCCTCTACCCAGAAACTTAATTTTGGAATATTTGTCTTGAATTGTCCCAGAACATCAGTTGCTTAGCAATGTATTCATTCTTGATGGTAGAAAATGTTTACATTTTGTATTTTTATTTATTTTATTAAGTATTTAATAAATGAGTGTCAAATTAAAATGATATCAATAACTTTTGAGATTTTACTGTATGTAAGGTATTGTATCTCCTGACCATTCCAGCTGACTCTGATTTGGTTCCAAAAATAAAAATACTAAAACAAAATTAATTCTTTTGGCTAGAAAATTTAATGTGTAAATATATTATATAAATTGGGTTATTGGAAGATTGTTTGCTGTTTGTGATGGTCAGTGAAAGTATCATTAGGCTCTTATGGACAGATTTTTTTTAAAACCCAAAGTGCTAAGTAAATATGAGAAGGAGCATGGCAGAGTAGTAAGAGAGCTCTACCTAGCATCAAGAGTTTGGGGTTTGAATTCTAAGTCTGATACTTTAAACCTTCATGCCCATGGACAAATTACTTAACCTCTCTCAAGCTACATTTCCTCACCCATAAAAAACAGGATAGTAATATTTGTACTATCTACTTCACAAAAATGTAAAAAAAAAATGCTTTATAAACCTTAAAACATTAGAGAAGCATGGACTATTATCTCATTATCCCTTGAAAGGGCCTTAGAGATGATTTCATCTAACATTTTCCTTTCATACATGAGAAAAGTGAGACCCAAGAAATTAAGTGCCCAAGATAACATGACTTAAGTTATTAATAGAAAACTTGTGATTCAGATTCATTCTATTTACCCTAAAACTAAGAATACTCCCTTTATTACAGTATTGTCTCTATGTTGTTGTTTTTTAACTAGACAGCTTCCATTGAGCATTATTTTCCCCCAAACATAAAAGACTCTCATTGTAATCATTATTTTTAATTTCTTAAAATAATTAATCAAATTAATTTCTTAAATAGTATTTTAATATTTTAGAAGGACGGAGTAACCAGGTCTGTGCAAAAATTTTTTTTCAATCTGTTCCAGCAAAGATTATTTTCAGTGAAAGGACCAATAAACAAAGGGAGATGAGAAATGGGAGGACAAAGAAGTAGATATCATGATATAAGTGCCTTGAGGGTGGTAGCTTCTACCCTAGGTTGCACACTGCCATTAGTCATATAATAATGTAAAGATTCTGGGTGGTCACTTCAATGGCTTTATATGGGAGGAGGGAGGAAGTGGAAAGGCAGCAGTTTAGTCTGATAGTGCTTTCCCAGTGGAGTAAAAGCTTATCCCTACACCAGCATCAAGGTTTTTTATTGCATTATCAATCATGGCAGCAAAGAAAAGTTTGAACAGTACAAGACACACTTTATTCTCTGAAATGAGAAATGGATTCAACAGTGTACTGTCCATGCTGAATCCCACCGTGATTTCATCATATAGCTGATACACGGTGTTAGTGAACAGAGCTGCAAGACTAAAAGAACAAATGCAAACTGGACCCATCTTTCCCCTGCTATTCAAAGGTCATTTTATTGTCCTTTCTTCCTGTAGTTTCTATTAAAAAGCAAAAATATGATAGTATTCAGTCAGGCAGAGGTGCTACAACTAACCTGGCAGAAATATGCTATACTGTCTATGCTGGGAAGTGAGCCCATCCCATTGAGGGAAAATTGAATAGGCCATAGATTCAATTATACCCCCTGTAAACAGATGGTACCAGACATGTTGCTTTGTTCTCAGTAAACCTGAACTATCCTAGAATTCCATTCATTTTCAAAAAGAACATCATTCTTAAAATGACTTTTCAGGGTTCAAAAATAAACTAAAAACAAAACCACGATCCTCATCCCAAAGATAGTATGAGTTGCTAACAATGACTATTATACACTTAAAAGATTATACTATTTGTTATAGATACTATAGAAATCATAGATCATAACCAACAATATATTATAATTCTCCCCCATCGTGATGATTTAACCCAGAATTCTCACTTTTCTCACCTAATAGTCATTCAAAAATAAAAAGAAATGATAATAATTTCATTCTTAAGGCAAAAAAATGAAGGATATAGATGGAATTTCTTTGATATAGTTGAAAGAACTCTGAGTAGAGACTATACTTGCATTTTATTTCATTTCATTTCATTATTATTTTAAAAATTCATATCTTCTGTCTTAGAATCAATACGAAGTAGTAATTCCAATCCAGAAGAGTGTTAAGGACTAGGAAATTGGGGGTTAATTAATTTATTTAGGGTATTAAAAAGGAAAGAGTGAGGAGAGTTCTGTGAGACTCTCAAGACAAGAGTCCTCCAGGACTGCTAGGAAAAATCCCAACTGCCCCTTCTCTCAGCATTCCAATGACCTCTCACTTCTGTTCTTGACCTCCTCCATTTGGGGCTTCATTGTGAAAATTCCATTCCCTCAGGGTTAACACAATTAGGAAGTGTTGAGTTTAGGCTAGAATCCAAGACCTCACATCTCTAAGTCTGGATCTCTATCCACTGAGTCACCTACCTATCCCCATATCTATATGTAAGATCTAGCTTTGCTGTTAACTAGCTATGAAACTCTGGACAAGTCACTTAAAATTTCCTCTTCTTATTTTTTCCTCATTTATAATATGATAGAGACAGAATAGTTATTATACAAGACCCATTCCACATGTATGTGCCCATCCTATTTGATGTGATCCTTTGAAATGTACAAGGCACTCTGGGTCAGCATCTATTCAACTCTATAACTCATGAGCTCTTATGCAATGTAATTTTATCTGAAATAATAAAGCAGGTGAAATAATAATTCAAATTATATTTGATTGAATAGTATGTTAGAGTAATTAAGAAAGAAGAATACTATACTCTGCGTCCTTTCAACTACAGAATACTCTACCACAGAGTGCCACAGCACCAGTGAGAGAAGAAACAATCCTGCATGCATCACTCATGCCACTAGGACTGATGTAACTGAAGCACTTTGCTTCTATTTGCTATTTCTTTTAAAATATAACTATCTGCTGTTTCAACACTGGATTTTTGCTATTGACCTACTTTTTTTTTTCCACTAGAATTGTTTACAGATCTCTTGGGAAATGATCCATAGCTATTTTAACATGCAAACATACTCATCAAAATAGTACAGAACTCTTGTGGCCAAATTTGCCTTTTTGACAATCTTTCTTGTCTTCCCAGGGAATTCAACTAAGACTTTTTGATCTTTGAGTTAGGATGAGTAAATTACTTTCAATTCCCATCATGTTTCTGGTAGCTAGCATCATGGCTATTCAAATTGCCCCAAAGCATCATTTAACAATATTGGATGGTAGGGAAAAAATAAAAAAAAAGTAATGGGTGGTGAGAATGATGCATTTGGTACTTGTTGCTTTGTATTTCTACAATGATATCTATTTTGCTACCCTATTTATATGTAAAATTGTGAGTTTTATGATTACCTGGTTCGTCTAAAATTGTACATTTGCCTAGTAGCAGAACTGAGATTTGAACTTAGCTTTTTTGATTCTCGGTTCATTATTTTTTCTATAAGATACTACTCTTTCTAAACTGGGTGTTTTCTCTGTCTTTTAACATGCTCCTATATCACAAATTTAATGTAGGGCAGACTATAGCATAAGAAATGATATTTTTTCTAGAATAATAAACCGAAGATGAACATTAAACGTATAGGTCAACACATACATCCCCCATATATTCCTTTATATATAAATATTCCTCTAGTGACACTGTGTGAGGAAAGTTTTAGATCATTCCATATAGTTAGAATGCAATATTCATCTTGAGTCTTTCTAGCTATAACCTGGATAAGTTTAATTCAATTTAATAAATATTTATTAAATCTTGAAAATATGCAAGATACAATACTAGGTGCTAGGGATACTAAGTCAAAAATGAAATAGTCCTTGCCACCATTATTAGAAAGGTGCTAAGCCTGAGGTAATATGAAGAAAGAGATGGATAGGGACTGGATTTATGATTTCATTGAAATGAGAATGAATGAAGGATAATAATTTATCAAGTACTTAACTGGGTTTAAAGTACTGTTCTAAGCAACAGGCATACAAATAAAAAAGAAAATTAATCCTTTTTCCCCCAAGGAGCTCATATTTTAATGGAGAATATAACATAGAGAAAAATTTTGCTCCTCCTTAGGTCCCATGGTTTTTAGGGTATACTAGCGAAGTAGATGGCAATACTTCTAATTTAGTGTCACTTAATGCCATTTGCACTAATAAAATAGCATAAGTTTCCAATGTTGAACCAATATTATTATTGCCAAGGTCTTTGATGACAAAGTCTTCCACTACTTGGTGTAGTAACTGTGCAAAAGCAGTTGCCAGGCTACATCTCCACAAGAGTTCCTTTCTCAGATGGAAACATGACCAGTGCTGCCACTCCCAGCTTTGTGGACAGCCCATAGATGACATTTGCTCATCAATTGCTGTTAGTGGTGGTGAGGAAGATGGGCTTCTTCTTCACAGTAATTGCTCATTTTAGTATTGGCTTTAAGTACCTGGGTAGCCTGAGGAAAGAGCACTGCTATTCCCAAGTACCTTGGGTTTTTGATCCTGGCTGTCTCCATTTGAGTCTGAGGGAAAGCAATGGTCAATGTGGTAGTGATGGATTGACCTATCCAGCAATGCTATCTTTTACCTCTTCCTCAGAGAGTCCTGTTGCTTTTGCTAGGTGAGTTTACTTCCCTGATAAGGACTTTTGGATGAGGAATCTTGATTTACTATTATAAGTTGGTAATTCTTTGCAATTACAATCTTAGGGTTCTGAAAGATTGTGACTTCTCTAATATCACACATACAAGTATGTGCCCAAGGCTGGACCTGAACTCAGGGGCTTCCTGATTCTGAGACCAATTTCCTGCCTCTTATACAAGGTTAAATTAGAAAAGGGAGAAAGAAAGGGGGTAGAAAGGAGAGAGAGGAATGGGAGGACAGGAGAGGAGAGGAGAGGACAGGAGAGGAGAGGACAGGAGAGGAGAGAAGAAAGAGAGAGAGAGAGAGAGAGAGAGAGAGAGAGAGAGAGAGAGAGAGAGAGAGAGAGAGAGAGAGAACTAACAATTTGGGTTATGGGGGAATGAGAGAAGGTTTCAAAGAGAAAAGAAGACCCTGAACTGAGCCTTGAAAATTGATAAGGAAAATAAATAATAAAGTGAATCCTTAGGGACAGACCAAAAATCTCTGCATGTCTGGATTTATTCAACTAAATGAATTCATCTGAATATCCTCATACTTTAGAAAATTGTGATGATAGGCAAAATAATTCTGGCACAGAATGCAAGCATTAAGCAAAGTACTGTACATTTAGTATGTTTTTTTTTTTCTCTCCATAAAGATGCAATTGCAGCAAAAGTACTGTAATCAATATATGCTCACCATTACTTTCCCCACTATAAATAATTGATTGCTAAATCAGAGGGTCACATCACTGTCACCTTTATTGCTATATGGGGCTTTGTTTCCAACTTACCATGTAAATTATTGCTCCGTGGCTTTTCACTAAATCTCATTCTGTGGTTCAGCAATATGGGAAATTCTATGGCTGGAATTTGCTGCAAACTTGGATGAGGCCATCCCTTAACCGCAGGGGCTTTGAGTTGGCTGTCTGACTACTTTAATTGTCACTGTAATTGATTTTACCTTTGACTTGGCATGGTGTTTCTTTGTAATTTGTTGATGATTAATGACTGTCCTCTGGTTATCTCTGTTCAGCTAGGCCTTAGGCAGAGATCAAGCAATTGGTTTGTCTTGACTCTACCTTTTCTTAAAAAGGCTTCAAAACCTGTTTGGATCAAATTTATCAAAGGAGGAAAAAAAAAGACTTTATGGCTACTTCAGTTTAAATGTCTCTGATGAAAAGATTGAAGGTCAAAATTAAGTCAAAAGAAGCAAATGTTGACTGATTTTTCCTCTTATATCAAGTCCTTGCCAGCAGTGGAAAATCAATTATATATCCAATGCTTTCAACTATTACAAGACTCTTATCAAGACACTGGTTCTAGAAGCATGGGGATTATCAAGGATTGGAATGTGTGTGTGTGTGTGTTTGTGTGTGTATGTGTGTATATATATACATATATATGTATATATACTTGTATTATATTTAGATATTTAATGCAATCAATTAAACAAATATTTCTTAAATTCCCAGTGCAAAATATCAAATTATATACAAGCTACTTTGCTGGGTACCAGGGACATGTGTGACTTATGTCAGTCCCTGCCCATAAGGAACTTATTTTTAAAAATATTTGCATACAGATTTTATATATTCTATTCCTCCATCTCCTCCAACATTTTTCATTTTCTTTTATTTTTGTCAACATTAGCTAGTTTGATCAATATGAGGTGGTACCTAATTAGCAAATTTTTATTAAGTATGAGATATTATGACTGACATGCAGGATACAAAGATAAATCAAGAGACAATGCTTTTCCTCATAGTGCTTATTCACATTCCACTTGGGGGTAAACAGCATATTTGTAGGCAAGAAAATTCAAAATATATTTGAGGTAAAAAGTGATTTGGAGGGGAGTACAATTTTTTTAAAGAAGGTAGCACTTTAATTGATCCTTAAATGGAGCTAGGATTTTCAGGAGTTAGAGGTAAGGAAAGAAGACATTTATAGATATGGGGAGTGTTGTATTTTTTCAAATAAATAATGAGAAAAATTTGGTTAGAACATAGAGTATAGAAGAGACAATATTATGTATTTAGTGTAGCAATACAAGCAGGTTGTGATGAATTTTACATTCCAAACTAAGAAATTTCTTTCATCATAGAGTTGAGGGAAAAAATTACTCATCAGGAGACTGACAGTGTCAGATTTGTATTTTAAGAATATCAAATTGGTTACTCTGTGGAATGCAAGCTGGAAAGAGGAAAAGCCAGCTAGTGTGAAAATTATTAGAAGGTGATCTTAATAATCCAAGTTAGAAAGAATGAAATTTTGAATTGGAGGAATAGGAGGAAAGGGATGGGTTTGAAAAATAACAGAGATAGAATTGATAAGAATTGGTAACTGATTGAACAGGGAGGAATGAATGATAATGAAGAGAAAAATATGACTCAACTTGTCAGCTTCAGTGCCTAGAAAAATGGTAGTACCATTGACAGACAGGGAAGTTAGAAGAAAAATAAAACAAATCATGAGTTTAGGGGAAATGCTGTTTCATATAGATTGAGTCTGAGTTGCCCATTAGACATCTAAATTGAATTCTTTGATACAGAGCTGAAGATATGAGATTGGAGCTCAGGAGGGAGATGAGAGCTTGAATCATAGAAAAGGAAGTGGTCTATATAGAGATGATAATTTAATCCTTGGGAGATAATGAGATCACTGAGAATAGAAAGAACAATGAGACTCTAGGAGAGTGCCCTGGGAAGCATTCATATGTAGGTATTGAGATATAGATGAACATTTCTCAAAGGAAACTGAGAAGATTCCATTAGACAGGTAGAAAGAGAACCAGTACAAAGCAGTTGTGAAAACTCAGGGAAGAGAGAGCATCCTAAAGAATTGTATGGCCAATGATGTGAAATGCTTCAAAGAAATCAAGAAGGATGAATGCTGATAAAGAGATCACTGGTGACTTTAGAAAGCAGTTTCAGTTGAGTGGTGGAAATGGAATACACATTGTGAATGAATGAAGAGTTTAAGATGAAAAAATATAGGCAACAAATATAGAGTTTTTTTTCTAGGAATTTGGATTTTAAGAGGATAATAGTTTGAAGGGGATTAGAATGTGATCAAGTATTTTAAGAAACTGTTGTACTTTAGGACATTGGAATTATTTTTAAAAGTCTTAAAACAAAGATATCATAAAAATAAAACAAATATTTAATTTTCTACTGCTAAGAAACAAAGAAACATAAAGGATCACAGAGAATAACATGAGGGGTAAAATGGAAGAAATCAATAGGAGACTGATAGAAAGACATCCCCACAGTTTCCAAGAAATCCTAAAATAATTTGTTATTCTACTGGGATTATGTTTATTGTTTTGGTGAAGGAAAAGGAGTTTTGAGAACATCAGATTCAAATAACTGGATGGGAAAGATGAAAACATGGAAATTTCAGTTTACATATTCACTTTTATCTCTTTCTTTCTCCTGTAAAATAAGAAAACATAGGAAACATGTTAGAGAAACATTTAGCTCTCTTGGAGCTTGACAATATCACTGAATCGGCCCCTCAGTTATGAGAAGTGATTGGGGAAGGAAGAAGTACAAAAGAGGCAAAAAACCCAGATAAATAAAATTTTCCACTCTAATTAAATCCTTTGGGTTGAAGTATTTTAATATTTAACACAATCATTAAGACTTATTGAAATATGAACTATATTGAAGCACAGAACACTGTAACAGCTCATTCAATTATTCTAATGGAATTAGAGCAAGAGTAGCAATTCTTTTTGCAAAGGCTTTGCATTTCTTTTTATAAGTTGGATGTGATGGCAACATTGCAAACATTTTTGAAATATCACCATAATTACACAACAAATTGTAGGTTTAGGCATTTTTGTTGCAGAGATCTTTTTATAAACTTGTCCAAGCCATCAGGCTCTCCTTGAGTTTTTCATGTAAGAAAAAAAGTCTTCAAAATCAATTACTAAGCTTTCATAATCAAGTTCCTGGGTCTGGGAAGCACAGCTAGATGGCGTAATTGATAGAGCTCTAGATCTTGTGTCAGGAAGAGTTGAATTCAAATATGACCTCAGTTACTTAATAGCTGTCTGATCTTTGGCAAGTCATTTAACTTCTACTTGCCTCAATTTTTTCATATATAAAATAGGAATAATAATAGCATCTACCTCTCAGGATTGTTGTGGGAAAAAATGAGAAAATATTTGTAAAGCTCTTTCTTAAACTATAGAACCATATAAATATTAATTGTTATTATTATTTTCAGGTCTTTATTATATAAAGGTCACAACTTACTAATGGGTCACATTCTAAGAGTTAGTTTCAGAAAACAATTCTTTATACAACATTTCATTCAACAAACATTTTGTAATCACTGGTTATATGTAGAACAGTGTGGGAATTACTGAAGGAGATACAGAGAAAAATAAGTAGAAGACCCATGAGGTCCCTTCCATCATAAATCTTAGTCTTATAGGGACATTCAAAGCATAAACTTTCAAAGAATAGAAAATCTTATTAACTTGGTTATCTCTTGCCAGTGATGAAGATCTTGTCTGGCTAAGTTGTAGAACCGTTGTCTATGTCCTTCTAAAAGTTCACCTCAGGAAATCAACCAGGATGCTAGAGATTGTTCTCAATTTCTATTAATATGACAAAAAAAAATGTCAGAGGACCATTCAACTTAACATTAAGACACTGAAATATTGGTTGCTCCAAAGCTTTTCATTAGTGTTCATCGGTTATCCTGAAGGTCTCAAAAATAATCATCACATTTTCTTTTCTTGCTTGTACGACATGAACAAAAAGCTACATTTTATACTGGAATATAGTAAGTGTATAAGAGAAGTACAAAGTACTATGTGAGGCTTATGGGGGAAAGATTATTTCCAGCTGAGACATTCAAGAAAGGCTTTATGAAGAATGTGTCAACTGAGCTTTCACCAAGCTTAACTCAACTCATTAAAATAAAGACTACTATCTCAAACCTTATCTTTTGACAATATGTGACTTCTAATATTTTTAACTTCACTGCTAGCAACACTAGATAAATTCATTCATTTTTTAGTATTTATTCATACATATTGCATATGCTTGACTATTACCTAGCATCATCATATATCATAAAAATTGAAAAAAATGAAATCAGCGATTTAGCTAAGACATTCAATTTTTTTTCCCTAAATGAACAGGTCATTTTGAGGAAGTAAAATCAATTTTTTACATTTTTATTATCATCTGTTGGAAGTCAGAAAATCAGATTCTGAAAATAAATCTAAGACCTCTGAGAGAAATCACTTTTCAAATGGTTATAGACCACAATCATCAATTTTAATAGCCTTCAATAAATTTAAAACTGTGCATATGGAAAATCATAGCAAGATGATGCATAAGTTATGTTCTTAATAGTAAATTCATGATAGACCACTTTATTTACTACTTCTACTATCACCTTTGGGAGCAATCCCAAAATCTAGAATCTTGTAGGAAAAAGTGAATTCTCCCATTGGACTTAGTGAATAAATAACTCATTCAGCTGAGCCCAGTATGAATTTCTAGTGCAGACTTCCAAATGGGGGGACATGAGCTTTTAAAAACTCATGCCATTTGGGGCTTAAGCAGGATCAGATTCTCTTTAAAGCTGTGAGCTTTCTTTGTAGTTCATGCCACAGAGAGATAAGCTTATAAAATGGTCATGCAGTTACTCAGTGTGATAAAACCAGAGGGAGTACCTATCACCTGGAAATGTCTTTCAGCCAAGAAACACACTTGTTAAACTTAGTTGCTTACATTTAGGAATGACCTTAGTAAAGAAATACTAAACATCAGAAGCTTAAACAAATCAGGAAGGTTGTCTGAGTTCTTATTTATAGCAATTTCATTCCCACATTAAGAGCACTGCCATTTTACTCTTTGTGTGACTTTGAACAAATCACTTCCCCCACTTGGGCCTCAATTTTCTCATTGTGAAATAAAATGACTGTGTTGGTTGATATCTTAGGTTCTGTTCAGCTCTAAATCTGTACCAGGTATTTTGACCAACCCGATCTTCCACAATAAGTTCAAATGTAGTTTTTTGTGATGGTAATGATACATTGAAATTTTGAAAAGCAAATTAATATGTTTTTAAAATTATATAAGATGAACAAATAGCAACATTTCACATTTTAGTAAATCGATTTCTTAGTTTAAGAAATATCTAAAAATCCAAAATTAGGGAGAATTCTAGAAACCATTGTCAGTATTACTATCTCACATTCATTTGTTAAGTATATAGTAGTAATGTACTTGATCTGCTAGATTTGAGCCTTATGCTGAATCTGAGCATTTGTCCTAGTCAGCCAGCTCCTTGCTTAAGGATGTATCTGACCATAGGTACATGATTTATATGTAAATAGTGATATCATCAGCAAATTAGAGAAGCATAGAAAAAATTACCTGATATAGGTAGGTAAAGGAATAATTTATTACCAAACAAGAGATAGAGAGGATGATGGAATATAAAATGGACAATTTTTATTACATTAAACTATAAAGAGTTTGCACAAACAAAGCCAATGCAGCCAAAATGAGAAGAAAAACAGGAAACTGGGAAAATGTTTACAGCAAGTATCTGATGAAGGTTTCATTTCTGATGAAGGCAACTGAGTCAAATCTATAAGAATATATTATTCCCCAATTTATAAATGGTTAAATGATATGAACATAACACATAAAAATTCTCTAAATCCCTATCAATTAGAGAAATGAAAATTTCAAACAACTCTGAGCTATCACCTTACCATTATAACATTGACTAATGTGACATAAAAAGAAAATGATTAATGTTAAAGGGGATTTGGAAAAATAGGGACACTGGTGGTTGTTGGTACCAGCTTGTGACTACTATACATGCCATAGCTTCTTGTGAGAGGTGAGTATCAGGTGGGTATCAAAGGAGGAAAGCAACTTTGAAAAGGGCTTGATAAACCCTCTCGTTAGAGATACTAGTCTTCCCTGAACAACCTATATAGTCCAGGAAAATTACAAATGCTGGAAGTGATATAGACAAAGAACTAGTGCACTATTGGTGTAGTTGTAAGTGACCCAACAATTCTGGAGAGCAATTTGTAAGTATGCCCAAAGATCTGCAAAATTGTGCATACCCTTACACTCAACATTATTTCTCCTAGGACTATAGCCCAAAAAAATCAAAGGAAATGGAAAAGGAATCTATATATACAAAAATATTTATAGTAGATCTTTTTATTTTGTTGGCAAAGATTTGGGAATTGATGGAATGCCCATCAATTGGGAAATACCGAACAAGTTGTGATATATGAGTGTGATAAAATTCTATTCTGCTATAAGAAATGACATCAGAATGTGTTCAGGAAAAAATGGAAAATTTCTATGAACTGGTGCAAAGTGAAGTGAACAGAACTAGAAGAATATTGTACACAGAAACAACAGTATTGTATAATGATAAACTGTGAATGATTTAGCTATTCTGATCAATACAGTGACCCAAAATAAAACAAAGGATTCATAATGAAAAATGCTATCTCCAGAGAAAGAACTGATGGAGTCTAAAAGGCAGATAAAAGTAGATTTTTTCATTTTATTTTCTTTGTTTTTTTTCAACATAGCTAATATGGAAATATGTTTGATATAATTTCACAGTATTCTTGCTTTCACAATGGACAGGGAAGAGGTGGGAAGTGTAATAAGGGATTTCGCGCAAGGCATAACAGGGCAAGCTGACAGCATGAGACCCTGTAAACCAACATCCCACTCAGAACTCCCAGACCTGGGGCTAGACACAGAGGTAGTTGCTGGAGAGAGATTTGATGGACTCTGGAGGAGAGAGAGCTGTTTTCTCTAGCTACCAGGAAACTGGACCATCTTGAATAATGGTTGAATGAAAGATTACCCCACACTGGTGGACAGTGTGTGTGTGTGTGTTAATCCTCATCCCCTCCTGAATCCTGTGAGGACTCTGCATCCTGAGACTGCTTGACCCAGAAGGAGGACTCTGGTGTCATGAGAATCTTGGGCCCTGTTGACTTACAAATTCCTCTTTATCTTTAATTATTCCTTTAATTAGTTATGTTAAAATAATCTAGAAAGTTTAAGGTTTTAATATCTGGGTGGGATTAGAAGTAAGTTACTCCCTGATTCCCTTCCCTTTCTTTTTCCCTTTTAATTAAATTAACTTTTATTTTATATTTATATATAGTTTGAACCCTTCCTTTAACCCTCCCCATAACAGAAGGAGAGGATTTGCAACTTGAATTTTTAAAAAATAATTGTTAAAAATAATACTTGAAATGATATCTTCAATCATTCCCCTTTCCCAAAGTCCCTTATAATTGTGGAGGTGATGGATTTCTGTGCCTAAGATAATTAGCCACTGAGCTTTCAAAAAAAGAAGAGTTTTCCTTCATGGGCTTTCAAAAAAGGGAGAAAATTATATTTTCTTTTGTCCTCTTAATTTATTCCTTGAAGCTCTGAAGGCATTTCTAACCTTTCCCCTTCTGGTACTTACTTTTCCAGGTATAAACACATGCTAATAAATACATGTGCTTGCCTAGGAGTACTTAAAGTTGGATCTCAAGACTTTGCCTTCAGATTTTGCCTCTACTGCCTTTCCTCAGTATCCTCTCCTTTGTGGTTCATATTAAATTAAATTATCAACCAGCCCATCTCTTGGTGGTCATTATCTATCAGTCCCTGGTATATTGTTATTTTCTTTTTACTGCAGTGCCTGGTTATATAGCCTTCCATTTTATTTCAAATTCTGCTCTCAGAGTAGGAATTTCAATACACATGTTAATGCTCTCTCAAATATCCTCACTTTTTTGTTACTCAATATACTCACTTTCCATGACTCCCACAGAAAAATTATGCCTTTGATGTTGCTATCATCTCTAAGTATGTCATATTCACATTCATGAGCTCTATAGTTCCTTTATTTCACTAAAATTCTTATCATTTCATCTTTCCCTATGCCTTAGAGACCTAACCCAATTCTTCGCTATCTTTTTCAATCCCTTTTTCCTTCAGTTCTTTCTCAGGCCATCACCCCTGTGTTTTAAATACACACACATACACACACAAACATATATAATTTAAATATATTAATATAAAATTAATAATTTAATATAATAATTTTCCATCTCTTCCATATCTTGATCTCTCTACTATAAACTATCTTCTGATCTTGAATTCTTGACTTGAATAATATAGTAAACAATGCCTTCTCAAATCCTAACCCTGTATTATTCCCATCATCTACTTTATGCCTATGTTCATAGTACTGAAAACAGTTCAAAGAATTGATAAAAATCATTTTGACTGGATTCAATATAAATTTATGTACTCTTACGTGCCATTGGTCCTTTTAAAAATCTTTATTGTTCTGTATTTTTCCTGTAATATTTGATATGTATCACTTATCCTAAATATCTTGAATTCTTTAGGTTTTCATGAGACAGGTTTTTTTTTCCCCCATTTCTCCTCCTACCTGGATTTGATCTAAGTCTTAAAGAAATCTAGAGAAGCCAGGAGGTAGAAATGAGGATGAAGAACATTTGAGGCATGAGGAACATTCAGTGCAGAAGGACAGAGTTAGGATATAGAGCATCCTCAGCAAGAAAAGGAAAAGACTAATACTACTAAGTCATACAGGATATGAAAGGGAGTAAATATGAGAAGACTGGAATGGTGGGATGAAATCAGTTTTACAAGGAATTTAAAAGCCAAAGTAATGATTCTGTATTTGATCCCAGAGGAAATAAGAAACTATTGGACTTCATTGAATAGTTGGGTCAGATATGTTTTAGGAAATAATCAGACTTCTTTTAGAAAAATCATACTGGAGGATTGTTTGATATGTTAAAGACCTGAAGCTGAGACCTACAGAAGACTATTAGAGTAATGCTGGTAACAATTGATGAGGGCCTAATGTGGGCTGCATCAGTAGACAAGGGAATATGTAGAATAGATATGAAAATAGAATCAACTAAGGTTTTCAAGCAGGAATTCCTTCCCAGCATTTTCAGGAAATTAATTTTTTCCTTAATAATGAGTCTTGAGAAAAATCAGTTAAGAAATCAGGAAAAATTATTGTAATTCTCTCTTGAGAATTAAGAGTTATAATCTACATGTTCTTTACTGGTTTGAAGGAAGTCACTGACATCAAGTCAAGAGTAAGAGCAGGAAATCACATGAGATGAAAGGTTAAGGTCACCATTTCTGGTAATGAGAACTTGAAGGAATGATAATGATCTAATCAGTCAGTTTTGTTTATAACTATTGCTATGTTATAAGAGTATGTTCATGACCCTAGTCTGATGCTAATGGTGAATGATTCTTGCAAATAAATTTTAGTAAGTTGCTATGCATAATATACTCTATTAACATCCTGTGAATGGTATCCTAAGAAATAACAAATTTGGAAAATACATTAAATCTTTAAAATGGTAATTCTGACAAATGATTCTGGATAGTACTATTAATCTTTCTAGAAGATCTGAATGTTACTTTACTTGATTACTTCTCAGTATGTTAAGTGGTATTTTCCAGTGTTTGAATATTCATCACAGGCTACAATTCTTTGTAAATAATACTAAACTTAGTATTTCATATGTATTAAGTAAGCATTTAGATTTCTATAATAAAGAATAAAGTAAATTAATTTTGGAAGTATTTAAAGATGAAGGAAAAATGTCAGCTCATCCCTAGATATGATTTGTCATTATCAAAATATATTAGTTCAAAATAATAATAAACCAAGTATTTATAGCATTTTTCATAGAAAATCTCTGAAAATTTTAGTATAACATTATTAAAATGATTAACAATTATTCTTTTTACTCATTATTATTTAAAACATTTAAACAAAATATCATGAAAGATATAGATTATTATTTAAAGAACCCTGGGAAGTCATGAAAATTCTAATTTTTAATTCCCAAATTCCAAAAATTAATAAATATCAGGAATCTGGGACTATTATAAAGGACAAAATTTAGTAATGGATTGGATATATAAGTTGTGTGGGAGTGAGGAACTGAGGATGATACTGAACTTGTGAGCTTGGGTAAGTTGGAGGATGATACTGCCCTTTAATCTGAAAGTTAGTAGAATAAAGGGTTTATAGGAGGAAGATAATGAGCTTCATTTTTGGATATGTTGAGTTTGAGATTCTTTCATAGCATTCTGTTTGAGATGGCCAAAAGGCAATTGGTGATGCAGAACCATAACTGTGAAGGGAGACTGAGACTGGTTACATACATCTGAGAATTATCTTCAGAGATACTAATTGAACCCTTAAGTACAGGTGAAATCAATCTGAGATAATACACAGGAAGAACAAAAGAGGAAAAAGATATTATACAGGGAGAAAGAAAGTGATCAACAATGTTAAAGAAATATATATTAAAATATTCTTTCTCTCTTTTTTCTCTCTCTCCCTTTCTTTTTTCCTTCCCTCTCTCACATTTACTCCCTTCCTTTCTTTTCCTCCTCTTCTTTCTTTCTTAATCTCTCCTTTCTCTCCCTACTTACCCTATTTATGTCTCTATGTTTCAATCACAAATTTCCAAAGTGTAATACTCAGAGGAATTAATTTACGTGACATGCAAATTCAGATACATGCAAAGATTTTCAGGTCTGCCTCTGATGTTTCCCTTTATTTTTTGTTTTCCATATTCTATTTTAAGGCTCAGCTCAGGGGCTTTATCCTTCATAAAGCCTTCTTTTCTCTAATTTTCCAGTCCCTAAATTATTAGTTCTCATTCTCTCCCTCTCCCTCCCCCCCCCATTCTGTCTGTCTGTCTGTCTGTCTGTCTCTCTGTCTCTCTCTCTCTTCCCCCCCCCTCCCTCAGCCCCCTCTCTCAAAGGTACCATAACCTCCTCCTCCACTCTTTTTGACAAAGATCACTTTGCTTCTCTGTCGGCTTGGTGGCACCTTACCTTGGGGGAACTTATTTTATAGGTATCAGACAGTATAGTTATCTGGTTAACTTAAGCTACTGCAGCTCAGAAATTCTGAGTCCAAGTGATCTATAATCTCAGACCATACAGTACAGGAATCAGAGACCTTTACCATCACACAGGACTACAAAATTCCCTTTTAACATGTAGTTGAATTCATGTGAGATAGACTATGACATCAAGCTCATAGCCCTTTCTTCTACATCACATTAAATCTCACTCTCTTATGCTTCACTCACATTGACATCTGGATTGGAACTTACTTCTTCCTTATTCTTGACCCTGAACTTTATCTGCTATCACCCCTAGCTTTCTCATTGTTTCTTTAGCAGTCCCCTAGAATCATAATTGCACTGATCTGAGTTCTCAAGTCTTTCAAAAATAATACTTTTTATGATGTTAATGTTAAAGTATCAATTGTTTTCCTGGTTCTGCTTAATTCACTGCATCAATTTATATGTCTTTCCAGGTTTTTCTGAAACCTTTCCCCATCTTAATTTCTTATTTGATAGTGTGATTCCATTACATGAATATACCATAATTTGTTCAGCTCTGCTTCATTTGATGGGCATCATTTTAATGTTCAGTTCTTTGTGACACAACAGTATACATTTAAGACCTTCTATAAATTTTTTGTATTATAAAAATAAATGACTATGGCGATCTACATAAAATAGATGTAATCAAAACTGTTCAGTGTAAGTTCAAAACTGTTTGGATACTTTTGATAGAGGTAATCAAAAGTATCCTCAGTGATGAAGTAAAGTTCAAATGTGAACTTCCCTTCAGGGCCAGGCACAAAGAGGCTAAAGAGACTCTTATTATAAAAAATAAAATATGTATTGAAATATATAAGGATAAAGAAGGATTTCTAATTCTAAGGGATTCTAAATCCACCCAAATAAACTCCCTGGTTCCACAAGGAACTGCTTCTCCTGTGTTTCATAAGCTACACTAAATCCTCCCTGATCTGACTAACCCAAATTTATACTATCTAAACAAAACCTACCATTATTATCCTTATAATTATTAACTTTGCCTTCAAATTATAAAATAGCGAAGGCTAGCTGGTTGAGTCTCAATGAGAATCAAGTTGGGACTCTGAGACTTAGCAGACTCAGAGTCCAACCCAAAGACCAGGTTTTTCTTTGGTCTTCTCAGAGTTAAATCAATCTGTAAAAACCACAATAGATAGTCAATAGTGTTTCCCAAGTTGAGAAAGGAAAATACTGAGCTCCTTCAGATCTACCTACTCCAGCCCTGAGAGAGACTCTGAATGTGTCTCTGCCAATTGTCAGAGACCAACTCCCAACTGCCAGACAGAGTAATTGACACAGAAAAATGGTTATAACTGTCATATCTGAAATTAACATCCTCTCTCAGCTCGACTTCAAACTCCAGTTCTTTCTCAAGCCAGAACTCTACTTTTTATACCTAAACTAATAAAACAATAATTATCTTCTAATTCTAATTCTAATTCTAATATCATCCTTACAGTATGTATAGGACTTTTTCAGCTTTTCCTGATCTTTTTGGAGTGCAGATCTAGTTAAAGGATATGCAGAGTTATTAAGTTTTTGAGCATTGCTCCCAATCATTCTCCAGAATGGCTGAACTAGTTCCCAATTTAGACCCTTCCATAGTTTAGGGTTTTTTTTTTTTGTTGTTGTTGTTTTGGTTAATTTGTCAATATGATGGGTTTGAGTTAGAAGTTAAGAGTTGCTTTTATTGGAATTTTTAAAATTATCAATGATTTGGAGAATTTTGTATTAATATAATTTTTTCCATGTATCTCAGGTCCCCACCACACCATAGAAATCATCATCCAACAAACTGATATATATATATATATATATGTGAAAGGTCTTTCATATTTCCTTCCATTTTTTAGTTTATTCTCTGGAGATGAACATTCACAAGTTATTTTCAAAATATGAAATCTGTAACTGTATATGATCTTTTGATTCTAGTTATTTCAGTTTTCATTATCTCATGTGGTTCTTTCCAAGTTCTTGAAGATTTAATTAGCTCATAGTAGTATTACATCACAGTCATATGCCACAACTATTTTTGGCTTTTTCTCAATTGGTGGACATCCTTTCAATTTCCAGTTCTATGCCACCACAATGTGAGCTCCTATAAACATTTTGGATTATATGGGATCTGTTCTTTTTTCCTTTGATCTCCTTGGAAAATAGATTCGGCGATGATATTTCTGGATTTGGGGTATACAGTTTTATAATTTGGGGGGCATAGTTTCAAATTGCCCTTCAAAATGATTGGATCAGTTCACAGTTCTACCAACAGTGTATTGGTGTCTCCACTTTTCCATATCCCCTCCAACATTTGTCAATTTGCCATTTGTTGTCATATTAGTCAATATGATGAGCATGAGATGATACCTCAAAATTGTTTTGGTTTGTTTTTTTCTAATCAGTAGTGATTTAGAGCATTTTTATATACCTATATATGGAGTTTGATTTCGTCATCTAAAAACTGTCCATATATTTTGCCAGTTTATCAGTTACAGATGGTTCTTATCCCTATAAATTAGACAGTTCTCTAAATGTTTAGTTGAAATACTGCCTATGAAATACCCACCCTATTTTCTTTGGTCCTTCTAATCTTGACCACATTTATTTTATTTGTACAAAAACATTTCAATCTAATATCCTCCAAATTATCCCATTTTATATCACACAATGTTCTCTGTCTCTTGTTGACTCAAATTCCTCTCCTCTCCATAAATCTGATAGGTAATGTGCTCCCTGTTCTTCTAAATTGCTTATGATATCTTCCTTTTATGTCTGGATCTTGTATCCATTTTGATCTTATTTTAGTGAATAGTGTAAGATATTGGTCTATAACTAATTTCTGCAAAACTACTTTCTAGTTACAGCAATTTTTACCAAATAGTGATTTCTTGTCCCAATAACCTCGATCTATACTTTTGTTGAATAAAAGTTTACTATAATCTTTCACTACCACTTGTTGTATGTCTGTTCTGTTCCAATGATCCACCTTTCTATTTTTTAAGCAGTACCCAATAGGTTTTTTCCCCCTTTCTATTCATCCTTTCCCTGGGAGGGAAAAATTGCATTTACAAAACAGTGCTGAAATAAGAACATGGAAAGGAAGAGTCCTTGGAATGTTAAGGCACCAAATGTAGGGTTCAAACTGGGTAGAAAGATGAGGTAGATGTCCTCCAGGTTAAAACTTGAATTCTTTGTATTTCTTACTACTGCTTTGGCCATTCTAGGTCTGAGTCTTCTGTTTCTTTTGCTTCTGCTTGGTGGCATACTCATGTTTCTGAAATCGTACTTCTCCTCCTAGGTCTGCTATTACTTTATGGGGTATTTCTGGATCATAGTCAAGGGATCCAGCTCCAACTCCTCTGGGGCCAGACCCACTAATCCCCCTTGCTGTTCAGGGTCTGGGCTTTTCATGTTCATTACTGTAGACAGGTCATAAGTATGAGTGCAACCTACAATGACTTCTTCAACAGTAGCTGTTCTCAGGAAGCACAGGAAGCAGCTGGGGTGTCTCACTGGTATCCATAGCCTCTTCAATCTTTTTTTCTGAGTTCAGGAAACTCCATCAGCTGGCATGGATCTGAAGCCCCCAGGAATGATGAGACTACTATCTGCAGAGGTTAATAAAGCCTGTTTCATCAGATTTATCCATACCACTCTCTTCCTCCTCCTTTTCCTCTGAGGATTCCTCATCAGAAAGTTTCAACTTCCCCCAAGGTGTCAATCTTTTCTTTCTCTATCTTAGTCTGCAATTCTGGGTGTATTGGTTCCAAATGCATTTCCTAGTCTTGTCCACAGGAGATTTTTCCCAGTCCCCAGGATGGTAACCAAAAGTGACAGCTATCAGAAATGAGAAAATTTGGTCCAGGGATCTTCAAGTTGGGGTAAGGAGAGGTCCTTATCCCTGTATGTCAATTACTATGGGGGGGGGGAGGAACTTTATGAACATTTGGTCCAACTGGCATCCAAAACAAAATCTTCAATTAATCAGATTAATCGTTTTTTTTTCTCCTTCTTAGAGAAAGATGTCCTGTCTTCCTCAGTCTTAAAAGCTGAGACAGCCAGTGATGATCTTGTGTCAGTTTCTAGGTCCTCTTCATAGAGCACTGATAGCTTCTCATTCTGTAAAATCTCTTCCACTGCAGAATTTTCTCAAAAGCCTGAGGGGTTTTGTGTCTCACACTAGAGTCATCTTCCTCTGTTTTCTTTTTCTAGAAGAGGTGGAAGACCCTGAAGACAGGAACCTGGAGCTCCAGTAGTGATCTCAGGGAATGGGAGACCACTAACACTGCAACTTTAAAACCCATTGGAGCTATGGCCCCAGTGGGACCCATAGGACCTAGGAACTCATCTTGGCAATCTCCTGTTCCTGTTCCTGCTCCAGTAACACAGCAACCTGCTTGGCATGATCCTCCTGCCACATCAGCAAGGCAATCTGCCACTGGACCAGCTTGAGTCTCTCTCCTTCATGGCAGATTCACTGGGTCAATGACCTACATGGAAGGTGGGGGCCCCAAATTCGGTGGGTATGGTCCTATTCCCATGGAAAACCAAATCTTAGAGGTGGTGGTGACTGGGGGGGGGGTAGTCCTGAGAGCTAGACTGTGATCAGGGGAGGAGGAGCTCTTGTCTCCATCCTAGCCTCTCAGAACTGGTCAATTCAGCACAATGCTCTCTGCCAGGTGTGGGTCTGTAGTCTTTCCACCAGCTCCTCTTGGCTTCCTTAGAAAGGTAATTCAGCCTCCACCAATGTGGCCTGTAGCTGGGGGGCTTGCCACTAAAGCTCCTCTTTGGGCTGCTTGGGAGCAGTACCTAGATAGTTATGATAATAACTGCTTTATAATACAATTTAAAATGTGGTACTACTAAGTCTATCTTCCTTTACATTTTTTTCATTAATGTTTTTCTATTCATGATCTTTTGTTTTTCCAAATGAGTCTTCTTGATTTTTTCCTAGCTCAATAAGATAATTTTTTTGGTAATTTGGGATGGCATTGAATTAGTAGATAACTAGGTAGAATTGTGATTTTAGTTATATTGGCTCTGCCCATCCATGAAAAGCCAACATTTCTCCATTTATTTAGATTTGAATTCATTTGTATAAAAATATTTTATAATTATATTCATGTAGATCCTGGACTTGTGGCAAGTATACTCACAGTTATTTTATCTGTGGCTATTTTAAATGGAGTTTCTCTTTCTCTTTTTTGCATGACTTTATGAGTAATATATAAAAATGCTGATGATTAGTTTGGGCTTATTTGATATACTTTTAAATAAAAATTATTAATTATTAAATAACAATTAAACTATAAAATATGTTATATGTGATAAGACAAATAATTAGATATTAATTATTATTTTTGACTTTTTTAGTTACATCTCTAGAATTTCCGTAAATATGTCATCTGCAAAAGAGATAGTTTTATTACCTCTTTGCCTATTCTGATTCCTTCAATTTCTTTTTCTCCTCTTATTTCTGATGCTAACGTTTCTAATACTATGTTAAATAATACTGGTGATAATGGACATCATTGTTTCATTTCTGAACTTACTGGGAGGACACTAGTTTCTCCCCATTGCAAATAATACTCATTGATAATTTTAGGCAGATGTTTCCCATTATTTTAAGAAAAATTCCATTTAGACCTATGCTTTCCAGTGTTTTTAATAAGTATGAATGTTATATTTTTAAATGGATTTTTCTGTATCTATTGATATATTTATGTTATTTTTATTACATTTGTTATTGATATACTCAATTATACCAATAGTTTTCTTTATATTAAACCATCCCTACATTCCTGGCATAGATCCTATTGGGTCACAATGTGTAATTGTTGTGATATATTATTGTGGTCTTGCAGCTAGTATTTTATTTAGAATTTTTGCATCCAAATTCATCAATGACAATGAAATTTTCTGTCTTTTTTCTCTTCTTGATTTAGGTATCAGCACTATATTTGCTTCATAAAAGGAATTTGGTAAAACTCATTCTTTATCATTATTTTAAAAAATTATTTAATATTGTAATCAGTTGATCTTTAAATGTTTGTTAAAATTCATCTGTTAATCTATCTGGTCCTGATCCTTTTTTAAAAATGAAGTTTATGTAAGCCTTATAATTTTTTTTCTCAAATATTTTCATTTAGATATTCTATTTACTCCTCTGATAGTCTAAGCAGTTTATATTTTTGTAAGTATTCTACCATTTTGCTTATATTATCAAATTTGTTGACATAAAATTGAGTAAAATAGCTCCTAGCAATTACTTTAATTTAAGTTCCATATCCTGTGTTCTTTAAATGTTTTAGTTGCTAAGTCTTGTGTTATCCTGACTGTAGCTCCACAGTATTGAAATTGTTCTTTTCTTGTTGTTTGTAGTATTTTTTCTTTAACATGGAAACTGTGCAACTTAGCAATCATGAGCCTGATAGATCAATTTTGTTTCTATCAAGAGATTCTGTATCTCTATCCATTTAGTTTATCTTTCTCTCATAATTTTCTTGATTTTCTTGTAATGCTCTTGTTTTCTCCTGTAGTTTTTCCTTGATCTCTCCCATTTGGTTTTTGAGGTCTTTTTTATGTTCTTTCTAAAACTCTTTTTTAGGTTGTGGTCATTTATTGTGTTTCTCTGGTGTTTTTCAAAGTAGATGTTTTTACTTCATTGTCCTCTGAGTTTGAGCTGAGTTCTTCTCTGTCCTTATATTATCTATTAATAGTTGAGGTCTTTTTTCTTTGGCTATGGATTATTTTTATTTTTAAAATTTTCGTAGCCAAGTCAATATACTTAATTATTGACTTTTTGTTGGGCTCCCAAGGTTCCTGTACTGTTTGAGTCTTCAATTTCAGAATTTTGTTGTGTTTGTTTTTTCCCGGTGCCCTATTTAATTATTCTAAATATTTATAGACAGTAGTCTAATATATTCCCCAAATCCCTTGTGTAAGTCCCAGTCTGTGACTTATCTCAGGTACTCCAACCTTCTGTGCCTATAACTGTAAGTAGACAGGTCACCTCTCCCTTCAGGTTTAACCAGACTTGACTCTCCTAGGAATGTTCACAGATGACAAGACCCCAATCCATCAAAAACCCCACTCAACCATGTGCCCTTCTTTCTCATTCCTCCTCTTCTACTGCTGCAACCCAGGACAGAGAAGAAATTCAGTTCACCTTCCCCAATCTTTCTTTTGCAAGGCTTGATGTTTTGCCCTTTAGGTCCATTGCCCCTGGACTTCATGTCCATGGACCACTCCTTCAATCCCTAACTGTGAGTCAGTGGACATCCCTGGTTCAGAGTAGACCACAGTCACTGCTACTGCCCCTGCTGACCTCTTTGCTGCTGCTACAGACCCATCTTTTCATAGGGACTTTTGCTTGTGGGTGTGGATTCCTGTAGGAGCCTCCTAGAAGTAGGCTCTATGGTTAAGCAAACAAGGTTAGGCTGCTAGCAAGTCCTGTCCTCAGGGGTTATATTATTGATTCTAAACTGTCAGCTCATTTCCTGCTGCTGTCTACAATTCTGAGCCATCAACTCACACTCACCAGGTTGTCTAAAATGATAAAAGGACAAAGTGACAATTGTGGGGGTTTTTGAAAAACCGTGAAACTAATGCACTGTTGATGGAGCTGTGAAATGATCCAACCATTTTGGAAAGTAATTTGGTATTACACCCAGAGAATTATAAAAACTGTGTATCCCCTTAGACCCAGCAGTAATATTGGAGGATCTGTTTTCAAGGAGACCAGGGAAAGATAGAAAAAAATCCATACATTCCCAAATAGTTATAGCAACTCTCTCTATGGTGGCAAAGAATTGTAAACTGAGGGGATGCCCATAAATTGGGGAATTGTTGAAAAATTGCCATAAGAAATGATGAACAAACCGATTTTTAAAATAACAGGAAAAAGTTATATGAGATAAGCAAAGTCAAATGAGTAGAACCAAGAGAACATTATACAAAGCCACAGAACTAATACTGGAAGAATAAGCTGAGAATGTTACTTCCAGAAAATGAACAGAATGATAAAACATGAAAGGCTTAATTTATATGAAGATGTTAGCCTCCATGACTGATATCCTATGTGATGCATGGAAAATGGAGAATGGTTACAATACTAGTGGATTGGATCTATTTTGCAGATAAGCAGAAAAGTTAATTAAACATATATGAGATTTGTGATTTCAATTGTGTGATAATCTTTATGTACAGAAATGATTGTTTTATTTGGATTTACAAACATTTGGAATAATATAAAAATTCAATAAAACATAAAAAATCATAGTAGAGTACAAGAGAGTTAAAGTCTCAAAATGATAAATAATATCTACCTAAAACTGTTAGCAAGCATTATCTATAATGGAGATAAACTATATACTTTCCCACTAAGATCAGGGGTGAAGCAAGAAAGCCCATTATCACCACTACTCTTCAATATTGCACTAGAAATGCTATCTATTGCAATGAGAAGAAAAAGGAATTAGAATAAGCAATAAAGAAACAAAACTATCACTTTTTGCAGATGATATGATGATATACTTAGGGAACTCTAAAGATTCAACTAAAATCTACTTGAAATAATTAACTTAAGCAAAGTTGTAGGATAGAAAAGAAATCCACACAAAAACATATTTTGGATTATAACATCTATATGAAAGGAAATAGTAATTTAGAAAATTAGGTAGGCACTAGACCATGAAAGATTTTGATTTTCAAGCAAAGGAAAGTTTATTTGATCCTACAAATAATATGAAGCCAATGAAGTTTATTGAATAAGAGTGATATGGTTAAATGTGTTCCTTATTAAATATCAATTTGATAGTGTTGAAGAGGGATCAGATACAGGACACCCTTGTGTCAAAGAGATTAATTAGGACCCTATTGTCATCATCTAAGACAGGGATAAGGGCATGAACTAAGGTGACATAGAGGCCATGTCATTTAGTGAGAAAAGCTTTAGATTTAGAGTCAAAGTCCCTAGGTTTGCATCCTGACTGTTAGCTAACTTCTTTGTGTTTGTGTCCTCATTGGTAAAATGAGTGAGTTGGACTAGATAATCTCAAATACTCCTTTTTCTAAATCTTCTGGACCATATAAATCATCTCTCTCTCTCTCTCTTTCTCTCTCTCTCTCTCTCTCTCTCTCTCTGTGTGTGTGTGTGTGTGTGTGTGTGTGTGTCTCAAAAATCATGGATCAGAAAATCATTCAAAAGAGTGATATAGCAGTTAAATGACTTGGCCAATATGAAACAGGAGGTAAATAGTAAAATTGGGACTTGAACTCATATTACCAAGACTAAAGTCAGTGTTTTCCTCTCACATTTTATCTGAAGAGAAATAAATATTCAGATGTTTATTATAGAGATGTAGTTATGTCATTGGCTGGGTGAGAGGGGTAGAAGGAATAGACCAGGAAACCTCTGATCCATTGATTTTTCTTCAACTTCAACACAATTGGAGAAAACAGAAGATAAAGGAAAGATGAGACATTTAAAGAAACTAAAGTATTAAAAGAAATGTAAACAATGGTTTATATTCTTTCCTCCCTTTATGAGGCATAAAGAATCTGATTGAATAGAGGACAGCTAGCCATGGCGAGTTAAGGATAAGCCACAATCCTATTGTCCCTTTAAATTCAATCAAAGCATAAGTCATACTGAAATGAACCATTTTGGTAGAGTTAGATGCAGAAGAAGAACCTAGTTCCAGAGAAGGAATTATTCATCGCTTATATAGGTGGAGAGGATTTCTCTTATCCCCTTTCTATTGGGAATAGAGTCTGACATTGGATTTACTCTCCCAATTAGAAACAGAATAACTATGCCTAAGCCCAAGGAACCAGAATCAGATTTTTGATGCAGGACAAAGTTCTGAGAGGTTGATCTCAAGAGAGTCAGACCTGACTAGGAGGTTTGAGATGCAGAGAGGAATGGACTCAGGGAGACTAGCAGATTTACATCTCTAGCAGAAATTCAGTGCAGAGGGTTAGCAGTATGCGGATACTAAAGTAAGGAAAGTGATAGTGGGGCACAGCAGTGCCAGAGGTGTGGATTATCTTGACTAAATGTGATCCCTAAATAAGTATTTCTCAAATAGTATAACCAGAGTATGTGTGTTAACTCTTCTGATGCTTTATGTGGTTGGGGGCAAGTGTGCTTCAGCTTTATGAGATTATTTTCTTATTAGTTATGATTTTATATCAGTAAATGGCGTTGTTTTTAGTTAATCACATCTATTAGATGATTTTTATAGTAAGAATGCTTTTGGGGGCTGTTGGTCATAGGGGCTTTAGGAGTTTAAACACACAGAATATATAGTATATTTTAACTTGTTGGTCATTACCTCCCTGGAGATCCAACTTATGATTTGAGATGGTCCTGGAGGGGTAGTACATAGATAATTAGGCTTTAGAGATATTTGGGGTCTTTAGGTCTGAGAAGAAACCACTGTTTCAATGGGCATTGTGAATGGTTTAAACAAATGTCATAATGTCCTACCTAGAATCAATTTAGGTACAACTGACTTTATCCCAGGATTCTGTAGAATTTGTGTACTACAAAGTCCAATGCAAAGCATTGTATAAAAAAACCATTCTCACTTCACTGCACTGTCTTGAAGAATGATGAGAGAGAACACAAATTTTAGTAGAATATAACATTCAATCTCAGAACTAGATAAACTTAGACTGCTAATAGTTTCCCAGATTTCAAAGAATTCAAAAGTTGTAAGGAATAATGATCCTTTCCCCTACCAGTCACCATAAAAATGGGTTGCAGGGCCACAAATATTACTGACAGAATGGCCCTAGATCGAGTTTGGAAGAAGTATTTATGCTAGTGTTAGATGTGGTATTTCACTGAATATCCTTATTTATGATATGGAAGAGGAAGTAGACATATGTCAATGACTTTTCAATGATATTAAATGGACAGAGGTACTAATATCAGGGAATGTGACTTATTTACTATAAAGAGTTGGGATGTTGGGACACAAATGAGAACATTTGGGAAGAGGCAATGAATTTGTAGTGGGAAAATTTTATACTCCCATGAGACTATTGTGTCTATTTTAGGATTCCCCTTCATTAATTAACTGAGCTAGTGTAATCAACTTGTATTTCTGGATGTCTTCTAGATTAATAAAAGCTACAGAATTTGGGATGGGATTAATTCTTCACTCTTGGAGTAAAAAATCTTTTTGGTTTTCTGAGTATTTTATTAAAATTCAAGTGAGTTTTTTTCAAGTAAATATCTTTTTTCATGTTTGATATATTTAATTTTTGCTAAGAAGTTTGGATATAGTTAGCTATTACTCTAACAATTGTTGTTTGTTTCTTGTTCTTTGGAACTGTGAGGCTGAGCCATATTTCCAATAACAGCTAGATATATACTTGCATATATGTAACATTTATATATTTGTATGTTATATATAATTTATGTATATTTGTATAATATTTATATTAAGGTGTTCATATATGTGATATACCATCACAAACTGTTGCAAAAGTCTTTGTGCAATTTTAAATTCAGCTTATAAGTTCACTAAGACTTTTAGGATCCCTTGTGTGCCAGTTGTATAAATTTGATGAAAATATATCCTTACATATTCAACAAATCACACAGGATTCCATACACATGTATCTGTGATGACTTGTATTTGACTTGTCAAAAAAATCTGGCTTTGAAATTTATTTCAAATGCTACTAGTTATGTGAACATGATAAAAATTGAGTAATTTCTGAGTCTTGGGGTTTTTTTTTTCATAAGCTAGATGGGGAGAATAATACCTAATATAATTTCTTCACAATACTATTGTGAGGAACAAGTGAGGTCATATATACAGTGGTTCATAAATGTCAATATTATGTAAATGCCTCAAATTATTATTCAATTCAATTCAGTTTAATTAACATTTCTTAAGTGCCTACTAGGTGCCAGCCATTATGCTAACATAGGAGAATACAAAGGCAAAGATAAAAAAGAAGGAGGAAAAAATATGTCTATTACAAATTACATATAGAATACATGCAAATGTAATTTCTAAGAAGAGGACATTAACAATTAGTATGGAGTATCTGAAAAAAAAGTATGGTTCCTAAAACCAGGAAGGCATCCATTTTTTCAGACTTTCAAGGTCAGCTGTTGTAAATGGTTTATGTGTTTTAATATGAATTATGCTGCTATCTGGTTGTAGGTTGATCTCTTAGTGGCTTATTGGTATTCCACCTTCAGCCCCATCCTTTTTTTCTTGCTGAACTACATTGTTATTTTTAGGTATGTCTTATTGTGTGTTAATACCTTTGCCACATTGTATCTCTTCACTCAGTTGCTTCATCATTTCCTTTAGTTGCATCATCTCCTCTTTTATGGCTAAAATCCTCTTTTGCTTTTTTTCCAAAAATTAGATTCACACCTTTTTTAGGGCATGGTATAATTGAATTAAGAAAAATAATGCTCCAGCATATGTGGGAATGAATGAAATCAAGCAATACATACTTATATTCAGCCATTGCAAACTTTCATAGATGCTAAGCAGAAAATAAATATAATCCTGAATCGTGTCAAAAAATAAATTGTAAAACATATACAAGAAATATCCAATCCAGGCTAGATAACCCATGGCAAGTAATTGTTTCTTTGCTGTCTTGTATCTTGAAAAGCTTTTTGCAACAGAAAAAAAAATGTTTTTAAGTCTGGCCCTTTAAGAGTTGCCTCCTCCCTTCAAGAGGAGTGGTTTCTTTTGGGTGTGGTATCACTAGGCAGATTAGTTGCACTCAACACTACACTCAAAATGGTTAATTTTCACAGTCACACAGGCTTTTGAAATGTATGCAGGCCTAACTTTTCTGACAACTCCAGCTGACTTCTTTTTCCCAATTTCTTGACAAAATAGGTTGGAAAACCTAGCTGGCTCTGCCAAAAACTGTAATATTTATTGGGAAAGGAAATGGGATTGGAAAAATGGTGATAAATGGGAGGTTTGTAGCAGGGTATGGAGGAGAGAGGGGAGAGAGGAAATATTGCTTGGTGATGTAAGGGAGGGAGATATGTCCCCTGCTGAGAGGAAGCAGCAGGGGTCCAATGAGGTCTGTTTGTATTTGAATGACTGATCAGAAGTTCAGCTCCCTCTATGACCAGAAAAGATAGTCCACTTATCTGACTGCAAATTCAAAGAATATAAAGTTTAATACCCAGTTGGAATTGGAGTTTTTTCTCAGCTTCAGGCCTGAGGCCAGGCCCCAGTGGCTGGCGGAGGGTTTGTCCCACTCCCATCTACTCTATATCAGTCCAATTTGTATAATTCAGAATCTTAGCAGTAGATAGAAAGCAAACAAGAACAAGTCTAACCTTCAGAAGCGATTGGGCCTGAATCTTTGCGCTGAACCAAGAAGAGGCACACCACACCAGACTGGGCTGACAAGCTCCTTCCTCCTCCAACACCAGGAAGCAAGCCTTCCCCCCCCCCCAGCAGGAAGGAAGTGCTAGTCACAAGACCCAACTGCCACTCCCAGTTGGCCCCTTCCCCCACAAACTGTCAGTCTTGTTTCCTTTCCACAGGAGAGATAAATAGATAGATAGATAGATAGATAGAGAGTATCCTTTAGGAGGTGACACTTGAACTGAGCCGTAAAAGAATCAGACATTATATATATATATATATATATATATATATAATCTTTTTAAATTTTTTTTCAAATTGTTATATTTTTCCTATGGGATGTGTCTGTGTATGGGGTAGAGCAAAGTCAATGGAAACTACTGTTCTGATATATACCAGTTTTTTTTTCAGAGAGAAAGTAAATAGTGGTAGAATTGTGACTATTTGTGGAGTCCGCTATGAACTATAGGAATTCAGAAGAGGTTCTATGAAATGATCTCTGGCCACATGTTCCAGTTCCAGAGATTGGGGGCTATTAATGTGAAGACAATATTCACTATGTCTTACACCTTTTGAGCATTCAATATTATGTTATTCTTCCAACTGTGAAATGAATTCTGGACTGCCCTCAAATCCCAGTAACTTACTCAAGCTACTCTAATGGAAAGCAGGAAGCAGAGCGGTGATTATAACACCCTTTTAAAAATCTACTATACTCACTTACCCTTGTGTTTTCAAAGTGATGCATGAGGTAGAAATTCCTGACACTAATTAGACTTGTGGGTGATGCCAAAGAATGGTACATATGACAAGAAGACATGGATCACTGCAGATGAATTCTCAAAACCCAGATGCTGATTATGAACCTCTAATCAAGGGAGGGGAGAGAGGATGGGTATAGTTCCCAAACCCTAATTTTTAGAAAGCATTTATAGTATATTCTGGTTGTATACCAATAGTCACATGGTAAAACCCTATGGGACAACTTTGTGATACCCACAACTCTAAGTTGTGCTGAGAAAATTGGGCTTCTGCCTCTCTCTCCAATTTGGAAGGACAGCAAAATCCCATAGGATTTCTGGAGAAGATACATGCTGAATGATAAAATCTTCAGGCAATGGGAGCTCCTACAATGGGATCACTCCCTGGTAGCATTTTAACTGTAGCACTTTACAAGTATGACTTAAAGACAGTTCACAGATGTATTGAACAGAAGAATTATTTTCATTGAACTGTAAATTTCCTACTGAACTGTGAGAATGGAAGGGACCTTAAAAGATTGGCTAGTCTGATAACATTATTTTAATTTATTTGTTTATTGATTTGTTTGTTTATTTTAAAACTCTTATCTTTTGTCTTGGAGTCAATACTGTGTATTGACTTTAAAGCAGAAGAGTGGTAAGGGCTAGGCAGTGGGGGTTAAGTGACTTGCCTATGGTCACAAAGCTAGGCAGAGTCTGAGGCCAGATTCAAACCTAGGACATCCTGTCTCTAGGCCTGGCTCTCAATCCACTGAGCCACCCAGCTGCACCCTGATAACATTATTTTAAATATTGAGAGAGTGAAGCTCAAGAAAGGGAGGTTCTCAGAGTGACACAGCAAGTAAGAAGAGAGAGAACTGGGACATGGATATTCTGACTTTCAGTCCAGATCTCTTTGTTGGACTCCTTATTGTTTCTCTACATCCACCCAAAGAGATTGAGAATCCTAAAAAATGGTGGAGATAATCTTAGCTCTCTTAGTTACTCATTTTGAGTTATTTTACTGTTATTGTTTAAGCCTCTTTAAAAAAGATGTAATATACCTAACAAATATCTAATAATGTATAGCCTATGCACAAGTCACACCTGGTAAACTTTCGTGAAAGTAAACCAGGTTGAGGGTAACCAATGAGCTTCAAACCCATTGGGGTATAAGGAGCTTGTCTACTCCAGGTTTGCAGACTTCCCCTGGCCATGAAGATGGCAGAAGCAGGTTCTAGGGAGTGCTTAGAACTTGGTTAGACATCAAAGAAGCCAAGGTCTTCCACTGAATCCTGAGTCATCACCAATCATTTGGACTTTTGGCTTGCCACTGGACTTTGTGGAAAGCTAATATTAATGAATATTCCTTTTTTGGCTTTTAAAAAACCTTTTGATTTTTAAAGCACAAACAGTTTGATATTAGGGCTGAAGCTCAAACTATCTATGAGGGTACATCCAATCTTCTTCTGTCTATATGTAAATGCTGGAAGTGTGGAGACCTACTCCTTGTTTACCTATAAATAAGAACTATCTTGGGTGGTGAAGTAATCAGCCAGCTAGGCAGATGCCATGTTGGAAGCCCCTGCCATATGTCAGATTGACTTGGCATCCAGAAGAGCTGCCACTTCCTAGGAGGGAGAGGAGTCTCTTGAGTTAATTTCCATTTCCTATGTGGCTGTGTTCAAAGGGAAACCTTTTAGGTTTTAGGTGCGAGGCAGGGATTGGATAATTACATCATGAGGAACCTGTATTGCCTTTCTGGTCAAGAAGTGAAGTTTTTCTCTTTTCTTTTTCCCTCCCCAAGCCTGGCTGCTCATCTACTCTTGCTCAAGTCTCTCTCTGGTGGGCCCACTTTTTTTTTTTATTTTAATGTCAGTTTGGAGTGTGTACGGAGTATTCTAGCCAGTTTAGAAATCTTGCATGGTCTTTTGATAAAAGAATATTATATAACTAAAATACATATCCTGCAGAGAATTTCATTCATTACAACTTCCATAACACTGAAAGAGAATGGATAAGACTGACACTTTATGCAACTGTTTCACTTAAATCCAATTTATGTTCAAGTCAAAAGGCATCACCTGGTTTTGTCATTTTTGTCCTTTTTAAGAATAAAGGATGACAACTCTGTTGTGTTTTGCACATGTAAGATACAAAGTTGATATGAGGTCTTTTCTCTCATAGAACTTAAATCTAGCAAGGAGTTAAGATCAGAACACAGGTAACATAGGATAATGGCAAGACATACCTAATCCAATCCTTATTATAGGAACCTCTACTATATAATAGTCTTGGAAAATGATTACCCATCCTCTGCTTGAGTACTGCCATTGATGGAAAACCCATCCCATCACCTTTAAAGGCAACCTATTCTACTTTTGGATAGCTATAATTATTAGAAAATATTCCCTGACATCAAACTTAAAATTGGTTTCTCTGTGACCCATTGCTTCTGACCCTGTTCTCTGGGACCAAATAGAACATATTTAATCCTTTCTCCACTTGATAGCTCTTCAGATACTTGAAAATAGTTGTTATATCCCCCTTCTCCAACTAAGTCTTCTTTTCTCCAGAATAAGCATCTGACCTTCTTCAGTTGACCCTCAAATCTTGTACTTTCACCCTCCTACTCTAGATAAGCTACAGCCTATCATTATTCTTAAACTCTGGTTCACAAAAAAGAATACAGTATTCTAGGTGAGGTCTCATGATGCGATGTATATTGGAACTTATGATGCAGTGTATATTGGGGCTACCACTTTTCTATTCCTTAAACCTCTGTATCCCAGGTTTGGGTTAGGTTCCTTCACATTGCTAACTCATGCTGAGTTTGTTTTACACTCAGAATTGTTGATTATCCATGTTTCCCCTTTCTTGTATTTGTGAAGTTGATTTTTTTTTGTATGCAAGTTTAAGCTTTTATATTTCTCTCTTTAATTTAATATCATGTACAACCCCATGGTCTAGCATGGCAGGATCCTTTTGGATCTTCTCTGTTATCCATTGTGAAATTAGCTCCCCTCAATTTGTGCCATCTGAAAATTTGATTATCCTATTATCTATGCCTTTGTTCAAATCATTAATAAAAAATGTTAGAAAAGGGATAAGTACACACATCCCAGAGGTGTTCCACTGGAAATGCTTTACTGAATTAACATATATCTTAATAAATGTGTGATTTCATTGGCATATGAAACATTTCCACTGCTACAGATGGTAGCTTATCCCTAACTTATCCTTATTTTCTGTGTCTTTCTATAAATCCTACATAGAGAGTCCCACCTGAGAAGCCAGAGTTTTTTCTTTAGCTCATTTAAAACAATTATGATTTGCCTGAAATATATAATACAGAATGTCCAAGATATCTTAGTATATTTTTAAGTTTTTTAGGGCTTATAACTATAGTAAGACTTTTGGGATACTCTGTATAACAATTACAAAAAATAAAATACAAATATTAAATATTAAGCATATCATAGAAGTCCAGAATAAAATACAATGTGAGATCCAATGGGAAAAGTCACTTTCTATAAGTAGGATCAGGGAAAGTACTATGGAGTGTTAATTTTTTATGGTTGGACTGAATATTTAATTGGTTGCCAGGGATTTAATTTCTAAATCCCAAAAATGAATTGCTAAAATAAAAATGGAATTAATGGTAGTTTATTTTACAATAGAGGGAAGATATTAAGGAAGAGAGAAAAGGGGAGAGAAAGAGAGGGAGAGCTTTGGCTTCCTCTGAGTTAGGTAGCAATTCTAAGGCCCCAGTCAGGGGAAAGAAGTCTCAAGATGATGGGCCTTTCCTGGAGGCTGATGCCTCCAGAAGGCCAAGGAAAGAAGTCAGCCTATACACTTACCATATGTCAGTTCAATCAATAAGATTCTTTATCAGCCATCAACTCCAACAGACTCCACTCCAAGTGCGTCTCTTTCAAACTCCAAGTGTCCCTCTTCACTAGAAGTCTCTCTTCACTCAAGGTGACTTTCTTCACTCCAAGTGTGTATCTCTTCACTCCAAGCATGTTTCTTCACTCCAAGTGTGTCTGTGTGTTTCCGGGTGTCTCTGTTTCCACTTTTAAAGACCTTTTTCTCTTGTTTCACTTCCCCTAATTTTTTACATCTACCAATCACAGCTGGAGTTCCATTGCAGGTCTGCCCACTCTTTCACACGTGGGTCACAGACCTCCCACTCAATGTATGAAATGCATGTTCACTCCTTTTTGTGGTTAAATCCAAAATAGGTAGATCTCCATACTCAACTTTAAGTACTGTGTTTACATTTTGGGGGATTAAAATCTAAAAATAGTTTATTACAATTTAATCTTTACAACCAAGGAAGAGCTAAGTACCTTCATTGTAATAATCAGGGGAGAGTCAAATCCAATCTTCACAAGAAGGAAACATTTGAGTTGGGCTTTAAAACATTATTAGGATTTCAACAGATAATGGAGCAGGAAGACACTCCTGAAACACTGAATAGAAAATGGAAAGGGATAGTGGCAAGAAATTAAAGACTATATTTTCAAGATAGAGACCTACCCTTTGAGAGTAACATAGGATATGTGGAAGAAAGCTATGAAATAAGCATTCAAAGGAAGGTATGATGACGTATCACTGTGCTTTGAATGTCAAGAAAAAAAGTTGGAACTTTACCTACTAGACAAGTGAAAGCTACAGAATCATCATTAAACTCAGGTCCACTTGACTTTGAAGGCAGTACTATATCCATTTATTATTCTACCATTTATTGACCAACACACATATAAGATGTGAATAATAGTATTTGACCTCCACTATACTCCATCATGATATGGAAGTCTTGAGCTATATTAATCACTAAACCTAGTATATTTCAGGCTGGTCCTAGGAAACTTGGAAGCTTTTGAATCCTTATCTTAGTTACTTTTTATTGTTGGAAATCCAACTATGTTGAGAGAGGCTCATCGCCAGGGAGATGAACACCAAGGGAGAAATTTTCCAGTGAATGTAATTCTGATAGACTATTGTGGTATAGTGAAAAGGATACATACACATATACATATATGTGTATAGAAATATATATGTACATATATACATATATATTATGTTAGAGTATCTGATTTATTGCTTATAACCAATATGATTTTGGGCCGGTTGCTTAACTTCTCTGGGCTTTAGTTTACGCATCTGTAAATTCATGGCCTTGGATTAGAGTGTTCATAACAACCTTTCCATCTCTAAATCTATGATCCTGTGATCCTACTAAAGCAAAAAAAAAAAAAAGAGAGATTCAGTCTGCATAAGTGGAGAGAGTAGCCATACAAATGAAATCAGATCTTTCAAGTAGCAACGTTTTAATTATTATACAGTCATTTCCAATGTTCTATGATCCTTGGGGTTTTTCTTGGCAAAGATACTGGAATGGTTTGCAATTTCCTTCTCCAGCTTATTTTACAGGTGAGGTACTGAGGCAAACAGGGTTCAATGACTTGTCCAGGGTCTTACAGATGGTGAATATCTGGGACCAGATTTGAACTCAGGAAAATGAGTCTTCTTGATTCCAAGCCTAGTGTTCTATCCACTGTACCACATTGCTACCCTAATAGTAAAATGAGAGGGCTTTAAAACTCTTCAGGATTATATGAATATACTACTTTAAAAGGGGCTCCAAAATATTATTAAGTTCTGAACAACTTTTACGTAGGAAAATTCATCAATGCATGGACTTTGGAATACTCATTTTCATTAGCCACCTATGCAATAAAATCAATTTGCTCTCCCCACCCCAATGATATTACCTTTAAGGAGCCTGTAATGCCTGAGGTCATTATCTGCAATTTGACTCCAAGATTTGACACCCGTCTTCTGGAAATATTCTAAAAGTTTACAAAGTACAAGAAAACTCCAACATTTAAATCTACTCATGTGGAGGGAAAATAAATGAACCAAGACTGGCCCTCCCTTTGCCTCGGATATAGAGGACTTGACAGAACAATATTTCAGTGGATGTTCAAGGGCTATGGATTCAATACTGAGCACATAAATGGTACTCTAAGTCATATCTTAACCACTTCTGTTAGGTTTAAAAATGAATCCTCGTAGAGACTAATATATTGAATAATTTGTTAAAAAGACAAATGGAGGAAATAATGTGACTTTAATAGAGTGCTCTTTCTGTAATAGCTTGAATTTGTGATCACTTGTGTACCCCTATGGATAGTTCTGCTGTAGCCATGCTAGGATTTTAGGAAGCATCTGTGATGTAATTAATTTTCTCAAATATAATTAATGGGATTTTTAATGAATAAATATAACTGAAACTAGGAGTACTACAAGCACAAAATGGGCCATAGGATCACAGATTGAAAGCCAGAAAGGCCCTCTGATGAACACATGGTTGTTATTCCCATGCCTGAACCAGATTAAGATGTAATTGGGAAATTAACAAAATAAATACAAACATAATAAAACATAGATAATAATACATTTTAAAACTAAGTCAATGACTGAGCACAGGGATCCTTATGGAAGGATTAGTGGCCCCCCTTTCTATTTGAGTTTGACACCACTGATCTAATCTATCTCCTCATTTTACACATGAAGAAATTGAGATTGTGTGAAGTTAGACTTACCCATTATCATAAAATCAATACACTTCAGAGGTGGGATTTGAACACTTGTCCTTTGACTCCAGAGGATCTGGCTCATGGTGGATTTTTTGAAGTAGTTATAGAAGATCATACAATGTGGATCCTTTGGAAATAGACTAGATATCAGGGAATATAATGTCTAGCACCTCCAATTTATAGATGAGGAAACGGAGGCCTAGAAGGTTTGGTAGTTTGCTTAAACTACACAGCCAGGAAACTTCAGAGATAGGACTTGAAATGAAGTCTGTTTACTCAAGAACTGGTTTTCTTTTCATTCTACCATTTTAGGTTTTGCTGATTTCTAAAATCCTACTACAACCCACTTTAAGTCATCATGCTTTGAGGCTGCATATGGGAAACCCCATCAGTGTTCTGATGACAAAGACATATGGAGGAATAGGGAACTGCTCATATGTACTTTTCTGACTTCCCAAAATGTACTTAATGAAAGTTGAAAGAATCATTTAAAGAAGGGAAGGGCAAGGGTTGGGGGTATAGTGTGTGAGCAGAGGAGGTCAGGTCTAAAGAGCAATATATTATTTTTTTTTAGATATGGAAATAATCTAAGAAGTAGGGAAGTGACTGAGAGTGTAAGTATATGACTAATTCATTAAAATACTAGCATACTTGTAAAATATCTTGAATTTAATGGAGACTAAAGGAAAACAAACTAAAGACTGAAAAAACCTACTAGAGTTTAGATGAATAAAAAAACACCCAGCACTTCCCACATGCCTTTTATACTAATTACGAGTAATTATTTTTTCTAAACCTGTATATATGGAATACTCTCTGGCTTCACTCTCTCTGGTTGTACCTATCCCACAGGACTCTAGGGGTTCATCTGAATATTTGGGAAGTCTCTTTTCTACTGACATTGGCTCAAGGTCTCATTTCAGATGTGTTCTCTCCACTCAGCCACTGGTGATGAATATTCCAGTCCCATTTAAAATCTTAACAAAAAGTTACTTTTAGAAAGGGATATTTACCTTAAAGTTATAATGATAACAAAAGTAGAAGCATTTCCCTCCAGCACCTTAGAAGAATGCTTTCAATTATGCCACCTTAGTGTCTAGGGAGAGTGGGCTCAGACTTAATATATTTTCTGCATGGCATTTGTCCAACCATGGTCATATCCAAAAGCTGGTATTATTGCTAGATATGTCTTTGACTCATCCACCAATGGGCTGGGTCCCCCAAGTTTTTAATCTAGGTGGACTAGTAGCAGAATAAAGTATGGACTTCATTCCCAGATACCTGCACTGCTAGCTCAATATTCAGACCTTTTAGAACTTACAAGATCATAGCTTATAGATTAATCCCCTTAACCTGCCTTGAAGAGCAAGGTAGGCAGAGAATCAAGGTCCATATTGATGAAAATGTGTCAGACTGGGAGGGAGAAGGTCCAAGTTTTTTCCTTTATATGATTGCTTGTCTTCAGATGTTGTTAATGAAGGGTTCAAACCAAGAAAAGAGATTCAATCAAGAGTGGAAGGAGCTGAGGTAACTAAGGATCTTTGAAGGTGTCCTCAGTTCTGGTTCCATGCCTTTAGCCAATAAGGAGGCTACTGCTTACCATATTGTTTAGCTGATTGGAACCATTAGCAAAAAGTCCACACTTATCTCTCCAAGACACCTCCATTATGTAACATTATGATTCTCCAAAAAAAATATAGATTCCCCATGCTCTTCCATATGAAGAGTCTCTGCATATGTGCCCATCTTCTGTTATTTATGATTTCAGGAAATATCCCAAACACAAGTGAAAACTGCCTCCACTGATTAGAAACTTGCTTGCAATTTATAATCTTAGAGTGTTGCCTGGAGCACTGAGAGATGAAGTTACTTTTGTTGTAGTCACACAGCTAGTATGTGTCAGGGATGGGACTTGAACCCAAGGTTTCCTGATTCTAAGGAAGTCTATAGCCATTGCTTTGTGCTGCTTAGTAACTTACTCTTTTCTAATCACCTTCTTTACAGACTTTTCTAATACCCCACATCAGAGATCATATCTTGAAGGAAATTTTGCCCTGAGGCATAACTGTATTGATTGGTGTCTCTGTTTCCTGGAATGCTATATCAGACAGCTACCTTGAACAGCTAAATGGTACAGTAGATAGAGCTGGTCTGGATCTAAAGATAGCAAAGTCTGAGTTCAAATCCAGCCTCTTATTTTTTATTTTTTTAATTGAAAATTTTTATTTAATTAATTAATTTAGAATATTTTTCCATGGTTGCATGATTCATGTTCTTTCCCTCCCTTCCCCCTTTCCCCCATAGCCGATATGCAATTCCACTGGGTTTTCATGCATCATTGATCAAGACCTATTTCCATATTATTGATATTTGCACTAGGGTAATCATTTAGAGTCTATATCCCCAATCATATCCCCATCAACCCATATGATCAAGCAAATCCAGCCTCTTATAATTATCAACTATGGAAACTTGGGTAAATAACTTTAAGCTTCATCTGCCTCAGTTTCTTCAACTAAAATTGTTGATTATAATCATACCTACCTCACAGTCTTGTCGTGAGGATCAAATGGGTTAACATTTTCAAAATACTTAGCCTAGTGTTTGACATAGTAGATACTTATTAAATGTTTATTCCTTTCTTCATCTCTTCCTTTGTTTCTGGTCATATCCCCCTCACCAGCAACTTGTAGTTCTAGAACCATGAACAAATTAAGTCTGCCATTTTTCTAGAAAGGGGTATGTCTGCCTACTCCCTAATGGACCCAGCCTCCATCCTTATTATTCCTTGTCACCATTTTCTTACATGTATTGTCTCTTCCTCTCCTTAGAACATAAGCTCCTTCAAGACAGACACAAACTACACAACTAGGAAATTTCAGAGGTGGGATGTGAACTTAGGTCTGCTAATTTAAGAATCAATTTTCTTTTCATTCTACCACTTCAGGTATTATCCTGACCTCCTCTGCCCACATACTATATCTCTCCTTGTCCTTCCATTCTTTAATATAACTTAGTTTACTTTTGTATTGGTATTCCCAGCACTTAGCATCGTGTTTGGCACAATGAAAAGTCCTTGATATATGATTTTTCATTCATTCATTCATTCATTCACCATTCATTCATCCACCATTCATTTATTACAAGGAAAAGAAAATGAATTTTATTGAAATAGCAAGATAGTCAACTTCCTTTGATGAAAGCTCACTCTGTATGCAGCAATGCATAATGTGTACTCATTACATGGAGCAAATTAGAATAAACAGGATCTTTCCACTCACTGGTTCACTGGAGAACCTATCCATTGTGAGGTAATCACTACATGTAATGACTACAAAGCAATCATCAAGGCAAAGATGCATCTATAAAGTGGGCCTTTGGCACAGGTGGTAGACTGAGGGTGGTGGTCCAGTCAGGTGTTCTCATTTTAGAAATTTATTACTTGGCACTTGTTTCTTTTTCTCAACAATTTTATAATATAGGTAATGAGGAGAAATCCTCTTGGATCAGTTACTTCTCATCCCTGATTAATTTTCTATAATGCCATCAGCTCTTCCAAAGGATTTTGCTGTCATATTGCATGTAGACCATTCTTATAATTAGCCATGAAGACCTGAATTATAATTGTTTTTCCAAACAAGCATGTATTAGCCAGAAAATGTTTGTGACTTTTCCTGACATTGTTCCATCAAATTCTCTTTTCCATTCCCCTTTCAGCCTTTCTTACCTTTACTACCCTTTCATCTTTCTCTCACACTTAGCCCCTTCCTGTGGATTAGGGATGTTCTATTCTCTAGGGAGATGGCATTTATCACCTCTGATAGACATCTACAATCACCAGGGAAGCAGTAGGCTGGATTCCCAATAGGAATGATAATGAGAGGCATTTGTAGCCTGGGGAAGGAAAAAAATCGTAGCATACAATTTTCCTTGGTCATGTACAACTGGTAGCTTTTGATGTTTGTGAATCATAGTAGACCTGCCTTTAATCTCTACATGTGTAGGGTTAGCTGCAGTTCTAACTAGGGCCTGAACTGCAAGGAGGAAAAAGGCAATAAAAAAAATAATAAAGCACCTTCCTGTGTACATACAAACAATTGGTGGTTTGTTCACTGGGCATCCAGAAGTGCTAAACAGATTGTTTTACATGCAGAAACAGACTGGGAGCAAGCATCCATCCCATTAAAGGGAGATTAAAGATAAGTACTCTAGCAGAGGTAGAATGATGAGGTTTCTGTGGAGGGGTAAGCCTGTCAGGGCATTACAGAATGGGAAGCAATCACTTTCAATTATAACTACAAATGTCAACATTGTAAAGCTGCTGTGATGGAAACCAGAGTGTACAGACCACTGGTGTTTTCAGATCTAACCATTATGAAATTTGAGAATGGCCATGTCCTCCCCCCTGGGTGGCAGATCAACTACCTTCTGCTTTAGGCTTCCAGTAGTCAAAGGGAGCAGGTCCTGAACTTTCAAAATATAAGGCATATTAGCAAGGGGAAATCACCAGAATTTAGCAGCCTTACCACTCCCATTTACACTGTATTAACAAATCAGCAAGTTAGGAAAATTGGGTAATTGAAGCAGCTGTTCCAGCAGCTACTGTTGGGTTAATTTGGTTTAGAACAATTGATTTGGAGAGGGGAGTCATTGTTCTCAATCATACATTTTCATTTATTCAAATGACATTGGGAGAGCAGCTGCATGAGGCAATCTTGGTGCATTAGGAAGTCATTTTTTAGGTGTCACACAATAAAAACATTTATTGCACAACTCCATATGAATGAACATTTAAAGGCTAAGATATAGCAGCACCCAAAAGAGTAATATCTTTTGGGAATTATGTATTATCTTGGAGCAGAGTTTTGGCTATATTGTTATTCTAGATACACAGTAATGTTCCTTTTGCTATACAAATATTTTTTTTTATTTACTGAAGCAACGAGTAAATTTTTCTTTTAAATGTTTTATTTGACCAATTACATGCAATAAAAAGTTCCACATAAGTTTCCTGAAATTATCCCTTCCTTCCTTACCCCTCCCCCAATTCAATCTAGTCCATGTGTGTATTATCAAGCAAAATTATTTCCATATTCATTTTTGTAAAAGAATAATCATCTAAAACCAAAATTCCCAAATAAACTAAAATGAAAAGTCAAATGCTTTGATTTGCATTCCACTTCCAACAATTCTTTCTCTGGGTGTGAATAATGTTCTTTGCTATGGCAAAGAACTTATGAGTCCCTCAGAATTGTTGGGGATCATTGTATTGCTGAGAGAAGCTAAGTCTATCACAGTTGATCATTTCACAAAATTGCTGTTACTGTGTACCATGTTCTCCCGGTTTTGCTTATTTCCCTCTAAATCAGTTCATATAGATCTTACCAGCTATTTCTGAATCATCCTATTCATGATTTCTTACAACACACTAGTACTCCATCACCATATATATGATAGAGGTATGAACTGACTCTTCCTTCTCCTCCCTCTGCCTCTGCTGGCCTGACCCCATTTTCTTTTTTTTTTAATTTTATTAATTTTATTAATTTAGAGTATTTTTCTAGCATTACAAAAATCATGTTCTTTTTCTCCCTTCCTCCCAACCCCCTCCCATAGCTGACACACAATTCCACTGGGTTTTACATGTGTCATTCTGACCCCATTTTCTGACCACTATCTCCCATTACCATTCCCCCTTCCACCCACAAAATACCATAGAGCTATTGAGGCAGGGGTAAAAGTCTGCATACCATGGACCACCTAATGGCCCTAACTTCTGACTTCCCATTTTATCTATATACATACACATACTCATAGAGCTAAGCATTGGCAGAGCACCATGGGTTGTGGTGATAGATGAATCTTCCACACTGCCCCCCATTTATGACACCTGGAGCAAAGACTTGTCTATTTAATGCTGGTTACATAGGGTATTTTTTCTTGTTTGTTTTTGCTAGTGGGAAAATAGTTTTCAATAATATTTCCTATTCAAGAAAATCTCTCCCATGGAGGGTGCATCCATGACCTTCTCTGAGGAATACCCTACACAGAACAAATCATATCATTACCAACTTTATCACCATCTTTATCATCACCATTATCTTCATTATCAAAGCCAACAAGGATTTGTTCAGTGCTTTTTACATGCCAAGTACTTTGTTAAGTGCTCAAGATGAAAAGAAAGGTTCATACATTTCATGTCTTCAAAGAACTCACAATATAATAAGGAAGACAATATACAAATAACTATGTATATAAACTACGTAGATATGTGGATGTGTTTATGTGTGTGCATACACTTCTTTCAGTTTTATATATCTATATATTTAGCGTTTCCTCTGAGATTACCTTCTATTTAGTTGTCCTTCATTCATTTTAGTCATGTTTGACTCTTAATGATCCCATCTGAGATTTTCTTAGTGAAGATACTGGAGAAGTTTGCCATTTAATCCTGTGGAAAGGAAAACTAAAACAAGTTCTGGACTTTCTGCCATTGAGTTGGAATAAACAGCAGTTGGAGTGTTAGAGAGAAGATATTGATAAGAATGACAATTGGTGGGGGAAGGGGCAACTGGGAGTGGCAGTTGGTCTTCTGACTAGTCTTCCTTCTTGGCCCTGGAACTAGAAGAAGCTCTCTCCCTGTCTCTGGATAGAAGTGCCTCTATTCCTGAATTTCCCAACTGTGTGCTCTACATGGATCCCTGTGATCATGTTCATTAGACAAAAGGACTTAAGAGAAGCCATTTGGACGTTAAGGCCTGTCTTTAGGGGCTTCAGCCCGAAGAGACAGACCCAACCATCTCTGAAGATCAGGACTTTTCTTCCTCTTGCTGTACACTGCTAAGACTTTGAACTTAAGAAAGCTAGATTAGCATAGACAGGAATAATAGAAACCCTCCACCAGCCTGTGAGGCCTGGCCTCAGCTCAAAAGCTAAGAGAGACTCAAACCTCATCTAGAGAAATTCCTCTTCCCTCTTCCCTGATACCTGCCCAATCCAAAGTTGTTATTATAACTTATCCTTATTTGATAGTCAGATAAGAGGACTAACATTTCAGGGGGCATAGAGGGAGCTGAACCTCAGGACAGTCATTCAACTATAATTATCCTTATTGGACCCCTGCTGGGTGACATTGGTTTGGGGAGAGGCTTATCCCTCAGGAGGGTCCATGCTTACCTGCTCTGGGGTTTCTGCAATATCAGTCTATACAGAAGACATCCCCTCAGGCTATCATAAATGGCCCATTTCTCAGGAACCCCATTTTTCAAAAATAGCCTCTTGGCAGGGGGCATTTCTCCTTTTACCTCACAGGCAGCTATATTCCCTCTCTCCCTTCAACTCCTCCATTCCCTGACACAAAACCTTTTGTATACCCTGTTAATCAATCCTACCCATTTCCCCTATAAATTTTACAATCCTCCAGATCATTTCACACATGAAGAAATGAAAGTAAACACAATTAAATTACTTTTTCAGGGTCACACAATACTAAATGTCTGACGCCAGATTTGAATTCAAGAAGATGAGTCTTCCTGAGTTCAGATTATTCAGTCCACTGGACCTACCTTCTAACTTCCCATTTTATCTATATACATACATACATATGCTCATATCCTTATATCCATATATTCAGGCCATCTTAGAATGCAGACTTTCACCCCTGCCTCAGTAGAATTCCTCTTTTCCCTCAATATAAAGGAAGCCTAATCACCACATTTTACATTCATCTTTTCTTAATCTTTCCAACTACTGGGTCTCTCTCTCCCTAATAATATTGAATTTAATTAGCTAGTATTTATTTTGGATTTATCATATATTAGTATATACTAATATATGTGAATTCCTAATTGAATATGAACTACTTGAAAACACAAACTACTTCAATATTTTTTTTTGTCTTGTATCCCTAGTACCTTCCAGAATGCCTGGAACATTATAGGAACTTAATATATCCTTGTTGGTTGACTGAATGATTCTCACTGCTGCAGGTCTAAATATGTGTATGTGAGACATAGCCCAAAGGGAAACAGCAAATGACAATTTTTACTTCTTTCAAATAATCTGTATTGATATCTCAAAATTAGAGGGTTAGAATAGGTAGCCTCTAAAGTCCCTTTCAGTTCCAAATCTACAGTCCATATTCTCATACCAAACTATGGACCATCTTATGCATTGCAGTAGTTTCCAAACTGCCTTTTGATGTATTTAGAAGAATTTCACTCTTAGGTAGAGATTCTTCTTGGTGCTGAGGGGTTGAAGAAGCATTCTTATACCTTCAACTGCATATGAGATATACCTACCTGGATGGCAACATCCACATCAATATCTGATGTAGGGGTTGAAGAGGTAGAGAATTTCTCTACAAAGAGGTTGATACAACTATTTAAATTGCATCAATATAATCATTGATATTCATTGACTTTATTACAGAGATAGAGAATGATAGTGAAAAAAATATGAATAGATCTCATAAAATATATAGGAATAGTGGGAGATAAAACCATTAATAAGAAAACTTATTAGGAGATCCCACTAAACAAAGTCATTCCAAGAACATTTACAGATGAAATTATGGGACCCTCCCAAAATAATCAGACCCAAGACATAATAAAATATATGAAGATTTTGATAATGTTTTTTCACTATCATGTCCAATCACAAAAAGAACAATATGAAAAATTAGTTTTACTGTACCAAGTAAACATAGAAAATATCTATGCTCAACTTGACACAACTGTGAGCCTACTGGAAGAGGGATTCTCAATGAATTAAAAGTAGAGGGGAAATATGAGAGGCTGGGTAAAATAGTGGATGTTAATACAACTAAAAAGTCAACTAAAATGTCATTAGCTACCAAATAGTATATCTACTTTTCTGACTACATAAAAATTTAAAATTAATGTGCTCACCTTTTAAAGGAATCCTCCATGAGGGTATTATAATGGAACAATTTTTTATTAGTTATATTCTTCAATGGACCATACTTTTACCACTATACAATTAACTAAATGATATAAAAAATGTGAGACTTTATTATGTCTATTATTTATTGACTATCAATATTTTATTCAATAGAACAAAATGTTATAGAATCTCCTATGCACACACAAAAAAAGAACAATATCATTGGAAGATGAGAGGCAGAGGATATAGTGGATAGCATTGTTAGTGTTCAGTCCTTTTTGACCCTGCTGAAGGCCATCATACCCTGACTGACTGACAAAGTCACGGTTTAGAGAAATTGGGCCTGCAAAGCAGCCCCCAGAAATTGGGGCCCTCATTGATCCCCCTCTGTCACTTCTCTCCCCAACTTCCCCCACTATTAGACTTGCTATGATTACTAATCTCTCTCCAATATAGGAGAAATAATAAGAGAGCAAATACTTATAGGATCAATAAATATATACCCCACTTTAATCCCCCTATATTAGTACCCCCAAAATTTGGAATTTTTTGGCTAAACCACTAAGGTGGTTTGCTATTTCCTTCTCCAGCTCATTTTATACATGGGGAAAGAGAGGCAAACAGGATTAAATGACTTGCTCAGGGTCATGCAGCTAGTAACTACCTAAGCCCAGATTTGAACTCAGGAAGATGAGTCTTCTTAATCCAAGCTTGATGCTCTATCCATTGTGTCACCTAACTGCCCCTGGCTAGAGATCTGGCCTCAAAGACAGGAAAGCCTGGATTCAAGATCTGCCTCTTACATATAATGGCTGTGTGATCCTCAACAAGTCATTTAGCCAATCTTCTAAACAAATCTCTAAGAATGTGAGTTAGAGAAGATGCCTACCTAAACTGATGAAAACATCTTCCTCTCCCAGGAGTTACCTATACCAGTAAAGTCTCAGGTTCCATCCTTATCCTTAAAAAAAATTTACTGTCATGAAAGAGGGTTTTGATGAAGATTAACAGATCCACATGATAAGAAGTTATCAATTTTTTTTTTACTTATTACATAAGGAGGATAAATGACAGTGAGGAAGAGTCTTGGTATAAGGACTCTTCTGCCTCTGGCCTCCAGCAGAAGGCAATGCACTGTAGTGTTACCTCCAGATATGGAGCCTTGGAACTACCTTCACATTCTAATCAAAGGGTCTAGGACCCCTCAGCATTTAAACTTATGTAGTTTTCAACAAAGAGCCAGTAGGAAGCAACAGGAAATGTCATCTATATAAGATAGTAATAAAGTAAGGAACAACAAAATGAAAATACTTTTCTAAATTGCTTAAAAAGGAATGAGGAATTAGAAAAGAATGTAGAGAACTTTCACTTTGCCAATCCAAAAGGAGGCTTTATGGACAAGGTAGGGAGTGTAATGCTCAGACTTCATTTATTAAACTTCACATATTTGCATTCTGGGGGACTAGAGACATAAATATCAGAATAGTTTTCATTCCTTCTAGCATTTGTCACCTTAATAGGGGTAAGGCGGTATCTCAGGCTTATTTTAGTTTTTCTAATAAATAATAATTTAGAGCATTTTATATGACTATTGAAAGCTTTGATTCCTTCTTCTAAAACTGCTTGTTCATATCCTTTGACTATTTATCAATTAGAAAAAGGCTCTTTTTATGAATATGAATCAATTCTATACTCGGTATTGTTGGTGAAGTGAGGTCTTTATCAGAGAAACATAATGTAAAAAGTCTTAATATTACTAAATTGTCTATGCTAATCTTTTTATAAAATGATGATTCTCTGATTATATCTTAATTAGATCTATTTTTGCTTTTGCTTTGTCTGAAATTATTGTTGCCCCTGCCTTTTTTTACTTCTGAAGTATATTAGATTTTGTTACAGATCTTTATTTTAACTCTCTGTGTGTCTTCTGTTTCAGCTGTCTCTTAAAAACAGGATATTATTGCTTTCTGGTTTCTAATCCTTTCTGCTATATGCTTCCGTTTTGTGAGATAATTCATCCTATTCTCATTCACAGTTATGATTACTGCATATTTCTCTCCATCTCATTTTCTTGGTTTTTTTTCTCTCTGTTTATCTTGTCTTTCTTCTTCTATTTTGCTTCTAATTACTGCCTCCCTTAATCCACCCACTCTTCCATCATTCTTTGCCTCCCCTTTTTCTTATCCCATCCTATTTTTCTTTTAGTTAAGTTAGATTTCTATACTTAACTGTGTGTGTATATATATATATATATATATATGTAAATTCCCTTTTTGAACCAATTCTAATGATACTCTAATGATGTGAGGTTCCAGCATTGTCCCCTAACCCCCATTTTCCCCTTTAATGTAAAACTTTTCCTTCTATGTCTCTTTTATATTATTAAAATTTCCTCATTCTCTCTATCTTTCCCTTTCTCCTTTTTTCAGTGCATGCTTCTCTTGTACCCTTTCATTTTTTAGATCATTCTAATATAATTGCGCCCCTCATGCTCTCTATGTAAGCTCTTTTAAACTGCCCTAATAATAACAAACTCCTTATGCATTATATGTGTATCATCTTTCCATAAAGGAATGTAAGTATTTTAGTTTTATTGGGTCCCTTATAATTGATTACCCTTTCATGATTACCTTTTTATACTTCTATTGAGTCTTGTGTTTGCATGTTAACTTTTCCATTAAGGTTGGGTCTTTTCATCAGGAATGGTTTAAAATTCTTTACTTTATTAAACATCTATAACCCCCCCCCCAGGGAAATTTTATATTCAGGTTGACTGGATGATTGATTCTTGGTTGTAGTCATTTGCCCTTTGTAATATTAAACTATTAGCCCTCTAATCTTTTAATGTGGAAGCTGCTAAATCCTGCATGATGCCAATGGTGGCTCCATGGAATTTGGATAATTTATTTCTGGCTGCTTCAATTATTTCTCCTTTGATCTAGGAACTCTAGAATTTGACTTATGGGAATTTTCATTTTGGAATCTTTCAGAAGGAGAGTGACAAATTATTTCAATTTAAATTTTACGCTCTTGATCTAAGTTTTTAAAGAAGTTTTCTTGATCATTCTTTGTGAAGATTGGATTTGGCTATCTCCTGATTGTAAGAATGAAGGTACTTAGCTCTTCCTTTATTATGTAGATTGAATTGTAATCCCCTGTCTAGTTTTAGATTTTAATCCCCAAAAGTGTTAACTCAGTATTTAAAAGTAGATCTACCCATTTTAACTACAAAAAGGTGTTAACTAACCACAAAAAGATATAAACTAACTACAAAAGGTGTGACACCCATTTCATACATTGAGTGGGCAGTCCTGAAGAGGATCATCTGTTGTGATTGATAGATGTAAAAATTTAGGGGAGGTGACACAAGAGAAAAAAGTCTTTAAGTACACTTGGAGTTGGACTGGAAGACATATCACTTGGTGTTGGAGTGAAGAGAGACACTTGAGGAGAGACTGGAAGACAGACACTCAGACTTGGAGTGAAGACACTTGGCTATGGAACTGGACCCCTGGAGGGGCTCATGCAGGAGACTTCAGACTGCTTTCCTTTTAGATGGTCACCCCTGTGAACCTCTGAGAAAAGCCCATTGTCTTGAGACTCCTTTCCCCTGACTGGTGCCTGAGAGAGTTTCCATCTGGCTCAGAGGAAGCCAGAGCTCGCTCACTCTCTCTCTCTCCTCTCTCTCTCTCTCTCTCTCTCTCTCTCTCTCTCTCTCTCTCTCTCTCTCTCTCTCTCTCTCTCTCTCTTTCTCTCTCTCTCCCCTCTTTTCTTTCTTCCTTAATATCTTCCCTCTATTGTAAAATAAACTACCATAAATTTCATTTACTTGAGTACTGCATTTTGGGATTTAGTAATTAAATCCCTGGAGACCACAACCAATTAAATCTATTCAGGTCCAACCACCAATCCACCAATTTAATATTTCAAGTCCAACCAAATAAATCTAACACCTAAAATATGTCTAATGCCCCATTTTTTTATCATGACTTTCAGGTAGTTTAATAATTCTTAAATTATCTTCCCCTGATCTATTTTTCTAGATCATTTGTTCTTCAAAGGGGATATTTCATATGTTCTTCTACATTTTCATTCTTTAACTTTGTTTTTATTATTTATTCGTGTATCATGAAGTCATTAGATTTTATCTTTTTTTTTTTCCATTTGGCCTATTCTTTTTTAGGAATTTCTTTTCTTCAAGACCTTTGTTCCTCTTTTACCTTTAGGCTAATTCTATTTTTTAAGGTATTGTTTACTTTAGTATTTTTTGTTCTTCTTTTACCAAGCTACTTCCTTTTCACAATTTTCTTCTTTCTCATTTATAAAAATTTCCTCAACCATTGATATTTCTTCTTTAACTCTTCCAGTTGGACTTGGGTCTAATTAACATTTTGATTTGAGACTTTGTTTGTAGCTGTTTTCACATTGCTGTCTTCTTCTAAGTTTATGTTTCACTCTTTCCTGCCACCATATTAGGTTTTTATAGTCAGATTATTATTATTATTATTTTGCCATTTGTTCATTTTTTGCCCAATTCTTGACTTTTAACTTTTTTTAAACCCTTACCTTCTGCCTTGGAGCCAATATTGGCTGCAAGGCAGAAGAGTAGTAAGGGCTAGGCAATCAGGGTTAAGTGAGTTGCCCAGGGTCACACAGCTTGGAAGTGTCTGAGGTCAGATTTGAACCTAGGACTTCCCGTCTCTAGACTTGGTTCTCAATCCACTGATCCACCCAGCTGCCCCTAGGGCAAACTTTGAACTTTTTAATTAAAGCCAGGCTCTTCTCACTTAGGGGTATAGAGGCACTGTCCAAAGCATTAAGCTTTTTTGTTTTGTTGCTTCAGAGCTAGTTCTGGGACTCTGAAATTTTTTTGTGCTTCTAAAGTGGTATGATCTTGAGAAAAATATGACCAGTCATCTTATGATTTGCACTGGTCTTCACTCAGGAAAAGCCCTTGTTTTCCTCAACCTGGCAGTGTTCCTCTTCACCTTGAAAATGAGATGGTGGTCCCTGTTTCACTGTGACCAAACACAAGCACTCTTCTATGTCCTGGTATTGCAACCCTGAACTCTATATAGGCAAGAAGTGTTGGCACAATGGGTAGAGCTCTAGGCTTTGAGTAAGGAAGAACTGGATTCTAATCTTTCCTCCAACACTTGTTAGCTATGTGTTTCTGGGAAGGCCACAATTTCTTCATCTATAAAATGAGCTGGAGAAGAAAATGACAAACCATTCCAATATCTTTGCTAAGAAAACCTGATACAGAGTCATGAAGGATCACTCACAATTGAACAATAGCATGGACAATAGAACTGCCAACCAGTGACAGTTGTACCCAGTGAAAGGGTCCCCTATCACCTCTGACCGGTTGCCTCATCCCCTTACTGTCCCTGAGCTAAGAGCTCCTGAAGCTGTTGTTGCTACTGATGCTTCAGCCACTATTGCTCTCTTCACAGTTCTCTCCTGCTGGTGTGTTAAGTTTTCTTAGGCTAGAAAAATGCCTTATTCTGACTTTCATTGACTTTTTCCCTTCAAAGTTGATTTAAGGCATCATTTCAAAGTTGTTGGGAGGAAAATTTTGAGAATTCAGCTAGGTTGCTGCTTCTAATCCACCACCTTGTCTCTGCCATATCATATCTATTTTTGACAATATCAGTTGGAAATATCTAGTCTGAGGGAAGCCTTTAAGGTAGTATTATATACTCCCCCACAGTACACATGAACAAATGTTTGTATATTTGTGTTTTTACATACATACATATATAGACATGCATACATACACATATATATTAAATATATACATACATATACATATACATACACACACACACACACACATATATATATACATATATATATATATAATCTTGTACTAACCTGCATTGAGCTTAGCCCAAATCTGAATAGGCAGAAGAGAGCTGACTGGATGTCTTTTACAGGACTGCTAGGCTCTTTTAATGAGCTCATATTTCTACCTGAAACTACGGCTTATCTTTTTAATGCCAACATTCTATTAGTTTTCTTTGGCTAAGTCAGGGAATTCTACACTTTCTGAAGAACTGAAAATGAGCACTATCCAGGACACAATGGAAATGGACATACATGGTTGATGTGAGTAATCTGAAGCACATTACAACCAAAAAAAATGAGGAAGAAAAATCTGAGCACCATATGTAATCAGAAAATTTCAGGAAACAGTGAAAAGTTGCAATTTCCTCCTATGTTATCCCCACAGTTAATGTGGTGATGATTCTTCCTTACCATTCTCTAACTAAAGTATAATGGTTATTACCCATCATAAAGCAAGCACATACTTCAAACATTTTCATGTCAGTCTGATAAAATCAGGATTTGGATAAACCACAAGCCTGAATCCTCCCATCCCCATCTCCATCCCCTGATATAGCTGATAAAGTGATTCATTAGTTGAGATCTTGAAATTTTTAAATAAAGAATCATATAGATTATTATGAGGAAAGAGCTCTTTATTTCAAAATAGTATTTAAAAGTGTTATTATTATCATATAATAATGTTCCTGATAATACTGCCTGACACATCACAAAACTATCATAGAATGTAGATATAACAGTGATGGGGAGTTTAAACATTCTGTAGATCTGTTGATAGTCTCAGTCTTCAAAAAGTGGAGTATTTAGTCGATTTTATGCATGCCTTATTTACAATGTCATATCTCAGAGAGAAATGTAAATAATGAGGGAAACTATTATTTCTAAGTTAATTATGACCCATAAGAAAAAGGAGAATGTGAAGTAGGACCAATGGGAACATTGCGAGAAAAAAAAGACTGTTGTTTAGTTTATTATAGTCAAATAAAAGAGCAAGTCAGACAATAAATATTTATTATAACTTACTATGTGCCACACACAGCACTATTCAATGAAATACAAGAAAAGGCAAAAGACAGTCTCTTATTTAAAGTAGCTCACAATCTAACAGGGGAAATAAAAATGAAACAAATATTACAAACAAGCTATATGTAGGGTAAATTGGAAATAATGAAGAGAGACAAGGCCTAGACTTAAGAAGGGTTGGCTTCCTGTAGGAAGTGGAGTTTTATTAGAACTTGAATGAGGCCAGAAAGCCAGGAAGCAGAGGTAAGGAAGAAGAGCATTCCAGGCATGTAGGATAGCTAAAGAAAAAGTTTGGAGCCTAGGTTTGGAGTGTCTTGTTTGTGCAACAATAGGCCAGTGTCACTGGATTAAAGAGTACATGGTATAAGGTATAAGAAGACTGGAAAAGTAGCAGGGGATTGGGTTACAAACAGAACATTCTGTAGTGTTGCTGAGTCAGAGTGTTGGACACTCTTCATTTAAGAAAATAAAATTTAAAAGATACAGAGGAATGTAAGACATGAGCCCATACCAAGACTTTAGAAAGGGAAGGTGAATGGAGAACAATGATTTTAAGCTCTTCTCAAAACAATTGCAGATCATAACAATGAAAAGAAAGGAAGGAGACAGTTAAAGAAACTAATATAAGCATAAAAGGAATTCTGTAATGATAACAGATTTTGAAAATAAACAAATAAATGTATGAAGAGTAGAATAGTCTTCAAATTTTAATAGAATAACTTTGCTGAAGAAGGCATTGGAAACAGCACAGTATTTAAAAATAAGGTTCTGTAGACGGGTCCACTTGAATAGCATCCTAGGATACTGGACTCGCAGATGTAATTATGCAGCCACATTTATTAATCTGAAGCATATGAAATGGGGAAGTTCCAGAAGACTGGAGAAGGATAATTAATATTCCAATGGTCTTGAGAAATATCTAAAATAGATCATGGATTTATCTATCTATCTATCTATCTATCTATATATATATATATATGTGTGTGTGTGTGTGTGTGTGTGTGTGTGTGTGTGTGTGTGTGTGTGTGTGTGTGTGTGTGTGCAGATACTTAGAAAAGAAAGCAGGGGTCATGTTTATGACCAGCATTATTTTATGAAGTTGAAGTAATACTAAACTAACCATTTCTGTTTTCTGATAGATTTAGATTTAAAAAGCAAAAAAAAAAATTCTCTCTTGATTTCAACAAAATATTTGACAAAGTCATTCGTGATATTCTTTTGAACAAGACTCAGAAATATGGATCAGTTAACTACAATATAATGGAGCGATAGCTGGGTGGATGTCTAGTTCTAAATGGTGTTCATTAATGAATTGATGTCAATAAAACAACTATCTCTTGTGGTAGGCCACAGAGCTATATCCTTGGTTGTTCCTTATTCAACAGTTTTATTAATTACTTGAATAAGAATACAGAAGTTGTATTAATTAAATTTATAAATGACACAAACCTGATGGTGAGCTAAAAGATTTATGACTATATATGTATATGTCATATATACATATATATATATATATATATGCACACACATTAGTAGGATAGAATGATGGGCTGATTCTAATAAGATGAAATTTGTTAGGGACAGAAGTGTAAATTCTTGCATTTATGTTAAAAGAACCCCACAAGTGCACAAGTGCATTGTGATGGAGAGATTCCTAGACAAAACAGTTAATGTCAACAATTTTGTAGTTTTATTTGACTATACTCAATATGAATTCACAATGAGTCTTTCCACTTCAAAGAAACAATTAATATAATAGTTAAATATAATATAAATACAATATAATAGTTAAAGAATACTATCCAGAATGAAGGGAATAATGCTACAATTTTTCTATTTGGGTTCAGTTTGGGGAACCAATTTTATGAAGTACTATATGACAAATTGGAGCATATCCAGAAGACAAACAACTTTGTTATTTGAGGAAAGTTTGAAAGGATCAGTTGTCTTTGAATGTCTGATGGGTTTTCGTGTGGCAAAGGCATTGATCTTATTTTATATAGTGACAGAGGACATACGTGAGATCAGATTTTGTATATAGATTAATGAATATAAAATAATATGAAATCATATTTAGGCTCAATTTAAGAAGAATTGGTATTAGTCTAGTGCCTTAGAAGTTTAAATCCTCTAGTATCTTTCAAATATACATGGGATGACTACCTGTAAGAAATATAGTAGAAATGCATGCATTGGGTAAAAGGTTACATTACATTAGATGTTCTCAAACATTAAAATTATATGATTCTATGATTCTACATGCAACGTCTAAGAGACCATAATTCCCAAAGAGAGCATATCCCAAGAACATGATAACACTTTTTCCAATTTTTTTTTAAATGAGGCTAAGTAAAATAAATTGGATTAAATCAGGCTAATCTGCTTCAGAATCAACCCGCTTAACACAATTTGTAACTAGATTACTAAGGAGACTAAGATATTTCTCCAAATACTAAGAAGACTTCAATTTACAATATGACTAATAGTAAGATGTCATCATCTAATCAATTATAATGTATCAAGGTAATGTTATAGTAGGATAATGATGTTACATAAAAATGAGAGAAAAGACATTTAAAAAATAAGCTTTTGTCAGCACATTATACAGCTACATGAAGGAAAAGAATAGTGTATGGACCACATTAGAGTATCACTGTCTCCAAAAAAGTAGATTTTATAGAGCAGTAGGGATGATTCTTTAAACTACCCAATCTCAGATTAAATGTAACTCAAGATTATTCAGCTCCTTTTCTTTTGATCCTATGTTCACCAAGCAGTTTTTGATTACTAATGCAGTTTTTTAGGTTTCTTGACAACAAGGAAGTAGGTATGAGCATATCTCCTATTTAAAATGAATAAGTTGACTTTATGGTTTATAAATTAATCAGGATTTTGTGAGCTTGGGAAACATGAATTGGTTTCCCAAGAGCGTTAGCTCTTCTGGGTGAATTGAAAAAAAAATTAGTTGGTGAATATATAAAGCTAAGAAAACTAGAACAGGGTTGACCTCATTTCCTTAAGTATAGATATTGCATAAAGTTCAGCTTAGGGTAATCAATGTCTGCTTTCATTATTCCTTATATAACTGTATATTAATAATAATAATAAAAATACTAACAGTAATTCTCAATTACAAAAAGTGCTTTATAGTTATAAAATGCGTTATGTATATCATCTCATTTGATCTTTTGATTCTTGTATGATAGGAATTATTATCTTCATTTTATAGACAGGAAAATTGAGTCTCAGAGAAGAGAGATGAATTATTCATCTGACTAAAAAATAGTTTAAAGCCAAAATTTGCATCAGATATTGTTACAAGTTCCATGAGATTTCTACTATATCACATAGCAATTTATACTAAATTAATTTATCTGTTAAAATATATTACCTTATATGCTGATGATTTATTTGGGTTTATTTTGTATTCTGCAACTTTACTAAAGTTATTGATTATTTCAACTATCTTTTAAGTTGATTTTATAGGATTCTCTAAGTATACCATCATAGTATCTGCAAAGAATAATAATTTTGTTTCGTTATTGTCTAGGTTGATTTTTTCCATTTCTTTTTCTCCTCTACTTGCTAAAGAGAGACTTTCTAGTACAAAATTAAATTATAGTGGTGATTATGTGCATCCTTGCTTTGCTCCTGACCTCATCTGGAAGGCTTTCTAGTTTATCCCTATTGCAGATGATACTTACTGATGGTTTTAAATACTACTTACTATTTTAAGCAAAGGCCCATCTATTTCTGTGTCTTCTAGTATTTTTATAGGAATGGGTGTTGTATTTTGTTAAAGGCTCTGCATCTATCAAGATAATCATGTGATTTCTGTTAGTTTGATTCTTAATATGATCAATTATGCTGATGTTTTTCCTAATGTTAAATCAGCATTGAATTCCTAGTATAAATCCCACCTGATCATAATCAAATTAACCAATGCTCTATCTATTTTATTTGTTTTTTCATAGATCCAACTTCTAGTCTTATTTATTAGTATAATAGTTCATTTACTTTTGATTTTATTTATACCTCCTCTGATTTTTAGGATTTCTAATTCAGTGTTTAATTGGGGATTTTTAAATTGTTCTTTTCCTAATTATTTTAGTTGTATGCCCAGTTCTCTCTATTTTTTTAAATATAAGCATTCAAGGATATTAATATTCATAGCTGTGCTCTTTGTGGTGGCAAAAAATTGGAAAATGAGGGGATGCCCTTCAATTGGGGAATTGATGAACAAATTGTGGTATATGTTGGTGATGGAATACGTTTGTGCTCAAAGGAATAATAAACTGGAGGAATTCCATGGGAACTGGAACAGGAAGTGATGCAGAGTAAAAGGAGCAGAACCAGGAGAACATTGTACACAGAGACTGACACACTGTATTACAATCAAATGTAATGGACTTCTCCATTAGTGGCAATGCAGTGATCCTGAACAACTTGGAGGGATCTATGAGAAAGAACACTATCCACATTCAGAGGAAAAACTGTGGGAGTAAAAGCAACATGGGTCTAGGGGACATGACTGGGGATGTAGACTCTAAATGAACATACCAGTGCAAACGCCAACAACATGGAAATAGGTTCTGATCAAGGACACATATAATACCCAGTAGAATTGTGCGTCATCTATGGGGGGGGGGGGGGGGGAGGAATGGAGCGTGGGATAAACTATGATTCTTGTAACCAAGGAATAATGTTTGAAATTGAGCAAATAAAAAAAATGTTAAATTAAAAAAAAAAGAGAACACAAACATGTATATGAGTTGAAGAGCTGAAAAAGAGGCTATCTGACTCAAATCGTTCAAAAACTTTATTTAAAAGAAAAAAACAGAGATTCCCTACTCTGAAATTAATTAACCCCTTCCCCCCCCAAATCTGGAATCTTATCAGATTCAAAGGGTCCCTCCTTGACGTGGGATTGGTCCTCATATAAACCAAACCTGCACCTGGAAAGAGGGGGGTTGGCAATGGTCACTCCTTAGCAAGAACTGGTCTAATTCAAGACCAATCCCACTCCAGGAAGTAGGAGGTGTGGTCCCTACTTCAAAAAGAGATTGGTCCATTGAAGACCAATCCCATGTCAGGAAGTAGGGGGGAGGGACTGGGGCACTCTAGGGATTGTAGTTGTGCCAACCCCTTCCCCCCCCACAATACCTTAAAACCCACAGCATCTTGGCTGTAGGGGGCAGAGCAAGGAGTGTCAAGAATGAGATTAGGCTAGAAGAACCTGAAACCTCTTGTTACTCTAGGATATCTTTTATCCACAAGGAAAAAGGAATCTCCACTGTATTCTAGTCTTTATGTTTCTCTCTGCACGTGGAAAGAGTCACCAGTGGGATTATGTTATTGTGAAAATCACCTTTAAAAGTTGTTATAATATTAATTTATGGTCGCCAAGGAATTTACCTTTGAAATTCCTAAAATGAAACACTCAAGTCAGAATGGAGTTTATGGTGGCTTAATCACAAGGGGAGTAAGAAAAGGAGAGGGAGAAAAGGAGAGAGGAGGAAAGGGAAAAAGGTTAACGCAACCTTCTGGCAGAGCCAGAGGGAATTTAGGCCCACCCTAAAACCGCACCCCAAGGATAATTCTGGATCTTCCTGTAGTGAAATCGTTTTAGGTATCTTTCTGTAAACAGTTCATTCTCTGGATTCAGTTAGTTAGCAAGCTTCTTCTCTGAAGATCTATCTCTAACAAAATTTAAATCTTAGATTTTATGAAAACACAGTTAGGGCCACTTGGGTAAAAATCCCACCTCTATCACAGATTGGCTGTGTATGTCTTGATCAACTTATTTACCTTCTTTGTGTCTTAGATAACTTTTTAAGATTACAAATAACATAAAAAATACCAAAGTGCTTTGCTAAAGTAAGGAATTTTAAGAACAATTAAATTGGTTACTCAATAAAAAATGAAGGAAAAAGAAAACAAAATATTAATGACCTTTCCCATAAATGTTTAATATCACTTGCCCTTGGTCAAGGAAATGGTAATTGTATGCTTTCTTTTTCCAAATGTCCTATAGACTTGCTTCCCTTCTTCCCTTTAGGGAAAGATGGGAAATCAGTTCTATTCCAATGAAATATTATTCAATGTAATCTGATACAAAAGGAAGATGGCGGCTTAGAAGCTGTGAAAGTTCAGACCTCAGAAACCCTTCCTTACTGATTGCAAACTGAGAGCTCCTAGGACACCGAAATTCAAGCAGAACAACAGGACAGACCCGGGGAACCCTCCTCCCAGACCTGGATCAAAAGGTATGGCCCCCCAAAAGCCAAAACGCTAGATCACTTGGATCTAAGGGGCAGGCAGAAGGAAGGTCCCAGGACCCATCCCCCCCCAACCCAGAGTGCAAAAGGGCCCCAGGGCTGGCTATTTTGAAGGACTCACCTTGAAAGCAACCTGAGTCAGTCTCAGAGCCCAGGGAGGCCAAGACCCCTCCCCCCTTAGAAAGCAGAGTCTTCTGAAAGAACCAGCTGAACCTAATCCCATCAAGAGCCCTCAGAGCCCAGGGAAGCCCAGGCTCCCCACCCATCCTCATTGACTGCTGGACTTTAAGCCAATCAAAAGCCTCCAGAGGACAGGGAAGCTCAACCCCCCAACAACCCTCCCCCATAGACTACAAGAGATCTTCTGTTAAAGCTCCAAGAGGGGAGACTGATAGAAGTCCCCCAAAAACAAAGAAAATGAGAGGAACAAGAGCACAGACAAATATGGGGAGTAAAAAAGGGGTGAATTTGAGCAAACAACAGAAAAAGAAGAAAGAAACTACAATAGACAGCTACTACTCAGCAAATGGAACAGAGGGGGAGAGATCAGCAAACGATAAACCAGAAATCCCAGTGAATGGGATACAGGCTGTGGAAGAACTGAAAACACAACTAAGAGGCTGAAGACAATTGGGAAAAGAACTTAAAAATTAAGATAAGTCATCTGGAAACAGAGGCACTTGAACTAAAACAAGAAAATAGTGTCTTGAAAGCCAAAATCAACCAGCTGGAAAATGAGGCAAAGGAAATGAAAGATGAGGCAAAGGAGATGAAAGATGAGGTAAAGAGGATGAAAGATGATCTTCAAAGATAATCAGACCAGAAGGAAAAAGACGACCAAAAAGCCAGAGAGGAAATCCAATCTTTAAGAACCAAAGTAAAACAACTAGAATCAAGTGACCTCACAAGGCAGCAGGACACTATAAAACAAAACAAAAAGAATGAAAAAAGTGAGGAAAATGTGAAGCATCTTATTCACAAAAGAGACGATTTAGAAAATCGTTCAAGAAGAGACCATTTAAGAATAATTGGACTACCAGAAGACCACGACAAAAGAAAAAACCTGAACATAATACTACAGGAAATTATCCAGGAAAACTGTCCCGAGATCCTAGAACAAGAGGGGAAAGTGGAGATTGAAAGAATCCACAGATCACCCCCTGTATTTAATCCCCAACTGACAACACCAAGAAATGTTATAGCCAAATTCAAAAACAATCAGATGAAAGAAAAGATATTACAAGCTGCCAAGAAGAAGCCATTCAGATACCATGGAAACACGGTGAGGTTAACATAGGATCTGGCTGCGTCCACACTGAAGGACCAAAAGGCATGGAATACGATATTCTGGAAAGCAAGGGAACTAGGTCTACAACCAAGAATAAAATACCCATCAAAACTGACTATATTCTTACAGGGGAAAGTATGGTCATTCAACACAACAGAAGAGTTCCAAGCATTCATAATTAAAAGACCAGACCTGAACAGAAAATTTGATGTCCAACCACAGAACTCAAGAGAATCATCAAACGGTAATTTAAAAAGAGGGTAAAAAAACAAACAAAACAACAACAAAAATTTTATAAGAGACTCAATAAGTTAAAATGATATGTATCCCTATAAGAAAAGAGGTCATTGGTAACTCTTAAAAACTATTGCTATCACCTTGGCAGCAAGAAGATTTACACTCAGAGGGAACAGTGACAAACTGTATAGGATGAAAGGACAAGACATAAATAGGTATATAGATATATGCATACATAAATTCATATACATGTGTATGTATATATACATATATATACATACACATGACTAGAGCTAAAAAAGAAAAGAGGTTATGACTAAAAGAAATGGGAAAAGAAACAAATGGGGGTAAATTTATATGTCACAAAGAATCTCATGGCGGGAGGGGAAGAACATCGATACATTGGAAGGGTAAAGAGGTTGGAGACAGGAAATACTCAACACTTACGTACTTTGAAACTGACCCAAAGAGGGAAGAACAATCCAATCCATTGGGGCAGAGAATAGATTTGCACCCTATAGGGGAGTAGAAGGGTAAAAAATGGACTGGTGGGGAGGGAAGCAGTACAAGGGAGGGAGAAGGTGGGGGGGAAAATTTTTAAAAGACTACAGGGGAAAATAAGGGAGGGAATAAGAAGGGAGGGGGGTAGAAAGGGAAGTAAAATAAGGGAGGAAACGGGGGGGGGGAGATGATTATGAACAAACATTGGGATAGAAGGAAATAGTGAAAGAAGAAAAGGCAGGACCAGGAGTAGAAATCAAAATGGTGGGAAATACACAGATAGTAATCGCAACTCTGAATGTGAAGGGAATGAACTCACCCATAAAACGCAAACGAATAGTAGAGTAGAATAGAATCCAAAACCCTTCCATATGCTGTCTGCAAGAAACACACATGAGGCAGGTAGATATGCATAGGGTGAAAGTAAGAGAATGGAGCCAAGCCTATTGGGCATCAAATGATAAAAAGAAGGCAGGAGTAGCGATCATGATATTGGACAAAGCCAAAGTAAAAATAAATCTAGTTAAAAGAGATAGGGAAGGTAATTACATCCTGATAAAAGGCAGTATAGACAATGAGGAAATATCTGTACTCAATATCTATGCACCAAATGGCACAGCATCCAAATTTCTAAAGGAGAAACTAGAGGAGCTCAAGGATGAAATAGATAGAAAAACTATACTAGTGGGAGATCTGAACCTTCCCCTATCCGAACTAGATAAATCAAATCAAAAAATAAATAAGAAAGAGGTGAGAGAAGCAAATGAAATCTTAGAAAATTTAGAGTTAGTAGACATGTGGAGAAAAATAAATAGGGACAAAAAGGAATACACCTTCTTTTCAGCAGTACATGGTACATTCACAAAAATTGACCATGTACTAGGGCACAAAATCATTGCAAACAAGTGCAAAAGGGCAGAAATAATAAATGCAAACTTCTCAGACCACAGTGCAATCAAAATAATAATTAGTAAGGGTACATGGATAGATAAATAAAAAATTAATTGGAAATTAAACAATATGACTCTCCAAAACCAGCTAGTTAAAGAACAAATCAGAGAAACAATTAATAACTTCATTGAAGAAAATGACAATGGTGAGACATCCTTTCAAAACCTATGGGATGCAGCCAAAGCAGTACTCAGGGGGAAATTTATATCCTTGAGTTCATATATAAACAAATTAAGAAGGGCAGAGGTCAATGAATTGGGCATGCAAATTAAAAAACTAGAAAGTGAACAAATTAAAAATCCTCAGATGAAGACTAAATTAGAGATCCTAAAAATCAAAGAAGAAATTAATAAAATTGAAAATCAAAGAACTATTGATTTAATAAATAAGACTAGAAGCTGGTACTTTGAAAAAACAAATAAAATTGACAAAGTACTAGTCAGTCTAATTAAAAAAAGGAAAGAAAAAAACCAAATTGACAGTATCCAAGATGAAAAGGGAGACCTCACCTCTAATGAAGAAGAAATCAAGGCAATCATTAAAAACTACTATGCCAAATTATATGGCAAAAAATATGGCAATCTAAGTGATATGGATGAATACTTACAAAAATATAAATTGCTTAGACTAAAAGAAGAAATAAATTACTTAAACAACCCCATATCAGAAAAAGAAATTGAACAAGCCATCAAAGAACTCCCTAAGAAAAAATCCCCAGGTCCAGATGGATTCACAAACGATTTCTATCAAACATTCAAAGAAGAACTAATCCCAATTTTTACAAACTATTTGACAGAATAAGTCAAGAAGGGGTTCTACCAAATTCTTTTTACGACACAAACATGGTACTGCTCCCAAAGCTAGGCAGGTTAAAAACAGAGAAAGAAAACTATAGGCCAATCTTCCTAATGAATATAGATGCAAAAATCTTAAATGGGATACTAGTAAAAAGACTCCAGCAAGTCATCAAAAGGGTTATCCACTATGATCAGGTAGGATTCATTCCAGCAATGCAAGTATGGTTCAATATTAGGAAAACCATCCACATAATTGACCATATAAACAAGCAAACCGACAAAAATCACATGATTATTTCAATAGATGCAGAAAAAGCCTTTGACAAAATACAACACCCATACCTATTGAAAACACTAGAAAGTATAGGAATAGAAGGGCCTTTCCTAAAAATAATAAATAGTATATACCTAAAACCATCAGCAAACATCACCTGCAATGGGGAAAAACTCAAAGCCTTCCCAATAAGATCAGGAGTCAAATAAGGTTGCCCATTATCACCTTTATTATTTAATATTGTACTAGAAACACTAGCAGTAGCAATTAGAGAAGAAAAAGAAATTAAAGGTATTAAAATTGGCAATGAGAAGACCAAGCTGTCACTCTTTGCGGATGATATGATGATTTACTTAAAGAATCCCAGGGAATCAACCAAAAAGTTAGTCAAAATAATCAACAACTTTAGCAAAGTTGCAGGATACAAAATAAACCCACGTAAGTCATCAGCATTTCTATATATCTCCAACCAAGTTCAACAGCAAGAATTAGAAAGAGAAATTCCATTTAAAGTCACCAGAGACAATATAAAATACTTAGGAATCTATCTGCTGAGACAAATACAGGAACTATATGAATACAACTACAAAACACTCTCCACACAATTAAAACTACATCTAAGCAATTGGAAAAACATTGATTGCTCATGGGTGGGATGAGCTAACATAATAAAAATGACCATCCTACCCAAACTTATCTATCTATTTAGTGCCATACCCATTGAACTATCAAAAAACTATTTTACTGAATTGGAGAAAACCATAACAAAGTTCATTTGGAAGAATAAAGGATCAAGGATATCCAGGAAAATAATGAAAAAAAATACAAAGGAAGCTGGCCTTGCAGTCCCAGATCTCAAACTATATTACAAAGCAGCAGTCATCAAAACAATTTGGTACTGGCTAAGAGACAGAAAGGAGGATCAGTGGAATAGACTTGGGCTAAATGACCTCAGTAAGACAGTCTTTGACAAACCGAAAGACCCCAGCTTTTGGGACAAAAATCCAGTATTTGATAAAAACTGCTGGGAAAATTGGAAGACAGTGTGGGAGAGATTAGGTTTGGATCAACACCTCACACCCTACACCAAGATAACCTCAGAATGGGCCAATGAATTGAATATAAAGAAGGAAACTATAAGTAAAATAGGTGAACACAGAATAGTATACATGTCAGAACTTTGGGAAGGGAAAGATTTTAAAACCAAGCAAGACTTAGAAAGAGTCACAAAATGCAAAATAAATAATTTTGACTACATCAAATTAAAAAGGTTTTGTATAAACAAAACTGATGTAACTAAAATTAGAAGGAAAGCAACAAATTGGGAAACAATCTTCATAACAAAAACCTCTGACAAAGGTCTAATTATTCAAATCTATAAAGAGCTAAACCAGTTGTACAAAAAATTAAGCCATTCTCCAATTGAAAAATGGGCAAGGGACATGAATAGGCAATTTTCAGTTAAAGAAATCAAGACTATTAATAAGCACATGAAAAAAGTGTTCTAGATCTCTTATAATCAGAGAGATGCAAATCAAAACAGCTTTGAGGTATCACCTCACACCTAGCAGATTGTTCAACATGACAGCAAAGGAAAGTAATGAATGCTGGAGGTGATGTGGCAAAGTAGGGACATTAATGCATTGCTGGTGGAGTTGTGAATTGATCCAACCATTCTGGACGGCAATTTGGAACTATGCCCAAAGGGCGATAAAAGACTGTCTGCCCTTTGATCCAGCCATAGCACTGCTGGGTTTGTACCCCAAAGAGATAATAAGGAAAAAGACTTGTGCAAGAATATTCATAGCTGTGCTCTTTGTGGTAGCCAAAAATTGGAAAATTAGGGGATGCCCTTCAATTGGAGAATGGCTGAACAAATTGTGGTATATATTGGTGATGGAGTACTGTTGTGCTAAAAGGAATAATAAAGTGGAGGAATTCCATGGAGACTGGAACAACCTCCAGGAAGTGATGCAGAGTGAGAGGAGCAGAACCAGGAGAGCAGTACACAGAGACTGACACATTGTGGTACAAGAGAAATAATGGACTTCTCCAGTAATGGCTTTACAATGCCCCTGAACAACCTGCAGTGATCTACGAGAAAAAAAAAAAAACTGTCCTCAAGCAGAGGACAAACTGAGGGAGTAAAAACACGGAGGAAAAGCAACTGCTTGACTACAGAGGTTGAGGGGACATGATGGAGGAGAGACGCTAAATGAGTGCCCTAATGTAAATACCAACAAAAAGGAAATGGGTTTAGAGCAAGGACACATGTGATACCCAGAGGAATTGCGTGTCGGCTAGGGAAGGGGTGGGGGACTGGGGCTTGGGGGGGGGGGGAGGAAAAGAAAATGATCTTTTTCCAATGAACAATGTATAAAAATGACCAAATAAAATAATTTTTAAAAGAAATCTGATACAAAAGAATTGACTATATACTTATTTAGTGTTTACAGTGTCTAAGATCTTGTGAAATAATCAGCCATTATGAGCGTTAACATATATTTCTTATCTTCCTGTCATTTTGTTTTCAAAATATCCACTAGTCTACTGACTTTTTCCTTTTTTTATTCACATCTTGAAGAACAACTGGGAAAAAATCATGTTGATGGACATTATTCAGGGAAGATGTTCTATTTTTTTTTAATTTTATCTTTATTTTATTTTAATAACAAATTTCCACATAAGTTATATGATTCCAAAGTTATATGATTCATGTTGTCTCTCTCCTTTCTTCCCTCCCCCCTCCTGAAGTTGACAAGGAATTCAAACTGGGTTATACACATATTATCAAGCAAAATATTTTCATACTATTCATTTTTGTAAGTGAATAATTTTATAAAACCAAAATTCCAAATCATATACCCAAATAAACAAGTCATAAATCATATGTTTTCCTCTGCATTTCTACTCCCACAGTTCTTTCTCTGGAGGTGGATAGCATTCTTTGTACTAAGTCCCTCAGAATTGTACTGGATCATTGAATTGCTTTTAGTAATCAAATCTATAACATTTGATTGTTCCATAATATTGCTGCTACTGTGTACCATGTTCTCCTGGTTGTGGAAAAGAGAGAAATTATAAGGCATGCAAAAGGACAGAAACTGAAGATTTATCAGCTGTCAATCAAAGGAAGATTCCTTTTGGAATGTTACCGGGAAACAGTTGAAGGCAAGAGCCAACTGCTGACTTATTTCTGGGTTTCTTGGCTGATGGTGGTGACTTTGAAGGAAGAAGCTGGGTTTATCTCTGAGACTTGGGATAATCAAGCTAGAGGTGGTCTGGCTGATTTGAAGGCAGAAGAAGAAGGACAAAAGCCCATATATCTCTTTCTGACTTGCTCTGTTTCATGGTAATGACTGAATTGCCATTTCTCTCAAAATCCTCCAACCCAAGGCTCACTGTAGATAATAGAGAAAGCTCCAAACCCCTTACCTCCATTCTCTACCCTTTCCTATCTTCTCCAAATAAACTCCTTACTTGAGATAAAAGAAGATAAAGACTGTGTCATTTGAAACATCATAGCTCACCCTGGGTGACTTAGAAGGAGGCTGAAGAAGAACAGGGGAAGGAGAAGCTGAAGGGAAGCAGAGGGGAGGAAGAGAGGCTGGAAGAGGAAGGAAGGGAGGTATAGAGGGAGGAGGGTAGGCAAAAGGAAGATAGCTGCCTGATCTAGTAGTTATCATTTACCCATCAAATGTACCCCCTCCAATATTTTCTATTACATGGTTCTTATTTCACTGTACATTAGTTCACAGAGGTCTTTCCAGTTCTTTCTGAAGTCATTCTATTCAACATGCCTTATAGCACAATAGTATTCCATCGTCATCATATAACACATTTTGTTCAGTCATTCCCTAATTGAGAGCTATCTCTTTAGTTTCCTATTTTTTTCCACCACAAAAAGCATAGCTATAAATATTTTTGTACAAACAGGTCCTTTCCATTTTAGAGGCTGTGATTTTGAGAACATGGTGTTATGGCTGGACCTTGAACCCCAAATTGCTGAAAGACTTAAAGTGAACTCAGTATAGAAAAGAAAGGACTTTTCATCACATCAAGTACAATTAGTGCTAAATATTATTCCAGAAATTTTAGAGAAATTAAAATATAGAAGCCACTTGTATATGTTTGGAGTAAATTGCAACATAATTTGACTTACCTATACTTGGAAATACTTTTGCTTTCCCCCTTTGCCCAGATTTTTATCTCAAGACAACTTATGAAAAAAATTGCTCTGTTAACTGACATTTCCATTTCCAGGAGGGGCAGGTGCTGCCTAATGTGCTGATGGAAGTCCCACTTTCTTCACTGACCTCTGCCTTTGGCTGCTCCAGGTTTCCAATCTCAGCAGGAGATTTGAACTCATTATGAAACAGAGCTCCTTTTGCAGGACTTGGTGCCATATGTCCTCTTCAATGATAAGGCTGACATTTGCATCCATTGAAAATACATAAGTCAAGTCATTTTTGTGCTAATGCTCAAGGGGAGTCCTCATAGCTGACTTTCAGTTCCAAAGCTGACAGGTAGTAGCCATGGGATCAGGGAGGTTTTCACACTATCTTCCAGGAGGCAGAATTGTAAGGAATTGCCTTGGAATTCTAAAACCTCATCAGCAGATAAAAAGGAGAATGGCATTTGTCATTTATTTTTCCTTTGTCCTCACAGACCACTCTGCTGATAACCTTTCCCCAGTGCTTGCTTTGTATTTGTCTGATTCACAAGCAGTGAAATTCTTTGTGGGTAAGGTTGAAAAGTCTTCCTTGGCCCTATTTTTAGCCTCAAAATTTGATTGGAATATTAACTGGAATCAGAGGTGAGCTCAAGTGGAATGAAGCATGAATAGCCTGAGGTTCTCATTGTTCACTCAGCTCAACCAACGATACCTATTATAACATCACATTAATGTTACTGGAATCCACCAGAAGGGAATAAAGTACAAATAATGGATCAACTTGGGCACCCAAGTCTCTAACATGAACTTGGTAAATTTAAACCCCCCAAAAATCACTCAGATACTATATTAAGATATAATGGCCATTGAACTCACATTAATGAATATACTTATGTGTATTTTATATATTAAAAGGCTAATTGTTTTTTTTAACCTTTCCTTGAGTTTCATTTTTCTTCTCCTTGATTATTCTTTCTTATGTGTTTACAGTGAAGCAAACAATAGGAGAATTCTTAATTATTCAGGAGTGAATTATTGAAGATACCCTTGAGGAAACTAGAAAGATTGTTAATAGATCTTGTCTTAAAGTCAGGACAGCCTGAATTCAAATCCTACCTCAGACACTAGCGATTTGACTCTGAGGAAGTAATTAAACCTATTTTAGCCTTGGGTTTTTAAATCCATAATACATTCCTCAAGAGTTTATTGTGAAGATCAAGTATGATAGTTTATATAAAATGCTTTGCAAATTTTAAAATGTTTTATAAATGCTAACTGTTATTATTTTATTACTTGTCATAAGATGATATGATCATAAGTGTACCTTCTTCCTTTTATAAATTAAGAAACTGAAGCTCAGAAGTCAAAGAGAATTGTCTTCCCTTACATTTGCACAAAGGTTCAGAAGTATTTTCAAATAGCTGAACTAAGATGACAGAAAAGATAGGAGGAGTGTCATAAATCTATAATTCATAACTTTGCTGGAAATAATTCAATACATCACAAAGTAACTGGGTACAAAAAAGCAGTAGGATAGTATTCAAAGAAATATTAGTTTGCTGAGAGATCTTGAGTATATCATTTATCCTTTCTATTTCTCTATAACTTAATACGCTTACATAATGCATTCACATTTTCAAATTTTATTATATATATTATTTCATTTAGAATTAAAAACAACCACATGATTTAGAGAGACACATTTTCCTAAATTTTTCAGATGATGTAACTGAAGCTCAGATGGATGACTTCCTTAAAATCACACAGGTAGTAAGTAAAAGAAGAGAATGGCTTCTAGGTAATATTTTCTGACTCCAATTGTTAGAATTTTTCCATAGCAATCAATCCTTTTCCTGCTGTGGTATAGTAAAAACATCTTTGGGCTTGGAGTCATGATCCCTGATAACAAATCTCATTTCTATGATTTCATTCATATATAGGACTTGAACTGAGGAAATTCCCTATACCAATATAGATCTCTTTTCAAATGCATAAGAATGATCAACATAACTGAGTGGACAGGAGAGTAAATGACAATTTTCTGTTTTCTAGTACCATAATAAAGGCAAGATATGATGGAACCAAACCAAAATACCAAGACTGGCTTGCTGGAAATTCTTCAGTGTTGATGGAACTGTTCTCCAAAGTAGGAAACCACAAGTGCCAAGAAAAAGGATGGAAGACATAAATGTTTTTAGTATGTGTCAGGTATGTACTATAACTGGAAAGAGCTTTTTGGTTTTAGGAAACCTAAGGAGATACCACTCTGAAGCTCAGCACCCTAGAAATGTTAATAAATCTTCTGAACTTGTTCAAGAGTGATTATTAAGTTCCTACCCAGTCATAACCTTCCTGTCTCAGGAAGGCTAAACCTTTCCCTGTCTTTATACAAACTCCATTCTCCATTTTCCATGTCTTGCTCTTATTCTATCACATTCTCAACCAGATTCCCCACCCCACCAACCCTTCTTTAACTTGGAAAATCTGGAATATTGCTATAATGAGATCTTTAATCTGAGGATCTCTTTCACGCTATGATTTGTGGATTCTTTCAGTTTCTATTTTATCTTCTGATTCTAGAATATCAAGACAGTTTTCCCTGATAACTTCTTGAAATATGATGTCTAGGCTCTTTTTATTTTTTTGATCAAGGCTTTTAGGTGGTTCAATAATTCTTCAATGATCTCTCTACAATCTATTTTCCAGGTCAGTTGTTTCTCCAATGAAATATTTCATATTTCTTCAATTTTTAAAAATGTTTTGGTCTTTTAAAAAATTTGCTTTTTTTTTTCTATTTGGCTAATTCTGCTTTATAAAGGGTTATTTTTTTTTAGTAAAAGCTTTGTACTTTTTTCCATTGGCCAATTCTGTTTTTTAATGTATTATTTTCTTAAGTATTTCTTAAGCCTTTTTTGTCAAGCCATTAATGTCTTCTCATAATTTTTTTCCTTTGGTTTCATAGCTTTATCTATTTTTTCCCTCTGCCACTCTTATTCAATTTTGAAAAACATTTTATTTCTTCCAGGAACTTTTCTTGTTTGTGTCCCATTCACATGTTTCTTTAAGGCTTTCCTTGTAGCTGTTTTAACTTCATTTTCTTCTGAGATTGTGTCTTGATCTTCGCTGTCATCATAGTATATTTTTTTCTCTAGTTTGTTTTTCTTTGTTGTTATTTTTCCACCCGACTTTTTGATTTTGAACTTCATATTAAAACTGGGCTCTGTTTGTAATGTTTGTGTGTGTGTGTGTGTGTGTGTGTGTGTGTGTGTGTGTGTGTATTGGGGTGTAGAGAATCACTGTCTCAAGCTTCAGAATTTTTTGTGCTTCTGTTTTCAGAGTTAGTTCTGGGTATTTGGAAGTTTTTGATGCTTCCAAGGTGGTCTGATCTGGGAAAGTTGTGGTCATTGCTCTCCTGGTCTGTACTCTGATTCTTGCCCAAGAAGGGCCCTACTCCTTCGGGATCAGAAATGACACTGTTCTTGATCTCTTTTGATCAAAAGCAATGTTATCCCTCAGGACTTCCACTTCTTCTTGATCAAAAATGGTCCCCTTCAATTTTGAACTATGACTCAGACATGGGTTTAGGCTATGGAGCTACCAAATACTCTCTTGTCCTGAATTCAGTAGTAGCACTATAATTGCTTTCTGACCAATTGTCAGATCATTTTTTCTTATCTCTGCCTTGAGAGCTCCTAAAACTGTTAGTGTTTCTATCACTACCACTTAGTCTGACTACAGGTGTTTCATCCACATGGTTCAACATCCAATCCTCCATGTGATATATCTTTCTTACTGACCTCTTGTTGTACTCTCTCTGATTTTTTTCTTTTCTTTTTTTTTCCTTTTATCACCCCACAACTCAATTTGAGGTTTTATTTTAAAGTTATTTGGATGGAAATTCTGGCATAGCTCAGCTGAGTGTTATTTGGGCTCTGCTCTTGAAAGCAAACCCTTAGGTCAATGGTGGTGAACCTATAGCACACATGCTAGAGGGGGCACTCAGAGCCCTCTCTATGGGCATACACACTGTTGCTCCAGGACAGAGTTTGCCAGAGTTTGTTACTGGAAAGTCAGTGGGATGCAGGGCTGGGATGCTCCCTTCCCCCTCTTCATGAGCACCTGAGAACATCACCCACTCCTCTAAAAGGTTTGCCATCACTTCCTTAGGTCATTCCCTGACTACCACTCCTGCATTTTCCTCCTTTTTTTCCATCTTGACTGCTGGATGAACTCTATATAGTCCTCATTTCTTGAATCTTGTGCCACTTCATCCAGTCACCAAACTTCCTGTACCTTAAGAGGTTTACCCCTGTCCTGGATTATACCTACCATCTGCTGCCTTCTCTATTACTCTGAAATTGCTGAAGGAAAATGAAGGAAAACACAAAACTATGCTAACTGGACTCAGTACAAATTTATATTATCTAATTTCAACTGGGTTCTTGCTTTGAGAAGGCAATTTTTTTTACCTCTCTAATTAACTTATTGTCCCATTAACTACAGTAGCTTTTCAAAAATTTTCAACCTCCTCAAACCTCTCATGGTTCCATCTCCCACCACGTATTCAGCTGAGACTATTGCCTCATAATTCATTAAAAAAAAATTGAGACCATATTCTGAGTTTACACTCATCCTTATCTCCTCTACTTATATCTCCTAGTTATTTTTTGCTCATATCTTTTCCTGAATCCATATCTTACATGAAGATGTGTCCTTCTCCTTATCAAGGTCAATCTCCCTTTATGAACAAGCACTCCCATTCTTTTCATATTATCTGGCATATTATCCCCTTCATCATCTCCATTCTCTCACTTATCTTTAATGTCTCCCTGTTTACTGGCTGCTCCACTGTTGCCTACAAACATGTCCATGTCTCTTTCAGCTTTAAAAATGCCTTATTTAACCCATTCATCTTCCTAATACCCTAATTTTCCCTCAGCTGATGAACTTGCTTTAATTATACAAACATTATATATTCTTCAAGATAAGTTAATTGCATCATAAAAAAAAGATGAATTCAACTTTGATATTCATACTTTTTCAGAACCCTCAGGAACCTCTTTCCCCTGATTGGAAAGCCTGAGGTTAGAATTATTAATTCTTCCCAAAGCCATCTTCTACAGAAGGCTCAGAACTGTCTAGCTAATTCCTAATTTTTCCATTAGCACCTATGCTTGGTTTTGACTCCAAAACATCATTCCCTCTGAAAGTCTTCCATTACACCTTCTTTTTGTATGTTATCTTTCTCTAGCAGATTGTGAGCTCATTGATTGTATTTTTCTTTTTTTTTCTTATTTATATTTCTAGTCCACTAGCACAGGATCTGGCCCACAGTAGGTATTGACTTGAATGCCTACTATTTCCCTGTTTGGTTTCATAAAAAAAAAAAAAAGGATTTCCTCCTTTCCTCTGATGTTCCATGGTCATCACCATTTGTTCACTCCCAAAAGAAGTCATTTCCCCACAATGGAGAAGATTCTGAAAAATAGCATAGTCCAGAAAATGTCTTTCTTACCTTCTTTTCTCAGATTAATGACTTTAGTGTTTATCTTCTATTTGCAGCATAACACTTCTCTAACTTTCCATTTTTCCACATACCTAAGCCTCTTACTCAGGATAATGAGCATCATTACCCAAATGATATTGACTCATTTCAACAAAACATTAATGGAGGGAACTTGCCACTGAACCTGTTGTTTCTAACAAACAACTTAGTCGTATCCTTAAGTTGCTTTCCATGATTCACTACCAAGGAAGGAAATAGTATTTTCTGTAATTATACTCATAGAAACCTATTTTCCCCACAGCATGAATACTAGGGAATATTCACATTAATGAGACCACAGTTTCATTTAGAATATTGGTTCATTGTAGCATTTTCCTCATTTGGAACCTTGTTTAAAGTTGAAATAACGTCAATTCAATTGTGTGGTTTGATACATGTCTGTGTATTAAGGATAGATTTCTCTACATATATGTGTAAAACTCAATAATAATTGGTAAATATATACTGTGTCTATGTAAAAGTAAATGGAGTATTACAGGTAATGTACAAGTATTCACAATTCATTTCAATCCATTCCAATTAAATTCAATAGGAATTTGTCAAAGGTACTATGTGTGCTAGACCCTGAAGATATTTAAAACAAAAACAACAGTCCTTGCACTCAGAGAGTCTAAAATCTATTAAATAATAAGTAAAACTAGAGAATAAACCTAGGGGTTTTTTTTATTCCAAATCTCGTACTCTTTCTGTCAACCTACTGCTTCTGTGTGAGTCTTCTAAAGACTCATCAGAATATAGGAAGGATGATGTAGAAAGTCTTGTGAGAAACTAGAGTAAATAATTATTTGTATAGCATAACAATCATCAAGAAGAACCATTTAGGAAAGATTACTATTGCACTATCTAGTTTATTTCCTAAGGTGATCATGGTAAAAGAAAAATAACTTGTATATTTTAAAATATTTATAGCAGCTCTCTTTGGGATGGCAAAAGAAAACTGGAAATTGAAGGAATGCCAGACAATTGAGTAATAGTTAAATAAATTGTGGCATATGATTGTGATTGACTACTACTGCACCATAACAAATTATAACTATGCTAATTTTGAAAAAGCATAGAAAGACCTACATGAAATTGTGGAGAGTGAAATGAAAAGAGTCAAGAGAACATTATATATGGTAACAGAAATATTGTTTGAAGAATGACTTCTTTATATGTCAAGCAACAAAAAACTGATAAATAGAAATAAACAAAACATAGTTTTATGTATACACATATCTTTTGCTTTCTCTAGCATGGGGAGGGCAAGTAGAGAGGGAAATACCTTAGAATTTTAATGTAACAAATTAATTTAAAAAAACTTTAAAGGGTATTGTTCAATTTATTCAGTCACATCTGACTCTTTTTGACTCCACTTGGAGTTGTCTTGGAAAGATACTAGAGTGGTTTGTTGTTTCTTCCTCCAGCTTATTTTACAGATAAAGAAACTGAGGCAAGAGGAGGTAAGTGACTTGTCCAGAGTTAAACAACTAGTAAGTGTCTAAAGCTGGATTTGAACTCAGGAAAATGAGTTTTCCTGATTCTAGGTCTAGTACTTTATCCATTGTGTTAAATTAAATGACTTTCTGGAACTACACTATTTTTCAGAATCTTCTCCACTGGGGGGAAATGTTTTCTTGGAATTCCAGTAAATGATCATGACTATAGAGCATCAGAGAAAAGGAGAAACATTTTATTCATTTATTTTTATGAAACTGCATAGGAAAATAGTAGATAGTCAAGTCAATAAACATTTATTAAGTACCAATTGCAAGTCAAGCACTTTGCTAGTATTCTAGGAAAGCAAATAAGAAAACGAAAGGATATTTGAAGTATTCTAAACTGTTTTTAGAACACAGTGATTGAACAGATTTGGGAAAGGTGTTGCCTCCTTTTGGTTTTGTATGGAAACATGCATGCCTGATTCCTTATTAAGTCTGGCAGTGGGAACCATTTAATTTTGAATTTTATAGAGCTAGAAAGCTTGATAAGGAGGTGTGCTCTAAACTTTACACTGTTTAATTAGTCTCTTGGGACTACTTGCTTAGAAAATATCTCTTGTTTCCAGAAGGATCACAGTGCCATTCTTACAGGTAAAGAGATAGTGGAAGGCCCAGTGCTGTTAAACATTTTCCTTAAGTTGTTCGACACTTTGAGAGCTGAGCTCTCCAGGGCCTTCAAGATGAACTCAGTAGAATCACACTTGATTTACAGTAACAGGAGCTGAAAGTCATTTGTAATCTGTTGATTACTTCAATTGATCTTTGTTCTTTCTTGTGTCACTGCAGTACAATATCACTCCTATTGACAGTGGTGGGAATTATGTTCACCTATTGACGGATGAATAGAAAGAAGTTGGTTGAGGGGTGATGTGACAGCAGTTGTAATGGGTTTCTTTGAACAAGGTATCAGATGAAACAAAAAAGTATATAATATTGTAGGTATTATTTGAAACCTGCCAAAAATAAAATTTTCATTTTGTCCTTTATTGATTTTTTAGTTTACTTACCCAGTAAACAACTAAATAATTTTCTCTAGATATACTCTGTTACTTTAGACTAACTGGTATCTTTCTAACTCCCTATAAAGTAGTATATCAGTCATCTTTTAGCTATCTGAGTTCCTGGGGATCATTTGCGATACTTCTAGCCTACGCAGCGCAGTAGAAATCAGAGGTAGAATTGAATCCAAGTCTTCCTCATTTTTGAGACTACCTCTCTAGCCACTAAATCATGTTGCCACTTTTTCCTTCCTGGCATATAGTAGGCACAAAATAAAGGTAAATTGAAGGAAGCAAATGTAACAATAGACTTGAATCCAGGACTTCAATCCCCAGAAATCCTTGCACCACTTCCCCAGAATGCTTTGTAATATCACTGAATTCTCACCTGGGCCTAGAGCGAGATGGGGTATTTAACCTGGTTATGAATAGGCTCTGGCTCTTTTTACTTCCGCTTCAGAGCACACATGGCTCTCCACCTAGCAGGAAAGATGTGAGTGGTCATGAATAGGCTCTCTGGGCCTAGACATGTGCTTTTCTTACTTGTGTTTTCTTTATATTCTAATCTTCAATAAACCTCATAAAAATATAATACTCCTTGCAGAGAGAAACTTTCTACCTGCCTCAGCTTCCCCAAATTTTAATCTTAACACAAAGAAGGAAGGAAGGAACAAAGCAAGTGGTATATCGCAGCAACAAATGAGCTTAACATCATGAGCAATAATCAATCATAATCAATATAGTAACATATCAAATGTTATTTCCTTCATTAATTCCTATATCCATTGGGGATAGTTCAGCAGCACTTAAAGTAATTGGCAAAGAGACAACTAAAATGCTTGGAATGCAGAAGTTTCCCTGAAACATCATCTTATGAAAGGACTTGGAAATGATTGTCTTCCAAATGATTCCAGACTGACAAAATTATTCTGAATCACAAGTTATTTGGCACTGAGATCCATGTATGCCTAGAGTTAAGAATTTTCCATCACAAAGATCTCTGCTTTATGAAGATAAAGATAAAACGAATACTTGGGCTCCTCTTCTCAATCTAATCTTGTCGAATTGTACATATTGACATACATCTTGGTATGTACAAAGAAATGTATAGAATACTGGTCTGAGAATATGGAATAATAATGACAATAAAAAGTAGTAATAGTAGTAATAGAAGCAGCAACAACAATAACTAGCATTTACATAATCTTTTTATGTTTGCAATATAATTTGTATGAAGTTATCTCTTTTCATATTATATATACTTACATATATATAAATCCTAGCAGGTAGATGCTATTATTTTCCCCATTTTACAGTTGTGGAAACTGAGGAAGATGGAGTCACACAGCTAGCATCTGAAGCACAATTTGTGACATGGGTTTAAACCCTGCTTTCACTATCACTAATAGTTCAGGGTAACCATGAATTTCAATTTTTTCATTTATAAAATAATATCTATAGTTCCTAGCTCTCGGAATTGTACTGAAGCACTAATGAGATCATGCACATAAAATGGTTTGCAAACTTAAGTTATCAGGCTGTCACCCGTGCTTGGAGATGAACTCCCACCTAAGTTCTGCTTCACTGAATCCCTAGTTTCCTTTTATTCTCAGCTCAAGTACCATAGGGAATGTAAACTGATCCTCAGTTGCTAGTGCCTGCCTCTAGAAACTGCTTTGTATTTAATTTTCTGTGTCTTTGTTGTTTTCAGAAATAGGATATAAATTCCTTGAGGGCAGTGACTATTCTATTTTTGATTTTGTTTTCCATGAAAACCTGGTCCAATTTTCTTTCTTTCTTTTTCTTTCTTTCTTTCTTTCTTTCTTTCTTTCTTTCTTTCTTTCTTTCTTTCTTTCTTTCTTTCTTTCTTTCTTTCTTTCTTTCTTTCTTTCTTTCTTTCTTTCTTTCTTTCTTTCTTTCTTTCTTTCTTTCTTTCTTTCTTTCTTTCTTTCTTTCTTCCTTCCTTCCTTCCTTCCTTTCTTCCTTCCTTTCTTCCTTCCTTTCTTTCTTCCTTTCTTTCTTCCTTTCTTTCTTTCTTTCTTTCTTTCTTTCTTTCTTTCTTTCTTTCTTTCTTTCTTTCTTTCTTTCTTTCTTTCTTTCTTTCTTTCTTTCTTTCTTTCTTTCTTTCTTTCTTTCTTTCTTTCTTTCTTTCTTTCTTTCTTCCTTCCTTTCTTCCTTCCTTTCTTTCTTCCTTTCCTTTACTTCCTCTATCGCTGAAGATCATCTGCTATTCAGAAATCTATATGGTTAGAGAAATGTATAGAGCACAGAGATTTTAAGTGATTTATTCACAGTCGCACAATATAAATCAGAGGTAGAATCTGAACTCATCTTCCTCATATTTGACACAACTTTTCTAGCCACTAAACCATGTTGCCACTTCTTCCTGCTTGGCACATGTAGGCACAAAATAAAGGCATATTGAAGGAAGGAAGAAAAGGAAGAAGAAAGGACAAAAAAAGGAAGTCAGAAGAATTATCATTATCCTATTTCTCTCCTCTAATAATCATATACTTTTTATTTTAAATTGTCATGATAATTTAAATCAAGATTTTGGTTCTTTGAGGGTTGGTTCCTAGTAATGACAGGAAAGGAATTCATATCTTTGAGGTGATGAATACAGTTCTAATTAATGTACATTTTAGTATCCCATTCTTAAGGACTGTGCTTAGTACCTCATATCTAGGACCCGTCCTGGTAATTATACTGTGAAGTCAATCAGTCCCTGACTTAGAGACATGTTCAATGATCCAAGTCCTTATTAAATTCCTCTTTCCTTCAATACTACCCAGCACAAATTATGCAACCTTTCCTCTTGGTGATAAATCCCCCCATTCTAAATGAAGTCGATTGAAATCTCAATTTTCACAGTGCCTTACATCTGCTGTGGCCCATAACCCAGACCAGACATAGATGATCATTCTAATAATGGATTTCCTTGGGTCAAAGATAGGATGGTCATATTTGTAGGAATTCTGTTAACAAAGTAGAAGCATTGTCAACAGGTTTGAGTGAATTTTGTTGAACTGGTTAACTCTATTTGGAAGTTCCATTAATCCTACACAGGACATTCTTCTTGGTGTGTTATCTTCGGCAAATATCTGTTTTCATTCCTCCTAAATGATCTTAATGATATCAGAGGAACTCTCATCTCTTTTGGGAAGTAGATGCCTGAAATTCAGTCCACCACTTTTACATTTTAATAGTTACTCTAATTTGAAAAAAATATGCAGAATCTTTTATGTTTTGATGAAATTGTATTTTGAATGAAGGTGTTTTATTATAAAAAGGAATCTATTTTTGCTAGAAAAAAGCAAATAGCAAATATTATAAAAAGAACCAGCAACATTTTCTTTCTATCCAAGAAAGACTAGTATACTGATTGAATAAATTTTAAAAATATATACAGGGCTTTGGAAGTAAACAAAATTTTCTTTTACTTAGTTGTGCATGTATGTAATTTTAATGTACTTTACCCAAATATTCATAGGCAGTTATATACTTTATATGTATTTCATATGTACCTTATATGGCTCTAATTTTAGTGGCTGAACTATCACTAGCATGTTAAAAGAATTTTGTTATAAAGTAAATAAGACATTGTATTGTAACCAAAGACTAGACTGACTCAATGGCAAAAATAATACTTCCTTTTGAAAAGAAATTGCCCAGTACACATAGGCATATCCATTGTTTTTTTTTTTTAACTTCCTAAATGTTTTATAAAAACAATTGTTTCTGACATGTATATTTGACTCCATTGAGGATGCTGGACTTAGAGTTAGGCTGTAAATTGTAGAGACATGCAATCTGCTTTATTACATGTTAAAACCTCATCTATCAGGGACAGATCGATGACCCAGTACATTGAGAGCCAGACCTACAGATGGAAGATCCTGGGTTCAAATCTGACCTAAAATACTTCCTAAGTGGTGTGACCCTGGCCAACTCACTTAACCCCTGTTGCCTAACCTTTACTACTCTTCTGCCTCAGAACCAATATATAGAATTGATTCTAAGATGAAAGGTAAGAATTTATAAATAAAAGTAAAAAAATTTTAAAGCTCATCTATTCATGTATCATATAATATTATTTTGTTGTAGAATAATTATTGAAAACAAAAAAATCAATAGGAAGACAATAATTCATGGGATCAAAGAAAGTTAGTCTTTCTTTTACTGAGGCCAAATTTCTCTAAGCTCAAATAAACCTGGTAAGCAAATTAAAGTCAATGGACCAGAGCCATTCTTCAGTTTTCAGACATTACTTGGGAAAGCTGGGTGGTTACAAACAGGGATAGAAATCTGTAAAATAATGGGTTTTAACTAAATGGTCTGCAAGAACTCATGGAGCCTCTTTTACTAAGTATTAATTCTTTTTTTCTATAATTTTATTGAATCATTCTCAATCCCCCATTCCCACTCATTCTTTTCTCTACCACTCATTTCTTTCTTTAACCCTTCTAGGAATTCTTGCTGGTCTTGCATTCAATTAGTATTTTTCTTTAAGGCTTTGTTAATAGCTGTTTTCACATCATTTTCTTTTTCTAAATCTTGTTCTTCCCTGCCACCATAGTTGATTTTTATGCTCAAGTCTGTTTTGTTGGTGCTGTTTTATCATTTTCTCAGTCTATTTCTTCACTTTGTTTCTTATGTTAAAGTTGGATTCTGCTTACCTAATGCTGGGGAAACATTGTCCCAGGCTTTAGGCTTTTTTATGTTGCTCTTTTTAGAGCTACTTCGGGGGATCTGCAGGTTATTGGTGCTTCCAAGTTGATGTTATCCTGGGAGAGGTGTGGTCTCCATTCTCCTTCTCTGCTCTCTAGTCTTTATCAAGTAAGGAACAAACACTGGTGATCCTCTTATTCCTGGATAAGGAGGAAGCAGTATTTTAAAATTGTTTGGAGAGGAATAAAATTGCTTGGAGAGAGAGTTCAGCTGGGTCCTTTGGCTCTAACTCTCCATTAAACAGATTTAGGAAACTTCTCACCTCGTGGGTTCTCCCCCTTTCATTCATGTACCTTTGGTTGCACTGCTAAGTGGTCTTAGTCTCCTAGTATTGGGTAATGCATACAATATTATTGGAAGCTAAGTCCTTCCTGGGAAAACTTCTTGCAGGAGAGGACTGTCCCCAGCTAGTTACACTGCCCTATTCTTCCCTCCTTACTCCATTCTTGTGGCTGATCAGAATCAGTGACTTCCATTTGTTTTTTTGTTTTTTAAACCCTTACCTTCCATCTTAGAATCAATACTGAGTACTGGTTTCAAGGCAGAAAAGCGTTAAGAGCTAGGCAATGGGGGTTAAGTGACTTGTCCAGGGTCACAGAGCTAGGAAGAATATGAGGCCAGATTTGGACCTAGGACCAGTCTCTAGACTGGCTCTCAATTCACTGAACCACCCAGCTGCCCCAACTTCCATTTCTTATAGAGTGATAGAGCTGGGATAGAAGGTAAGGGTTGAGAAATCATCAGTGCTTTGTTTCATATTGATCCTCAGACATAAGTATTTGAGCTTGCTTGTGTTCATGGTGGCAGACTCACACAATCAATTAGGAGTAGGAACATTAAATTAGTATACTAAATACTAAAATTCTTCATAATAAATTCATGGGATTTTTTATGTGCAAAGTTGGAAGAGTGTAGGGATTCTGCATTCTCCTTTTGTAGATTCAGGCATAATTATTCTATATGTAATTGATGTTATTAGAATGTAAAGAATTTGAGAAATTAAAAATAAATAAATAAATAGAACTTATTACTGATTTAACATGAGAAGTAAGGTAGAGTCAAATGTTACAAACTAGGGAAAGTGGGTGAATTGTAATGCCACTGACAGAAATAGTAAAAGAGGAAGTACAGGTTTTAGAAAAAAGATAATAAGTTCAATTTTGGAGATAATAAATTTGAAGTTCTAGTGCAATATGGGGTAGGAACTCTCCCGAGGCAAATGGATATTTGAATCTTGAGATAAAGGCTAGAGTTAGAAATGAAAGAGGAGGTAATTGAAAACAAAGTAGTACATGAAATTTCTGAGGACAGGACAGAGAGAGAAAAGATGATTCTTTTTCAACACCCATATTTAAAGGTCAGAAAGAAGATGATGATGATCCTGTGAAAGAACCATTGAGGTTAGGCAAATGAGGTGAAAAGTACGACTCTGATCCTACCATGATTTTCTTTAACCATGCCTTTGCAATGGTTGTCCATCATTCCTGGAATATTGTTCACCTTTACCTCTTTCCTATACTGCTTGGATTTCCTGGTAGCTTTCAGGATGTTGTTCAATTATTGCCTTTTCAATAGGATCTTTCCAGGTTCTTCTATCTGCTCATGCCTTCCCATCCAAGGCTACCTTCCTTTTACTTTGTAAGTATCCTGTACACACATAACCAATTGGATGTAGGAAGTGAAGGAAATAGAAAAAGTGGTAATGACACTTAGATTTTTAGCCTCAGTATCTGGGAAGATTGTTGTAAAATCAACAGAAATCAGGAAACTATCAGTAAAGGTAGCTTTTGTAACAAGATAAGTTCTACTCTTGACATGCTCAACTAAAAGTGTTAATAGTGCATCCAGAGTGATATTAATGAATAAATGAATGCATGAAAAAAATTAAATCCCTGCTATATACTGAGAAATGTGGTAAGCTGGGTAGACAAAAATGGAAATACTTCCTTTTCCTAAGGAATTCATACTCTTAATTGGAGGAGACCACACAGAGGTTGACACAGAGGAGATAACACAATAGATCAGATGCAAGGCAGATAAAGAGACCCTTGGGTTCTCTAAATGCTTTCCTAGATCAATTGACAATTCTCAGGGGCCTGGAAAGCATAGTGACAGGGAAGCTGGCAAAACTTCATTCTCCTCTATTTCACTGGTGGCTTGTAGTTGGTGACTTCCAACACATTCAAGTGGAATGAACAGCCATTTTGCCATTTTTAGCCAATGACATTATGAGTCTCAGTGGACTGGATCAAGGGAGGGCAAAGAAAAGGCATAGAATAAAAGTGACATTATATATATATATATATATATATATATATATATATATATATATATGTCATACAGGACAATTTGGAAGTAATCTCTGAGGGAAAGGACTGATATGAAAGGACATATGGAAATATTAACCTTAATTCTACCAGCAATTCAATTCTCTAAAATCTTTGAACACTTTCAGTTTTCAAACATGCCATTAAGATTGTTGTGTCAATCAAAATTAGACTTGATTGAGATTTGAATGTAAGAAATAATTTTTCACAGACTTTTCTGTTGTTTTTTTTTTCAGAAATAAATCATGAGGGGGACATTTTCTCCATGTTCTTCCTCTTTTGAAATAGAACAAACATAAGAAGGAGAAGGATAAATAATAGTTGTTGGAAGGTCAGGGTATGAATCTCAGAAGATTTCATTTATAATATTGTTATGTTCCAATTGGCACTGGGAGAAAAGATTAATTTACTATATCTTGACCTAACAGGGATCTGATACTCTCTTTTGCTCATCCCTAATGATCTGAACATGTAGCCAGTAAGTCACAAAAAAAGACTGACAAAACAATAAAGATTATTTATACTGTAATAGATGACCAGAATGGGGTCATGTACGTTTACTTTTGGCGAGAGAGAGAGAGAGAGAGAGAGAGAGAGAGAGAGAGAGAGAGAGAGAGAGAGAGAGAGAGAGAGAGAGAGAGAGAGAGAGAGAGTGGTATGAAACAGTCAAAGAGATGGAGTAAGGGGAGAAATTGGTCTTCTCCTCTCTTCCCCTAGGAAAGATGGCACAAGTTGTCTTTTAGAAGGATAAAATATGGTCCTTTAGAGGCTGGGTTTAGTAGAGAGGTTAAAGACTGAAGCTGCTCCCCCCCTTGAGGAGAAAAGTATAGTTCTCCCCTCAAGCTTCACTTCCCCTCCTGTATTGTTTATGAGGCATGCAGACTTGATCTAAGAGAATAACTCTTTTATTCTAAGGGACACACAAGACAGGGAGAGTGGGGTTGCTGGGTAAGGAGTGTGGGAACTGGGAAATCCCTATGAACTAACAGCTGACCCCACCCTCCCCAAATCCTGAGGGTTCAGGCTATCTGTGACTTGAAGTTCAAAGGACAAATTTTAGGGAATAGAGAGAATCCTTCTTTGGGTGAATGGCTTTCTAACAAAGTCCCATCCACTCCTTTATCTTCAGCTGGATCCAAGGGGTTTTGGGTTTACTGAGAGGTGATCAATGCTCAGGAAGGTCTTCTGTCTCAGAGGTTTCTCTCAGACCAGCCTCTCCAGGAGAGCTCCCAAAGAGAAGTGAGTTGATCTGGCAGTTTCTCCTCAGCTCTCCTATGTTCCTTCTTGGGATCCTCCATCTTCTTTGCCCTTCCCCCACTTGGGTTGCTCTTTTCCATGCTGGATCTGACTTTCTCTCTTACAATATGCATATAAATATATGCTCATAAATACACATAATTTTAATTTTAAGTGCATGTTGATTTTATAAAGATGACCTAAGTTCTCTTCTTCCATGTGTACTCCCAGGTTAACTACCACAGGTTAGAGAAGTGCTGTAGGTCAGCATCTGTGCCAAACCATAGCCCATTTTAATAGTTAACCAGAATATGCATTGGTTTAAAAAAATAAGACATTTAACAAAATACTATAACCAATAAACTTAGAGTTAAGGATAACTCTTCCCTAAATATTGTTTATAGTTTTATATGTGCCAATCAGTCAACTTTTATTTATTGAAGATCTATTCTATTCCAGGCACTATATTAAAAACTGAGGATACACAAAGATAATGAAAAAGCAGAAGGAAACTACTTGTACAACAATATTTATAGCAGCTCTTTTTGTAGTGGCAAAGAATTACAAATTGAGGAGATAGCCATCAGTTGGGGAATGGCTCAACAAATCATGGTACATTTTGGTGATGGAATACTATTGCACTAAAGAGATAAGCGAAATGGTTTCAGAAAAGACTGGAAAGATCTGTATGAACTGATGCAGAGTAAAATAATACTCTGGGAGCAGAACTGTACATTATACAGTACATTGTACATAGTAATAGTAATGTTGTATAATAATCAGCTGTGGAAACTTGGCTACTCTCAGCAATGCAATAATCTGGGAGAATTCTGAGGGACTTTTGACAGGAAATTCATTCTGCACTCAGAGAAAGAACTGTGGGAGTTGGATAGATGCAAATCAAAGCACAAAGATCAAATCTTTCACATTAATGTATTTATAGTTTTAGTTTGTGGTTTGGGTTTTGTATGAGTGTCCTCCCTCCCTCTCACCCTCCCTCCCTTCCCTCCTCACCATTCCCTTCCCCTCCCCTCTCCTGTCCTCCCCTGCTCTCCTTTTCCTTGCTCTCCTTTCCTTTCCTTCTTTCTTCTTCCTTCCTTCCTTCCTTCCTCCCTTCCCTCTTTTTTGAACTGCTCTGTTTAGCACATGGTAAATAAATTGAATTGCTTAGAAACATTCTTTGCTGGTGCCAGTGTTGCCTTTCTAGGAGTCAAATGTAGTCACAACTGTGTAATAATTTGTGAATTATTTCAGTCATCTAGTAACATTTCACTATGAGCTAATGTGGGACATAAGGAAATGTGAACAGAAATGGTGAATAAAAAAAGCAACAACTATGGCTTTAAAATGCCCCTGTTTCCATAGCAATCTGTAGTAATTATTTTATTTCCCATTAAGCATTTAAATTCCTGTTTAGTTAAAGAATGTTCTGATTTTATGTATGCTCCCAGTTATGAGAGAAATAAGCAAACTATTTTTTAATATTGGTGAAAACATTTTCATGTGATCATTAAGCCCATCTTGGTCACTTGATTAAATAACTTTCTGAAATGAACCATATAAAATTTATTTTAATCATTGCTTGGAGTTTCTGAATTATAAGATAAAACACAAAATAAAAATACAGAGAAATATTTGTTGTTAGAATTATGTTGTATTAAAGGTGCAACAGATTCTGTAGAGTAAATAACATGATGATGTCTCAAAATAAAATGGAAGAAATGGAAAATGCTAAATGATTGTTGTAACATAAAAAGGTAATTATTATTTTAACTCTGTTGATGTCAGTCAGTAAACAAGCATTTATTAAATGCCTCCTAGTTGTCAGTTACTGTTTTAAATGTACAAAGAAAGGAAGAAAATGTTCCTTCTCTTCAGGAGGTTATTATAGTTCAATGTTAATGGCTAATCATATTAATTTTTTTTGTTTTTCACATCAAGCAAATAAATTAAATGTATGATTTCTCGGATATATAAATGATATGTCAAATTAAAAGCAGAATTGTGTATTGTATTTGGAGTTGTGAATGTGGGATCAAATCCCACCTCTTTTGCAAGTTGCTTAATTTTTCCAGGTCTCAGTAAAATGTGAAAGTAAGACTAGATGACTCTTAAAGACAAATTCAGTTCTAAATCTCTGATCTGTATATGTGAAAGAACTAAATTTCTACTAAAGAGTTTTGAACCACATTAAGTGCTTTACAAATATAGACTATATGTAGGCACGATAGACTTTTTTTTTATGACCCAAACCTTTCATTTCATTAGTGTGGGGATCTCCTAGATAAGAAATTCTTTTTTGCCAATGCAGTTAGATAATTCCCCTGCAAATTATTATTCTAGGGAGTGTCCTGAGCCCTTGTGAAATTTAATGGCTGGCCCATCATTGCAATGATTATATATGCCAGAAGAACTGAAACAGAAGTTGTCCTTCTAAACACTAAATTTTTATAGATTGCATCATGTTACTTATATCAATATATTTAGCTACATTTTTTAAAGCTTCCATCTTAGAATCAATATTGTGTATTGATTCCAAGGCAAAAGAGTGGTAATGGCTAAGCAGTAGGATTTAAGTGATTTGCCCAGGGTCACACAGCTAGAAAGTGGCTAGGGTCAGATTTGAATACAGGACCCCCCACCTCTAGACCTGGTTCTCAATCCTCTGAGCCACCTAGCTGCACCCTTAGCTATATATTTTGCTGAGACTCTTCCATAGATCCTTGATCTCAGTAATGTGGGTTCTCCTTTCACTAATGTGAATTACAGAATATCCATACTTCTGCATCATGTTCAGTTCTTTTCCATGTTCTCCCATCAATTTTTCCAAAGAGAATCTGCCCCATGTACTAGATATTTTCCTTACCCTACCTACCTACCAGTAACCCCTTGCTCAATGGTTTACCAACCTCTGTTTCCAATATGGTCTACTTTAGGTAACATTTCAAAGATGTCATCTTTAATAATGTGATAATTTTATTCCCAACATGACCTTCTCCACTGCCTTTTGGATCAATACTAATTTTCATCCCTCAGAGATTTTGGTTTTTTCATAATTTGCTGTAATCTATATACTATTTCAGGGTTGGAGACATTCACATTTGTGTTAAAATGATTTTTTTTACATATTCCATGACTACAACAATGTAAGTGCAAAGAATATCCACAAAACAATTGTAGGTAAACATTGCAAAACTTCAAAGAACAAGCAAGGCCTCAAATAAAAGAAATGAGGATATATTCTCAACCCAATATTCTGCAATAGGAGATCTATCCATATACTTCAGATATTTTTCAATTTATTGTTCTTTTTATATTTTAAAATGTCCATTCCATTTTGTTTAATATTCTTTGTTACATGCACTCTAACAAAATGAAGGGAAGAAGAAAGAATAAAGGAGGAAATTTAGTAAAAATAAATTTTATTTATTATATTAAAACAAGAAATGTTTATATTTGGATGCATGCACATGTGCATTAGAATAGCATAGGATCATTGAAAATACTTTACTATTCCCCAGAGCAATCCAGTCTGCTCTCCAGTTTATTTTTCTTCTGTAGCTGTTGTCCTGCTGAACTGACTCAATGAGTTGCCCACCCAAATGTATGTCATACATAATTTTATTTCTTCACACCTTTGTGGATTACTATTTACAGATAAAAAGCAAGTGCATAAAGAAGGCATATTATTATCAAATATCTTGAATGACTGGTGGCCCACTAGTATTTCAGACTATTTTCAAAAGAACTGGAAAAACTACTGAAATAAATTAATAGCTCTGCCTCCCACAAAAGATATTCCAGAATATATTAACAACCACCAACTCATATATTTAACCCAATTTCTGATTATCTCAATTAAAACCTTATATAATTGGTTTATATATATATATATATATACATATATATATACATATATATGGTATCCTAATTGAAAATATGAGTACTTTGCAAATAATTGCCAACATTTAATTACATCTTTACAGATAACACACTTGGTTAAAGAAGTAAGAAAATACAAAATTTTGCTCTGTTTATTATTTGCTGGTTACAAAAACATTTGAAGTAAAGCTATTCCCCCACACACACTTTTATTTGATTTTGGCAACATTCTGAAAAATGTTTAAAGATTCTTATCTGATGAAGTCTTCCATGCACACATTATAAGCACATAAGGTTCCTTGAGAAAATAACCACAAAGATACTTTTGTTTCTTGGTCTCTCAAATATTAATATTTTATCTTTTATATTACTTTAAAAAATTAACAAGCTTTTTTTCCCTCCCTTCATCTCTCTTTAACCTACTAGGAAAAAAAAGAGAACAATAACCTTGTAACATATACATACAGTGAAGTAAAAAATTCTTCCACTGGCCATATCCAAAAACCTTTTATTTTATTTTGCATTATTTCTTTCCATCAGTAATAGGTAACATTCTTTATCATTAAGCTTTTGGAACTATGACTGCTCATTCCATTAATTAGAGTTTTAAGTCATTCAAATTGTCTTTATAGTGTTTTAGTTATGATATAAAGTCTTCAATTGGTTCTGCTTACTTCACTTTTCATCAGTTCAAGTCTTTCCAGGCTTCTCTGAAAGCATCCTTTTATCATTTCTTATGATATAATAGCATTTTGTTATGTTCATATACTGCAATTTGTTCAACTACTCCCCAGTTGCTAAGTGCTCTCTCAGTTTTCAGTTCTTTGCTACTACAAAAAGAGTGGCTATAAATATTTAGTACAGATGGGTCCTTTCCCCCTTGCTTTGTTTGGTTTACAAGTACAGTAGTGGTATTTCTAGATCAGAGAGTAGGCACAGTTTAATTACTATGGGGAAATATTCATAATTTTTATTTTCCCTCCAATTGTTGGACCAACTCATCCCACCACTAAATGTGAATGAATGGGCTTCCTCACCCTCCACAGTCCCTCTAGCACTTATCATTTTTATTTTTTATCAACTTTGCCAATTCAATTAGTATAAAATGGAATTTTTGATTGCCAGTGTCAGAGATGTATATTCACCAAAGGCTTTCTGTAGCACCATGTGAGGAGTCCAAATGGAAGAGAAAATTTTTATTATAGTTAAGGTCTTCCAGATACTAACTGGTTGTGTATGCCATTATGTAATATATATATATATGAATATATAAAACAAATTCATGCATTTATTTCCTATACATACATGTCTAGTGTAATGAAAGAATCCTGGAAGGGGAATCATAAGATTTGGATTATAACCTTGTATTCTTGCATTAACACATTTGGAAGATTATTTAACCTCTCTGAACCTCAGTTTTTATCTTTATTAAATGGAGATAAGTGTTTCCCAAACAAGAGACAGTATGGTTCAGTAAAAGTAGCACTCAAGTTGAAATTACAGGACCTTATTTTGAATACTGAGTTTGGCACTAAGTTTTGGAGTATCCACAAATATGCAGCTTTTGGTCCATGGTCCTTTCCATGGAGTTATGAAGAGTCAGGCTTAATAGCAACAGCAAATCAACAAACCATTAATATCCCTGGGCTCAGTTTATTCATTTGTAGAATGTGAACATTGCAGACATGTTTTAAGATCCATCCTAGTTCTAAATTAATATTCACCCCATAGAATGCTATAAGAATCAAATGAAATTATGAGTTTAGGATTGCTATATAACTGGAAGACATAATTTTCTAATTTATAACCAATAAAGTACATTAATGAAATTTATAAATAATCCCCATGTCTAATTTTCGCCCATGGCTTCAATCTTCTGTTGGGTTATATTCAGAAGACTGAAAATTCATAATAACCCTATTAGGTAAATTCTATTATTAAAATTCTTTTACAAATGGGGAAATAGGAGTTCTGAGAAGTTAAATATTTTCCTAGGACACTGAAACTAATAAATTTATGAGGGAAAATTCAAATTCAGGCCCTCTTGACACCTTGCATATTGGGAGATATGCAAGATATGCAAAATGGGAGAAAGGAAAAATAAGTGTTTGAATGTAGGAAGCCATAGGACTTTGTTTCTTTCCTTTTCATTTTCCAGACTTTTCTCCAAGTCCATTTCTCCAAGTCCATTTTCTCCAACTTAGCCAAAATCACAGGAAGTTATTCCAAACTCTTCTGGTAAGTAAAAATCTATATTCAACTCTAATCTCCTTTCTTGATTCTCAATGTGAAATATTACACAAAGCATCCTTTTTCCTTTGACTCTCACTACAGGCAATGAACAATGATTAAGAAGTCACAAAATTGATCCATTTGCTCTCCCTTTCCTTTCTCTTCTCACCCCTACCCTTAGGTATATGTGCTAATGAGCCAAGGGGAAGGCAGACAGCAAGAGCAGAAAGAGGAGAAGCCAAGTGGATGATCAGTTCCTGAGTATTTGAGGACTGGCAGGATATGTTAGGAGTTTAATTACTTGCAATATTAACAGTTAGCTTCTATCTCTTTGTTGAATAACATTTATAGGTATTATTCTTTGTTCTGCATATGAGAAAATAAAAATAGAAAGGTTGCCTGTATTGCCTGAATCCAAAGACAGGAAAGTTAATTTAGTTTCTGATAAAGTGTTCAATCTGTGGCCCACTAAGTTCACTGAACTTTAAAAGGCTACTGTCAACCAAAAATGCTCATTTATATTATAACATAATATCTGTTATTACCTTACATTATATTATATATTATTCATATATACTGAGTATTATATAATTATATATATCATATATATATTAAATAGTTGACATCTATCCTTCATGAAGAAAGTCTTTGTAAAAGATTTATTCTCTTTTATCCCACATGATTATTCTTTTCTGAAATGCACCTTAGTTCATCTCTAAAAAAAACACCTTTCTTTTTTTCAAGATTTTATCAAAGATGTACCATTTTCATGAATTTTTTTTCTGTACTGCTCCATTTGGTTCCATTCTTTTATTTGATGCAATAGCTTCTTTCCTGCCCACTTTTGCCCAATTTTCTGGTGTTTGGATATTTGAAGTTTACTATCTTTTTTTGGCAAGGTGGAAATTGTATATTTAACTCCTGAAGGCTTTTCCTCAGCAAAAGCATCAAATCCTCCTAATCCCCACCCCAACAAAATCAAGTTAAAAATGAAAGGTAACTGGGCTGGATTCCAAACATGCACAGTGGGGAGTCTCAATTAGTTCATGGCCTTAAGTTATGTTTTTAAGATTAACTATCAGTTTCTTTCCAAATTAGTCATATCAGTCACTTTCAGCCTCTGTTGACCAGAGGACAGAACATTGGACAAGAATTTAAAATTCATTTGGTACAGCTTCCTGCCTTCAGGCAGAAGTGCTTCTAATCCATATTTGTCAGATGGATATCAATCTAATTTTTTTCAAAGAAGCATCTTCAACTATTAGTAATATGGACTAGTGCTTATTAAAAACCCACTTGTCAAAAGGCTATTTTTGTTGGGGATTAAAATATAAATACAAGTAAAACCTTTGTCATTTATTTCTCTTATTTTATGTTTAGAAAAAAAAAAAGTAGGTTATGTAGTTGACTTAGTTGTCTCCAAAAAAGGAAGTGGAAATTTACTAACGTCATTATTAAAAAGGGACATTTTTCCTTTTAACATTACAACAATTTTTTTTTTGCATCTATCCTTCCCCTTGCCAGCCCCTTAAGACTCTGAGTGAACCTTCCCTTTTACCAAAAGGAAAAAAAAAAAAGCTAAAAAAACCCCAAACCAAACCAGAAGAGTAACTTGGTCAGATAACATCCTATGTCCACAATCCACCACCTCTGAAATGAAAAGAAAAAGATATCTTTCCAAAAGCTTTCTTTCTTAGGACCTTTGAAAATGTGAAAGATTTTTTTTCACTACTGTAGCCTTTTAGAACTGAATCAGTGGCTTCTCATCCTTCAGTGAGTCCTGTTAAAGTGGGAGTCCAGTTACAATGAAAAATCTCTCGTTCATGCTCAATTTGTTGCAGACAGAGTTAACATCAAGGGGAAGCATAATTGCTTCTAAAAATTTTGGGAAACAACCTTGCCATGGTCATTTAACATAGGCCAGAAAACCTGACACTTTCTGAAATGATCCATCCTTACAATTGTGCGAAAGTTATTTTTCATAGAGCCAGAGCCCAGGATAGTAGCTAATTCTGGATTCTAACTGTCCTCTTCATTACTTACACCATTCTACAGTTAAACTTCTGGGCAATGAAGCCATTTTGATGTGGATCATTTTGCAAACTCAAAATGCGTACACTATTAGATTTTTTAAAAATGAACCTACATAGTTAGCCAAAGGTTTTATTCTTTTACTTTCACAAAATGTATAAGACTTACCTTATGAATATTTTGTGTTGTATCATTAGCTATTCTTATCTTGGCTAATTTTTTAAAAGCCTTTTACATTTTAGATTTCCTTAGAATATATAAGTAGAATATACATTCTTTTATATAAAATTTTGTGCTTCTCAGAAATACAAAAATCCATTTATTTGACCTTGATAATGAAAAGGGGTTGATTCATTTCAGGTTAATGAGCCAATTATTCTCATGAAGAACATCAGTCATGAAAGCAGATATTTCTCCCCTTTTACTATTGCACATTAATTAGTACTGTCTATGCATCTGTAAGCCTGAGGCTGCTTGATAAAACATGCAACAAGGTAAGAATTCCCTGTTACTCCTTTACCTGCTACCTTTGCCCATATCTAGTTGTCTTCTATTTTTGAAACTATGCATTTTTTTCTCCTTTCTCCTTGGAATCAGAAACTATGGATAGCCCTAGATCTGTCCATCCAACAAATTTTGAAGCATGTTTACATTACTTATCTTCCCAATCTATCCTTGATTTCTCTTAGTTTTAATTTTTTCCAGATTACATATTAATACAATTTTCATTAATCATTTTCTGACATTTTTCAGTGTTCTCTCCCTCCCTCCTGTCCTTTCCTCTTTCTCCTCCCCCAAATAGCAGGTAATATAAGTTGTAAATGTGTTAGTATCCAATATGTTAATCATAATTTAAAAGAAGACATATCACACTAGAAGAAATTCATCAGGGAAATAAAGTGAAGAATTATATGCTTCAATCTTCATTCAGACTCTATCAGCTCCTTCTATTATGCTATTATGTTGGATAGCCTTTTCTATCATGAATCCCTTGGAATTTTCTTGGATCCGTGAATTGCTGATAATAGTTGTCATTCACAGTTGGTCATCATACTTCAGTGCTATTACTGTGTACAACATTATCTTGGTTCCACTCATTGCACTTTGTATCACTTCACATAAGTCTTTCCAGGTTTCTTTTTCTTTCTTTCTTTTTTTTTTTTGTGATTATCTTGTTTGCCATATCTTATGGCACAATAGTATTCCATTTCAATCACATGCCACAATTTATTCAGCCATTCTCCAATCTGGTGGACATCCCTTGAGCTTCCAGTTCTTTGTATCACAAATAGAGCTGCTATAAATATACACAATGGGTTCTTTCCCCCTTTCTTTGATCTCTTTGTGATAGAGGCGGATCAAAGGGTAGGCACAGCTTTATGGTCCTTATCCTGGACTTCTCTCATAATCCCTAATGACTAAACATGCTCAGCCCTACTTGAATCTGATGATGAACTAATTATTCAACATTGATTATTGAGGTTCTATTCAACGGGCTTCATGAAGCATGAGCAGAATCTTGACAGCACAGTGAAGAAGCACAGTGACTATGGTTAAAGTCATGCTTGAAGGCGAGAAGACTCAAAACCTCCCTAAGAACCCTTTGTATCTATTCAAGTCTCTTGAGCTTTGTTTTCCCATCTTTAAAATAAGGGAATTGTACTCGGTGATCTCTAAGGTCCTTTGCAGCTCTAAATCTATGATTATATGTCAGAACTAAGTTGTAGGCTATGTTGACATGTTTGCTCAGCTTGTTCTCTGGACCTCCTTTGTCAGATACTCTGGCTCAGCTCCCTTGCTGCTCTTTTAGATGGACCTCTTGGCAAAAGATTGTCTCTAAACTCATTCTATTTGCAGATGTCTTCACCAGTCAGCAACAATTAATGGCAAGAGGAAAATTTTGAGTATGACTTGAGGTTTTAGTGTTTAAATGAGACTTCAGCAATCCTCTAGTTCAGTCCTCTCTTTTTACAGCTCAAAAGACAGAGGTTAGGAAATTAGCTCAAGGTAACACAGGCAATTGGTAGCAGAGTTCTATTTTTTAACCTGATCCCTTGATGCTATATGCAATGCCTTTTCCATTATTCCACACACTCTTAGTATTATAACTTAATGTATTTCCCCTTACAGATTGCCTTATTATTTATAGATTATATACCATATATATCTTATATGTTCCTAGATATATACATGCTGATTTCCTCATTAGAATGTACATTTCTTTAGAACAAGGACATTTTTTATTCTTTCTTTATTTCCCTAGAGCTTAGCACAGTCTCTAAAAAATAGCAAGAGATTAACCCATGCTTGCTGTTGATTAAAAGAGCAAATATATTTCACCCAAACTGAAGCAACAAGCTATATTATATATGTTATAAATGTAATGTGTGTTTTTGGTGTACAATTATGTATCTGTTTAATTAATATTATCTCACCTGTTCAAGACAGTATGATAAACCATATTCAATTCTACATTGGTCCAGAAATGTGATTTTGTTAATGAGGAAATTTTCTCAAATAGATGGAGATTGGAAACTGATATGTAAATTATAGGGTTAGAAACTTGCCTAATATATATCCACTGAATGAAGTATAAAAGGGAAAAAAGGAAAAGAAAGAAAGGAAGAGAGAAAGAAAGAAAGAAAGAAAGAAAGAAAGAAAGAAAGAAAGAAAGAAAGAAAGAAAGAAAGAAAGAAAGAAAGAAAGAAAGAAAGAAAGAAAGAAAGAAAGAAAGAAAGAAAGAAAGAAAGAAAGAAAGAAAGAAAGAAAGAAAGAGGAAGAGAGAAAAAAGAAAGAGAAAAAGGAAGAAAGAAAGAGAGAGACAAAGGAAGAGAAAATGGATGGGAGGGAGAGAGGAAAGGAAAGGAAGGGAGAGGGGGGAAAGAAGGGATATTAATTGGAATACTGAGAGATTATAATATGGGTAAGGGGCAGGATTGGAATACAAATATTCTGACTCCAACACTGAACATATATACTACATTATATTTAAAATGCATGCACACATGTATATTTGAATATTATTATGTGTGTGTGATACTTAGCATGAAAACAATACTAGACTTATTAGAATGTCATTATCAGAATAAGCAGAATGGGAATTCAAATGAATATTTTCTAAGGAAGCAATGAGGAACCCATGTGACCAAAAATCAAATGAGATTTGTTTGGGAAAAGAAACCAAACACAGACAGTTAACAAATGAAAGAGATCTTTTTCCCCAATTACTCATTGATAAATTAGATAATGAAGGTGTGTTTCTCAGCATGTCAAGTAAACTGAATCCACTCAGCAGGAAATTAAAAAAAAAAAAAGACTGAACATAATTAACATAATTCCAGATGCAATAGAGAGAAATTAGATTTACTAAGTTTCAGCTTTTTTTTCTTTAATGGCTTCATAGGATCACAGTATTAAGAGCTTGAAGGGATCTAAGTCTCAGTTTCCATTTTACAGATGAGAAAACCAAGGCTGAGAAAGATAAAGTGACCTATACAATAGCTTTTCCTCTTTGAAAATGTTTGAGTTTAGATAAACACACATGAATAGTATTATATATCTATACTGACATATCTGTTTTCTCTTGGTATAAACATTTCCAATTTCATTTTCTTAAGAGAGGTATTGTAAGAAGATTGAATTTTGAACTTAGTTGAAAATGTGTCATATATTCATGAAATGACAGTATTTTCTGAAAATTTCTTCAGTCAGAAAACAACTTCTGAATGATATAGAGTAATTTAGGTCAAAGACAATGTATTTTTTTTTTTTTGTGAGTAGGAGTCATAGTCCTACCATCCCACCCACATTACTTGAAATTTGTCAATTATTTTTTTTTGCATTAGTCAAGAATCTCCCATTTAGAGATTTGTTTAGGTTCAGAAATATCTCTTTTTAAATTCCTTAGAGAAAAGGGTTTGGCAACAGGGAGTGTGGCTTTTTGTCTGCTGGATATTAATCATTTATTCATACTTCAATGTAATTAGTTTAATCAGTCTAAATACTTATCCCAGCAAAAGTAGAATTACTTAGAGAACTAAGGTTCAGCTTTGGAAAGAGGGCACAGACTATAAGATATCCTCAAATAGAGGGTCTACAGGCATAGACAAAGCTCTTGAGTTTTATCATTGCCTCCTGGTTCCAGATTTGTTGGTCCATTCATTCTTCAGTTCCAACAGGAAAGGGGGAAACGAAAAAATTGAAAAATTCATATAACTTAACATAGTGAATAGTGTTACCTATATCCCTCAAGTATAAATTCAGTAAAATATAAGCTCTTTTGGGGTAAAGTCAAGATGGCAGAGTACAGGCAGCCACCCAGAATGTTTTCAACATTTCCTTCTAAACCACTTTAAAATAATAGTGGAAATAGGTGTTGACCAAAATTTGATTTTAATTGTGCATCAGCTATGGGAGGGGACTGGTAGAAGGGAGGGAAAGAACATGAATCTTGTAACCATAGAAAAATATTCTAAATTAATTAATTAAATAAAATTTTAAAAAAATGAAAAAATAATTTTAAAAAATCAAATTTTGAAATGGCAGCGCTAACAAAAGGTTAGAGTGAAACATTTTCCTTGCCTGAGACAAGTTAGGAGTTTGGTAGGAGAGGTCCATGGGATGGAGGCCAGTCTCGGGCTACCTGGCAAGAACAACAGCAGCAAAGAACCTTGGATGTGGCCGTGACACCCTATTCTTATGAAAAAAATGTTGAAATTACTATTGTTTAGAGAATGCAAATTAAAACAACTCTAAGATTTCACCTCAAATTGATCAGAAATGGCAAATGCTGGAGAAAGTGAGGGAAAATAGGTACCCTAATGAACTGTTGCTGGAATTGTGAGCTGTCCAACCATTCTGAAGAAGAATCTGGAATTATGCCCAAAGGACTCTAAAGCTGTGCATTTTTTTTTTGATCCAGAATTACCACTACTAGGTCTGTACTCCAAAAAAGATCAAAGAAAAAGGGAAAAGACCTATATTTAAATATATATATACATATATATAGGCAGTTCTTTTTTTAATTTGGAAAATTTAATTAATTAATTTAGAATATTTTCCCATGGTTATATGATTCATGTTCTTTCCCTCCCCTCCCTTAGCTGATACACAATTCCACTTCGTTTTACTTGTGTCATTTACCAAGACCTATTTCCATATTATTGATATTTGCACTGCTAGGGTGATCATTTAGAGGCTACATCCCCAATCATATCCCCATCAACCCATGTGATCAAGTAATTATTTTTCTTCTGTGTTTCTGCTCTCACAGTTCATTCTCTGGATGTGGATAGTGTTCTTTCTCATAAGTCTCTCAAAATTGTCCTGGATCTTTGTTGTCCTGGACAACAAAATTGTCCTTTGCTGCTAATAAAGAAGTCGATTAAGTTTGATTCTGCCACTGTCTATCAGTCTCTGCATATAAGGTTCTCCTGGTTGTGCTCCTTTCACTCTGCATCAATTCTTGGAGGTCTTTCCAGTTCATATGGAATTCTTCCAGTTCGTTATTCCCTTGGGCACAATAGTATTCCATCACCAACATATACCACAATTTGGTCAGTCATTCCCCAATTGAAGGGCATCCCCTCATTTTCCATTTTTTTGCCACCACAAACAGTGCAGCTATGAATAATCTTGTACAAGTCTTTTTCCTTATTATCTCTTTGGGGTACAAACCCAGGAGTGGCATGGCTGGATCAAAGAGCAGACAGTCTTTTAGCACCTTTTGGGCATAGTTCCAAAACAGGCAGTTATTTTTGTGATGACAAAGAGTTGGAAATTGAGGGGATACTTATTAATTGAGGGATGGCTGAACAAGTTGTGTCATATGATTGTGATGGAGCACTATTGAAATGATGAGGGGATCTGTTTCAAAAAAACAAAAAAGAAAACAAAAAAAAATGCAAGACCTATATGAATTGATGCAAAGTGGAGTGAAAAACCTGGGAGATCATTGTACACAGTAATAGCAATGTTGTAATGATGATTAACTGTGAAAGATTTGACTTCTCTGATCCATAATATTATCCAATATAATTCCAAAGGATTCATAATGAAAAAATGCTATTCTCTTCCAGAGATAGAACCAATGAGTACAAATTGAAGTGTAATTATCCTTTACACATCTTAAAATGTATGATGTGATTAATATCAAATGTCCTATGGCAGAAGAGCAGTAACTTTCACAAGATCCCAATTTGCAAATTAGAAGTAATTTAAGGAATGGGGGAGTTTTTTTCCCTGATATTTTAAATATCACAGAGTTTTTATAAATAGGCAAATTGGCATAATGGAGAAAGGACCTGAAGATAGAAAAAATCTAAATTTAAATCTTGTCTCAAAAATTAACTAGACATTTCCTTTCCCCAAAAATTTCATTTAACCTTTACTAATCTAGGGGGCAGCTGGGTAGCTCAGTGGATTGAGAACCAGGCCTAGAGATGGGAGGTCCTAGGTTCAAATCTGGCCTCAGCCACTTCCTAGTTGTGTGACCCTGGGCAAGTCACTTGACCCCCATTGCCTAGCCCTTACCACTCTTCTGCCTTGGAGCCAATATACAGTATTGACTCCAAGACGGAAGGTAAGGGTTTAAAAAAAAAACCCTTTACTAATCTCAATTTCCTTATCTATATAATGGGGATAGTAATAACATTTATTTCACAGAGGTTTTGTGGTAAGGAAATATGTAAAGCCCTTTGCAGACTTTAATGTACTCTACAAACATTGTTGTTGTTGAGTCATTTCAGTACTGCCTGGGTCTGTGACCCTATTTGGGATTTTGTTGGCAAAGATACTACAGTAATGTAAAATTGAGATTTGAACTCTGGACTCCATTCCCCAGGAGTCCTTGCTAGCTCCCAGAATGCCCTGTAATCTCATTGAATTCTCACCTGGGACAAGAGCAAAACTTTATTTAAAGGGTCTTCCCCATAGGTGGGGTCTCTTTACTTCCTGTCTCAGCTGGCAAACAGATGTGCCTCATGATGTGAGTGGAATTTTGGGTGGGCCTTATGGCCCACCTGGCATGTGCCTTTTCTTATTTGTATATACTTAAATCCTTAACTTTTAATAAACCTCTAAAAAATATAATACTCCTTGCAGAGAGAAACTAATTTCTACCTGCCTCAGTCTCCCCTAAATTTTAATCTTTACAGTTGGCCACCATGAAGGGACAACGAAATATCTCAATCTTCTGATTTTTTTTTCTGATCTTTAGTTCAGTTTTAATAGCAAGTGCCTAGAAATTTTTTTTGAACCACGTTTCTCTGGCCAAGGTTTTTTACCCTTGCAAAGCTTCCTGCCTGCCTGCCTGCCTGCTGCCGCCACCATCCCCTTTGGCCCTGCCCACCCCAGCTGCCCGCTCCACTCGGCCCTGGCTTGTCTGCACTCTGGCTCCCGGCCCTGCCCACCCCAGCGGCCTTTCTCTCGCTCACCTGGCCCACCTGAATCAACCAAGATTGCAATCACCTGGTGACCTGCTTGCCCAACAAACCCAGATCCTTGGCTGGTAACAAAATGGGATGTATTGGCTCCACGTGGGCGGCCTGGTCTCCATGTGGACTGGGGCAGGAGGAGGTATCAGAGCAGGGGAGAGAGAGAAAGGGAGACGAGAAGAAACAGACTTTTAAGCAATGGGCTATTTAAAAGGATACCTTTTGACTGTTCTGGTAATTTCACTGATTTCACCTGCGTGCCAGAAGAAAGATTCAGTCCAAAGATTCAACTTTGGGGAGGCAAATGGGTGGCTCAGCAAACTGAGAGCCAGGCCTACAGACAGGAGGTCCTGGGTTAAAATCTGGCCTCAGATGCTTCCCAGCAGTGGGGCCCTGAGCAGATCCCTTAACCCCCATTGCCTAGCCCTTATCACTCTGCCTTTGGACAATAGACATTTAAATGGATAATTAATTAAAAAAAGAAAACAAAAACAAAAAAACACACACACCTAAGGAACTTTAAAGACTGGAGGTTATGATTTTAAGGCATTTCAGACTCCAATGGTTTATAAAAATCTCTGTATTCTATTGCGTTTTTCCTGATTTTTTTGTTTAAGGTTTAACTTTGTGATTTTAAGTTTATATATTCTGTTATACTGTTCATTTAATGTACCGAGTTTTAAAAATTCTGTCGTTTTTCCCCTATAACTGTGCTGAGCAAATATTATTGTAATTAAGCCCATATAAAAAAAAACAGCCTTTCTATTTTGACTTTGTAGATTATCACATAGAGGATAGATGGACTTCAGGGCTGGTTATAATTTTATAACAACCTTTGGAAAATTTAATATGCTAAATATCTCAAATGATTTTAATGGTTTTTTAAATATGATTTTTGTAATTTTTTTTAACAATCTCTGGTTATTTTGCCTGCCCCTACCATGAGGTAAGGCCCATTCTAGTAGCTAAAATGAAATACATTTTATTTATAACCCCCAACCTTCCCGTATTTCTAAATATGTGAATGGAAGTTGGGGCAGTTAATCTCAGGGCATTTGTATCCCTAAAAAGCCTCCAAAAAAGGAGCATCTTTTATTTATACTCTTCAGCTCACTACTTAACTTCCACCAGAATGATATATAGATTTCTTGATTATGTTCTTAACCCAAGATGAGTTTTACTTTGTTTAAAATATATGTTTATTACCAAGGTTGAAAGATGGCTATGATTATAAAAACTTGTGACAAATATCCATCGATTCATAGGTTATAAAAAAAATGCCATACAGCAAATTATGTGTAATATGATAGTGTGTTTGTTTGCTATTGTGCTTAATTGGGCTATTGAGAATTTTGGGGATATCGATACCTACATATTTGTACTACTGTTCAATGCATTTGCCTCATACTTACAGTGGAGCATGGCCAGACATGAAGAGGAAATGGATCACATTTTTGGTGAGAAAGCCTTGCATTTTATATTTTCTTAGCTGACAAAGAGTGTCAATGATTATAAGCTACATTTTTTAATTTTTAAAGCTCTTTTATTATTATATTTTTCTTGCATGTGCAATATACTTTTTCAGGTTTTTTTTTCCTTTTTATATTTCAAGCACATGTCACCAGTATTAAGATTTTCTTTAACTTTTTGACTTTTCAGTACTATAAGTTTAAGATACATTTTCTAATGCATGCCCTAAAAAGCTAGAGACTATAAAAATGATGCCACTAATTATTTTAAAAAATTATGGGACTTTGCTTAATGATTCTGTCTGATTCCAGGACAAAATATACACACAAGAGCCATTGCACAGAGCCAAAGAAAAAACCAATAGAGGATGGATTGATGCACTTCTAGGCCAATACAAAGGCCTTGAACCTAGTGTGAAGACTCGAGGTTACTGTGTTTAACATTGTTAGACATAGGATTTCCTTGTGTCCATACTCACTCTGAAGATACTCACAGAAGAGTATCCTGGAAACCTTGGCTCATATAATCTGGTCCCCTTTTCTGCCTTTCATAGTGTGGTACCTTTCTGTAGTCCTGGCTATTGACTGGGTAAATGCATCATTGCTTAGATCATTTTGATTGGGCCCTGATTCAAGGACCTGTTATAGATTTATTTTCTTTTTACTTTGAATTTTTACACATAAGACTTTGTTAGTCTATATTTTCATCCAGAAATTTTTTCTTTTTTTATTTGGATTTTTCTGATATCTTTTTAATATCTCTTGCCAATTGATTCATATACCTCATACCTCAGCCATGCATCCCTAAGTGATCCTGTTTTTTAATCACCCTCTTAATGGGGGGAATATAAAAATATCATTATTTAAATTGCAAAGTTTAAATTCCTTTTGAGAAGAATTTTAGGTAAAGAAGATGCTACCTCTCTGAATCCAGAACTGAACTGTTGGAGAAGATACCATGAAGAAGCCTCCAGACCAGCAAGCTGCACAAAAATTGAACCTTGGGTATAGTTGATTGAACATTTATTTGTATGTATACTTTTATGCCAAAGGGGACTGCCCCCTAACTGGCTTTTTGTCAATGCGTTCAGCAAATATTGGTTTTGTTCTTTTTTTTTTCTCTTATCCTCAAATTATTGTAATCTTTAAATTGATTATGTTTTTATAATCCTTTGGGGAAGGACTTCTTCCCAGAGGATCAAATGGGGGGAATGTAAAATTGAGATTTGAACTCTGGATTCCATTCCCCAGGAGTCCCTTGCTAGCTCCCAGAATGCCCTGTAATCTCATTGAATCTCATTGAATTGAAGAGCAAAATTTTATTTAAAGGGTCTTCCCCATAGGTGGGGTCTCTTTACTTCCTGTCTCAGCTGGCAAACAGATGTGCCTCATGATGTGAGTGGAATTTTGGGTGGGCCTTATGGCCCACCTGGCACATGTCTTTTCTTACTTGTATATTTTTAAATCCTTAACTTTTAATAAACCTCTAAAAAATATAATACTCCTTGCAGAGAGAAACTAATTTCTACCTGCCTCAGTCTCCCCTATATTTTAATCTTTACAGTAATATGCCATTTCCTTCTCCAGTTCATTCTACAGATGAGGAAACAGAGGTAAAGGGACTTAAATGGTTGGCTGTTTTTAAAAGGGTTTCAAGAAATGTGTTGTTCTTCAAGTTAATCCATTTATGTCCTATGTATAAAAGGCTTAGGACAGTGGAATGAGTGAGTGACCAAAGTTCACACAAGAAATAGAATTAGTGATTAAAGACTGATTGATCTCTTGACAAGAAATTTCTTCATCTCTTAACGAAGTAAAGCTGATTAAAATCCAGCTTCTCTGATGCCAAGTCCAGTGCTGTTTCCAATACCAGATATCATCATGATCTCATCTGGTACTTTAACCATAGTATTTCTTGCATATCAAGATGCAAGCACCAAGAGAGGGAATTGGAACAATGGTTCAGGCACAAAAAACATGGCAATTACTTAGTAAAGTGGAATAAGTAATTTTATTTTCATTTATGGAGGCAGGGTAGAAGAATGGAGGGAAAATAAGATTTGGAGTAAGAGGATCTAAATTTGAATCTCAACTTGCTACTTATTTGTTTGACATTGGGCAAGTCATTTAACTTTTTGAAATTCAGTTCTTTCACCAAAAAAAAATGATGATAATAATAGTTGTGCTTGCAATTTCATAGGGGAGTTTTTATAAAAACGTAAATTTTTATGATACAGCACTTTCCTGCATATAAAATGCTTTAAATTAATTAAAAAGATACGAACTTTAAAAGCTAGAAGCCTTGGAAGGAAAATACATTAATAATTAAGGCATTTAATATACTTTTATTTTACTAACCTACAGTTAAAAATTATTTCCATGTAACATAATTTCATAATAAAGCAATTTTATATTTTTCTCCATTTGAGATTAAAATTAGTAAGATTTTCATCTCCTAATGAAGAAATTTTGTAAAATATGTTCCTGAGTGTATTAATCACACTTATTTTGATTATCAGATTCAGAGTTTAATTTCTTAATCCAAATATAGATTGCATGCCTGGTTTTTTTCTTGAGATTATTGTGTTTAAGAAAAGGACTTTTTCCAATTATAGTAAATAAGTACCCTGTGGATCCACCAGGTGGCATATGATTTTGTGTTTTAGCAGTATAAGTGAGTAGGAAAAGACTCTCAGGAGTTAATCTGTTGTTGTCTATTCTTCTGGTCATTTGTCTAAATCCCATGGATTCTTCTATATTGTGCCATATTTTTTCTAAGGAAAGTTAACTGTAAATTTTCTGAAATCTTCACAAGCACATCAGATCATAGATTAAAGCTGAAAAGAACCTGAGAGGTCATATAGTTATAGTATTTTAGAGCCTAGATTTACAACTAGAACTTTCAAAGCTTACCTACTTAAATATCCAACACCCTTATTTTACCTTTTATTCTCAGAGGAGAGATTTCCCCAATATTATGTAAGTGATAACTACAGAACCAGAATTAAAACTGAAGTGCTCTACTTCCACAATGAGTTCTGAAATGTCTAATTTTTCAGTTTTATTACTCACTACTTGTGTGATTTAGGGCAAATTGCTAAATATTCCAGTAACTTGGTTTCCTTATCTGCTGAAATAATGAATCTAAAGTTCCTTTTAGGTTTAGATCTATTTTGCTGTCATTCTATATTTTAATAAAATTAAAAGAGCTGAGATATAGAAGTGGAAGGGACATTAAAGTTCCTCCAATTCAGCCCTCTCATTTTTCATTCATCTCTAGGTTCAACTCCTCAATCTCTAGCTTTTCTCCACTATGCCACAGCAACTTCCTCAGTCTGGAAGTTCACTCTGCCTTTGTGACCTCCTCTTCGGATTAGTTGCCTTATCCCAGAAGCTCTAACTAAAGAAAAGTGCCAAGGATAGTGACATCTTCATTCTTTTCCTGACTCCATTTCTAACTCTGCACTATTTCTCCAATGCTTCCAGATTTTCAGTTTCATTTTACATGTTACCTTCTTCCATTAGAATGTAAACTCCTTGACATCAGGGATTGCTTTTGTGCTTGCTTTGTATTTGCATCCCCAGCACTTAGGATAATACCTGGCACATAGTAAGCACTTAATAAAAGCTTGTTATTGACTTGATTTTCATTTTTAGTTGAGGAAGCTGTTATTAAATGACTTTACTAAGGTCCTATGGTTAATAAGTGGCAGAGCTGTGATTAAAATCCTGCTTCTCTGATTCCCAAACCAGCGCTATTTCCCCTGTTCCACATAAACAAACTTCCTACGAATTTTGTTTTATTTTGTTTTGGACAAAATTTGCACAGTCATAGCATTCCTCGTACACCCCCACCTGACTTTCAGCAGTTACTAAATGTGTCTAAATTAAACCAAAGCCCCAGTGGCATAGACTGAAAAATGTGTCTGATCTCTGCTTTCATATATGTACTTGTGAATAGTAGTTGAACATTTTATTGAGAGATGGAATAAAGAACATTTAGCTTTTCTGGCCTGAAGTGTTTTATAACACTCAAATAAAATTTTCAATTTAACACAGGGCATATATTAAGACTATCTTCAGCAGTGTATCATTTGAAGGAAAACTTAGAAAAAAAAATCAATAACATTTCAACTGTTTTGCTAAGAGAATGGAGTTGTCCTTGTTAGACTCTGAGTTGTTATTTAGAGGTGTTCAGTCTTATTAAGAAGTAGTCAATAATCGCAATTGGTAACAAATGTGTATTGAGTACCCAAAGGATGGACATATCCACTAAATGAGAATTCTCTGGACAATCCAGTAATTCTCTGAAGGATTTGCTCGTTTCCTAACTATTCGATCAGTTCATTTCTTGCCTCTGGAAAACCTGGAGAGAAATATCACCCCTGTTTTGTAGCAACAGTAGGTCCCAGGGGAAACCTCTGAAGTTTTCAAGCCTGCTCTGCTTTCAATTAGCAGATCAAGCTCTTGACCCTCAGAAGTGAGTTCCTATCCTACATATTCTTTTCTATTTGTTTAGATCAACCTGAGGTCACAGAATGCCAGAGTCAAAAGAAGCATTAAAGGTCATTTATTCCAACTCTCTCAATTTGAAAATAAGGAAACTGAGGTTCAACTCAATTTGACAAGTATTTATCAAATGCTTACTATGTGCAAGACCAAGGACTATGTACTGGTGATGAAAAGATTTTTAAAAAAAAAACTTTAAAAAAACCTCTTGTCTTTAAGGAATTTACTATTTTCAAAAATCAACAACAGATAATTTGAGAATTATAATACTAAAGACTAGGGAGATCAGGAAAAAGTTTCCTGTAAGAGATTTCACCCAAAATGAAGCTTGAAAGAACCTAAGGATTCTATGAGGATGGAGAATATTTCTTAACAGAGACAAGAAATGAAATTAGTCTATGAACATCAAGCAAGTAGACCTGTTGTCAGGAAGATAAAGTTTAAACCCAGAGAATAGAAGGGAAAAATATGGTAGAACACCTATGTGTAAAAGCTGCAAAGGTACAATCAGAGAGACATGGTATATAGTTCAGTTAACTTATTTTGGTTTGCTCAAATTGTTCTAGGATTGAAGTAAAATGTGTCTGGAACCAGATTTAGAAAGCATAATATGCTATAAAGGTTGTTAGATTTGCAGTTGGCACCTAGGTCCAAATACTGGTTCTGACCCTAACAAGCTATGTGATCTTGGATAAGTCATGGAGACCCTCCATTTCAGTTTCTTCCTGTGTAAAGTGAGTGGATTGGACCCTCTGACTTCTAAGGTCTCTTCCAACTCTAAATCTAGGCTCCTGTGGACAGTTTTCTCCTGTATTGTGACTCATTTCCTCACTGATCCTCAAGTTGTAGGGCAATATGCTTATTTAAATTAATACCAAAATTCTAGAGATATCTAAAAATTTCCCCTTTTGTCCAGGAGTGGTATCCAGACATTAGTTCCCATATCTTTCAATACTTGTTAGTATGGCTGTGGTTCAGAAACTCTTAGCATCCCTCCCCTAGCCTTAGCCACCAAAATATTTCAGGCAGATGCTTAACTTTTCTTTTAGAATCCCATGCTTCCTCTCTCATAGCTGCATTCAGGAACTCCAAGTCCAGGAATATTTGCTCCCTTATCAGTTATTGTCATCCCTCGGGACAAATGGCTCTTGTCACTGTCTCTTCATGTCTTCCATCTTTAGTGCTAAAGGGCTAGGTGGTCATTAGGGAGCTGAGCTATCCAGTCATCAAAGTCTGGCCTCGGATGTCTGGTGTCTGGTAAAATCAAAACTCAGACTTAGATCTTTGGAAACAGTCAGCTTTTTTTTTTTAATTCACTTCATGCTTCCTGTTATCTTTAAACTTTTCACTAGTGGACTATTTTACTTTTGTATAGATGGCCAATCAGTGCTAAGGCTCAGCACTTAATCTATTAAATCACAATATGCTTTCTACTTAATTTATATTAGGAACTTCTAATTTCCTGATATTCTTTCATTTATTGTTGGTGGGTATTAGAAAGAAATTCAATGATGGTGGGGAAAAGAAGGCTTCCTCTTCTAGTGCTGGCATGGGGTATAATTTGCTTCCTTTGGCAAGGAAATGATATGAATCTATCCCTGCAGCATCCGAGCAACAACCAGCTTGTGAAAAACAATATAGCTCCCTCCTGACCCCACTAGTCCTTTTGTTGGGCCATCCTCTTTAATTTTAAATATCTGATGGATGGGCTGTCCTTTCTCTTGTGACTACTCCTTCAGATGGACCATCCTCTGTGCTTGAACTGCCTAATTCCATTATTATTTTTTGGATAATAGTCCTATGCCATCCTCTAAACCCACAACTGCTTCTCCCCTCCCCAAATAGTTGTAATTCTTACTTTTTTTTTAAGTTATTTGTTTAGAAAAGTAGGCATATCATTGTTTTATATTCATCATCTAGTGATCTATAATAATTCTTTGGAAATACAAATTTTGTCATTTTAATAAAGATCATGAGATGTATTATCTTATGGAATGGTAAAATGTAACTATCTACCCCAATGGAAACTTCTCCGAAGTTTCATTATGAATGAAATAAAATGTTTTAATAAAGTAGTATCTAAGGAGGGGATTTGAAATCACTAAATTAAAAATAACTAAGTAGAACTATTTTTGTTCTCTTAATCAGAATGCCTATATTATAAATGTTACTGGATGGATAAGTTAGTTTTAATTATACATTTCTCAATATCTATCAAGATTAATTTTCTCAAATTTGCATTTATAGAGCCCTTAATATAAAATAGAACATTTTATACTTTTAGAGTTTTATATTTCATCTGTATAATTTTTTAGAAAATAAGAATTCATTGTTACAGTTCCCTTCTTTTTATTCTGCTAAATTATATAAAATACTTTAGATACTTGGAGATACAATTTGGATCAAACCCTTTCCCCTTTCCCCTAATAATAAACTTGGATATAGCAGAATAAGCCTAAGTATGTATGTGTATATATATATATATATATATATATATATATATATATGTATATACATATATAACATATATGTCAAGGCTTCAAATAGTAGCATTTTAAAAAAGATTCTTATTTTAGGCATCTATGGTCACAGGAAAGAATGTTGTCAAGTTGGAAGAATTCTTTTAAGTAATGGTATTCTTGTCCTAGCATGATATGTCCTCTAGGCAGAGAAGGAGTCAGCTAATTGACTGACTAATTGACCAGACAGAATTTCTTCAACTCAATTCAAGAAGCATTCATTGCTTATCTGTTGCATGTTTCATACTCACCTATACATTCTGGGAATATACTAGAGAAGCAGGACATACAATATCTGACCTCAAGAATTTTAAGTTTAGTTTTCAAATTGTCTATTCACTTACTCCTATGAGTCTATATGTGTGTTTTGATTGAAGAAAATACATGAAATTCTCCTTCTATGTCTCTAAGTAAAACAAATATGAAGTAGGCTTTTAAAAAGCACTCATATTTTCTTTTTCTTGTTGCTTTACTGGTTTGTTTCAAAAAGTTAGAGAGGCAATGGTGGTTTTCTTAAACTCAGGACTGATAGAATTTGCCTCATTTTTGTATGAAAAGCTACATACCCAATTATTTTGCTTTCTTTCTTCCAGTCTTCCTTACTCTTACCTTATGAATCGAGTTCTTTCCACCATCTCCTCTTCTTCCACTTTGCACTCTTAACATGGGGCTATTATTTTTATATATCTTACTCTCTTGTGTTAATTGTCCTCCTCTATGTAGCATCCATCAGCATTGTTCCCCTCCACCTTATATTATTCTCTTTCTTCCCTCGATTCCACCTTTCCTTCCAATTTAATCACTTTATTCCACTAGTAACTTGACCTCTAATCTTTCTTTCTCCTTTAGTCATCAATGTTTTTTCCCAAGTAGCATATTACCCTTTTTCCTCTCTCTATTTTTCTCTATCTTTATTTTTAATGCTTGCCTTTTTCCTCTTATATTCCATTGTATTCAATTACACTCTTTCTTCTGGTATACTATTTTGATGTAAAATTATTAGTTTTTTCATCCTCTCATTGATTGTTGTTGACTGGATCCCTTAGGCAATATGACATATGATCTGTTTTACTTTCTTCTGAGATGCCCTAAGAACTAATGTTGTTATCAGTTTTTTAGCTAGATCCTTCCCTTCCAGATCTTTAGAGAACAACAGAAGCTTTGAGGTTGCATTAGGGAGAAATGTCTTGCCTGTTTCAGCTAGCCTGGTCTTGATAAAGGAGAATTCTCCCAGTGTTCATATAAACCCACAGGCAGCTTTCTTTGTCTGGCTTTTGACAGTTCTACAGACCAGAGAAATGTCCTTTGAGTATAAGAAATGAGACTCATTCCAACATTCCCAGAAATGCCATTATAGGGAGTAGCTTTGGGAATCTATAAACTATCGAGGTTTATAAGGTGTGGAAGTAAAAAGAAGAATCAAGCATCATTTTAAATGAATGGCTTGTACATGACTCCATAAAACCAACAACACATGTAAACTTGCTTTCCTTAAAGTTTTGGGAACTTGGGCCATTCTATATTTAAAGACTAGGTCACTATAGTTGTAATGATAAGAAAAAGAAAATCTTCCATTTTTTTGTATTGGAAAAAATAACCTTGATTCTGCTTCTGAGCCTTAGCTCCCCTGTATATATCTCAAGAAAAAGAAGGATAATCCAGCTTCCCAGTAAAGTCTGGAAAGGAAAGGTCTGTTAGTCACAGTTAGAGTCAAAGATTCTATCACTATTGTACATCTTCCTGAAGTCTGTGTATTTGGATTCAATTACATCAGTTTGGGGAAAGGCATGTGATAACAATCTTCCTGCCATAGGGGTGACATATGGATAGAATGATAGAGGTTAAGGTAAGTTAGTGGAAATTTAAGTGGTTAAAACAGAAATGGGAAAAGAGGCTAAGGGACCCTGCCTTCACTCCCATCCCATTCCATTTTGGAAAAATCAATGGTTTTATATTGAGAACAGTAGATGATTACTTCTTTTAAGGTTAAGTTTTTGCACTACCATCTATGGGGGCATTTTTAGTCCTGCTCTCCCAACCACCTTTATCTACTTGCAACTACTAGCATTTTCCTTCTTTAAAATGAATTTGTGTCTTCTTTATATATAACTTCTATATACTTATATATGTATATTATACATATGTATATGTATATATTCTATATACTTATATCTATCTATCTATCTAATCTCCATTAGAATCTTAGCTCCCTTGTAAAACCCAGTGGAATTGCTCATTGGCTATAGGAGGGGGGGAAGGACATGAATCATGTAATCATGGAAAAATATTCTAAATTAATTAAATAAATCAATAAATGTAATTATAAAAATCTTTGCTAGGATAAGGAGACTCAACAGAAGAGGACAGGGTAGAGCTGAACTAATTCTACAGAGGGTCAGGATGAGAAAAGGAGGAAATTTGATGACCTGGTAAAGAACTGAGAAGCAGAGATTATGAAGGACATAATGGGGGGAAGAAGCGATGTTACAAGGCAGAGGGAGAGGTAGAATCACATCATATTTGTTTTCCAATAATGGGATTTCTGGAAATCATGGATGGAGTAAATACAGAAGTAGTACATTTATGGTTGAGGGCAAGATGAAGACCATGACCATCATTGTGTATAGCTTCAGTGAAGTGGACAGTAGGTCATAAGAAATAAATAAGTTGAGGAACCAAGAGGTTAAGATCTTTAAGATATTCAACCCTCTTGTTAATATGGATTAAGAAACTGAGAGACCCATTGAGGTTCAATGACTTGCTTAAAGTCAGACAAAGGAAAAACTGGAACATAGACTCCACCTCCAGAACCATTTTCTCTACATTGTTTCTCAGGGAATTTTTAGGATTTGTCCAATAACATTTCTACTCTATTATTCTCTATCCTTTGATCAATGAAATTATAGGTTCAGAGCTAGAAGAAAACTTGAAGAACTTTGAATGACAACACCCTCACTTTTCAGTTGAGGAAATCAAAACATTCAGTTACTTGACCAAGATCACACCATTTGTAAGCTTCTGAGGCAGAATTCAAACTCGGAGTTTCTTTATCCAAATCCAATATTCTATCCATTACCCCATTTTGTCTCTCAAAGTAATGTAAATAAACTGTTTATTATAACTATAAAAATAAAAAGAATGCTAGCTCCTTGAAGAGACAGCTCATTTATTCTTTGTACATCTCTAGCTTGTATAACTTAACATCATGCTTGGCACATAGTTTTTCATAAATGTTTGCTGATTTGTTTAATACCACAAATTACCACTATATTTTTTGTAGGGGAGAGTCCAAATCTACAATATAATTGATATAGGAAACTATTAATCAACTATTACTAGTAGGAATACAATGTTTTCAGAGGAAAAAGCAAGGGAAAACAAGGGGATGTACATGTATATAGTACTTATAGTAGGCTCTGTGCTAAAATTTTCTTAAACATTATTTTATTTGATCTCTACAAGAACCCTGGGAAGTAGGTGCTATTGTTATCTCTTTTTAAAAGTTAACAAAACTGGGCCAGAGATTGATACTTGCCAAGGATCACATAGCTAGTAAGTGAATGGGGACATTTTAACTATGATCTTCCTGATTCTAGGTCAAGTGCTCTGTACTTTGCACTACCAGCTTCCTTATTGTTCGTAGAACATTTTAAGTTTGCACAGTGATTTATGGATCAGGGATAAACAGAGGCTAAGGAAGACCAAGAATGCTTCTAAAAGTCTTATCAATCATAAATGTAAATTTATGATTATTGGTTGAACAAGATCTTCAGTTTCTAAAAACAGCTAATCAAGAAGAAAGCATTTTTGGAATCTCTCTGTCTATCTCTATGTCTATCCCGATCTACTTGGTTTTAGAGATACAAAGGCAGAGGGGATAAATTGCTGGATTTGGAGTCAAAATTAGGTGGGTTCAGTTCTGTGTCCCTCATCCTCCCACCTACTAAACCATGATTTCCTAAAACCAACAGTCTTATAGAGAGAAAGCTAAAATATCAGTCAGTCCCTGTGATTATATTCTAGCTCTTCTACTTACTGTTTCTTTGTGCAACTCATCCTATCTCCTTGAATCTCACCTTCATCATTTGAAAATTAGAGGATTAGATAAAATGACCTCCAAGAACCTTGCCAGATCTCAATCTGCAACCCTATGATTCTTAGTCATAGATGGATTTCAATCTACACTGAAGCAGAGTATCTAGAAAAATGTTACACTATATTTTGCCATACATTCCCAGTGAAAATATAACCCTACCCTGACAAATAGTCAAAATTCATTTACATAGTCAGGTATATCCTTATTTATATTGAAATCCATAAAAATTTGCACAAAATGATTATAATAACCTACTAAGATTATATTAAAGGTTATTTATAATGCATCTTTTCATCTTTTTGGAAATTAGGGCATCCATAGCTATTTTGATGTTTAACTCTACCAAATAAATATTTGAAATGTCTGAAAAAGAAAGATCATAATTGGTTCTTTTATATGTCAGAGAGAAAGCACAATCTAAAACCTAAGTTTAATAGAAAATTGGTTTCAATGATCAATAGCTATTTCAGAGATATCTTCTCTTATTTAAAAAATATTGACACTGGGAAAAATATGGAAATGCAATTAAATATATTTTTATATATCAAGATGATGCTATAACATTGTGGATTATATTTTATCCTCCCTTTCTTCTTTCCTTCTCCTCCCTTCTTCCTCCCTCCCTTCCTCCCTTCATTCTTTTTTCTTTCATAGGAGTAAAAGTTTTCTGCTGATCCATTCACACTTCCTTGTTTAATCTCTCCCGTGATCAGTAACACTTTCCCCCACTCTGATAGTTGCACAAGATTGGTAGTGCCATCTATCATCATAAATAAGAAATGACTAACTAGTCCACATGGGAATCAAATTCCTGGTCTCCACCTCATTAGTATCATACTTGAACCAAATGAGCTAATCAGCCCCAGACAGCTAGTATTAAATGAAGCAGGGCCATGAATTCAACTAATGAATGATTTACGCTAAACCTACAGAACAATGCACATGGTATTAATTGCCAGTAAAAATACAATCCAATTAACAGAGCTAGCCATTGAAATGATAATGCAACTCCAGACATTAATAATTTTGCTATTCCATGTTGTAGAAAGATCTTAAACAAGAACCAAGAAATGGTCCTAATAATAATTCAGAGAAAACCAATTTGTAATCTTTAATTTTCTTGGACAAAATTCTAAATGTGTATTGGGCACTCTATGGATACTTGCATTCTTTAAGGCTGTTGAAAGACAGAAAAATCAAAGTGGATTCTGTAATTTGTATGATCCAGTTGAGGTTGGAGCCCACTCTTCTGATATTTGGGACTTTTCATCTATGTTATACTGAACATATTAAATTCTTTGGGAATACTATATATGAAATGGGATTTTATAGTTGCATTATCATGAGAATATGTTTGATAAAATTGACAAGTAAAATTATGTAGTAGATTAAGCTTTCATATAACATGCAGAAACTAAAGATGAAATAAATTAATTCCCTGATTGCCAAAATGAAATCCTTCAGAGATGAACTGCTTATATCATAGGAGGATACTTCTAAGCAAGTCCATGAGTTTATAACATTATATACATGAGGACTATGGGTCATAGGAAAATGGTTTTACAAATGTAAGAGACATAAGATATCTACTAGTTCAATCTTTTCATCTTACAGGTGAAGAAACTGAAATCCAGAAGAGTTAAGTATATTTTTTGAGGGTCAAGAAATAGAATTGTAAAGGCAAGATTTCAATACATAGAGAAGCACAATGATGCAGAGAACAGAGCATTGTATTTACTATTGTAAGATGTGATTTCAAATCCCAGTTTTTCTACTTGGTATTGTGTGACATTGGGCAAATATTTTGACCTATATGAACTACAATTGCCTCATTTGTAAAATGAAGCTGTTTGACAATGTAGAATAGAAAGTCTTCTAATCCATTATCTCTGGAACTGAAATCCTTTGATTCCAAATCCAGAACTCTTTTCCACTGAACCAATTTATCTTTGAACTTAGTTTTTTCTTTTTTTCTCTCTTTATTCATGTTTGAAATCCATAATGTTCAAAATGGATTTTATGAGACTAAATGTAACACAAAGAAATTTTAATTTCCTTTCTTTCTATGTGCCTTTTCTCATAAAGATCAGGATATTTCTGCTTGAAAGAAGGAAACAAGCATTTATTTTTATTTTTAAATATTTTTCCATGTTTACATGATTCATTTTCTTTCCCTCCCCTTTTCCCTCTCCCTTCCCAGAGCTGACAAACAATTCCACTGGATTGTACAAATGTTATCACTTGATTCCTATTTCCATATTATTCATTTTTTACTATAGAGTGATCTTTTAAAACCTAAACCCCAAATCACATACCCATATATACATGTGATAAGTGATGTCACATTTTTTTTTTGCATTTCTACTCCCATAGTTCTTTCTCTTAATGTGGTTAGCATTCTTTCCCATAAGTCCTTCAGAAGGGTCCTCGCTTGTTGCATTGCTACTAGTAGCAAAGCCCATTACATTGGATTGTTCCACAATGTTTCACTTTCTGTGAACAATCTTCTCCTGGTTCTGTTCATCACACTCTGTATCAATTCATTGAGGTTCTCCCATTTCATATAGAAATCCTCCAGATCATCATTCCTTACAGCACAAAAATATTCTGTTACCATCATATACCACAATTTGTTCAGCCATTCCCCAATTGAAGGGCATTCCTTTATTTTCCAATTTTTTGCCACCACAAAGAGCACAGTTATGAATATTTTTGTACAAGTCTTTTCCCTTTTTATCCCTTTGGGATACAAACCTACTAGTGGTATTACTGGATCAAAGGTTATGCAGTCTCTTAAAACCCTTTGTGCATAATTCCAAATTGCCTTCCAGAATGGTTGGATCAATTCACAATTCCACCAGCAATGCATTAGTGTCGCAATTTTGCCACAATCCATCCAACATTTATTCTTTTCCTTTACTGCCATATTGGACAATTTGCTATCTGTGAAGTGTTACCTCAGTATTGTTTTGATTTGTATTTCTCTATAAAAGATTTAGAACACTTTTCCATGTATTTATTGATAGTTTTGATTTCTTCATCTGAAAACTGTCTATAAATGTCCCTTGACCATTTGTCAATTGGGGAATGACTTGATTTTTTTTTTACAATTGACTTAGCTCCTTCTAAATTTCAGAAATTATACCTTTGTCAGAGGTTTTTGTTATAAAATTTCCCCCCAATTTGTTGCTTCCCTTCTAATTTTGGTTGTATTAGTTTTGTTTGTACAGAAACATTTAAATTTAATATAATCAAAATTATTCATTTTACATTTTGTAGTGTTCTCTATCTCCTGCTGAAACCAGCATTTATTAAACATTTATCATGTGCTTTATATTGTGCTAAGTAACAGGAATATATATATATATGTATATATACATATATATTATACATACAAACAAAAAAGAAAGATAATACCACCATAGAGTTTATATTCTAATGGAGAAAGATGATACACACAGAATTTGACAAGGAAGGATTGGGTAGGGAAAACAAAAATGCCCAGAATAGTGGCATGTTTATGAAGGCTGGAAGCCAGAAACAAGACCAGGAGGAGAAAATGAGACCATAAGATACAATTATCAATAGGAGAAAGGGGTTTGTCTTACAGAGTGATATTCTAGGTCAAGAAAGACACAATTAACATTGGATTTTCCAGGGCAAAGAAGCCCCAGGTCCTGAGATAATTTTAGAGTGAGACAGTGCAAGAGACATAGTTTTAAAGTCTGAAAGTCAGAGATGTGGACTGACAGAGGGGTAGTAAGAGGAATGGGACCCTCATACTATGAAATTTTGCATTTCTCAACAGTTAGCACTAGTTAAACATCAAATGCAAAACATGTAGTTTCAGTGTTAGTCAAGCATGAATTGCAGATTGATTGGTTATACATTCTGTATACTAGAACTGTAATATTCCATACTGGGCATCAGCTTTGTGCCTAACCTATTTTATTAATTACTTATATTGTTCTATATTTACTTTAGAATAAAACTGTTCAGAACTATAACACAATTAATGACCTGTAATGAGACTCCAATGTACCACAACCCCTCCACCCCGTGTTCTCATTCCAGAAAGCCAGGAAGACCTCTCCCACAATGATAAGTGATGACAAGATAAGCAATGGGGGAACATGGAGTCTACATATTAGAGATTCTGGCATTCCAGAAGAATCCCCAAAACTCACACATGTTACTTATTCCCTATGACATTAAACCCAAACAAACCTCCACCTGAATTTGGCCATGCCCACTTTCCAGGGTTTTCAGGAAATGTGAGACTTCTTTGGAATGGGGGTTGACTAATACCCAGACCCTAATAAATATGCCAACTCTGATCACAGAGAGTGGAAGCTGCCTCTACAGTGGAACCTACCAGTCTCTGGGGTCTTCCATTAGCCCTCAGACTACCTGATTTGCCCCCAGACAATTTCACCAGTTATTAGGTTATTAACTCCAAATAAAATCCTTTTCTAACTTCTGGATTGAACAGAGTTTGAATCTCCCATTCTTGGGGTAAGACCAACTTGAGTGTGTTTTCCCAGAACATCAGGAGGGGGGATGTGAATGAAGCTTCTTCATTCTCTCCCCTTCCCCCCCAGAACAACAACAACAACACCTTTGGAACTAATCTATTGTGATAAAAAAAATGTCTGGAGTAGGAATAGAGGATGAATTCATTCCATTTGTCTGCCTCTCTGAAAATTGCAAAATGGGAAGGTATCTTTCCATTCAGTCCCCAACCTCCCTCCCTCATCAAACTCTTCTTGTCAGTGACTGTATCTCTATTCTTGTCGGTGACTATAATGATAGTGGGAAATAGTACCAAAATAACCCATTCTTGTACCATTCTTAGGCATATAATTTCATCACCCTTTGGGAAGTCATATTGCCCTATTCACGTTCTCTAAATGACATTCACATTCATTCTTGCAACCATTCAGTCTAATTCTGAGATATTTTCTCCCCACGCAGGCAGTGAATTGGAAATTCTGAAAATATGACTTATAGTTCTTTTAGCCATCATTTTCACGTGAAAAGTCAGTTTTACTGCCTCACAATTTAAAGGAGATTTGATTGTATCTGTCAGTACTTTGGAAGATGTTATTTACTTTTTGTTAGTAACAATAATTTGGTCAGTGCTGTTTATATACATTACCCTCAAGTAACTTGATTTATAGTATATTTCTCTTGAAATGAGACAGGCAAACATCAGAAGGCTGTCCTTTTTTTAAATTTCTTTTATCTTCATTTTCAATATCTATCTCTTTTTATAGAATTGTATATACTAACAGGAAACAATTCCTATAAAAACAAACACACATATATTCATATATATATATCCTCATGTAGAATTACCAGAAGAAAATTCACATACAGACACACTCATATATGTATGCAGACACATATTTGTACATGTATATGTGTATGAGTATGTGTATACTTTTCAGGTTCAAGGTTAAACAACACATTCGTCAGAACACATGAACATTTTTGGCTTCAAGCCTTGGGATACTGTTCCATCTGTAGATGCATATAAAAGGTATGAACTGGGAGGAAAATGATGCTTAACAGGAATCATTGCTCTTTATACCAAATCATTGCTTTTTATACCAAAGATGACCACAACTTATCTACTGATGACCCTTAGGGAGTTAACAGGCACAAAGTACTTAAGTGATTTACCTAGAACCACTTGCCTTGTGGCAGAGGGGGATCTGGAACCCCATGTGCTGAAATAGAAAAACACTGACCATAGAGTTAAGGGACTTAGTCACTTACTACCAGTATGAATTTGGTACATAATTTCTTTGGGACTCAGTTTCTACATCTGTAAAAATCTAGACTGAACAATTCTTTCTCCAATCCTATAACCCTTTCCACTATACTAGAACTACCTTTATGGATCTTTCATATAAATATGTAAATATTCTACCATTCCGCCTATGTCCACAGATTATATAAAGTCATACAAATGATATAGTTGGAAATTCTTGACCCCCTAAAAAGTACATTCCCCAAAATTCCTTTCTGTAGTACTTAGAATCCTTTTCCTTTTTCCTGTGTCCTGGAGTTTATATAATTTTATTTAAGTTTGCTGTGACTTTGCCCTTGAGTTAGGAAGGTTTTACTCTAGGTTTTTTTATTTTAATAAATCTTATAAATATAATAATTGAGTTATTGTATATTAATTTTAAAACCTACACCAACCAAAGTAAAAGAGTCACTAGTAAGCATACACTCTTCTTTAGAGGCCAAATAATTTCTCAAACTGATTGCCTGATTTCCCAAGAAGTGTTACTGATGCCATATTTTTATGCTCAATGACATCAGTTTATTCTAGGAATGATTTTATCAAGCTCTCACAGAAAATTGGTCCAATGAACCACTAAAGTTGTTCCTTTTAACCTTATCAGTTCCTTTAGATAGTAGAAAAAGACTTCATTTCTATGGTATTGAAGTGTGAGATAGAGATCAAATTACAGGAAACCGAAATGGATGACCTATCATGTTTCCCAGTCCTGAGGTTTTAAGGTGAAAAACTTCATCATGGTTTTCCCTTACCAGGCAGGTAGCAAGCCTTGACCATGAATACTTTGTATAGGCCATGTATAGCAGATCAGCACCTGGAATTTGCTGATGCCAATTCTCTTTTTACTTAGTTTCAGCCTTCAGCAACTTTTTATCCTGCGAGAATTATATAATGACAATGATAACAGCTCACATTCCTGTGGCCTTTTTCATAAGTCTTTTGATGCTCTTTTTCCTCTATGACCCTACAAAGTAGATAGCATAAGTCTTATTATCTTCATTTTACAGATAAGAGTGATGGGAATCTGCCATTTTGTACATGGAATGGGTGCCTGAGTGAAAGAACAGATGGTACAAAGAGGGAGGAAAGGCCATGAGCAGGAGATGCAATGTTTTCTCTGATCCACCATGTATCATTTTGTTGTTCACATGCATTTTTCCTTATGGCCATAATGAAAAGGTCTCAGAAATTTCTCCATGAAATTCCAATAATATTTTGGGACAAATAATAAAGCAAAACACTCCCAAATTTTGTTGCAACTAACTAGTTATTCCAAAACAAACAGATGCTGTCACATCCTATTTAATGGGGAAGACATATTCTTGGAGTGAGCAGAAATGTTAATGAATATTTTAAAAGAAAATCACAAATTCTATGGAATTGCATTGTAAGTTTCAAGAAGAATTCTCAGGAGGATAATGTTAGCCTCCAATAAAACTATATTGCTCTTGCATACTTTTCCTATTCCAAGAACGAATAATAAGGAACTTCAATGGCTCTCAACTCCAGAAAACATTCTTTATGGAAGAGAAAGGGATTCAAAGCATCTACCCCCATTTGTTACATGCAATGTGTATTTATAACAAGTGGATTCTGGAGAAGGAAATAACATGCTTTGTCATAGGATCAGAGACTTAGAACTGATGAGAACTCAGAAGTCTAGTGCAACTTTGTCATTTTTCAAGATTAAGAAACTAAGACCTAGATAATGTAAGTGACTTGCTCAAAGTCACTCAGTAGAAGATAGCAGAACTGGAATTCAAATACCAGTCGTATAACTCTAAATCCAGCAGGCTGCCTTGCTTTATTATATTGACACATGATCTTAGAGAAGAGCACCAACTAAACAAGCCCCAGATTCCACATCAGAGAAAAATCTTATTAGCTTACACATGGAAGTTTCTGTTGTATCCAACAGCCACCAGAGACTAAAACAGAAGACATTTATATTTCTTTAATTCTTTTTTCAGTGTTATTGATAAGTTTGTTTTCTTGATGTGCCTTTCTCCATAGAATACACATATTAAAACTTGCCTTGAAATAAAGGAAAACAGTTGTGAAAAGTGATGCAACTACATTATATGTCAATCAATTGACAAGTACATATTCATAAGAAGTGGAAATTATTATGCTAAGCACAGAAGATATTAAAAAGGATGTAACAATCTCTATTCCCAGTGATCTCATATTTTAATAAAGGGGAAAACACATGAGCATAAATACAGAATAAAAGCAATATGTATACATATATAACATAAATATAAAGTCAATAAGTGCAAAGATATACAAAGTAAATAAATATTTATAAACTTAAAAGTAGCTAAGCATAACTCTAGGGAACCATGGTGGCTGAGTTTTATGAGTATTGTGTTTAAGAAAAAAGCAAGGATGTCAGTGTCATTAGATCATGGAGTACATGGAGGGGAGTAAGTTTTAAGGGTAGCTAGGTGGTACAGTGGAGAGAGTGCCAGGTCTGATGCCAAGGTGATTTATCTTTCTATTTTCAAGTATGGCCTCAGACACTTCCTAGCTGTGTGACCCTGGAAAAGTCACTTTGCCCTGTTTGCCTCAGTTTCCTCATCATAAATCAGCTGGAGAAGGAAATGGCAAATCATTCCATTATCTTTGCCAAGAAAACCCTAAACGGTGTTACAAAAAGTTGGACAGGACCAAAATTGACTGGACAACCAATTGAAAGTTATTTTGTTTGTTTGTTTGTTTTTCTTTTTAACCCTTACCTTCCATGTTGGAATCAATATTATGTATTGGTTCCAAGGCAGAAGAGCAGTAAGGGCTAGGAAATGGGGTCAAGTGACTTGCCCAGGGTCACACAGCTAGGAAGTGTCTGGGGTCAAATTTGAACCCAAGACCTTCTGTCTCTAGGTCTGACTCTCAATCCACTGAGTCACCCAGCTGTCCCCTACCAATTGCAAGTTTTAAGAAGATTGGAAAGAAAATTTCAGGCCAGGTTATCAAGGGCATACACAGTGTCCTGCTTTTTAATTCCCTACCTTTGTGCTTCAGCCTTTGTTCACCAGGACCAAGATTGGAAATTAGAAGGAATCCAAGTTCAGCTGTTTCTTGGTATTGTTTATATAAAAGCTTGCTTTGGAAATAGGTCTGACCTACTTTGGGTGTGCTCAATTCCTTTAACTTCTCAGTGTTCTAAAGAATGGTATCAAACTCAAATTGAAGGAAAAGTCATTAATCCATGTATTGACTTAGTTTTTCCTCTTTTAAAAAATCCTTACCTTCTTAGAACAAATACTGTGCATTGGTTTCAAGGCAGAGGAGCTACAAGGGCCAGGCGATGAAGGTTAAGTGACTTAGCCTTGGTCACATATCTAGGAAACGTCTGAGGCCACATTTGAACCCAAGACCTCCAATTCTAAGCCTGACTCTCAATCTGTGGATCTACCTAGCTGCCCCCTTGACACAGTTTTTAAATGTAATGTTTTTAGTTTTTAAATATGTTCCATAATTTTTTGTGTATTTTGTTAAATTTTTTTCTCAATTGTATTTTAATCAGATTCAGCTCTTGGGAGTGACACCTCTGTTCTAGGCTATTTTCTGCAAGTATAAATTTCTATTGACTTCTACTGGTAGAGGGAACTTCCTCCTCTGGAAGTTTACTATGCTATTGAAATCACAGGTCTTGATTTTGATTATTTTGTAATATATTTTTGCCGATTATTGTACATGATGCCTTATTTTATCACCTTAACAGCTCTGCAAGATGGGCAACATAGGTTTTAGGATTTCCATTTTATAGATAATTCAATCAATGAACTAATAAGCATTTATTTAGCACCTACTTTATGCTGGGCACTGTGCTCAGGAAAGAAGATACAAAGATAAGAAATTGATTTTGCTTTCAAGGCTCTAGCTAAGAAAATTTATAATTGGAGAAAACATTTGCTTTGGATTCTGAGGACATGATTTCAAATCCTGCCTCTTTCTCCACCCATGTGGCCTTAAACAAGATACCTACCATTTCTTTTTTTCAATTTCTTCATTTGTAAAATGAGAGGATTAGATCACATAGTTTCAAAGTCCCCTTTCTGCTCTTATTTTATGATCCTAAATTAATTATTTTATTTTATCCTTATTTTTTATCTTTATTATTGTATTTATTTATTTAAATTATTATTTAATCCTTGTTTTATAATCCTGAATCACTAGCTCAAGTTTGTAGTTTCTGTAGAGCAGAGTCCAGAGTCAAATATTGACACCAACCCCAATATTTTTCCACTGCAGAGACACATCAAGGTGCACCCAGAACAAGGGGAGATTCTAAACTACTTCTTATGGGAGTGTGTTTTATAAGTTGGGGAGTCTATGTGATTCATGCATTCAAATCTTTAGGTAGCATGAGTCCTCATAACATGGTGTTTACCTGCATACTTAAATCTGTCATGAAAACTCATAGCTCTTACACTTGCCTAGGGCCCAAAATAAATGAGAACAAGCCCGCATGAGGCTAGGACACCACTAAATCTAATGAGAAGCAGGTACTATATTCTCCCTCTCCTCCCTAGTCTCTTTTGATTAGTTTTGATGAGTTTTTCATAGGACTCTTGGGAAGGATGTCTTGAGTGTATTAGCAGTTGGAGAGAGTTGTTTTCTCTTAGCCTAGTGAGAGAGTAGTTAGAGATAGAAGATTGTTAAGTGGGGATGAGAATGCACAAAGTTGCAAGTTGTACAGAATTTTATAAGCCTGGGGATTTTTTCAGAAAAATTTAGACTCTTTTGGCACAGACGTATCTGCATGGCCTTAAGACAAAGAACTAGATGACCTCTAGAAGTTATCTTCTAGCTCTGTGGATTTATATGAATAGAGTAGTATTTTCTGGTGAGTGCATGTGCTGAGATTGTTGCTTTGTTTAATTTGGTTTTTTATTTTATTTTATTTTTGCTTCTAGTGTTAACAGATGAACCAGTCAGTATTTTTAAGAATAATTTCCTAAAAGAAGGTATAATTCCCTTATTGGATTGTTTAGAATAAACAAGATATAGGGACTTAAGCTTCCAAAAAGCGCCTAACAATTTGAATTTTACATCAAATTACAGTAGCTTTGAAACAAAATAATGCATCTGCAGATGGTGCTGAATTGCACGAAATTAATTAGTACATGTGCAAGTTTCCAGTAATTAATTCCATTGAGGCCCATAAAAATCCATTGTGCACTACATTACATGCATCTTAGGCTTTCCTTTTCCACCTGAAGATTGTTTTAGCATTTTTCAGAATATCTTAAAATGACAAGAAAACCATAAAAGGTCACCCAGGGAAAAATGCATTTGATTTCAAGGGGCATAAAGGCATTCAGCTCTTTAGATTACAGAGAGTTAGTTACCATAAGTAGCTAGGTTTTATTCTGAAAGGTAATTATCCATTGTTGATGTGCTTGGAAAGTAAATATGGGTGAAATTGGTGTTCTTTCTTTACATATGATAACAATATGTCACTGTTTCTACATATGTCTAGAGGGGTATCAAAGTCAAATAGAAATTAGGACCACTAATCCATACTCAAGGATTCTGAAGGGCTCCCACTGACTTAGATTTAAAATAGAATGTTATCTATGTTTTATTGAATTTAAATTTATTTTGTTAAATACTTTCCATTAACATTTTAATGTGGTTCAGATTGCTCTGGGGAGTGTTATGGTTGTGTGTTGCCTGCCTGTGGGCTATGTGTTTGATATTTCTGATCTAATCCAGATAAAGAATGATTGGACAAGAAACTGATTTAAGTGCTCAGGTATTTTTAAATGTAATGGAAAGTTTTATTTGCAATGGAAATAAAATATCTGGTACTTCTTTAAGGAGGATATGTAATGTAGTAAGCCTGGAGTGGGAAACAGGAATATGTAAATTATAACACCTGAAAAGAGAAGAGTAACAATATTTTAGTAGATGACCAATAATATACTTACTTTGCTTTGGGCAGAAAAAAAATGTTATCATTTGAAAAGCTATAGATTCCATTCTATGTTATTAAGAAATTAATTTCCATTTTTAGAGCTGTTGACTGCTAACAATATGTGTGTGTTCATCATTGCCTATTTGAATCTTTAGAATGTAGGTGTTTAAATCTCAGAGGCCAAGTTTGTGGGCCAATTTTTTCATAAGGTCTGCTTTGGTTCCTTTAGCTGGGAAGAATTTCTCTCTCACTCAGTTGATATATATTTTTTAATTCTTACCTTCTGTCTTAGAATCAATACTGTGAATTGGTTCCAAGGCAGAAGACTGGTAAGGGCTACGCAATGGGAGTTAAGTGACTTGCCCAGGGTCACACAGCTGGGAAATGTCTGAGGACTGATTTGAACCCAGGACCTCCTCTCTCTAGGCCTGACTCTCAATCCACTGAACCACCTAGCTGTCCCCCTCAGTTGATAATCTTATTTTGTCCAGTGGTGTGCTAGAGCTGGCTTATACTGATTTGCAAGAATTAATTATTAAATTTTCACCTTAAAAATTAACAAATGCCACTAATTAGATCTTGATTTATTTTTTTTGTTGGTTAGGGAGGGAGAAATATTATTTGAGGGAATACAGATTAAACTTAAAAATGTGTCAAGTATACTTCTGTTATTTCCTGGAGAGTCTATTTTAAAATATTTAGCAGTAGACATCCCTTTTTATAACTAAGTGTTTCTATGGATTCTGCGGGGGTATGTGTTTTCTTCATTTGTCACTGTGTATCAGAGAAAGGGCAAGGTTGAATTTCCAAGAGATCATTCTTGCCTGGGATAGATTTGATATATAACTTTCAATTCTTCCTCTCTTTTCCTGGATCTTCTCCAGCACCTCCAAAGTTGGAAAAGTTAAATCCCAAGACTTCACTGTTTCTAGTGAGCTGTACACCTGAGTTACATTGACAGAACAAAAGGTAAGGAACATGATCTGAAGGACAGATTGAAAGGAAAGCCCAGGTCCACTTGGATTCTTTGCTTGAATGTTTTGTTTTTTTAATACATGAGTGGTTTTTGATTACGCCCTCAGTTAAAGAGTCTCTAATAGTGGGTTACTGGTTGAATTCTTAGACCTGTGCTAGGAAGAGTCTATTCATGATAAGCTCATTTCTCAATCAATGTTAGATGTCTTTTAGAAGTGAAATTAGTTCAGTAAAACAAAATTTATAGCAGAAGAAAGGAACACACTTAGAAATGGATATAAGCCTCAAACAGCTGAAAAGGAGAGACAAGGGAATAGAAGAGATTAAGAATTCTTTGTGGTGATATTAAACTCATCTTTATTCTAAATCTAGTACTCCAAAGTTCAAATAATTTAAAAAATCAGAATTTTATCACAATGTTATCCAATTGAAACAAGTGTTCATAATGATTACCCAAAAGGACACAACAAAGTCCTCTGAGCACTTGAAGGAAAATTAAATAACTCAGTATAATTTTAATGTTAAGAATATTAAAAATTAAAGTCAGGAGAAATCATGACTAGATTTAGCATTTGTGTAGTACTCCAAATTCTATAAGATTTCCATGAAAATATTATCCCATTTTATCCTAGAGAGTACTTGGGAGATCAGGTGCTCTTGTTATCCCCATTTTATAGGTGAGGAAACTGAGCCAGACCAAGATTAAGCAAAGTTGCAGAGCTACTAAAGTCTTGAGATTAGATTTCAACTTGGGTTTTCTTGCTCTAAGGCCAACATTTTGTCTATTGTGCTACCTAGCTACCCCAAAGTCACTCATAGCTCAGTGTAGATAGAGGTGATGGCTGTGACTAGGCTATATCATAATACCAATGTAAATTATGAAGGAAATACAGCAAGAATATATATTCCTCAGAGTTATATATCAGAAAAAGAAACAAATTTATTATTATCATTATTATTATTCATTCAATATCAATCAACAGGTGAAGAAGAAGGCCATGGCCATGAATTTATATTAAGATATGAAGATAGGATAAGATGTGGAGTTTATCTGAACCATTGAAGGTAGATAATCACATCTAAAATAAAAGACAAATTTATCAAAATATGGAAGTAAATGTTACTGAAATGGGTATGAGGCGTATCACAAGTAAATGAAAAACACAAAAATACAGTAAGAGCATTACAATATATGTAGAATCCCCATCTTCCTTGAAAAGAAATCAAAGCTACCCATAACTATATGAAAATGCTCTAAATCATTATTGATTAGAGAAATTAAAAAAAAGAAGTGATACTCAGTTTCCCCTCAGGAAAAATCATACTTGCATAGATGTCTTTAATTTCCAGTAGGCTGAATTTTGTAAACTAAAAATTTTCCATGCCTCAGCCATTGTGGGATAATAGAATTACCATATTTTCATGATTATCCTTCAATTTTAAGATTTATTTCATGAGAAATTTTAGTATTTAGCTTTAGTTAAACTCATTCTAAATATAATATGAAATCTCTCTGTGTGCAGCATAGAACTGGACATAAAGTGAGTGTCTAATGGAGAATGAATGAGAAACAAATACATATGATACAATGGAATTTTATTAATAAGTAAGAAATGAATAACATGAGGAATTCAGAGAAGCATGAGAAGATATATATGAAATGATTCAGAGTAAAATAAACAGATTAGATGATAATTTAATTCATTAGTAACTATTTATTAATCACCTTTGCTATTGTACTAGACACTAGGTATGCAATGAGAAAAAAATCAATCAGTCCCTGTCTTCAAAGAACTTATATTCTATAAGAGGAAACAACATTTACACAATATAAATATAAAATAAATACATGGTTATTAGGGGTAAGGGAGGGGGACTGATTAATAGCTAAGTGATCAGAAAAGGACTTAGAAATGGAAGGAGCATTTGAAGTGAATTTTGTAGGCAATCAGGAATTCTAAAAAGGAGAGATGAGAAATGACTACTTTATAGGAATGGAGGAGAAACAGAATACCATGTGTGTAAAGCAGCAAGAAGGATGATTTGCTTGGATTATAGACTGAATTAAGAGGGCAAAATTTAATAATGTTGAAGAGGTATGTGTGATCTAATCTATAAAGTTTTAAATGTCAAACAAAGAAGTCTTTACTTGAACATGGGGGTAATAGAGAACAAATAAAGTACATGCTAGTTATTGTAATAGTGCAGATCAGAGGTAATAAGAGCTTGTCACACCATGTGAATGTTGGTTATGGGACTAGGGCAAAAGGTGCTGTGGAGGAAGAATTGAAAATATATGGCAACTGGTAATATATGTGGGGTGAGTAAGAATGAAGAGACATTACTGACTCAAGTTGTGAACTGGGATGACAGAAACAATGGCAGTGCCTTTGACAGTATTTGGAAGTCAGAGAGAAGGTTAGAAAAATTGAAAATCAGTGAGTTCTGTTTTGAGGTGTTGAGTCTGAGATTTTTAAAGGATATTTTATTCTAAATGCCCATTTTGGAGATATGGAATTGTTGCTCAAAAAAAAAAAGAGAGACTAAGACTAGATATTTGGGAGAATAACATTCACAAAAAACTACAATGTAAATGCAAAGATTACTAGAAGTAAATTCAACTCTGAAAAAGTGAAAAAAACTAGTAAAGCTTTCAGAGAAGAGATAATAAAATATACTTTCTCTTTTATGCAAGAGAAGTTAGAAATTACTAGGATAGCACATTTTGGACATCATTAGATATTGTTTCTGTTTCAGATGTTTCTGCCTAATCTTTTTTTATTGTTCCAAGGAGAGGCTTCAATCTAGAAGAGGTCAATGGAGCATGACCAAGATGTAAAAATAAAAAGTATCAAAAGAACATAATCCAAAATAACATAGATCAGAAATGTGTTCAGATGACTTAACAATTTTAAGATGGCTATTTAAATGCATTTAGATGAAGGAATATTTATATTTTATTCTAGTATATCTGATGATGTATTCTGAAAAGAGTTCTGTTAAATGAGGTTAGCACTTTTTTAACCAACTGAAAGTTGAAAATGTAGGAAAGATATTACCAGTATTTCCCAACCCACTTTGCCAGGATAAATAATATCAAAATTTTAGGCTCTCATCTCATATAAACATTCTGAACCATCCAAAATGTCCTATTTAAAAAGTAGTAATTGTAGTAGCTGGAATAGTAAAAGTAGTAGTAGTAGTAGTAGTAGTAGTAGTAGTAGTAGTAGTAGTAGTAGTAGTAATAGAAGTAGTAGTAATAGAAGTAGTAGTAGTAGTAGTAGTAGTAGTAGTAGTAGTAGTAGTAGTAGTAATAGAAGTAGTAGTAATAGAAGTAGTAGTAGTAGTAGTAGTAGTAGTAGTAGTAGTAGTAGAACATACGGTAATTTGAAAAATTCAGTAGCATTGTAAACTTATTACTTTCTTGGCATTTTAGTGAGGAAGATTCCTATAAATCAGAACTTTTGATATCAATATATAGCTAAAGAAAAGATAGCTTTATTGTAAAGTCACTAACTTGAAGAATTGTCCTTTTTTAACACCCAGAAAAAGCTCTGGTACCTACTCTGAACCTATAGTTGCTTAATATTTTTGTGCAAATCAAATGGCCATGCTGATTTTTCTAGTTATGCTTTCAAAAGGCACCATCCAAAAGAAATATTACAGGTGTTCAGCTATCTCTCCTAATCTTTAGCAATTTTAAAGCTGGAATAACTCTTCCACTCTCCAGCTATTCTTAAAAAGTGGCTTGCTCTCTAAAGTGTGTTGTTTCTATCAAACAAAGCACTGGAAAGAAATAAGAAGATAACAGCAAATAGCACTTTCTGTGCTGGGGCACTTGAGGTAAGTGACTCACTGGCCTTTCTGTCTGTGTGACCACAGAGATGTGTGTGCTTTCTTTCTCTGACCTTTTGTGCCAGATTTCAACTAGATAAATGCCAAAGAAGGCATGATCTGGTTTCTAATCAAAGGACAAGATCTCTCATACAGTGAGCTGAATGGGAAAGGCAGTTTTTACTTTTATCCCAAAGTCTTGCTTATTAGAAGGAATAGCCCATGCATTCAATTTTCAGGATTTTTTTATTTTTATATATGTGCTCAAATGGAATGGATGCTATCTACATCCAGAGAAAGAACTGTGGGAGTAGAAACAAAGAAGAAAAACAACTGCTTGATTACATGGTTTGATGGGGATATGATTGAGGACGTAGGCTCTAAATGATCACCCTAGTGCAAATATCAAAAATATGGAAATAGGTCTTGATCAATGACATGTAAAACCCAGTGGAATTGTGTGTTGGCTATGGGAGGGGGTGGGAGGATGGGAGGAAAAGAATATGTACTGTGTGATCATGGAAAAATGTTCTTAATTAATCAATTAAATACATTTTTTAAAATGTGCTCAAATGAATGGCAAGTGGAAATTTGGAAGTAGTTATTAAACAGGAATGAGATATTGTGTTACAACTTACTTTTTCTCCCTTTTTAGCATCATCTAACATTAAAAGAGCCCTGAGTTGATTTCAATTAAACTTTTCTAAGCAGTTCTGTGTAAGGCTTCTTAGTCATGGGAAAGAAAGATGACTGAAAGGAAATAGTATTGCCCTTGCAGAGCTAAGTTGCTCTAAGAGGTTAGATTTATCACCTTCTAGGGTCCTGTATTTTTTAACTGACTTTATTTGTTCTTGAGTGACTTATATTCTCATAACCATACCAGATTCTCCTTCTTTCCCCCTGAATTCTATAAGATTGTCTTAGCAATGACTATGATAGACATATTAAAACGAAGGATTAGTTTGTTTTAATTAATCTGATTATTTATAGTATTATAGATCAAGAGCTGGAAGGGTCCTTAGAAGAAAATAAGGAAACAAATGCTGATTGAGTGCTGGTATGTCAGGCACTTGGCAGCTGGATGGTGCTGGGGATAGAGTGCCTGGACTGAAAGTCAGGAAAACTCTTCCTGAGTTTAAATTAAAACTCAGACACTTACTAGGTGTGTAACCTTGTGCAAGTTGCTTAACCCTATTTGCCTCAGATAGTTCATCTGTAAAATCAGCTGGAAAAGGAAATGGCAAACCACTGTAGTATCTTTGCTAAGTAAACTCCAAATGGGTTCATGGAGAGTCGGGCAATTCTGCAAATGACTCAACAAAAACATGTCAGGTACTGTGCTAATCACTCATTTGATCTTCTGAACCTTAGGAGGTAGGTGCAATTATTGTACCCATTTTATAGATAAGCAAACTGATGGAGACAGTACAAGTAAATTGTTCAGTCACACAGCTAATAAGCATCTGAGGCTGGCTTTGAACTGAGGTTTTCCCAACTCCAGGCCTAGCACTTTAACCACCAAGCTACCCAGGAGCCTCTACCTTAGATACAATCTAGCTCAATCTCAATGAACAAATGAGGAAACTGAGGTTTAACTAGATGTGTCCAAGGACATGTAAGTGCCATAGGAAGAATTTAATTCCAAGTCCTATAATTCTAGAATCAGTGCTCTTTTACCTTTCCCAAACATTTTTTTCCATAATTCAACAAGTATTTATTAACTTCTCACCAAATGCCACTTCTAAAATCCACACACATTGTATAGTTAGCCCATAAACCTCTTTATTCAAGTTGGTAATAAAATAGAAATCAGAGAAAATATCCTCATGATAATATATAACAGACTGTGCAGAGTAAAAGAGCTATCCCAAGGTCACTTGAGCAAGGTCACTCAGATCAGCTGGAGTAAGACTCCTAGATCTCAACTGAGGAGAAATTCCCCAAAGTCTCTCCGGTAGAAAGCTGGAGATAGAAGCTTGATGGAGACTGCTGACTCCTCTTACATCAGTTTTTCCTCAAAGCCTTTGTTCCTTTCATTAACCTGAAATGAGATTGATCTCTTCCATCTTCCTTCTCCTACTCAAAATCCAGAAGCTCCAAACCCTGAAGAAACTTAAGGAAGTGAAGAGACTGAAGAGCCTGAATCTATTCTCTCTCCTGTTTTCACTAGCTCCACCTTGCTCCTCATGCAGAGGCCCAACAAGAAAGGAATCTCACACTAAAAGGCTTTCCAATTCCAACTACACAATCACTAGGTGATCCTAGGGAAATGGCGAAGTTGAGATGTTGATATCCCCTAGCTTGGGATAGGAAAGAAGTTACTCTACCACTCCAAGGAAGCATGGCTTTATTTTTCAATAATTTGTTTCTTTTCCTTCTCTAGTGGAACATTCTTAGCATATTCCTACCCTTCGGGGGTGACTTTCCCTTCAAATGCACTCTGCTGAAAATGACTGGGCCAGTCATGATCATTTATTTGTTCAACTCCTCCAGATTTCTTGTTCCGGGCTGAAGTCTCATGCAACTTAAGCCCCAGATATTTTCTTTCTCCCTCTAATGCACTCTTATCTCTGTTAAATTTGTGATCCTTGATCTCAGATTGGTCTGGTAGCTTCAACTTAGTTTTGAAAACCTTCAGTAATTTAAATCTACTTTTCTTCTTGATTTGTTCTCCCTTCTCTCCCAGTTTCACTGCATATATTTAAATAAACAAAGCATGCATAGATTTTAATATATCACTCCGAATAATTGATCTCTGCTCCTAGAATATCATGGAACGGGAAAGAAGAAATCTCTAAATCTGCTTTGACACAAAGTGGATATTGCCTATCTCTGAACTGTCTTGTCTTTCATGCCAGTATCCTGAAGTCCCCTTTTTCAATTCTGGCTGTGAATACAGTAAACAAATGAATACTATTTTCTTGACTTCTACTCCTCTATATGGTTTGTATTTCTTTGTAATAAAATATTTAAATATTTACTATAAATGTAATGCTTAAAACTTTTTTAATTAACAAAAATATATTTTCTCTTCTTTGCACCTGCCTCTCATTGGAAAACAAATAACAACAACAAAAAAAGTAAAAACCTCACAACAAATGTTTATCCACCCAACAACAAAAAAATTCCCAAAATCGCCATGCCCCCAATATATATGCCTCACTGCTGAATCCATGACATCTCAGGAGCTAGATAGTATAGTATATGTTATCATTGGTCCTCTGGAATATTACTTAGTCATCATATTAATCAGAGTTCTTAAGATTTTTAAAGTTGTCTCTATGTTTCTGTTAATTTAATTTCCTTTTGGTTCTGCTTACTTTATCTAAAATTATGTAAAGTCTTCTAAGGAAGAATTTGAACTCAAGTCTTGCTACATATAAGTCTAATAATTATAGCATTATGCAGCAAACCAACTAGTTGTCTAACTACTAGAAGTTTAACTTATGGGTAGGGGCTATCTTGCTTACTTAAATTTTTACCCTTTTAATTCAATAAAGTGCCTGGTGTTTAGTATGAGTTTATTAAATGCATTTCATTTATTCATTATATGTAAATATATATAGAGAAACATGTATTTATATATATTCACATATATAATATAATATGCTGAGTTTTATAATTAAGAAATCTAACTAATTTCATCAGACATAACTCAGGTTTAAAATAGTAGATAATATTGAGTTGTTTTTCTAATAGATGTTACATCTTCTTTTTGAACGGCTATCATTCTTTGGCTCTATTTTTGAAGTAAATGTTTTTGAAAATCAGAAGTCAAAGTTAGTAACCACATTGTTCATGGAGCAGCAGCCATATACTTAGTTAAGAAGTAACTTTTTTGATGCCACAGGCTCATTGGTTTTGAACAGAAATATATGATAGAGGTCAATCAGTAAAATAACATTTTACAGAGGGTGAAATTGAGATCAATATAGCTGAAATGACTTGGGTCAAATGACACAGGTTTTAAGTAGAAAAGGCAGCTACAACATGGTGCAGTGGAAAAGTGAGCTGATTTAGAGTCAAAATACAGGGTTTGAATCCTATGCTATCCACTTATTGCCTTTGCGATCTAGGCTAGGTCGCTTCAGCTTTCTTGACCTCAGTTTCTTCATCCATATGAAAGAGGGGGTTAGATTTGAGAACCTATAAGATCCCTTTCATCTCCAGGTCTATGATGAGATCCTATGCTTTTAAGAATGAAATTAAATCACATCCAGTCATGTATTGGTTAATATCCTGAAGAAGAGGTTGTGAAACTGCATTAGTGAAAAAATAGTAGTATAAACTCTCATTCCCTGTATCCTTTATTAAATCTTTGCTCAGAAGCTTTCCAGTGCTCTTCTGAGAATTAATAGGTTCATGGATTGATGGATGGAGGATTAGTGAGACTCTACTGTACTTGTCTTCTTGAAATACTTGAGTATACAAAACGCTTGTTCCAGCTGCTTCACAGTGGGTGGTGCTCACAGAATGGTCCTCTTTTTCACAGGGATTTTTGCTTCCTCTTAAAAGTATTTTTTGAATCTGATGGCTTTCAAATAAGACTCAAGGTTAGTGGGATATAGTGGTCATGTAATGATCCTCGGTCACTTTTTTCATTCCATATTGAATTCCAGATTCAATTTTTAATTCAGGAAAGAGGTAATAAGTATTTAAGGAGCCTTTTCAAGAGGCTGAGTCCAGGATGAAGTTCTGTGGGCAGAAGGACACAAACCCCTAATACTGAGCAGCAAAAGGTCAATATCTGTTTTTAGTTGCCATTCCCTTGCTCCCTCTTCTTATCAAGCATATATGTTTTCTACAGTTTATATTCATTTTCTACTTATTCTGTATCTGCTTATGCATGTACATGTTGTTTCTCTCAATTGGATATAAATTCCTTAAAAATAGAAGCTCCTCTGTTTTTCATATTTATAACCCAAGCTTTAGTTTCCCATAGATAGATAAAGCTTGAGAAATGTTTGTTGATTAATTGATCTTACCTTCTAGCTTTAGGTTGCTTGACCCCACCAAGAAGCATTCAAAGAACCTCTTTTCTTAGCAGCAAGTTCCTTTGGTTTTTGATGCTTTACATTTGTTCACTTACCTTTCTCTGCTCTTTAGGTTCCTGTGCATTTCGTATCTCTTTTTTAGCCAGCCCAGATCTTTGACAGATTGTTTTATACCCTCATCTACACATTACTCCTATCCACATGGGCAACTGTTCAGCCATACTGGGCTACTTGCTAGTTATCACATGTGATGATGCTCCATTTCCCACTCATGGACCATTGAACTGACTGACTTCAGGTTCCCTATTACCTCTGCCTCCTGGAATGCCTTGTTCCCTTCAAGACTCATCTTCAGTGCTGCCTGTTAGAGGGAAGCCTTTCCTACTCCCACGTTTCTCTTCCAAGTTTGTGATGACCTTAGTTTGTATGTTGTATATTTACATACATATATACACATATGTGTATGCACATATTTTTTTTTACTTAATTAGAAAACAAAGTGGGTTTTTTGTCTTTCTATTTATAGAATTAAGCAAAGTACCAAGCAAATAGTAAATGCTTAATGACACTGGATAAATCCTGGACTTAGAGTCAGAAAAACTTGAGTTTGTATCTAGTGTCAGATACTAGCTGTGAAATACTTTACAAATAATTTAATTTCTCCCAGTCTTAATTTCCTCATCTGTAAAATGGGATCATAACACCTCAACCCTCCCAGAGTTATAAAGAGAAGATGAGATAATGATTGCAAAGAATTTTGTAAACTTTAAAGAACTATATAAATGCTAATTATTATTGCCAATATAATAAAGTGCCAAATAAGGACAGCTATTTGTTGATGGATCATTGGCTGTGACTTTTGGTGTCCATGTACCCCTAGCTCCTTACTGACTACCTACCTTTATATACTGATCCATCTCCTCCCCTTGCCATTTGGGTCCTTGTCCGTTATTCCCCTGTTCAATAAACTGCAATGTTTCCTTATTTACTCATTGGTTCAGCCAAAATGATCTTGCCACAATTCTCCAGTCTCTCTGCCTTTTTAGAGGTTCTCTCTTATAATTAGAATGCCCTTTGTCTGATCTTCATCCCTTAGAATCTCATTTTGCAATTACCAATTATCAAGTATTTATTTGGTATATGTGTTTGTGTATGGTCTCTGCCAATGGAATAGAAGTCCTTCAGGTAAAGAACTATTTCATGTTTGGTTTTGCATCCCCAGTGCTTGGAAAAAATCTCTAAAGTTAGGTTTCCACAAATATTAGAGAATTTAAGAGAGAAAAAAAAAGTTATTGACCAATGTAAGAACATCCTCATGAAAAACATAAAGTGCAGTTGGGTCAACTTTAAAGATTTAAGAGGTTAGTTAGGTGGCACAATAGATAGGACATTGAACTTGAAATCAGGAAGACTCATCTTCATGAGTTCAAACAAAGGCCAAAGGCATTTACTAATTCTGTGACCCTGGGTGGTTCACTCAACCCAATCTCAGTTCCTCATTTATAAAATGAGCCAGAGAAGGAAATAGCAAACCACTTGAGTATTCTAGTTAAGAAAATCCCAAATGGAATCATGAAGAGCTAGACATGACTGAAACAACCAACAACAATAAAGATTTAAGTAAGAGTTTTTGTAAGAATAAGCATTATGGTAAGAATAGATTAAAGAATAATACCTTTTTTCTCAGGAATAATAATAACAAAATAAGAATAATAGCCAGCATTTATATAGCATTTAAGATTTAAACTTGATTTACATATGCTAATTCATTTGATCCTCTGGGAGGTAGGTGCTACTAATATCATCATTTTACAGATGAGAAACTGTGGCACTTGCCTAAGGTCACATGGAGACTAAGTGTGTGAGGTAAAATTCAAACACAGGTTTTCCTGATTCCAAGTATTATGATATATCAATAATATTGTTTTCTAATTTTTGAGTTAATTGATTAAATAGTAATTCTGAAAGACCACTAACTGTTCTTTCACAATTCACTATTGCTATAAAGACATTAGCCTGGTTGATTCTTAACCCCAAATCCAAGTAAAAACATATACTCTAGCATTATCAGTACTGACATGAAAAGATAAATGATCACACTACCATAACCAGATGGTTATGCCATATTCTGAACAAACCAAGTTCCCATTCCTTTTTTCTCCTGGTTTGCATTACTTTTTAGAACTTTTATCCCAATCATGATGTGTTTAATTTTATGCTCTGGAAAAGTTGCACCTGCTCCTGTACTACAAATTTGTTAATTGGTGTCAGAGTACAGACATCTGGGGAGTCCTAGTTCTTTTAACTACTTCTATTTTGATCCCATTACTGAACATCTTGTGCTTGGTGCCTATTCCCTGCATCTTATGTAGATGTACATTCTATACTTACTTTTCTGATGAATTGCCAGCAATTTTATTCAATCTACTTGGAAATTCAGAACACATTTTGTTTCAAAATTAGAGATTTCATCCAAATAATCAGTTTAAGAAAAAAATTGGATGGGAAACTTGAAATCCTTGAATTACCAACTTTTTAAAATATTTTCAATTGCCAGTAGTTTTTCTGTAACATCTACCAAAAAAACAAAAAACAAAAACATGGAGAACAGGGTCGAAAATAATCAGACATAAATAATTAAATAACATCTACTAAAGTTAGAAAGAATTCAGTTCAATAAACATTAAGGGCCAGCTTATTGGGTGCAAGGCCTCGGGAGAGTGGATAGAGATGCAACATGTATACAGATAAATAACTTGAAAGTAATTCAGAATAATTTCAAAAGATAATTGCACATAACTAGGCAGACAGATAAGGAAAAGCCTTTTTTAAAGTGTTAGACTTCAAGCTGAGCTTTGAAAAAAGTTAAGAAGTCTCAGAGAGAGAAGCAAGGAGGGAGCACTTTCTGGACTTTACTGGGGATGGGAGAAAGTATTTGTGCAAGGAATGGAAACAAATTATCTCAACCAAGAAAAGAGAATCTAGTACTTACTACATCTATTCCTTTGGGAAACTAATGTCCTCCTCAGTACAAGTTAGATTAAATATATTTAAGGTTTCTCTCATGAACTAAGCTATTCCTTTAATATGTTCAATACTACTACAAATCCTGAAAGAAGAACATCTCTATATATCTGGAAAATGTGGCATGCAAGGTATCTTGCTGACTCCAGCAGGCACTGACTCTCATAAAATCATGATTAACAACAACAAAACCTCAAATAAGCAAGATTTTTGCTTTCCATTTGAAAGTTCTCTCCTCCAATCTTACCTTCATCTCTTAAGAACTTCAATTAATAGCATGACTATCTTGAATATCTTTTTTAAAGGAGAAAAGCTGAGGAATTTAGGAATTGCTCAGTCACCCAGTCAAGTCAAAGTATGGTCAGGGTTTTAATTAGATGTCTTGACTCAGGAGAATGATTATTCTACTTTGATTTCTATCATTTTCCCAAGTTTAGTATAAATATAAGCTACTTGAAGAGTTGTTCCGTCATGTCAAACTCGTGACTTCATTTGGAGGTTTCTTGGCAAAGATACTAGAATGATTTTCCATTTCCTGTTCCAGCTTATTTTACAGATGAAGAAATTGAGACAAACACGGTTAAGTGGCTTGCCAAGGTCACACATTCAGTCATTTTCCGAGGCCAGATTTGAACTCAAAAAGATAACTTCCTGACTCCAGACCCAGCACTGTATACATTGCATCACCTAGCTGCCTAACAAAGAGAAGAATCATACCTTATTCCTCACTATAGACTTGCTCAATTCTAAGCACCAAAGCACGTAGGTGGTGCATCACGAAAACAGAAGTTCGAATCCGGATCCAGAGTTTGCTGTGTGACTCAGAGCAAATCACCTAATCCCTCTCTGTCTCCATTCCCTCATATGTAAAAGGAGGATAATAATATCACTTACCTCATATTTGTGGATCAGATGACAAGTAAACCATAAAAAGCTGTACAAGGTATCCCAAACATCTTAGTACACTTTTAGGTAATTAAAACTATTAAAGTTTAAAACCACTAAAATTTAAGGAACACTATATAAATGTTAGCTCTTATTATGTTAAGTACAGAATAAGTATTAGTTGAATGAATAAATACCAAACAGCTCATAGCAGGGATCCATGCTTAATCAATACATTCAAACTCTTTAATTTATAGTCAAAGCATATAATCTTGTTCAAGCTCACAAATTATTATCTTTCAAAAAATGTTTTCATAAAAATTTGGATTTATGAATCTGAAAATCAGACATTCTTCCTCACTGAAGAAAATGTAGTTTGGGGGTCTTTGGTAGAAGGACTTGAACCGAATAATGTTTAAGACTTTTTTCCATCAACAAAAGTATCATCTTCCTACCCCTGAGCCCACTAGTGAGTTTTCAATCTCATACTGTAGAAACAGATATTACAGGGAGCCTTTCCTCAAATTTTCACACCAATCATTATTCCATTCTTATTCCTTTGGTAGGGCAGGCAAAGTCCCTCCCTGACATTTCACTCAGACTGTTGGAAACACTCCCTTTTACCAATGCTGCTACATAGGCTGCTTTCTTCTCACCTTTACCTCCATGCATAGACATTGCCACTCAAATCACTTGGATGATAAGAATTGCCAATTACAATCCTTCTGGTAAGCTAGAAGTCATATAACATGCTCTGCCATTTATTGTTTTTTAGAACCCTGTCCATTGCCACTCATCTGATACTATAGCTCAAAGATCAGTGGTCTCTCTATTCATCTTATAGCCCTAGAATACTCACCTATATATTCATTACAAGTTCAATGATTTAGAAATAAGCCCCTGTAGCTACATTTGATATTCAGTTACTGAACTGTGACACATTGTTTCATCACTCATAGCCTGGTGTTTTGGAAATATGTCCCATCAACTTATAAATTATGCAACTGCTGTTGTAAATTCATGCACCAAATATATAGGAAATTTTCCATTGCATTCATATTCTCCTTAGTGGAATTAAAATATGAATGAGCTATTTTGCATCTCAGACTTTGGATGAGTGAATGTATGAGGTGTTAGGAAAAAGCAGGAGAGCACCATCTTTATTTGAAGTTCTTGGCCAAGCTGTTATTCTGACAGATGCATGTTCCCTGCTTATTTTAGGGTATTGAATGAAAAATTAAGGACTTCTGATTTAGTAATATTATGATGTATAATTCTAAAAAATTTTCAGCAAATATATTGGGAAAAGCACTAGAATTTGAGTCTTGAATGCTATTTTCACAGTTATATAATCTTTTATCTTCTCTGTGCCTCAGTATCTTCACCTGGATGATGATACTTGAACCATCTATCCTAGAATCTACCTTTCAGGTTTATTTTGAGGTTCAAGTGAGATAACGAATATGACCATGTTTTTATAACATAATCAGAACACATATAAGTCATTTTAATATTTTCTTCATGGGATAGAGGAAATAAGGGATTATTTGTCCAGGATTCTAAAGTGTTATTAAAATTTCCCATTTATTATTTTCTTTCTAATCTTGATTGCATTGGTCTTGTTTGTTCAAAACTTTTTTTTTTAATTTCATTTGATAGTTTCTTAATGTCTCATGGAGTCATTAGCTTCCTTTTGGCCATTTATAATTTTAAGAAATAATTTTCTTTGATTAGCTTTTGAACCTCATTTTCATTACTTTCCTTTATCAGTATCAATTCTTTTCAGGTTTAAAAAAATGTTTTGAGCTCCTCAATTAGTTATTTTGGGGCTTAAAGAACCAATTTGTATTTTTCTTGGAGACTTTGGATAAAGCATTTTCTTTGTTGTTTTATTCTGAATTTGTGTTTGGTCTTCCCTATCACCAAAGTAACTTTATTTTGTTGTTGTTGTTGTTTCATTTACCAGATTTTTTTATTGTCTTGCCTAGGTCACAACCTTGGGTTTCATTTTTGTTGTTTCCTCATTGTCTAGTCTTTATATTGTACTTTAACTTTAAAAACTGTTACAGGTGTGTTCCATTCATTTGGTGAAAGGAACATTATTCCAAGTATCAGGTTCTTTGTGTAGCTGCTTTCAGAGCTAGCTTTTGGGATCTATAAGTTTTCAGTTCTTCCAAGGTGATTTTATCTAAGGAAAGATGTGTTTAATACCCTTTTGGTCTATTCTGTGATCTGTGAGCAAACACAATTACTTTTTTTCTTCTTTGGATCTGTGACTGGGGTCTCATGCTCCCCTATGACCACAAATGCTGGTCCTCCTAGCTGTAAGACTGAGACCCAGGATTGTGACCTACATCTGTGTGTGGACAATGCAACAAGAGTTTGGTACCCAGAACCAACAAAGAGATCTCTGTAATCTTCTGAGTAGTTTTCTGACTCCCCTTAACTTTAATGGTTGGGACCTCTAGAATCCTTTGCTGCTGACTCAGCCACCACCAAGGCCTCTGCTGGCTTGCTTAGGTGGGGCTTTGCCTTGGTGTGCTGTTATGCAGTCTACTTTCACCCTGATGAAATAGATTTCTCATTCAGGCCTTCTAAGTTGTTTTGGGATGAATAATTGTCTCACCCCATATTTCTAGGTTATACTGTTCTAGAATTTTTTTTGAAGTATATCAAAGTTATTCTGAGGATAATTTGAGAGAGATAAAGTGGATATGTGTATCTTCTCTAACATCTTGGGTCTTCCTTTGTTCATCATTTCTTGTGGCACAATAATATTCCATTACAATCATGTACCACAACTTGTTCAAACATTCCCAATTGATGGACAACATTTCTGTTTCTAGTTCTTTGTCACCACAAAAAGAACTTATGTAAGTATATTTGTACAAGTAGTTCTTTTTCCATTATCTTTGCTTTCTTTAGGATACAGGCATAGCAGCAATATTGCTAGTACAAAGGTATCCACAATTTATGGCCCTTTGGGCATGATTACAAATTTTTCTCCAGCATGATTGTTAGTTTGCAGCTCCACAAACAGTGTTTTGGTGTCCCAGTTTTACTATATCCCTTCCAATATTCATCATTTTCCTTTTTTGTCATATTAGGCAGTCTGCTGGTGTGAAGTGGTACCCCTGAGTTGTTTTTATTTTCATTTTCCTTTGTAATAAAGATTTAGATTATTTCTTCATTCTTGGATCTTCTGGAGACTCTCTCCCCTATAGGTTTTTATGACACTGCTCTCTCTTGATTCTTCTTCTACATGTCTTACTGCTCAATCTCCCTTTCCTGGCTCTTTATTGATCTCATTCTGGATAATTACCCATGACTGGGTCCTGGGCCCTCTTCTCTTCACCTTTTATATTATCTTTCTTGATGATCATGCCTGCTACCTGGGGGAGGTATCTCAGGTATAATAATCAATTTTTTCAGGGTATTCTCAGACCTAAATATATAGCCCTACCTATTCTCTCTTAAGTTTCCATCTGATGTTACCAACTACCTTTTAGTAATCTTGCACTGGACATTCAACAGATACCTTGAACTCTACATGTCTGAAATAGAACATATTCTACCTCCTTTATTCTGTATTTCCCTTTTATATTTATTCTTCCACTCAACCAGGCTCATAATCTTAATGTATTCCACAACTTTTCATTTATATACATTTCATATATTCAATCTGTTACCAAGTCATGTCATTTTTACCTTCACATCTTTTGTGTATGCCTATCTCCCCTTGCTTGGAATATTGCTATGACCTTCTGGAGTGGTCTACCTGACTCAAGTATCTCCTTAATCCAACTATTTTCCACTCAGTTACCCAAATTCTCTTCTTAAAGAATAGACCTGGACATGCCTCTCCCCTTCCATTCAATTGGTTTTTGCCAGTGGCTTACTATTATATTCAATATAAATAATTACATTCCCAACCTTTTAATAGTAATATCCTTCTACATAGTTTGGACCCAGGGATACTGGTTTTGTTCACTTTCCTTGTATATGATGTTCAATCTTTCAAATCTTTTATTTTTCACTGATATTCCCTCATGTCCAGAATGCTTTCTCAATTCCACCTGTAGAAAGGAAAACTGAATCAAGCTCTGGACTTTCTACCACTGAAGTGGAGCAAACAGCAGTTGGAAGGTTAGAGTGAAATTGATGGACAGTAATGACAGTTGGTGGGGTGAGGAAGGCTTGGAGAGTGACAGTTGCTCTCAAAAGACTCTCTCTTTCCTAGCCCTCAGACTGGAAGGAGTACTCTCTCCCTGTATCTGGATGGAAGTACCTCTGTTCCTGAATTTTCCCAACTGTGTGATCTAACTGGATTCCTGTGATTGTGTCATTGAACAAAAGGATTTAATTGGAGTGGTTTGAACTGTAAGGCCAATCTTTAGGGGGGTCAACCAGAAGAGACTGGCCTAAGCAGCTCTGAAAGTCAGAACCTTTTCTTCCTTTTGCTGTCTACTGCTAAAAACTTTGAACATAAGGAAAACTAGCATGCTTTAGCATAGATAGGAATAAAAGAAACCCTCCACCAGGCTGTGAGGCCTGGCCTCAGCTCAAAAGCTGAGAGAGATTCAAACCCAATCTAGGGAAATCCAGATTCCCACTTCCCTGATATCTTCCCAATCCAAACTCGTTATTAAATTAATATTGAGTTAAATAACCCGCAGTCAGACAAGAGGACTGTCATTTCAGGGGGACAGGAGAGGGAGCTGAACCTAAGAAGAGTCATTCAACCATAAATTGTCCTTATTGGACCCCTGCTGGATGACCTTGGTCTGGAGGGAGGCTTGTCCCTCAGGGGCATCCCTGCATACCTGCTCTGGGGTATCTTCAACATCAATCAACAGAGAAGAAGTCCCCTCAGGCTATCTTGGTGGCCCATTTCTCAGGAACACCAATTTTCAAAGATAGCCTCTCTGCAGGGGGCATCTCTCTCCTTTTACCTCACCAACAACTATATTCCCTCTATCCCTTCAACTCCTCCATTCCCTGTTACATAAACATTCCTTATCCTCTGTACCTCTTCAACCCTGACAATTCCTTTAACTATTACACACTTATGACTTGGATCCTTCAAGACTGAACTTAAACTCCATGTTCTATAAGAAGCTTTTTTTGCAACCTCTCTGTCCTATCTCCTCCCTTGAGTGCCTTCCTTTGGAGATTAACTTTCTTTCATAGTATATATTTCTTGTTTGTACATGTTTATTTACACACTGTCTCCTCTCTGGAAATATTAGTTCCTTCAGTGCAGAGACAATGTTTTTTTGTTCATTTGTTTGTTTTGTTTTGCTTTGCTTTGCTATCACCAGAGCCTAACACAATGATATATTAAGTAAATGCTTAATAAATGCTTGTTCACTGGCTGATTAACCCTTCACACTGATTTTTCAACTTTTTGGTCATCTTTTTCATCTTGTGGGGTAATATGGGGATCAAGCTAAAACATCACTTTGGAGAATACTAGAAAGGGATGCCTACATAGGACCCTAGATCACAAATCCTGGGTTGCTTATGTTTACTGCATGAAGAGTGTGTGGGTATAGGAGTAAGACACTGAATGGGATTTCTAAGCAATTAAGTTCTCTGAAATTGGTTTATATGCTTTAGCCACATACAATGTTTCCTTACATATTATGAATTAGGTTTCAGTTACTCTATGTCTTTTAAATAATTCTTACTTTTTTGAGGTTATAGGGATGCTTAGGTTATAGAAAATAGCCACCCTACTCTCTTGTTCAAGTCATTTGATCATTTTTTAATTCTTTTACTAAAATTTTCACCTATAATACTGTGAAGTGGATATTTGCAAGTGAGGTCTCAATAAATTTTGGGAGTGTTATGCTATAGTGGGCTTTCCTGCAATTCCGCTGAAACAAATTGCTATGGGTAAAAAAGAGTCCTCAGGGGAGTGGGCATAGTGAGAATTTAATAAGGTGGGAAGGGGAAAAAAACCAAAGCTGTAAAATCAAAAATAAACATGCTTCAAGTCATGTAAACTCTGTCTTGATTATTGTTCAAGAAACTCAATGTGGTATCCAGAACTTGGTTATTCCCAATTGCTCTTCTGTTTTGGTGAGACTCCCACCTCCTTCTTAACTTAGACCTTGGAATAAACCTTCATCCCAAACTGAGGATGAAGGTAGGTACAGACAGAGACACAGGGAGTCTTTCCATTGATTGCTGCTCTTATTATGTCTAATCTTTCACTATGTACCCTTTTCCTGTGTTTAACCACTATATCCTACCCGCTAAGTTAATCTTTTGTTTATATAGGGTAAGCCCAAAGTCTTTGTGTAGTTTTCAGTGATCAAAGCTTTAAGCTATCAAAATGTAGAGCTGTACAAAGGCTTTGGGGACTCTTTACTTGTGCTGGGTCACTTAGCAAGGTAAAGCAGCTAAGTGGTGTGCTGGATAAAGTTTTGGACATGGAGCCAGTGCCTCTCTGGAGAAGACACATACTCTCTCAGCCTCAGTTTCCTTATTCTATAAACTAGGGATAATAATAGCACCTAGTTCATGGTGTTGTGGAGAATCAAATGGGATAATTATGTCTAAAGTGCTTTGCAAATGTAAAAAAATATGATAATTAATCAACAATAACAAGAACAACATTAATTATTCATTCACATCATCTGGATAGCTGTATTTAAATCATCTTCCTGAATTGTACTGCAAACATTTATATATTTGTCCAGGTTTTCTACTTAAAGGCTATTAGTCAAGAGAGGGAGAACATTTCTCAAAGTGCACCCAATCACTTTCATTAATGATAGTCTCTAGCTTCAGAATTGCAGAAATCAAAGAGTCAAACTAAAATCAGGCTTTATATGAAAGGTAATGTAGGGATATGAAAGGAATAACTTTGGAATCAGAAGACAGATTAGAAGCCTATGATTAAGTGATCAAGGCACTAACACCTCTCTAAACCTCAGTTTCCTTTTCTGCAAAATGGGCATAATTATATTTACATTAAATCATATGTCTATCATGGAGAGAAATGCCTTCTAAATGTTCAAAGCATTTGTAAACATTCTAGTATTGTACAAATATGAATTATTACAAGTGTCACATGAGAGGAACAGACCATAAGGACAATGTTTTCAGATTCTTTTATTAGTTAGTATATCAGCTCTTTTATATTAGAGATTGTTTAATTCTCAGTTTTCATATTCTGCCGGTGCCTAAAATAACACCAAATACATAGCAAGCCCTTAATAAACATTTTTTGATGGATAGATTGATTGATGAGAAAATAATTCTGTAACACAATGTAGACCTTCTAGTGGTACAATGGAGAAAGCCTTTTGTTTTACCCTTACCTTTTAGTCTTAGAAGCAATACAGTGTATTTGTTCCAAGGCATAAGACTGATAAGGGTTAAGCAATGGGAGTTAAGTGACTTGCCCAGGGTTATATAGCTAGAAAGTGTCTGAGGCCAAATTTGAACCCAGGACCTTCTGTCTCTGGGACTAGCTTTCAATCTGGAGATGCTTAAAAGTGTTTTTGTTTGCTTTGTGAAGAGGAGGGGCATTATGAATATTTTATATTAAGCAGATTAATCTGGGTGATGTGCAGGTTGAATTTGAAAAGAGGAAAGAAGACGTGCTAAGAGGATACTGTAATGATTTAGGTAGTGGGTGGTGAGGACTCAAAACTGTGATTATGGGAATAGAAAAGTCAGAGTTTAATTAGGAGACAGAACAAAAGCAGAAAAAACAAAGTTAGCTGACTAAATTTGAGGCTTAATGTAAAAGGAAGAGTTCAAGAAGACACTTAAGTGATAAAATTTCAATTAACAACACATAATTGTCAAATACCTACCCTGTATCGGGTATTAGGAAAAAGAGGAAACAAAATAGATCCTTGATCTCAAGAAGCTTATATTCTATGGTGAGATAAGGGATACAGTATGACCATAGCTTTGGAAGGCCATAGTAAGAGGGAAAGAGAATTAATAATTTGGATTAGGGGATGGTAATCTGCAATGGATTAGAAGAATTGGTAGCTGTGTTGAACCTTAAAGTAAAATAAAGATTCTGAGAAGTGTAGAAACAATGGAAATGAGGGCTTTAGTGCCAAAATAAGAAAATAAATAAAATACATATTTTGGCATAAAATGATAGTCCAGGTACAAATTGAATTTAAAGTAATGGCTGAACAGAAGTAGTGCTGGAATTAAAAACTGTCTCTTCCTGTTTTGTCTAATATTTCATAATTTCTTTTTATATTAAGTTGATGAATTGATTTACAAAATTTAATTATTTCTTGCTATATGCCAGTGCATGTGACAGTTGATAGCTGATTTAGAAATAAAGGATGATACCATAAACAAATTTGGGGAGCATAGACTAGTTTAGTCATCTGACCTATGGATGAAAGAAGAATTTAGGCCCAAATAAGACATAGAGAACATTATGAAATATGAATTAAATAACTTCAATTACATTAAATTCGAAGTTTTGCACCTATAAAAAATCAATGCAACCAAGATTAAAAGGCAATTTACAAATTAGGAAAATATCTTTGTGAGTCTCTGACAAAGGTTTCATCTCCCAGATACAGAAAATGGAATCAAATTTGTAATAATGCAAAGCATTATTCAGTTGACAAATGACCAGTGAGTATGAACAGGCAATTATCAGATGAAGAAATTAAAAGTTATCAGTCACATAAAAAAATGCTCCAAATCACTCTTAATTAGAGAAATTTAAATTAAAACAACTATGATATACTACCTCATAACAATAAGACTGGCTAAAGGCAAAATAATAAATGTTGGAGGGAATGTGTAAGAATTGGAATGTGGAATGTGGAAGAATAATAATCTGTTGGTGGAGCTGTGAACTGATAAAAACCATTCTGAAGAGCAATCTAGAACCATGTCCAAAGGATTATGAAGTTGTGCATACCCCTTGACCCAGTAAGTTAGGTCTGTATTCCAAAGAAATTAAAGATTGGGGAAATGGGCCTACCTGAACCAAAATATCTATAGCAGCTCTTTTTTGTGGTGGCAAAGAACTGGAAACCTAAGGGATCTCCATCAATTGGGGAATGGATGAACAAGTTGGGATATATGCTTGTAATGGAATGCTATCATGTTATAAGAAATTGCAAACAAGATGATCACACAAAAAAAACCTTGAAAAGACATATGAAGTGAAGTAAACAGAACTAGAACTTTATGGACTTAGGAAGATTTGGATTCATGTCATGTTTCTGTCACATATTAGCTATGCTATCATGGATGAATGACTTAAAATTTCAGTGGTCCCGAAAACTAAAAACCATGTGATGCAAATAAGTCTCCAGTCTGTCCCAAAGAAGCGTGTTTCCATATCAAGCATTCCTAATATAAAGGAAATCATAGATCTGGATCATATTTATAGTCACAAAAACATGTGTGTGTGAATGGGCATGTGTGTGTTTTTTGAGGGATAACTTTAGCATCTCAGAAGCAGGAAGGTATAAATCTATGTTCCACCTCTGAAGCACACTAGCTGTATGATACTGGTCACTACAATTAACCTTTCAATGTTCCAGGCAACTCTCCAAGATTGTGAATTAAAGAGCAATTGCCACTTTATTTGACAAGAGAGTTTCCTTATTCAGAGTTTTCTACAAGAGGTGAAGGGAATTAAATTTTTGGTCACACCAAAAATATATAAATATGCATGCATTCATTTATAATATATAAATATGGATGTGTGTAGCTGTATGATCATATACAATTATGCCCTCCACATCATGGGGGTTAGGAGTCTGGTGGCCCCATGATCTGGAAAATCCTCACAAAAATTTTTGGCCCTCTCTTTGCACCAGAGATGTCTGAATGGGGTGTCTTTTGAGGTGTTTACATTACTTTATTATAAATTCTGGGTTAATTATAAATTTCTGAGTTTCTAAATTTTTTCTGTGTTATCTGTAGATTCCACAAAACTCCCCTAAATTTCCCATTTAATTTCTCATTCCAGCTCATGATTCATTGAAACCATGATGGGGAAAGTTATGATGTGGAAGAAATAACTGTTTATGTACTATGTGTATATGCATAAATATAAATATGTGTGTAGATGGTCACATTAATTAAACATTATATGTAATTTTCATATATTTTCATTCTGTAGAGCCTGGTTCTACAAATTACTCATGGGTCAGCAAGCTGAGATGAGAGAAATTATTCTAGGATTACAGGAGGATCAAACTTTATATACACATACATATGTACATACATGTATAACAAATTTATACATAATACTTCTGATGTATGTGTGTAGCTATATGTGTATATGCATATATATGTATATATGTATATTCTCAACAATACGTTATAAATATTGCTTTCCAAAAGTTTATACCATATTTCTGGTTGGGGCAGGACCACAATATTTGTGATTCAGAAATGTTTTTTCTTTACTTAAAAAGTTACATTTGGGGGGGGGGAGTAAGATAGGAAATTAGGAAGTAATCAAGCCCTTGTCAATAAAAGCTGTTCTTGAGTGATCCATAAGGGAATACTTGGAAAAGTAGATGTGTATTAACTAAAAACATAAAACTCAATACATCCAGAGGCCATAGGTTGTAGGGCTTTTAGGAAATTGAGTATTGTTAACGGAGCCTTTTGGCAATTATTTTAAATCTCTTGCTGGTTTAGAAGGAAATGGATTTGAAAAAATAAATAAATAAGCAAACAAGGAGCAAATGAAGATACAATCCATAAATAAGCTCTGACCTTCATAGCTCTGGCCTGAAGGAAATCACGATGGGGCCAAAGGAAATTGAGACTTGGGACTAAAGCCTTTTAAATACTTTGCCTCTTCCGTTGACTATATTCATAATATTTTGTTGACCATCTGTTCCACTGAGATAATACTTGTAAAGTGCTTAGCACAATGTCTGACACATAGCAGGAGTGATGTAAATCTTAATTCTCCTTTCTTTTGTCCCCATCTATCCATTCATTCAGGGATCCAGACCATATTCTCTTATCAGAAACAGTATGACAGTGGATATGATAATGGTGAAAGTGAATGCAACTCATATTTATACTCAAGGATTTTGGTGCAAATTGACCAATTCTAAAAAAGTTTCAAGAGTACAAAGCACCAACTTCCAATGACTAAAGGTAAATTTTATACACTATATCTTTGGGGTGTCAGATCAGGCTCATGGTTTTAAAAGAAACTTTAAGGATTGTATTTATAAGTTTAAACTTCTCCTCATTTTATAGATGACGGAATTGAGTCCCAGGGAGGTGAAATTTCTTACCCAATGACTTTCAGCTAATTAGTGGCAAAACTTAAATTAGAACATGGGTATTTTTTTGTCTACTTATTGCTCCTTTCAAATTAAAATATGTGAAGATCATGTAGTGTAAAAATGGAGAGTTGAACCCCAGATTAAAATCCCCAGAAGTCCTTGGTACTTCCCAGAATTCCCTATAATCTCACCTGAGATTACCACCTGGACAATGATTATTTAAAGGGCTCTCAAGAGTCTCTTCCTGTACTCTCAGAGATTGCAAGGATGTAGTGAGTAAACTAAGCGTGTGTGTGTGGCGGGGGGGGGGGGGAGGGCTAAATCAGCCATGGCACGTGGTTTATTATTTTGTATCCTTGATTTCTAATAATCTTTAATAAACCTCATAAAATATAATACTTTTAGTAGAGAAACTAATTTAACTGTTACAGTAGCTACGTTGTCAATTAGATATGATATGAAATGTCAGTGTTTTTTTTTTTACATAGTCACAGTGTTGGATTTATACTGATTTATCCTTGTGCATTACCTTCTGAATTACTCTTGTGACTAATAAGAAATATTAAGCAAGTCAGGTTAGGATTCATGATTTTGGAAGTTGAAATTATGGTATCATGATGGGTAAGGGTCTATGCCCATCAAGTAGAGTAGGGTTTGGTCTATATGTGAAGTTGTCATAGTATTATTAGTTTTTATTTAACCAACTTAATTCCTAGTCTTATTATCTTTGAATGGAGTTAACAGGGACTAAGTGATATCAAAGTTATTATTTATTATTATATTATTTAGTTATTAATTATATTTTATATAATGACTAACATAATTAATAATTATCATTACATGATAATATTATATACATGATATTATTAATTGTTGGAATAATTATTGGGATTGTTAATAATCAACAATAGACCAGCATGGCATAGTAGGAAAAGGACTGGTTCTGAGTTCAGAAGACTTAAATTGTTTTTTCTATCTGCTATCCTTCTTAGTTATATGATTTTGATCAAATTCCTCTAGCTTTTAATTTCATCACTGGGATATGAATCCCATAAGATTCAGCACCATATTTTCACTTTTTTTTTTTTTTTGCACAGCATATTGGTCCATTTGTTTTTGTTTTTCCCCCAGCATACAAACTATACATACAAGTTGACAGAAAACTGGGCCTAAAGTCAGAAAGACTTGGATTCTAATCAACCTCAGACATTTATTAGCTATGTAAAGTTTTGAAAGTTACTTAACTTCTTTGCTTCAATTTCCTCAAATGTAAAATGAAGAGCATAATAGCACCTACCTAGCATGGTTTTGCAAAGGTCAAATCAATTAATATTTTTAAAACAGCACATTGCCTGACACATAGTAGGTACTTAATAAATACGTCTTCCTTCACCATTTATGCTTTATGAATATATTTTCTGTATGTATTATATATGAATATATAAAACTGAATTTCTATATAAATGTTATTGGTCCAATATATTGTAAGCTCCTGGAGGTCAGGGATAGTTTGCTTTTCTCTTTTTATCACTAGTACCTAGCAGAGGTCCTTAATGAATCCAAATTATTCTTGTCCCTGATAGCTGCAAATGCATTGTCTAAAAGTTTAAAGAGGGAACAATAAAAGCTAACTCACAGTGTTTTGAAAATATTAAAGCAAAATATCTAACACAGTTGGAATATTCCTTACCCTGAGTATTTGGAGGTTTTGCTTGGAGAGTTCATTTGAGATTTTATAGATTTCAAATATTTCAGTGACAGAAAAACAGGAGCCACCCTTCTTTTTCTCTTTCTCAAATTCATTGAAGATGTCCTATAATGCAAAAATAATTCCAAACCAAGCCCTTTGAATACATATTAGCTTGGTCTCTCAAATTCTCATAATGTGTTAAGATGTTGTGTATGGGTGTGTCCCTGATGTGAATGATAAAATGGAAACCTCTAGAATCTACAACATAGAGATTTAGCTTACTACTCACAGCACCAACTGTTTAGTTTGAGAGCCTAATAAAGAATACTTAATGTGTCATAAAAATGGAATAATGGGCTTTGGGTTTTTTTTTAATTTGATCATTTCCAAACATTATTCACTGGAGACAAAGATCATTTTCTTTTCCTCCACCCCCACCCCTCCCATAGCCACTGGGTATCACATGTGTTCTTGATTCAAACACATTTCCATGTTGTTGGTATTTGCATTAGAGTGTTCATTTAGAGTCTCTCCTCAGTCATATCCCCTCAACCCCTGTAGTCAAGCAGTTGCTTTTCCTCGGTGTTTTTACTCCCACAGTTTGTCCTCTGCTTGTGGATAGTATTTTTCTCCTAGATCCCTGAAGATTGTTCAGGGACATTGCATTGCAGGAGAAATCCATTATGTTCGATTGTACCACAGTGTATCAGTCTCCATGTACAATGTTTTCCTGGTTCTGCTCCTTTCACTCTGCATCAATTCCTGGAGGTTGTTCCAGTCTCCATGGTATTCCTCCACTTTATTATTCCTTTTAGCACAATAGTATTCCATCACCAACATATACCACAATTTGTTCAGCCATTCCCCAATTGATGGGCATCCCCTCATTTTCCAATTTTTGGCCACCACAAAGAGCGCAGCTATGAATAGTCTTGTACAGGTCTTTTTCTCCATTATCTCTTTGGGGTACAAACCCAGCAGTGCTATGGCTGGATCAAAGGGCAGACAGTCATTTAGCACCCTTTGTGCATGGTTCCAAATTGCCCTCCAGAATGGTTGGATCAATTCACAACTCCACCAGCAATGAATTAATGTCCCTACTTTGCCACATCACCTCCAGCATTCACTACTTTCCTCTGCTGTCATGTTAGCCAATATGCTAGGTGTGAGGTGATACCGCAGAGTTGTTTTGATTTGCATCTCTCTGATTATAAGAGATCTAGAACACTTTTTCATGTGCTTATTAATAGTTTTGATTTCGTTATCTGAAAAATGCCTATTCATGTCCCTTGCCCATTTACCAATTGGGGAATGGATTGATTTTTTGTACAATTGATTTAGCTCTTTATAAATTTGAGTGATTAGACCATTGTCAGAGGTTTTTGTTATGAAGATTGTTTCCCAATTTGTTGCTTCTCTTCTGATTTTAGTTACATTGGTTTTGTTTGTACAAACTTTTTAATTTGATGTAGTCACAATTATTTATTTTACATTTTGTGACTCTATGTCTTGCTTGGTTTTAAAGTCTTTCCCTTCCCAAAGGTCTGACATGTATACTATTCTGTGTTTGCCTAATTTACTTATAGTTTCCTTCTTTATGTTCAAGTCATTCACACATTTTGAATTTACCTTGGTGTAAGGTGTGAGGTTTTGATCCAAACCTAATTTCTCCCACACTGTCTTCCAATTTTCCCAGCAGTTTTTATCGAATAGTGGACTTTTGTCCCAAAAGCTGGGATCTTTGGGTTTATCATATACTGTCTTGCTGAGGTCACTTGCCCCAAGTCTATTCCACTGATCCTCCTTTCTGTCTCGTAGCCAGTACCAAATTGTTTTGATGACTGCTGCTTTGTAATATAGTTTGAGATCTGGAACTACAAGGCCCCCTTCCTTTGTATTTTTTTTCATTATTTCCCTGGATATCCTTGATCTTTGATTCTTCCAAATGAACTTTGTTATGTTTTTTTTTTCTAAATCAGTAAAGAAATTTTTTGGAAGTTCAATGAGTATGGCACTAAAAAGACAAATAAGTTTGGGTAGGATGTTCATTTTTATTTTATTATATTGGCTCGTCCTATTGGCAGTTAATGTTTTTTCCAATTGCTCAACTCTAGTTTTAGTTGTGTGGAGAGTGTTTTGTAGTTGTGTTCATATAGTTCCTGTGTTTGTCTCAGGAGATAGATTCCTAGGTATTTTATTTTGTCTAAGGTGATTTGAATGGGATTTCTCTTTCTAGTTTTTGCTGCTGAGCTGTGTTGGAAATATATAGAAATGCTGATGACTTCTGCAGGTTTATTTTGTATCCTGCAACTTTGCTAAAGTTGTTGATTATTTCAATTAGCTTTTTGGTTGAATCTCTAGGATTCTTTAAGTAGACCATCATGTCCTCCACAAGGAGCAATAACTTGGTCTCCTCCTTGCCTATTTTGATGCCTTCAATTCCTTTATCTTCTCTAATTGCTACTGCTATTGTTTCTAGTACAATGTCAAATAGTAGAGGTGATAATGGGCATACTTGTTTCACTCCTGATCTTATTGGGAATGCATCTAGTTTATCCCCATTGCACATGATGTTTGCTGATGGTTTTAGATATATACTGTTTATTATTTTTAGGAATGACCCTTCTATTCCAATGCTTTCTAGTGTTTTTAATAGGGATGGATGTTGTATTTTATCAAAGGCTTTTTCTGCGTCTATTGAAATAATCATGTGATTTTTGTTGGTTTGCTTGTTGATATGGTCAAATATGTGAATGGTTTTTCCTAATATTGAACAAGCCCTGCATCCCTGGTATAAATCCTACTTGATCATGGTGGATGACCCTTCTGATCACTTGCTGGAATCTTTTTGCTAGTATCCTATTTAAGATTTTTGCATCTATATTCATTAGGGAGATTGGTCTATAATTTTCTTTCTCTGTTTTTGACCTGCCTGGTTTTGGAATCTGTACCATGTTTGTGTCATAAAAGGAGTTTGGTAGAATTCCCTCTTTGCTTATTATGTCAAATAGTTTGTATAGTATTGGGACTGTTCTTTGAATGTTTGATAGAATTCACTTGTGAATCCTTCTGGCCCTGGGATTTTTTCTTAGGGAGTTCTTTGATGGCCTGTTGGATTCCATTTTCTGATATGGATTATTTAAGAATTCTATTTCTTCTTCTGTTAGTCAAGGCAGTTTGTATTTTTGTATATATTTTTCCATATCCCCTAGATTGGTATATTTATTGCCATATAATTGGGCAAAGTAATTTTTAATGATTGCCTTAATTTCCTCCTCGTTGGAGGTGATGTCCTCCTTTTCATCTTTGATGCTGTTAATTTGTTTTTCTTCTTTCCTTTTTTTAATTAGATTAACCAGTACTTTGTCTATTTTGTTTGTTTTTTCAAAGTACCAGCTTCTATTCTTATTTATTAGTTTAAGAGTTCTATCACTTTTGATTTTATTAATTTCTCCTTTAATTTTTAGGATCTCTAGTTTGGTTTTCTTCTGGGGAATTTTAATTTGTTCTCTTTCAAGTTATTTTATTTGCATTTCCAATTCATTGATCCTTGCCCTCCCTAGTTTGTTCATAAATGCACTCAGGGATATGAATTTACCTCTGATTACTGCTTTGGCTGCATCCCAAAAGGTTTGAAAGGATGTCTCACCATTGCCATTGTCCTCAATGTAATTATTTATTGTTTCTATGATTTGTTCTCTAACTAACCTATTTTGGAGTATCATATTATTTAATTTCCAATTAATTTTTTATTTGGTTTTCCATATACCCTTACTGATCATTATTTTTATTGCCTTGTGATCTGAAAAGACTGCATTTATTATTTCTGCTTTTCTGCATCTGTATGCCATGTTTCTGTGACCTAGTGTATGGTTAATCTTGTGAATGTGCCATGTAGAGCTGAGAAGAAGGGTGTATTCCTTTTTGTCCCTATTTATTTTTCTCCATATGTCTATTAACTCTAATTTTTTCTAAGATTTCAATCACTTCCTTTACTCCTTTCTTATTTATTTTTTGGTTTATCTAAATTTGATAGTGGTTGGTTCAGATCTCCCACTAATATGGTTTTACTGTCTATTTCTTCAGTTCTCCTAGTTTCTCCATTAGAAATTTGGGTGCTATACTATTTGGTGCATACATGTTGATTAGTGATATTTCCTCATTATCTAAAGTCCCTTTTAACAAAATATAATTACCTTCCCTATCCCTTTTAATCATGTCTATTTTGCTTTGGCTTAGTCAGATATCATGATTGCAAATCCTGCCTTCTTTCTATTAGTTGAGGCCCAGAAGGTCTTGCTCCATCCTTTAATTCTGACCTTGTGGGTGTCTACCCGCCTCATGTGTGTTTCTTGAAGACAACATATGATAGGGTTTTGGATTCTAATCCATTCTGCTATTCATCTACATTTTATGGGTGAGTTCATCCCATTCATGTTCAAAGTTATGATTGTCACTTGTGGACTTACTGGCACTTTGATATCCTCCCCTAATTCTGACCTTTCTTCTTTAGCTATTACCTTTTAAGCCTGTGATTTACTTTAAATTAGTCCCCCTAGACCCCTCCCTTGATATGTTTCCCTTTCTAGCCCCTCCCTTTTTGTTCCCTCCCCCCTCTCCCCTATCCTTCCCTCCCTTTTTGTACTCCCTCCCCCCCACCCCCCCTTGATTTTCCCTTGGATAAGATAGAATTCAAGATCCCAATGGACCCCAATGCTCTTCCCTCTCAGAGTTGATTTCACTGAGAGTAAGGTATAAGTAAAAAACTCTCTTCTTCTTCTTCTTATAGGAGTTTTTCCCCCTCCCCTTCCCATGTGTATCTTTGTGTGAGAAAGATTATTCTATGTAATTTTGTTTTCTCTCACCCCTATTTCTTGGAGTATATCTTAGTATCATCAACAATTCCCCTCTCCCTTTTCCTTTCTATCCCCCCATTTCTCAATATCATCTTGATGCCCCAAACATTCCCTATGAGTGATTCTTCTTACTACTCTGATGATGCATATAATTTTTGAGAGTTACGCATTACATTTTCCCCACAGATTAATATATATAAATTGATATACATGTAGTTCTTATAGAAGAGAGTTTGAATAAAAGAAAAAGATGGTATTTTTCTCCTTTTCCTTTTCCTTCATATTTACCTTTTCAGTTATTCCATGATCTTTGTTTTTTGATTTCGAATTTTCCACAGAGCTCTGGTCTTTTCTTTGCAAAAACGTGGGAATCTTCTATTTTGTTGAATGCCCAACTTTTCTCTGGAAGTATATAGTAAGTTTTGATGGATAGTTGATTCTTGGTTGAAGACCCAGCTCTCTTGCCTTTCTGAAAATCATGTTCCATGCCTTATGGTCATTCAGAGTAGAAATTGCAAGGTCTTGTGTGACCTGATTGGCGTTCCTTTATATCTAAATTGTCTTTTTCTGGCTTCTTGTAAGGTTTTTTCTTTTGCTTGAAAGCTTTGGAATTTGGCAATTACATTCCTGGGAGTTGCTTTTGGTGATTTGGTGGAGAGGGTGTTTTGTGAACTCTTTCAATGCCTGTATTGCCCCCTGGCAAACTGGGCAGTTTTCTTTGATGATATCTTGTATTATAATGTCAAGATTATTATTTATTTCTGGTTTTTCTGGAAGGTCAATTATTCTCAGATTGTCTCTCCTTCCTCCATTTTCCAAGTCTATCACCTTGTCAGTGAGATACTTTATGTTCTCTTCTAATTTCTTGGTCTTTTGGCTTTGCTTTATTAATTCTTGCTCTTTTTCAAGATCATTGTCTTCCAGTTGCCTGATTCTGACCTTTAAAGCCTGGTTTTCCTTTCAGTTTGGTCAAACTGTTTTCATAGTTGCTTTGTTTCACGCTTCAAATTGTTGAATTCCTTTTGCATTATTTCCCACTTTTCCTGCAGAAGGCTTCCATCTTTTTGATCATTTCCGATTTAAATTCTTCAAGAGTTTGTGGAGAGTTTCCATTTCCTTTGGAGGGTATTGGAGCATTTGCTTGTGTTTCCTCTTCTGTCTCCTCTGTATTTTGTATTTTTGCTCCATAAAATGTGTCCAAAGTCACCCCCTTCTTCTTGATTTTCTTGGTGTTTGAGGTTTTTATACTTCTGTACTGTTTGCCATCTCTATCCGAGTGAGGAGGACTTGCTCTTCGTGTATCTGTCCAAGGCTTTAGCCCCAGGCAGATTGTCCTTTCTCCACAGCTGTTCTGTCTTCCCGGGGAGGCCCAGGGTCTGTCCTCCCCTGCCTGCCAGCTTTTCAGGAGTTAGTGCTCTCAGTTCCCTCCAGTTGCTTCTCTACTGCCTTACTTCCACATTCTGGGCTTGGCACAGCACTGTCCCCAAGGTATCTCAGTGCCTTTGTCAGCCCTGAGGTTTCTGTTCTTTCAGAAGACTCTGCTCTCTAAGGGGGGAGAGGTTCGTGGCCTCCCTGGATCTGAGGGCTCCTGATGGGATTAAGTTCAGCTGATGTGGGCCGAATGATCCCAGAACCAAAAAGAAAAGAAAAGAAAAGAAAAGAAAAGAAAAGAAAAGAAAAGAAAAGAAAAGAAAAGAAAAGAAAAGAAAAGAAAAGAAAAGAAAAGAAAGAAAGAGAGGAGAGGAGAGGAGAGGAGAGGAGAGGAGAGGAGAGGAGAGGCGAGAGGAGAGGAGAGGAGAGGAGGAGGAGAGGAGAGGAGAGGAGAGAGAGAGGAGAGGAGAGGAGAGGAAGGAAAGGGAAGGAAAGGAAAAGGAAAGGAAAGGAAAAGGAAAGGAAAGGAAGGAAAGGAAAGGAAAGGAAAGAAAGGAAGGAAAGGAAAAGGAAAAGAAAAGAAGAAAAGAAAAGAAAAAGAAAAGAAAAGAAAAGAAAAGAAAAGAAAAGAAAAGAAAAGAAAAGAAAAGAAAAGAAAAACTCCTCCTCTACAGTCTGTGTTGAATGCCCGGAGACTGGCCCCAGATTACTTTCAAGGTAAGCCTTCAGAGCAACACCTTTGCCGGCCCTGAGGTTTCTGTCCTTTCAGAAGCTCTGAGGACTCCTGATGGGATTGGGTTCAGCTGGTTCCACAAAAGCTGGAACCTCCCTTGAGACTCAGATGGAAGGACCCAGCCAGGGGCTACAGGCTTCCCCCTTCTCTCTATGTTTCTCTGCCATCTGTGTTGGGCGCCCCAGAGACTGGTTCAGGTTACTTTCAAAGTGAGTCATTGAGAATGAGCCAGCCCTGAGGCCCTTTTGCCCGACCCTGAGGTTCCCCGCTGCTATGGCGTGCTCAGCACTCTGGGTTGGGGGGGATGGGTCCTGGACCTTCCTTCTGCCTACCCCTTAGATCTGGCTTTTGGGGGGCTGTACCTTTTGATCCAGGTCCAGGAGAGGGTTCCCTAGGTCTGTCCTGTTGTCCAGTTTGAATTTCGGTGTCCTAGGAGCATTCAGTTTGTGATCAGTAAGGAAGGGTTTTCAGAGGTCTGAACTTTCACTGCCTCTAAGCCGCCATCTTGACCAGAAGTCTGGAATAATGGGTTTTAATAAGAGACTTAGATTTTTTATGAGATTGTGTTGGGTTTGTTTAGGAAATGTTTTATTTATTGGAAGCTAAGCTTTATATTCATTTAAAACTTTTCATACAAGCTATGATCCTATTGAAACGTTTGTGAAACTGAAATAATAATTGAGACCAGAGAAATACCATTTTTCAATGCTTGGATTTGGGGCAAGGATAGCAACTGAAAGTGTCCCTCAGCCTTCAGGCTTTGCATAGAAAAGAGCAACAGAGTAAGGATAGGGTGAAGGAGAAACATGGACTGTAAAGCAGCTTCCTCACCACAATTTACTTAATTCTTTTTCCATCTGAGAACACAGAGCTAAGCCAGGGGCCATATGATAATGAAAGACTAAAAATTTTTTTCTTACCAATAAATCAGATGAGCAGTTGAACTAACAGAATCAGGAGGAGCTGATAGAGAAGAAAACCTTATAAAGAATAAATTTCATAAAAAATAAATTGTTAAGCACTTACTATGTGTCAGGGACTGTGGAAAGCCTTGTAAATACAATTAAAAATAATAAAAGACAATTTCTGCCATCTAGGAGCTTACATTCCAATAGGTGAAGATAATAAATAAAAGGGAGTGGAAAGCAGTCTGGGAGGATAGGGGATGGAAATGGAGTTTGTTAGGACAGAGTCTAAGAGTAAATGACCAGGGAGGAAAATGATTAAAGCCTGGTCATCTGCATCTTCTGGCATAGACTGGTTAAGGGAAATATTTTGTAGCTATTAGCTGAAAGAATAGGTTAAAAGTAAAAACAGAATTTATTCCAGTTCCCATAACTCCCACTGGCTAAAAGTTTATTAACCATTAGAACCATTAGCTAGAATGAAGCTATCTGAATAACTGAAGATAAATTGAATTAGAAACATGACACACAAGGGAAAGCAGCCAGAGAAACCAATGCCTCAGGAGGAAAAGCAACAAGTATCCTTGGTGATGATGGTGCCCAACAAGGAACATTGGAGATGTGATGTGTGATGGGGAACAGACCCAATAAATGATTGGGCAATAGGATATCATCAAAAGACCTTTCTAATCTCCTGGTGTGCTAACCTTTTTTATGTGCTCCCTTCCATGTCAGTCCTCTTTCTACATGTGTGCCCCATGCAGTAATACATGTCTCATACATGATCCCTTTACCTACGTGTCATTTGGATACCATGACACTTCCACATTCCCTGTCCACCAAAGCCAGTACTCTGTTGGTTTTTGCCTTATTTTGCCCAAACAGCCTCTACATCACTTCAAGTCTATTTTTACCACAGATACATCTCCCACCACTGCTCTCTAGCTCTCCTCAATGTGTTGTCTTCACCCATTAGAATATAAACTTAATCAGATTAAAGATGTCTCACATACTTGTTTTAATATCCCAAAATATTGTACAACACATAATAAATGCTTAATAAATAATTTATCTTCCATTTATATCCATCACGAATTAATATATTTGTTCAAGAGTGAGATCCCAAGTTTAGAGAGGTGTATTTTACTGTACTATTTCATTAAATTTCTTTCTTTTGAACTAATTGTATTCCCTTGCTCGATATTAAAAGTAATTTTTTACTTGGGTGAGGGCTCTAGAGTTGTAATTTAAAGAGAATTCCTCCCTTTAGAAGTTCCTAAAATATGAGGTAACTCTCTGCTGGTGTACAGATGAGAAGGGTCCTGGGTTCTACATAAAGAACCCTATAATAAAAAAATGAAATTCAGAGAAAGAAATCTTTCATATCTAAGAAAAATAGTTTCATTATATTGAGAGTACATAAAGAGCAAATATAATGTATTTGATATATTATATTATACTAATGCAGAAGGAAGAGAAATTCCAAATGTTTTGTTGGAGAACAATTGTAGCATGGTACAGCAGAAGTGCTAAATTTGGAGTCAGTGATCATGAGTTCCTCTCTCATTTCTGCTATGTATGAAGACTTGCTCAATTCACTTAACTTCTGACTTTCAGATCTTCAGTTATAAAGGGAAGGGATTAGAATAGATACCCATGAAGGTCACTCTGCTCTAACTTGGTGATCCTATGAATTGAATTACAAAACTACAAATGTAATTGCAAATCTGGGCAGCTAGGCAAAAAGTAGATAGGTTACTGGTCCTGAAGTCTGGAAGACTTGGATTTAAATACCACCTTGGATATTTATGAGCTATAATACTAGGCAAATCACTTAACTTCCATTTCCTAAACTGTAAAATGGGCATAATAGCACCTACCTTACAGGGTTGTTGTGATTATATTTCTAAAGCTAATCTCTTCCCTTCCTTTCCCTATTTCCCCCTTTGTCTCTTAGAATTTCAGGTTTCCATTGAAGCACAGGTCAGGTGCCTCCTTTATGAAGCCTTCTCTATTCTACAGGTTACTACTCAGAATTACTTCATATATACTTGTCTTTATTTATCTGTGTATACGTTGTGTATCTACCCCTCCATCATATAATAAAGTTTAACTCCTTGAGGTCAAGTAGTATTTTGTTTTTGTCTTTGCATCTCCAGGTCATGGCCTTGTTGCTTGTGCTCTCCCTCTCTCTCTCTCTCTCTCTCGCATCTCTCTCTCTCTCTCGTCTCTCTCTCTCTCTCTCTCTCTCTCTCTCTCTCTCTCGTCTCTCTCTCTCTCTCTCTCCTCTCTCTCTCTCTCTCTCTCCCTCTCGTCTCTCTCTCTCTCCTCTCTCCCTCTCCCTCTCTCTCTCTCTCCCTCTCTTCTCCCTCTCTCTCTCTCTCTCTCTCTCTCTCTCTCTCTCTCTCTCTCTCTTCTCTCTCTCTCTGTGTCTCTCTATGTGTCTCTCTGTGTCTCTGTGTCTCTCTCTGTGTCTCTCTCTGGTCTCTCTCGTGTCTCTCTCTGTGTCTCTCTGTCTCTCTGTCTCTCTCTCTCTCTCTCTCTCTCTCTCTCTCTCTCTCTCTCTCTCTCTCTCTCTCCTCTCTGTCAAGGAAGTTTATCCCCTCTCCCTCCTGAGGAGCGTTACCTGTCTATCAAACATTCCTGACATACCACAGCTGTGCCCAGTGTTACGTCTGTGTATGTTCAGTACATCAATAAAAGTCAAGGTTGGGGCTACTGGGGAGAATAGCAGGAGAATTGAAAGGAGAACCAAGAAGAGACAAGGCAGGCAGGTGAGGGGAAATGAAGAAGAAACATGCAGGCTAGGCACCACATGGTCAGATTACTTAGAGGAATAGTTGTCTACCCTTTCCAATAAACTTTATAAAATATATATCTGGGTAGAAATATTATTTCATATTTTACTATATATATATATATACACATATATTTTTAATAAAATAAAACAAATTTTACTTGAACTGAATTTTGAACAAAAGATGTGTGGCACCAGTCTGAGCACACTCAGTATATGATATAATCCTGAAAACTTTAAGCAGATAGTGAAAAGAAACCATTCAGAGAAAAGCAAGCTAATGACTAAATAATAATAATAATAATAATAATAATAATAATAATAACCAGCTTCTCTTACAATAGAAACAAAGAACAAAAGCATTTCCATTTATAAACCTGGCCAAATTGCAATGGCCCTAGACAAGAATCTGTAGGATATAAAGGAGGAAGAAGCAATTGTTTAGTGTGTAGTAATGGGATGCAATTAAGGAAAAGAAAATGTAGGCTGCATATCAGGAACAATTTCCTAACAGTCTATTAGACTGTACATTAGTTTCCAGGGGAAGGGGTAGAAATCTCATCGCTTTAGTCATTTAAAGCTAGACTGATTCCCAGAGGGGTGTGGCAACTCAGAAGGAACTGAAAAATGTAGTCATGAAAGTCTATCTGAGTTAATTTTGTTGCACATTGAAACTCTGCCTCCTGTATGGCCAAGAGTCTAATGCAATTGTAATTGGCACATTCTATCACATTAAAAACTCCATCTATTTTTATGTGAGTGGCTCACCTTTGAATAGCCAGTGATGTATTGCCACCAGCAAGTGAACATAGTCAGCATTTGCAAAGTGAGCTCTGTATCACAATGGGTTATGGAGTACCCACCAGGGCCTCTAATGGAATGCTAACAATCTGGGTGAAAATCTCTTGTGATTCCTTAATTTGTGAAAATGTTTTAGTAGCCAAAACTTGTTTTCATTCATAAAGTCAACAGATTCATACCTATAATCCCATCACATTTGAAATAGACCCACATGCTCTTTTCAGCCTCCTCTGTCACATATATTTATTTATCATGTCTACTTGCTTCTTCCTCCTCTAACTAAAACTCCGTTTATTGCAAGGTCAAGAAAGCAACCAATATTTTTTAAAAAGACCTACACAAATGCTGGTCACTTCAATTGCTGCAGTATTCACCCAGGATGCGCTTATTTATATATTTTCCATATATATATCACAAGCTTATTTGCATCTGTGATATATTTTTTGTCGGTTCATGTATAGTTAATTCAATCTAGCTAAAACCCAGAATCTTAAAAAAAAAAAAAAAAGAATCCGGGGGCAGCTGGGTAGCTCAGTAGATTGAGAGCCAGGCCTAGAGACGGGAGGTCCTAGGTTCAAATTTGACCTCAGGCACTTCCCAGCTGTGTGACCCTGGGCAAGTCACTTGACCTAGCCCTTACCACTCTTCTGCCTTGGAGCCAATACACAGTATTGACTCCAAGTCGGAAGGTAAGGGTTTAAAATAAAAAATAAATAAATAAACCTACTCTATTAAAAATTCTGTATTAAATCTCTCAATTGTGTTTACAGCCGCAGGCTCTGCGGCAGTCGCCGCCTCCACCATAGCTCTTCAGCGGTAGGGCTACTTCTCGCTTTCCTAGCCCAAGCCGAAAGAGAGGGCTGTTGGGTGGAGGTGTTTAAAGACAAGTTTTCAGGAACTTGGTTCGTACCAAGCAAACTGCCGGTAAATCTACGGTTGATAAAGCGCTCAGGAAGCAGCTCCCTACAAAGAGAGAGAAAAAAAAAGAGGGTGCCACAGTGCGCCCTCTACTGGAGAGGTCAAGAAACGTCGTCGCTAAAGGCCGGGTCCTGCAGCTCTGTGTGAAATCAGATGTTATCCGTAGTCCTCTGAACTCTGGATTCGTAAACTTCCCTTTCTGGTACGTGAAATTGCTCAAGACTTCAAAGGGTAGTTCTGCACGTGAGATATTTTTTTTTTCCCCCCTGGGGGTCAAAAGGTACCTAAGTATATGATTGCGAATAGAAAAGTAGGGGGCAGAATCAGGTATTAGCAAGTTTTTCCCATTTTCATTTGTGTGTAAATTCTGAATATAAATGTGAGGACATATAGCATTAATGCAGTAAAAAAAAATGTTTCCAGGAACAAATTTCAACAATTCAACTTTATAACAATTATAAATAAACCTGTTAAATTTTCCTGGACAATGCCAGCATTTGGATTTTTTTTTAAAGTCAATTTCTTGTTGAGGGCAACTAAATGGTGTTTGTATCATTTTTTATCATCTGGTAGATTCCATCCATTCACTGTACTGTTCTGAGTTGTCCTACATGCAAGTACATGTTTTTAATGTTGTCTGTCTTTTGTGCTGTTCCTGTAAGTTTGCTATTAAAATACATTAAACTAAAAAATTCTATGCTAAGCATTGGGAATACAAAGATAAATATGACATAGGCATATGAGTAAAGATAGTGGGGGGGGCGGGGATTGTGGGCCCCTTGGTAGCTCTGTGGATTGAGAGCCAGGCCTAGAGATGGGAGGTCCAAGTTCAAATCTGACTGCATACACTTCCCAGCTGTGTGACCCTGGGCAAGTCACTTAACCCCCACTGCCTAGTCCTTCCCACTCTTCTGCCTTGGAAGAAGGAAGGAAGGAAGGAAGGAAGGAAGGAAGGAAGGAAGGAAGGAAGGAAGGAAGGAAGGAAGGAAGGAAGGAAGGAAGGAAGGAAGGAAGGAAGGAAGGAAGGAAGGAGGAAAAGATTACTTGCTTTGAAGTCAGAGAACCTGAGTTCAAATTCTACCTCTTATGTTTAATACCTGTATAGCCTTATACAAATTATTGAATCTCCCAGAGTCTGTTTCCTTATTTGCAAAATGAAGGGATTGGACTATTCGCTCTCAGAGTGCCTTCTGCCAAATGCCAGTCATGTAGTAAGGATTTCATAGATATTTGTTGAATGGGTTAATTGTGATCCTAATGGAGGAAAAGGACAAACATACAAGTAACTATGATATAAAGTGGAATATGTTGTGTGCATAAAAGAGATCCATACAAAGTTACAAGAGAAACCCAAGGAAGGAGAAATAATTTTTGAGCTTTGGTTATTAAGGAAGATTTAATGGAAGCTAAGTATCACAGTTGATAGAAAGCTGTTCTTGAGGTCAGGAAGAACTGAGATCAAATTCCAGCTCCCCACAAAATTAGATGGATAAGTCTCTCAACTTCTCTCTGCCTCACTTTCCTTATATTTAAAATAGGGGCTATAATAACACCCGCCTCATAGGACTTTTGTAAGAATCAACTGAAATAGCAAGTATAAAACTGGCTTCCTTTCTTACTTTTTCTTTTTTCTGCTTTTTATAGAGGAGAGGAAGTGAATAAAATAACTGAGTATAAAATTAAAGAATAAATGAAATGCTATCAGGTCTGATAAAAAAGGAGAAATATATACCAAAGAGATACAAATAAAGAAATAGTAATAGATTACATGTTTCAGAGAAGGTTTGACTTACATTAATAGAGGGAGTTCCAACATTTGAGAGTGTCATATATTAATGAAATTGCAAGTCTAATTCTTAAGCCTGTATGGATTCCAGTAACGATAAGTTGTCATATTCCAGACACTGTTAAGTTCTGGGGGTCAAAACAAAAAACAAAAACTGCCACTGACTTCAAGAAGCTTACATTCTAATGGAGTGACATATAAACAAATAAGTATGTAGTAACAAGAAATACATGTGGGAAATTGATGGGTCTTTATTTACATGGCATAAATGTTTGTATCTATGATTCCTGTGAGATTTGAATCTTCAATCAGGAAAATATCATCTCTGCTTCCCTTTCACTGTTCCAGTTTTAACATCATTTTCAGAGATAATGCATTCTGCCTTAAGGTAAAGCTTCTGGGAAAGCATAATGGTAAAAACCAGAAACTTACTAAGTCTGAAGTCAATGATTCATTAATGTTTACAAAGTTAGAATTGCAAATGAGTTTTAGAGGGACAAATTTGATTAACCAGAAGGGATAAAAGTATGGTAGATAGAATAAAAATCATAATTCTTTGGAACAGTCAAATTCATCTATAATAATATTTATATGTAAGGTATATTGTCCACATTGGTTCTGTGTCCATATGGGTCTATCTAGATCTCTTTCACACAGAGACATGGATAGTCTTAGAACATCCTCCACTAACCTTTCTCTTCCAGAGACATATTCTTACCAGGAGGGAAAGTGGGAAATTATTGCTAGAGGCTGTCTACTCTGATTTTCTCAGAAAGTGGGTAATGAAATATTATATCTATGTAGCTAAGTGGCACAGTGGATAGAACTCCAGGCCTGGGGTAAGGAAGATTAATCTTCCTGACCTCAAATCTAGCCACTGAATTTGCTAGCTGTGTGACTGTGGGCAACTCACATAATACTATTTGCCTCAGTTTCCTCATCTGTAAAATAAGTTAGAAAAAGAAACGACAAACCACTCCGCTGTCATTGCTCAAATGAATCCCAAATGAGATTATGAGATTATAGAGAGTTGGAAAGGACTGAAAATGTTCGAATAACAATTACTCCCATAAAATATTATTCAAACCCCAATCCCAGTGAGAGCTTTTATTTCTGTTGGTATTTATCATATCATAAATATTCTAAATTAAATAAATAAATAAATAAATTTTAAAATAGATATCTTATTATCAATTCAAAAATCTTAATATTATTATGAAATAATTTTCACCTTGTAATTTCCCTGTAAGTCCTCTTCAGGAGTCCCTGAGCTATACTTTGAGAGCTACTGGTCCAATAGAAATAATTTTTAGGTTTAAACTTTGTACTTGATGATCAGCTTTTAACAGGGAAGACATTATATATCCAAGGCTTGACTCTCTTCCCATCAAATGCCAGTTAGACAAAGACCACACATAGTAAATAGCAAAGAAAGCCATTTATTCAAGTCAGTAGAAAAGAGAAGTAAGGAAAGTTATAAAAGCTCTTGCCAACACTGCTTCTCACAGAGGCATGGATTAATTAATTGCCATCAATTTAAAAAAAAGCATTATCTAAAATTTTTATCAGCCCTGGCAGCATATAGTTTAAATACCTTTGCCATATTCAAAATACTATACCTGGTAGCTCACTTGATTTTGATAATACTTTTGTGAAGTAGGTTGGGCAGATATTATTAGCCTTCCTTCATAGATAATAGAATTGAGTATCCAAGAGATTAAGTGATTTGCTCCAAAGCACCTAGTCTACATTGGCCCAGTTGCCACCAGCCCATCAGCACATTCTGCCTTGCTGTTCTAACTTCCCCTTTAACTTTCTCTTCCTGAGCTCTGTCTCTTAAATCCAGGTAAAGAGCCAAGCCTAAAACTTCCTTTTATCAGTCAGTTGTGGCAGCCAGGAGAACAGTCATGACATACTGAGAAGAAGCTTACTCCAGCCTTTCAGCCGGCACTTGTGTAAAGTAGACTCCCTCAACAGTGAGCCATGAAATGTTCAGAGAACTGAACTTCCCAATACTCAAGAAGGTTAAAGAGAAATAAGACCTCAACCCAAACTGATTCTTTCTCAGAGAAAAGGACAGTCATTGAATATAGATTCTTACCCAACATTAGGTTACCCAGGAACAGAAAGGCTATGGCAGTGATGGTGAACTTTTTAGAAACAGAGTGCCAGACCCTCCCACCCCCCCAGACACCCTAGAGACTGAGTGCCACCCCCTCCAACCCCCACCTCACTCCCCCATATCCAGAGGCGAGGGAGGAAGCCCTCTGCTTAGGCTGCAGGGCAGAGTGGTGGGTGATGAGAGGCACATGTGGAGAGGGAGAAGAGAGGAGTCCTCTGCTCCCCTCCCCTCTAGCTATGTCAGACTGTGAGCGATGTTCCCCCACCACAGGAATCACCTTCCCTACAGACCCAACAGGCTGTCTGCTCTGTACCCTTATGCAGGATGTGAGTCCCACTCCCAGCACAGAGGAGGGAGGAACACTCCCATTGGGCCACTGGACTGAGGGGCTGGTGAAGTGAGGAATGTCCTCAGCACAGGTGAAGAGGGGGAGGGGAGTGCCATGAGGGTTCTGCTCCCTCTTAGATCTGCCACCTGTGAGCTGCCTACTTTACCCCTGTGCACTCTCATTGAGCTGCTGGGAAAAGGGGTGGGTGAAGTGACAAAAGGTCATCAGGGATGATGGAAAGGGAAAGGGAGCAGCTACACCCAAGTCCCTCTGCCTTTCTAGTAAGGAGCTCTGGCGGAGGGGGTGGGGGGTGGGAAGACCGACATGTATGCCCACAGAGAGCACTCTGTGTGCCATCTGTGGCACATGTGCCATAGGTTCACCATCACTGGGCTAAAGGGTGCTAGTATTAATAAAGGATTGACCCAGAGAAAGCCTCCTGCTGGCTCCCCAAACTGTTAAAAGTTTGGGGAAAGGAAAAAAAAAACTCCTAGGGAATGCCCAGCACAATAGAAATTAGTAACCAAGGTTTATAATTTTGGGAAGCAAATTTGACCAGATAATGATGGAACTATTTACTATTGTCAACAGTACATTTTAAAACCAAACTTGAAAAACTAGAACATAGTAGAGAGAGAAAAAAAGAGAGAGAGAGAAAGAAGAAAATCAAGAGACCATGGCACTGTTAAGAAACAATTTTTGTAGGGCATAATCAGAGTAGAAGGAAGTAGAGATTTAGGTAGACCACAGGAAGAGGGCAAGGCAGGCAGTGAGGTAGATTTATTAGGGCTTCCATTTCAGCAGTTCTCTAGTAAGTGCAAGGTCTTTTTATCCTTGGAGGACTTGGAAGGGGAAGACTTCCACTGAATTAAAACACACACACACACACACACACACACACACAAAACTGCTGTGAGACAAATAATTGAAATTCTTTATGTTTTCACAACCCTGGCAATAGAGTAGCTTGCATACACACACACACACACACACACACACACACACAAACATACACCTGGCACATGCAAATAAGAAAAGGAAGAAGACCTTTATCCTAATTTGTAGAAATTTATGACATTATAAATTGGAGCCAAAAATTGTAACTGAAATGTAATATCTTCACTGTATATTTAAAAATTATGGTTTAAATATTTGTTAAACTGAAAAAATATCTTAGTGGATTTTTTGAAGGTTTGAAGCTAAGATTAAGACTAAATGCCAACAGCACATACATCTCTCCTTCCTAGAGGGCAATAGATATATTTTTTCTAATAGAAGTTAAATTCAACCACTTGAGAAAAAGCAGAAGGGAATTTAATTTAAAACAATTCAATAGAATTTAATTGTTTAAGTAAAGTAGTAGCCAAGTCACCTAAATTAAAATAGACTATGTACTTCAAGAAGAAAAAGTTCTTATTGTATAAGGAAATCTTTAGAGAAGAGATTCAGTTGAATGTTTTGTTGCTGTGATTGTTGTCCTTTATTTTTTCTCAGTCGTTTGACTCCTTGTGATCCCTTTTGGGATTTCCTTGCAAAAATACTGGAGTGATTTTCCATTTCCTTCTGCAGCTCATTTTATAGGTGAGAAAACTGAGACAAATGCTGTTTAATGATTTGTCCAAGGTGACAAAGTTAGTAAGTGAATGAGGCTGGATTTGAACTCAGGAAGTAAACTTTTCTGACTACAGGTGGAGCATTCTATCCATTTTTCTACTTATGTTAAATTAGAATATATTTGAGGAATAAGATGAGAAATGAACCTAAGAAAAATATTGAAGGTGAAAGATGAAGCCAGGATAGCAGAGTAGAATAGCACTCAGGCAAGCTCTTCCAAATTTTATTCCAAAGAATTCTAAAATTATACCTCAAATTAAATTCTGGAGTAGCACAGCCAACTGCTATGGGGTGGACCAGCCTCCCACAGGGGATGGGGTCTTAGAGGTGGGAAAGTGTCAGCAAAATGATGGATGGGACATAGCTTTCACATTCAACCCACAGCACAGGTTTCACAGGATAAACTGCTCCACCTTGGCTGAGGCCTGGCTTTATGATCACACATCTACTTGGCACATAGTTTCATTCTCAATATACATGTTTCCATGGAACCTAACAACAGACAGGAAGCCTAGGGAGATACTCATTGAAACATTGTTGTTAAGGGCAGGATCAGTGGGTAGAATCAACATGACCCAGATATAGGTTAGGGAATTCAGAGCACAGATTTGCCAGAAGTACTTATGCCTAGAAAAGAGGGTCCTATCTAACTGGGAATAAAAGAATCCTTAGGTTTAATTTTGTAAGTGGGCTCTCCTGGTAATATCCTGGGGCGACAGAGTGGGACATCTGTACTAACCCTGCAAGCATGTTGTTCTCATCTATTTTTCCTGGGGCTATGTAAGAATAATAATCATAGCAATTCCAATAATAAGGAGATGTTAATAAGAAAAGTCACTTAGAAGGGTTTCGGTGGGTATTTCCATCCTTCCTGGGGGCTGATGTGCAGTCCCCGGTTTCCACTTGGACCATGTCAAACAGTGTGGTCATTGTTGGCTCCCAGCAACCAACAAAAGTTACTGGGATAGTGGTAGTGTGGACCTGGAGTACTGGACAGACCACATAGCACAGACTGAATTACAAGCCAGCAGTGGGCCTAGAAGATAATTGCATTGGTGGTGGCAGTAGCTTCTGGAGTTTTCTGTCTCAAGACAATGAGAGAATCAAACAAGTGGTCACATTTCAGGGGACCCTTTGCTGACACTGGGTTCAGGATGCTGTTGTATTGCACATAGTTCCAGGTCATAGACCAGGGTCAAAGGAACCAATAGGATTTTTGGACACAGGGACAAGGTCATGGTCAAAATTCCAGTACAGAGAGGAAAGCCTGTGATTCCTCTTGAGGGAATACAGACATAAAAGGAAAATTACAAATGTTAAAGGAGATATAGAAAAACGGGGACAGTAATGCATGGTTGGTGGAGTTGTGAACTGATCTAGCCATCTAAATAGAAATTTGGAAATATGGCCAAAAGTCTATAAAACTGTCCGTATTCCTTGACATAGATATACTACTAAATAGTTCTGTACTTTAAAGAGATCAAAGAAAAAGGAAAAGGACATATATATGTCCATAAATCTAGTTTTTGTGTATGCAAAAATTAGAAATTGAGGGAATGTCCATTAATCTCAGAATGACAGAACAATTGAGGCATATGAATCTAATGGATTACTATTGTACTGTAAGAAATGATGAGAAAGATCTTTAGAAAAACCCAGGAAGACTTACATGAACTGATACAGTAAAATGAGTAGAACCAAAAGAATATTGTATACAATAACAGCATTATTGAATGAGGATCAACTGTGAATGTCTTAACTTTTCTCAACAACCCAAAAGATTTATGTAGTATGCTCTCCACTTCTGAATAAAGAATTGATGAAGGAGTCTGAAAGCAGATTGAAGTATACTATTTTACTTTATTATTCTTGATTTTTTAATCTATTTTCTTTTGTGACATGGCTAATACAGAAATGCCTTTCATGATTGTACATGTATAATCTATATCAAATAACTAATATTTTAATGGAAGAGTAAAGGATGGAAAAGAAAATCTGAAACTTGAAATTAAAAATAGAAATATTAAAACTATTTGTTTGCATGTAATTGAGGAGGAAAACCATGCATGTACTAAGAAAAACAAAAAATTTAAAAATAAATTACAAATTAAAAATAGTAGAGGCAGAGTCAAGAAGGTGGCCCAGAAGGAGCAGAAATTCAGACCTCTGAATACCCTTCCTAACTGATCACAAACTGAATGTTCCTAGGGGACTGAAAATCAAACTTAACAACAAGACAGAGCCAAGGAACCCTCCTGCTGAACTTAATTCAAAAGGTACACCCCCCTGAAAAGCCAGAATCCAAGAACACTCAGGTTTAAGGAGAAGACAGAAGGAAGGTCCCAGGACCCATTCCCCCCTCCCACCAAAAGCACTGAGACTCCAGTGGCAGCAGGAACTTCTGGGCAGGCAAAGGTGCTGGTCTGGAGGGTGTACCTTGTGGGCAGGGCTGTGCCAAGTTCAGAGCGTCCAACACAGATGGTGGGGAAGGAGCTAGAGAGGGACTATAGACCTGGCAGCCTGGCCAGAGCTGTGGAGATCCTCCATATTTGCTCATTTGCTCCAGTCTTCCAGGAAATTTTGGACTCAGAGCACACCCAGCCCAACTAAACTGAACTTAATCCCATCAAAAGTCTCCAGAACTCAGGGAAACCCAGGCTCCACACCCATTCTCATTGACTGCTGGACTTAAATCCAATCAAAAGCCTCCAGAAGACAGGGAAGCTCAAACCCCCAACAACCCTCCCTCAGAGACTATACCTAGAGATCTTCTGTTAAAGCTCCAAGAAGGGAGACTGACAGAAGCCCCCCAAACCAAAAAAATTAGAGGAGCAAGAGCACAGAAAAATCCAGGGAGTAAAGAAGAGGAGAATATGAGCAAACAAAAGAAAAAGAAGAAAGAAACTACAATAGACAGCTTCTACTCAGCAAATGGTACAGAGGGGGAGAGATCAGCAAATGATAAATCAGAAATCCCAATGAATTGGATACAGGTTGTTGAAGAACTCAAAACACAATTAAGAGAGGCTGAAGACAATTGGGAAAAGAACTTAAAAATTAAGATAAGTCATCTGGAAACAGAGGCACTTGAACTAAAACGGGAAAATGGTGTCTTGAAAGCCAAAATCAACCAGCTGGAAAATGAGGCAAAGGAGATGAAAGGAGAAGTAAAGAGGATGAAAGATGACCTTCAAAGAAAATCAGAACAGAAGGAAAAGGATGACCAAAAAGCCAGGGATGAAATCCAGTCTTTAAGAACCAGAATACAACAACTGGAATTAAACGACCTCACAAGGCAGCAGGACACTATAAAACAAAACAAAAAGAATGAAAACATTGAGGAAAATGTGAAGTATCTCATTCACAAAACAGACATTTAGAAAATTGTTCGAGAAGAGACAATTTAAGAATAATTGGTCTACCAGAAGACCATAACCAAAGAAAAAGCCTGGACATAATATTACAGGAAATTATTCAGGAAAACTGCCCTGATATCCTAGAACAAGAGGGGAAAGTGGAGATTGAAAGAATCCACAGATCACCTCCTGTATTTAATCCCCAACTGACAACACCCAGGAATGTTATAGCCAAATTCAAAAACTATCGGCCCAAAGAAAAGATATTACAAGCTTCCAAAATAAAGTCATTCAGATACCATGGAACTACAGTGAGGTTAACACAGGATCTGGCTGCATCTACACTGAAGGACCAAAAGGTATGGAATATTATATTCTGGAAAGCAAGAGAACTAGGTCTACAACCAAGAGTCAACTACCCAGCAAAACTGACTACATTCTTACATTGTACACAGAGACTGATACACTGTGGTATAATCGAATGTAATGGATTTCTGCATTAGTGACAATGCAGTGATCTTGAACAACTTGGAGAGATCTATGAGAAAGAACATTATCCACATTCAGAGGAAAAACTGTGGGAGTAGAAACACAGAAGAAAAACAACTACTTGATTACATGGGTCGTGGGGGATATGATTGGGGATATAGATACTAAAGGAACATCCTATTGAAAACATCAACAACATGGAAATAGGTTCTGATCAAGGACACATGTAATACCCAATGAAATTGCATGTTGGCTGCAGGAAGAGAGGGTGGAGGGGAAGGAGGGAAATAATGTGATTATTGTAACCAAGGAATAATATTCTAAATTGACTAAATAAACTTATTCAAATGGGAAAAAAATTAAAAATAGTGAAGGTAAAGAGGAGTGAGGATTCAGAGTATAAAATGAAAAGTTAGATTCAAATTTGGTAAGCTTTAATCAAAGTCCAATGGTGAGGTATAAAAAGAAAGGAAGAGAGAATGTTTAAAGGATAAGAGGAGAATTGAATGGAAAGGAAAAAAATCTCTGGTTGCACTGGCAGCTAGAGAAATGTCTGTTAGCAATTTCAGAGGTTCTAATATACATCATATGGAGACACTTAGAAAGTAAATTTGCAACATGAAATTATTTGAGTAGCCTAATAACACTCAGTTCTTGAAAAACTATTCAAGGGCATATCTCAATCCTTAGAATCTTCTGAGTTTCAAGGACTGGGATAGGAATGTGCAACTGCCACATGGAGTCCCTTCTCCCTCCTATCCAGGATTCCCTGGGGTTTAAACTCCAAAGAATAGTAGGTATTGTGGGAGAGTGGTTGAAAGTGAGACATGCACTTTATTCATCCTCCTAAAGTACCTGGGTGGGGTTATCACAGAACATAAGGGAATTGATTGGGATCATTGGGTGATTTTAAAGTAAATTGCCCCCCTCACCCTCCAAAAAAGGATTATGAGTAGGTGAAAGTGTCACCATGATTTTTTAAAAATATGATCTAATTGAAAGTAGTGGGCTCTGAAATTCGAGGCCCTGGCAGTTAATAACCCTTGCAAAAAGTGAGATGTTTAAGGATTACCATTTGATAATTATAAATCCAGATTTAATTTGGTTGAACTGAAGCTAAATTATGATGTAGTCTCTTAAAATGTTCTCCTATTAAGATAATTGTGGTAAATCAGAATTTAAGATAAACTACATTTGTTGTTTGATGTTAAAGAAATATTCTGGAAAAATATATGGATAAGAAAAATTTGAGTTCAAATCTAGTCTCAGGAATTTATTAGCTTTGTGCCCATAAACAAGTTACTTCAGTCTGTTTACTATAGTTTCCTAATCTGAGAGGGAGTTTAGAATAGCGTACATCTCCCAGGATTGTTATAAGGATCAAAGATCAAATAACTTTTAAATGTCTTGTACATGGTAAGCACTATATAAATGTTAGTAAATGTATATGTGGTATATTAGTCTTGAATGCAATTGGTAACATGCCAAAACTGATAAAAAGAATGACTTTCTATCATGCCCCCTGCACTGGGCCCTGACCCACAACCCAAAACACCTGTGACTGGGTTATAGCTTCTAACCCAATTCAGGTGAGGTAAGGGAAGCAACCAAGCTGTTTCTTGACCTTTCATCAGTCTCCTTCCCAAACTTGTCCCAGGTCCTTAATCAACAAAAGGTAACAAACTAGGCTTTGTGAGCTAAATGCTCATTTTGACTATAGCACACTCAATTCTGTCTCACACGATATTAATGGAAATCTTTCTTCTCTACACAATTATAATTTGGAAGAAACTAAAGAATTATAATGAAGAAGCTCTCAAAGGTATCACCTGGTGAAATTTAGAAGGCAGAAGATTGTTCTCTTGGAGATGGAGGTTGGAGTAGGGCTCTGTCACTCACCAGCTATGTGATCTTAGACAAGACTGTTCATGGCTTCAGTTTCTTCATCTGTAAAATGAAGATAAAGATTGTGATACCTTTCCTAAAGAGCAAAAAAGATAACATGTGCAAAATGGTTTTTAATCCCAAATGGTAGCTATATATAATTGTCAATTCTACTGATAAGGATTAGAATGGATATGCCACAACTATACTGATTGACATCTTCTGTGAGGGAAAAATCAGGTATCTTGCTTCCCTTTTATTCTCTTGCTCCTAAGATTACTATTTCAGTAAGAGTGCTTGCTTTAGTCAAACAGAAATGTTTGTAAGTACATATATGTATATATACACATATATATATCAGCAGTGTTTATACTCTTTAATGTAAAATGAAACTCTTTGTGTAATAGATAAGATTTTATGTCCTCTAATAACCTGAGTGAAAAGAGGAACTTTAATATTTAGCAAAAAGTGCCATGGAAAGAAAAGGGGTTTCCATTAGTAATAAATCAATAATGTGTAAAGGGAACTCCTTTCTCCCAGGGTAATGAACTTTCTTCTCATCTGACCCATCCCCTTAGTATGGCTGAAATGTCTCAAACAGAGGTCACAGGTTAAGAGCCCTAAGAACATGACCAGGAACTAAGGGTTATGTGTCTGGGTCAGAGAGACTTTGGTTCCTGAGATGTGATAGACCAGTTCAGAGAGACAGGAAGGGACATGGGAAAAATAAAAGGCTATAAGAGATGAGACTGTAGAGGAGATCAAGGGTCCTTGACATAAGTTGGCTGGGTTTGATTCTTCTACTCCACTCCACATTGGTGGCTCAGGCAGAAGGCACCTTCGTGAGCTGTTAAGACTCTTGCTCCAAAGAACTTATGAGCCTACTGAGCTTCCATGTGAAGATCAGAACCTTGTCAGGGAGTGAGCTGAAATTCTACAGATCAGACTTAATATTGGTAGGCTAGAAAATAATTTTCTACTTCTTTCCTTCCTTATTTCTTTTTTACACTATATTTATATTAAATTGTTAAAAGCTACTCTCATCCTTGTGACTTAAGAGTTAATTTTATAAACGATGACAACAGTTTTTAACTAATATTATTTAATAAAACCAATTTCTAAATATTACATGTAGCATTTTAATTATTAGATATTATATTTATTTTCATTATTACAATAATAACCAATAATTAATAAACAATATATATATATATTCCAAGCTCTATACTAATGTTAAGGATACAAAGAAAGCCATTTTTGGCAACCTGAAGGGATTCTAGAATTCAACTGTTGTTTTTTTTTCCTTTTCTTTAAAGCTGGCAGCCCAGTTAAAGCTGAGCAACCCAGTGGTTTAAAACTGCTACTGGTTTGCAACCAAAAGCTGCTTTTCTGCTGGGAGTTTTCAAACCCCCACTCTGGCTCATTCCTCTAGCTCTCATTCTGCCTTTCGAGCATCTGGCAGCTATGAGTATTTTACACACCATCCTGCCTGAAGCTCCCCTACTGGCTCAGCTACCTTAATTTAGGGGGCATGGTGGAGAATCCACTTCCCACCCATGGCCTGGAGAGCAGCCCAATCATCCTGATTGGCCATTCCTGCCTGAAGCTTGGCAACATTTTAGCTAAGTGGCAGGCCCCCTACTCCACCCACTGCCTGAAACTGCTACCTCAGCCACTGTACCCCAGCCCACCCCAGTGCTGCTACTCTCCTGCAGCTGCTGAAGCCTAATTATGCTTTGATTGGCTTCTCCTACCTTTGGCCCAAAGTGGCTGTGGGATTTTTTTTGTTTGTTTGTTTGTTTTTAGCCACAACTAGTTCCAGCCTGGCTCACAGCTCCTGCTAGGTTGCACAGCTGGAACACCCCAGCCTGGCATCAGCTCAAGCTGCTACCTCAGCCCTGGGCCCCAGCCCCGGGTTGCTGCTGCTTCTGATGCTTCTGCTGCCCTGATCCCCATTGCAGTTGGTGAGTATAAGCTTCCCTTTCCCCAGACAGTACAGAAGGGAAGCCCCTTTCCCCACTGGACAGCTGATTGCTTCCTAGGTTCTACCAGACTCTTTGCCTTGACTGGGAGGGTCCTAGCCCTCTTTTAACCACCCAGCATAACTCCTACCCCTCCTTCCTTTACCAAATTTGCCTTATTTCCATCTCTCGGTTTCCACCCTATTTTGTAGTCATATCCTCCATTTTGGTTTCTGGCAGTCCCTTACCATACCCCTTACCCTGAAAACCACCCCATAACATGCCCCTAACCCCTCCCAGTTGTAGTGCTGCCTCTTAGCAACTAGAGGTTAATATTGAGGACTGATTTTTCTTATCTTTTTTTTCTTCTCTCTTTTTTTCTTCCTTTTTTCCTCTTCTCTTTTATTTTGTTTTTCTTTTGCTGCTTAGCTACAGTGATTGTTTGCTGCCAATAAATAAATGATTTAAATTTTTTCCCTTTTTTAATGGATAAAAGTCCAATAAAATAATAAAAAATAAAATAAAAGAGATAAATACACTCACTCATTATAATAATAATTAAGATAAATCAATAAAAATATACATATTTTCCCTTTTTTGATCAAAATGCAGCAGCATTTATGCATGAAGCCTTTTGATTTTTACTCAATTAGAAGCATGCAAAATTCCAACTTCCATACTTCTCCTTGTACTCCTAGGAAATTTTATTTTTCTGATCTTCATTCTTAAGACAAAAAAATACTTCTATTTGAAAAATTAAAGCAGAAGTGCAGGCCAACAGGAAAACTCAATAAAAAAATTTCAAACACTTTCATGATCTAATGAAAAATATTGATCCCATCCAAAACAAGTCTGAATGTTGTGACCCTGTTCCTGAACCACAAATAGAGGACAAATATTTTTCTCTTGAAATGGAGATGAGACACCCCTCTCATATACATCAGGTGCAGACCCTTCTCTCGTACTCTGCAATATCTCTCTTATGCTCTGCAACTTCTGGCTGATCTTAACTCCCCTGATCCTTCTTCTAATCCTCTATCCTCCCCTGTCCTTTCTCCCACCCCACGACCAGCCCCAAACCCAAAGAAATCTAGTTCTGCTACCATAACTGATCCTACCTATGTTGCCTCAGCATCCCCACATTCAACTTATAAGGAATCACAGATGACTACTATGAATTCCTTTTCCCCCTAAGGGAAGTGCCTGAAATAGAATGGAATGGTAATGTGGTGACCCTAAGACACCATATTCCTTTTACTCCACAAGAAATTAGAGAACTGAAATATAATATACCTTCCTTTGAATGTGAACCTTTGGTTGTGACCAAGAAGATGGCTGATATTTTTTTTATCAATATAACCTGTCCTATAAGGATGTTGAGAATTTGCTCAATGCTTTTCTAACAGAACGTGAGAAAAATAAAATCATCTCTCATGTTAACAAGGTCCAGGGGTGGGGTACAGCAACTGGCCAGCTCAGGATCCTGCATGGGATTATAACAGTACTATGGACCAGTTGCAATTACATCATTGTGGGGATGACATTATAAGAGCTATGCAAAAATGCGAGGATATGGAAGCATGGTCAAAATTTGAAAGGCTTAGACAATCAGATAATGAGATACCCTCATAATTCATGGATAAGCTATTGAGCTTGGGGGTCAATATCTAGACCTTGATATTTCTAAAGACAAAGATATTAAGCAAATAAAGAAAAATTTTGTCAACAATTCTTACAGGGTGGTCCAAGATTATTTTAAGATGCATTACCCACAGTGGCCTTAGATGGTCCTTGAAAAGTTAAGAAACACTGCTTCTTATGTCTTTAAAGGCCAAAAGGAGAAACAGGAAGAGGCTAATAATGTCATAGAAAACTTGAGAAAACACATCAAATTTTTGGAGGACAAGATTGATAAGCAAAACAAAGGACATAATGCTCAACCAATGGTACTAGCCCCTCTTCAAGAATCTAACTGTCAGTCCCTTAACTGCCACTTCTGTCATAAGAAGGACCACATAATGATGAACTGTAGGAATTTTTCCTGGGCAATTATGAACTACACCAAGCAGAGAAATTCTTATAGGAACAATTACAGAAATGATAATTATAATGGTGATTTCATGAATCATAATTTTAGGACTGATAATAATCCTAGTGTGAATCTTAAAACTGCTCAGATTCTACCTTGGAACATTTGGTTAAGGTTATTCCCCATTTAAACAATGGAGGTACTTGATCAGGAATGTATTGGAAACTTTAAAATTACTCCACCCATACTTAGGCATACTTTAGGGGAAGATAAAGTTGTAAACTCCTTACTTAACAATGAAAAAGTACTTAACCCATACTTATAGTAAGGCAAAATCCCTTAAGCTAGGTCTACTTTTAGATCTAATACAAAAGGATGCTAAGTACCTATGACAGTCAAATTAATCACTAAAAGGTCAGGCAACTTGCAAGGGACAACCTTAGCAGAGAGGTGTCCAATACTTAGAAGTTTTAGTCTACCCAGAGAAGGTGATAACAAGATGTGAATTAAGAATGGTCAGTCTTTTGGAAAACATCTACTGTGATTGGTAGACGTGAAAACTTAGGGGAGGTGACATAGGAGAAAATTCTCTTTATGAGGAGGTCAGAGGCCTCTGGACTGAGTTCAGCTTAGGAAGCTGAATTGGAGGTCTCTCGGTGGCTGAACTTAGTTGAGCTCAGGAGCTGAACTGGAGGGTCTCTCTGAACACTAGAGTTTTGCCTGGGACAAAATCTTGTGGTGAATGATTAAAGACTGACTTAGTTTTCTCTCTTAAAAGAAAGGCCTAGCCTTCCTATTATTTCCTCTTACTCTTTCTCTCTCCCTTTCTTTAATTCCTTCATTTGTATTAATTAAAATCTCCATAAAACCCAGCTGACTTGGGTATTTTATATTTGGGAATTTTTCCCATGGTGACCACTTTATTTTTAATATAAAATCAAGACACTAAAATTATCTTTATGCTTTTGGCATTTCAAAGTCTTGAACCCATATTTTTGCAGTCACAGTTTATGGCAACCACTCTTTTGTCTGTAACACTAGGGACATAAATCAGGCATCTGACAACTCATGACAAATGACTCCACAACAGTGTATTTTGAGTGGAGATTGCCTCTGAAAAACCGAGGGAGCTACTGCCCTTCAGGGGGGAGCCCAAGGTACTACCTAAAGATTATGAAGGTGTACAGGGGGGTGGGGGTGGTGCACAGGAATCAGAGGATAGAATCTTTGATTTTCCAAAAACTGCCCATTGTCCCTATCCACTTCTTCCCCCATACTAATGAGCCCCATGTAACAATAAGGGTTGGTAACACCTATTATGATTGTCTTTTGGACACTGGAGCATCCTGGTCTATATTAAAGAGTATACTTGATTTGGATTGAAGTTCCATTGGCTCAGTTAATGTCAGGGTGGTGGTATCAGGCACACCCCTAAAGGTTCCCAAGCTTTCCTCTAGAACAGTGTCCATAGGACCCCTTAGTGTGGAACACTCTTTCCTCTTAATGCCTGGCTCCCCTTTAAATTTGCTGGGGAGAGACCTTTTGTACAAGCTTAGGGTCAAAGTATCTTGCTCTCCAGATGACTCTATGACACTGGAACTGCCTGAGGAATTCTTAACTTTACTCCCTGTACTTCTTTCAGATACTCATGAAATGACAGAGACTCCTGTTTTTGAGATCCCAACTGGTATACCTGAATCTCTCTGGGCTACATCATCTTCTGATATTGGCCTACTTAAATCAGCTGGCCCTGTCCAAATTCAAACAAAATCTAGCCCACCTCCTTTGATTCCTCAGTACCTAACATATAAAAAAAAAAAAATACCCCAAAGGCTTTGGACTGTGGCAACGTACCGCTAGTTATTTAACTATTATAAGACTTTTGCTCGATGACTATACCTAATCCAAGGACAAATGGGCCACAAAGGAACACAGAACTTGACTTGCAAAGTGCCAGACAAGCACAAAAAAGGTGAAATAAACCAAACCAATCCTACATGGATTGATGACGTTATGCACAAAAAGCACAATGACTTGATCATTTGTGAGACTTGAGGTTGGGGCTGTTTAACATGTCTTAAATGCAGGATTTCCTTGTACCACACTCTATATTAAGCATATAGCATTGATTGCTCTGGCTTCATTATCCCAAAAAATGAAGAAAAGAGTTGAACCAGGAAATTCTATTTCCCATTTGTCTTGAGATCTAGTCTCTTTTTCTATTTTCTCTCATGATGTGACAACTTGCTGTAGTCCAGACTGCTAAACTGGGTTAGTGAGTAATTGTTGTTGTACGCTTATGGGACATGGATCATTACAAGAACTTCTTGTAAGTTGTGATTTTTTTCCTCTTTTTCTTTTTTTTCCCTTCTTCCCAGAATTTTTTCTTTTTCTTCAAGTTTTCTTTTCATGTATTTTTTTATCTGACTCAGAAGTTATTTTAAAATTTTAATTTCTTTGATTCCTTGTTGCTTTATGATACTTGATTCATATGCTTTATGACTTGACCATGTATCCCTGTGTAATTCCTACATGCATCCCTGTGTCCTCCTCGGGCGGGGGGATATATTGTTATTTTCCTTGGGGGGGAACTATGTTATTGTTGTGAATTTTGACTTGAATTTGGGACAAATTTAGAAAAAGAGACTACCTCCCAGAATCTAGAAGGCTCTGTGAAGATGCCTGAAGAGACCACACTCTGTACCAGAAGATCCAGAGTGAACTTTGAGATATGGAAAATTTGAACTTTGAAGGGGTTGAAATGCTTTTTTAAAAAAATCTTGGTTGGCTTTTTAAAAAAATTAATTTATTTAGTCAATTTAGAACATTATTCCTTGGTTACAAGAATCATATTATTTCCCTTCCTCCTCTCCCCCCTTCCTGCAGCTGACACGCAATTTCATTGGGTATTACATGTGTCCTTGATCAGAAACTATTTCCATGTTGTTGGTATTTGCATTAGGATGCTCATTTAGTCTACATCCTCAACCATATCCCCTCGACCCATGTATTCAAGCAGTTGCTTTTCTTCCTCTGTTCCACAGTTTTTCCTCTGAATGTAGATGGTGTTTTTTTTCTTTTCTTGTAGATCCCTCCAAGTTGTTCAGGATCACTGCATTGCCACTAATGGAGAAGTCCATTACATTCGATTTTACCACAGTGTATCAGTCCCTGTGTACAATGTTCTCCTAGTTCTGCTCCTTTCACTCTTCATCAGTTCCTGGAGGTCATTCCAGTTCCCATGGAATTCCTCTACTTCATTATTCCTTTGAGCACAATAGTATTAAATGCTTTTGTTTTGAATGTACACTCTTATGCCAAAGGGGACTGCCCCCTATTTGGCTTTTTGTCAATGTACATATTATTTGTTTTATTCCTTTTCCCTTTTATTTTCCTCTTATCCCCAAATTACTATAATTTTCCTTTAAAAACTGTAATATTTATATATACCTCTAGTCTAAGCTATAAGTTAGTTATGTTTTCACAATCCATTGTGGAGACTAGTTTCCCAAAGGATCACAGGGAGAATGTATTGATTTAGAATCTTGAACCCTAGAGACTACATTTCCCACAATCCCCTTTTCCTTTTCTTGTTTGTGTGTCTCATGTGGATAGAGCTTGGAGTTTCCGTTTTGGGCTCTCTGGGCTTGTATTAGCAGGAAGGAGGGAGTTTTTTTGGTGCTTGAAGTTTTTTTTTAATTCATCTTAACTCTAAGTGTATATTAATAAATAGTATTAAAATAATACTTGGAGTATTGAATATTAATTTTAATCTTTATGTTTCCATGTGCTCTGTGAAAGTTATCCATTATATAGTGTAAATAGCCAGCCTCAGAGACATAGAAAGGCTGGGTTCAAGTCACTGACACTCTCAGTACTCTAAGCAGCTCTCTAAGTTGCAGAAAAGTAATGACCAACCTTATTTGGTTGGAATTTCTTCATCCAGGAGTTATAACCTCAGTCTAGGTCCTACCCTTTGTAATAAATTGTTGTTTTTGTTCAGTTGCATCCAACTCTTTGTCGCCCCATTTGGGATTTTCCTGGGAAAGATACAGGAGTGGTTTGCCATTTCCTTCTCCAACTCATTTTTTAGATGAGGAACTGAGGCAAACTCAGTTAAGAGACTTCCCCAGAGTCACATAGCTAGTAAGTGTCTAAGACCAGATTTGAACTTTAGAAGATGAATTTCCTGATTTCAAGTCCAGTGTTTTATCCATTTTACCACCTACGTGTCCATATGTTATTAGGTATTATGCTAAATGCTGGGAATAACAAGGAAAAAGCAAAAGCAGTTCTTGACCTCATAGAGCTTACATGCTTAATAGAAATGAAAAGGAGCCTTAGAACAAAAGACACTCTCAATTGGTGAGAAAGATCTCTAATAGACAGAGTTTGACATCAGGATTGTCTGCCTATATTCACATACCCATGGCTTGAACAAATTTCTACATGGCTAATATTCAGTTTTCTCATTTTCAAAGCACTGGATTTCTTTATTTAGTGTTTTGTTTATAAGATAAAAGTTCATAGCCATTTCTAAAAACAAAGAACAGAGCCTTTTTGCCTGTGGGTCTCATTGTAATGCTGGCTTTCTGTAGCAATGGAAACCTTTTACATTCACTGAACACTATGTGTAATGATCCTTGAACATTTCAGCCATTCTGTCTAATTAGTGTATCTCTAGGGAGGAAACGGTGACAGTGGGGGTGGGAGGGTGGAGAATTGACTATATGAATGTTCTATTGATTAAGTCTGTTGCGGTGGTAACAGAAACCATAACAATCCTTTTATAATTAGAACAATAGAATCTAATATTTGAAAGAGACCTTGGAGGTTAGATAGTTCAACCAGTATCTGAACAGAAATTTGCCTCTTTAACATCCCTAAAAAGTAGTTATTTGCCCTATGCTTGAAAATCTTCCATGAAAGAGAACTCATTGGAGAGTTGAGAAAATGTCTCTCTCTCACTTCTTTGCAGAAGTGAAGTACTATTACTTATACTATCATGTTGATGTTGTCATTAGCTTGACTGAATTGCTTTTATTCCCTTCTTTTTTGCTATAAGGGAGGTCTTGCTGAGTAGTTGAAGGGGAATAACTGTATTTGTAAATGAAGATGATATTAAAAATAAAGTATCAATAAAAAGAAAATAAAAAGAAATAATTACCCACCAAGGCAGTACAACTTCAATTCAGCTTCAAGATCAATATAATTATTACATGATTATGAACTGAGAGTTGAAAGACACCTTAAATAGCACCAATTCTAATTCTTTTATTTTATAGATAAAGAAATTAAAGCCCCTAAGGTTTATATGATGTGTCAGGGTCATGCAGATGGGCAGTAGTAGAATTAGGATTTGAATCTTTGTTGATTTCTTATTCAGTGCTTATTACAATACTCCATGTTTCCTCTTCCTGATGGTCAGCTGAAATTTAGCTCTCATTATTCTTAGTGCTGTCCTTTCTTTCCAAGCAAAATTAGTCCAATCTCTCCTCTAAATGGAAGCCTTTGAAAATACTTATCATATTTTTGCAAAGTTTTCTCTTATTTAGGCAAAACTTCCTTAGATTTGACTATGAATAGATAGACTGTTTTTAACCTTTATCATTATATGATTAAAATGACCCATGCTTTTATCAATGTTTTCCCCTGATAATTAATATTTGAAACCTCCTACATCTTAATAACCAGTTTAATGAATTATTATATCTCAGGAAAGTTTACTAGCTGATAGCCAGTCTTCAGTTAAAAGGCCTACCTCTCTGAGCCAAGATAATCTGGTCCATGAAAGATGCTCCATCACTGATCTAATCTGGAATCCTTTTGATCTTGGTAGTACCAGAACTTCTGTTCCTCTTTCATGAGACTTATACCATGGTTTCCTCCATGAGCTAATTAAGAATCTGAACAAGTTTTAAGGAAGGATACTATATAATCTAATGAAAGCAGAATAAACTTTTAATAGATCACAACTATATCACACAGTTGATTAATGTTGGGTTTAGGGTCAATTAAGATTCTACCAAATATTTTTCACATGAAAATAATAAAGTCACTACTAGTTAATCTTGAATTTGTTGAATTGATATTTTGAACCTACATGCAGGCTATAATTTTACCTCTATTAAATTATTGGGGTATTATTGATTTTTTCTTATTATTTCAGTTTTATGAAGTCATTTAAAGAAATGTTCCTCTTAGCTTTCCATAATATCTTTTTCTCCTTAGCTTGAAACCTTCTTCCACAGGGCACATGAATCCTCTTGTCCAGTTAATTTCTCCCTGAATAAAAGCACTTTTCTTCTAAAAAGACTCTGCTAGTCCAATGGTTCTCAAGATAGCTGTAACAAGTCTCATGTTTAATCACTAACTAATTATGTGAATGAAATAGTGGTTGTACTATTTTCCAGCTCAGTACCCCAAACTTTGATGCTAATCTTTAAGGAGATATATTTTAGGCTTTTCTGCATTTTTCCCCCTTTTAATTGAAAAGTTGAATTTCTAAGTGCAGTTATATCCAAGTATCATTATGCAATGTGTATTTGGCTTACATGCTTACTGGATATTCTCTATTAGGCATTACATTGGCACATCACCTCTCCAGAAGATAAATTTCTTTTCTATTTAGGCAAACTATTGAAGTGATCCTTTATTTATTTCTACACCATTTATCTCCTTCAGGACTATAAAAGATCTGGGTATTACCTTCACTGATCCAGAATACAAAGCCTCCAAATTATATTAAATGGTTGCATGAGTTATTGTGGCCAAAAAATACATTCACTAGTAGCCAATCTTTTGATGAGAAATTTCCATGAACTGGGTGGAAGAGATGGCTATAAAGTTCTGAAGAAGTCAAATCTTCAGAATGGGTCTCTTTGGAGTAACAGAAATTCAGTGAACTGAATTCCAAACCATATGAATTTGTAAATTAACTCAGAAAAACTCTAGAGCAGTGGTGGTGAACCTATGGCAGGCAAGCCAGAGGGGCACCAGAGGGGCACCTCTCTCTGGGCACACATGTCATTACCCCAGAACACAATTAGCCAGAGTTCATTACTAAAAAGCCAGAGGGATGTGGGGTCAGGCTGCTCCCCTTCCCCTCCCCTAATGATGGTTTTCATATCACCTGCCCCTCTAAAAAGTTTGCCATCACTGCTCTAGAGAATGAAGGACCATGTGGGAACCACTTTTTTTTTTTTTTAATATTCAAAGACTTTCAATGTTTTGTTGGGTTTAATACTTCCCAAAGGCAGCTAGGTGGCACAATGGATATAGTGTCCATGCTGGAATCAGTCTCATCTTCCTGAGTTCAAATTTCATCTCAGATACTAATTAGCTTTGTCACTTTGGAGTAGTCACTTAATCCTCTTTGCCTCAGTTCCTTCTCTGGAAAATGAGCTAGAGAAGGAAAAGGTAAACCACTCCACTATCTTTGCCAAGAAAATGCTAATGGGGTTATGAAGAGACAAACATCACTGAAAAATGACTGAATAATAATAAATGCATTCTTAAAGGTTTTATGATATTTAGATAAAGGATAAAAGATTTAAGCTTTTAAAAAGAGATTTTTTTTTTTTTGGCAAGCCTGATTTTGGGAGTTCTGACAAAAATGACAAAAAAAATAAAGGCACCATAGTGCAATGGGAATAATGCTGGATTTAGAGGAGGGTTTGAACCTTGTATTTGTCACTTACTACTTATGTAACTTTAAGCAAGTCACAATGTCTATGGGTTTGTTTTGTCATCTGTGAAATGAGGATATTAGATTAGATAACCTTTAACTTCCAGCTCTAAATCTTTGATCCTATAAAATGTTGATTAATCTATCACAAAGAGAAGATAGGGATGATTTTGATATAACAATAGAGTCCCAAGGAAACCAGGCAATCTGGAATCACCATTCTAGTTGTATTGGTATGGGTCACCTGGGAAACAAGGTTTTCACTAATCCCAGCATGAATAGCTAGAGGCATAGCGAGATAAGAACTGTACAGCAGTTAGTAAAATGGAAATTTTGGTTCCAGCATTCTGGAAGTTTACAATTCTTCCAAATCTGAAGTGGCCTATTCATGCTTACCTCTGATACTTCAAGCCTCAAAGCATAAGAGCAGCTGGGTCAGCAGATAAACTACAGGGTGTGAACAGTTCTCAAAGACTCAATTCCTAAGGGAAGGATCTGCTTTTCTCTGATGCTTTAAGCCTCAAAGCACAAGAGCATCTGGGTCAGCATGTAAACAACATCATCTACTACTACAGGATATGATGAGAGCTGCTGAGTATTCAGATTCTAAGAGAAGGGTAGGAGCAGGATAGCAACTGTCCATTAAGGTGATAATAACTGACAAACAGAAGTTATAGAAGTCAGTTTGGGACCATAGCAAAGGAAATTAAATTTCTTTAATTCTTGCTTTAAATTTTATCTCATTTCCTTTATTTTTTGTAGAATATGTATTGGATTGATTCTCATGTTTTTACTTCTTTATTTTCACTAAAAATCATGAATAATGATTTATTCTAATTGTCCTATATCTACCTTACACTGAGATGTAAAACCTAAGAACATCAACTGCAGCTGCCCAAAATAGGGGCATTACCCTTTTTAGGAATTTTCTAAGCTCACATCACTCTTATCTACCTAGCCATCTATTTATCCACTTACCTATCCATTCATCTATCTCTATCTTTGTCTCTCTGTCTGTTTCTCTCTCTATCTCTAGTTCAATTATGTTTATAGATCTATATCTACCTATATTCATAGTTATATTTATAGCTATATGCAATATATATGAAAATAGGTAGATAGAGAGATAGATCTCTTCACAGATAGAGAGATAGATAAGTTAAGGAATGCCACTGGTCTTCTTGAACTTCCGGTATTTAATAGCCATGGAGAGCACTCATTTACTTTGATTCTCTCAATTCTCCTGCAGGGTTACACACCCTCTTGTTCAGTTTCAGTTGTGTCCCACTCTTCAAGACTCCATTTGGAATTTCCTTAGCAAAGATATGGGAATGGCTTGTATTTTCCTTCTTTAGCTCATTTTATAGATGAAGAATGAGGCAAACAGTGTTAAGTGGCTTACCCAGGGTGACATAGCTATTAAATGTCTGAGACCAAAAACTCTTTCCACTATGCCATTTAGGTGCTCTATCACTCTGCTAACTTTTGGCCTATGATGAGTTATCTGACACAAATCTCAATGTTTGAAGGCTCAACAAAAAAACAAAAAACAAAACCAAAGAAATCCCATTTCTTTTAATAAGGAAACACTATCAATAACAAGTTTGATTCGCTTTGAGTTGAATGAAAAAAGTGTGGGAATAAAAGCATAATCAATTATTAGTTGTCTTTGTATGCTACTTATTTCTTAGATATTATATATCACAATAGGTATTCTATGAAGACTCTATTGTTAAAGAATTATAAGATTATATGATCTTGAACTGGGAGGGGACTTAGATTTTACTCCCCCTTCCAAAGGATGAAGAAGAGGTTAAATGACTTATGGTCAGACAAGGAATAAGTGTTCAGAGGTAAGATCTGATCCCACATATTCTAACTTCAAATCTAGAACTCTTTTTAAAATTCTTAATAATAAGGTATATTTTATATGTGTGGATGAATATTGTGCTTTAAAGGTTTGAGTCTGAAGTTGAGTAGAAAATGAAGAGAACACCAGAAATGTTCTTTCCTTTTGTTCACAGATAATCAAATCCTCTATATATTCTTTCATTCCTTGTGGTGTTGTGGAGTTTCCCATATGGGGACTTGCTCTAGGGAAGCAACCTGCCTCTGATTTAACAAAAAACTAGTGGATAGTCTTAGGCACAAAGAGGTTGTGTGTGTGTGTGTGTGTGTGTGTGTGTGTGTTTAGGTTCTGCTAGAGCCAGAATTTGTATTGAGGTCTTCCTTACTCTAAGCCCAGAAATAAAATCTGTTATTCCATGAACCTTCACTTTCATCTTGATTCCATTTTCTTACATTCTATCTTTTTTGCAAAATTGGATTGGATTCAGTTGAAAAAAAAAACAATAGTGTAAAAACAAACCCTATATACCCTTCTATTCTTGAGTGTGTAGTTTTGTTCTTCAGAGATTTCTCATTATGTAAATTGATGGTTTTCTCAGACATGTCACAGATCTCTGGTAGTCCTGATCTCCAAGAATGTAAGTCTTCATTTGCCTCTGACTCCCTATATAGGATTTATAACTTGGGACTACTGGTGTTGTTTCTGTGACTCCAACTGCATGGGCCTTTATGTGCCCTTACCATTATTATCATTAAATACTTTTTATGCTTCTTTTGAATATTGTATTTGGCTGTTTCTGGTTATTTTTTCAGGAATGCTTGGAATTCCTCCATTTCAAAAAATGGTCTTTTCTTCCCCTGGAGTTTTTTGCTCAGTTTTTGGTTGTAGGTCTAGATTCTTCAATTTTTTGAATATTATATTCCATGATTTCTAATCCTTTAGACGCAGCTAGGTTCTCTGTAATCCTGATTGTGGTTCCACAATATTTAAATTTTTTTTCTGGAAGCTTGTACTGTTTTCTCCATGGCTTGTAAGTTCTAGAATCTGACCTTAATCATCTTGAGATTTTTAAATATGAGATTTATTTTGGGAAATAATTGGTAGATTCATTAAATTTCCATTTTCTCCTCATGTTCAAGAACATCAGGGCTGTTTTCCCTGATACTTTCAGGTTCCTCTTTTGATTGTGATTTTCAGGCAGTTCAATGATTCTTACTTTATCTTTACTCAATCTGTGTTCTGGGTCAGTTGTTTTTTTCCTGTGAGAGATTTCAAATTATCTTCTATTTTTCATCTTTTTGAATTTGTTTTATTTTTTCCTGCCATCTAATGAAGTCATTAGCTTCCATTTGTCTAATTCTAATTTTAGGGAGCCATTTTCTTTTTTGAGACTTCATATTTCCTTTCTTAGTGAGTTATTTTTCTGTTTGAGGTATTGTGTTTCCTTTAAACAATGAAAACAGAAAATTGGAAAAATGGTTTATAAAAAAAATTAACAATCATCTCCTCTCATTTGATCTTTGCTATAATGCAGCAGTGAGGCAAACAGGGTAATATCATTAGTCTCATTTCATAGATAAGGAAACTGAAACTCAACCAAGGATCTGGTAGAATTGTGTATTGAACCTATGACTTCTTCATCAAAGTGCCTATGATGAATTGTATTACCTTGTGTATATCTTAATTACCCATTACCCATTAAAAAACATGCATTGTGTAGCCAGGGAAGGAAAAGGAGTAAGATAATGATTGACAGGCCTGGATTCCAAGAGCCAATGGGTCAGGATTCTAAGCTGTTGAAAGGAGCAGGTTTCCAACAGTCAGTTTGGAGCTGAAAGTGAAGCCTGTAATATGAAGATCCTGAACTCTCCTGGACAGGTAGAAAGCATCCTCTTTGAATATCACCAAACAAGGGTGAGAGGACATCTCCATACACTCTGGTGGACAGAATGGAAACTTGGAGAAAACTGCTTTTTCCTAGGACAATTGAGGACTCAGCTGGATTCCTGTACCTGACCCACCAAGGACTCTATGTGTGTGAGAAATCTGGTTCTCTGTTGGACTTACCCTTAGGAAACTTAGATATTTAAGAATAGTTAGATAGTGGGTTTAATAACTGGGTTAATTGTCAGATACTAACCTTTTCCCCTTTATTCCATTCCCAAAGTCTTTCCCTTACCTGTTAATAAATTTAATTTTATTTATATGTGCCTTCCCTCTTTTCTAAAAATCATAATAGCAATTATCAATCAAAATAGAGTGGTATCTTGATACACGAGCACCTTCAGTTGAGAGAAATTTGAAATATGAGTAGTCATAATTGGGATTTTTTGCTTTAAGTCACGAGCTGATATTTGAAATCATAAGTTTTGGCCACCTTCTACTAGCTAACCCTCGAAATGTTCAGTTTTACAAGTTGCATGAGGCTGTCTCGTTTAGTTCAGTGTTTAAGTGGTCATGTGAGCATCTGTATTGAATTGCTTTTGTTTTCTTCATTTTTGTCTTTATTATCATTTTGGGGGGGCAAATTTCTTATCTTTTAATCATGGGTCCTGATTATGGAGGAATTGAAGGAGTTACAGCAGCAGCAGCATATGGGAGGTTTTTCAGGAAATTAATGGGGAGGAGCCCAATGTGGATAAGATAATCAGTACATGTGAGATTAAGGAAATGTTGAGGATTTGGGAAAAAATTAAAGTTTATTGAAATGACACACCCAGAAAAAACTGCAAGAGGTCATGTGTGGGATCTGTAAAGACACTTGTTTCACACATTATCAAAACATTCTGAAAGGAAGGAAGAAACAAACTTCCATGGAAAGGTTTTTGTTGAAACAACCTCTAAGTGAAGTTGATGAAAGTGTGGCAAAATAACCAAAATTTAGTGAAGAAAATGATGATAAGTAAAGTAAAATAATAGCAATTAAGTTTAGCAATAAAGTTACATATCGTAAGTAATGTGTAAGGTCAATTTTGCATTTCAATGTAATGTTACCTGTATAAAGAGTAAGTTATATTAAGTGATAGCTCAGGAAATGATTCTCCACCAGCATCTTCCTCTGACCTTGAAGGTAAATAACATTTCATAAGCAAGCTTATTTCTTTACATTCTTTCTTATTATCTATAAATATATTTATTTGTTATTTATAAAGTACATTGTCATATTTAAATGCATATAAAATATTTATGTGTTTTTTGGGGGGTGGAATGAATTAGTTGCATTTTCATTCATTTAAATGGGTTAATTCAATTTGATACATGAGCAAATTGAGTTATGAACTAGACCATGGAATGGATTAAACTCATGTGTCAAGGACCACTGTAAATATCTAGATTGGCCACATTCAAGAAATATTGGTTTTATTCTGCATTCTGAGTCCTTTACCTTTCTATCAAGAAATGGGCAGCATGTTTCATCATTGGGTCCTCTGGAATCCTAATTGGTTATTATACTAATAGAAATCTAGCAAAATAGAATTCCGTAGTATTTATATACCTTAAATTCATCCATTTTCCAATTCTGGGTATCCTCTCAAATTCCCATTTTTCCTCCCTCAAAAGAGTTATAAATATTTTTGTACATACTTTAGTATCTGTTTTGCATAGGACTAATCCCTATTTAATCCACACTTGTAATTTCCTCTTTTCTTCCTACCCTTTTCCACCTATTTCCCTGTTTAATGAAATTAATTTCTGTACCTAACTTTGTGTATGTATTTTTCCTTCTTTTGACCAGTTCAGACAAGAGCAAGACCTTTGTAAGTCATTATCCTGACATCTATCTTCCTTTTCCTGGTTTTTATAGTGTCTTCTTGTGCACCCTAAATATTGAGATGATTTCCCCCAAATTTCCCCTCTCCCATAGTTTTCCTCTTTTTCTCTTTTTCTATTCTTAAGCTCATCGGGACATAATAGAACCACTTCCAGGCCTATTTAAATTCCCTATATGAACCCTGATTATGATATTGTTCTGAGGGAATACATGTATCATCTCCCCATATTTGAATGCTAAACATTTTTTAGTTTTTTATCATTGTGCAACCATGCATAAAGAATTAAATTAAGGATTGGACTAAATATATGACAATTCTAAATTAATATTGTAGTCACTGATTTTAAAATTAATACAGCCCAAATCAAAATGAATTTTAGCAGATTTATTTTCAAAAAAGATGGAGTGAAAGCAGAGAAATGAAAAGGAGGATAGAGGAGATTTCTATCCTACCACAATAAATATTTCTCCAGTGCTTGGCTCAACACATTCAAGCCTTGTTAACCCACGTGGTTTCCTCCAGGAAAGGGAGGCCTCTCCACAACTAATCTCTCTAGAAGCCAGGAAAGGAAGGTCATCTTTTCATTCACCAGGCCAAAGTTCCAAAGGCACGAGTCCAGGAGTAGTCTTATCAGAAGCATACCAAGAGACAGAATCCCAGGTCCAAGTAAAGCCAAAGACCACAGTCTCAAGGCAAAGTCCCAAGGGAGAAGATCCTCCAACCTGAAAATTCAGGACAAAGACTTTCTTTAATAGGAAGTTCATCATCTTTTATAGTCCTTTTTTATGTTCCTTCCTGTCCCTTCCTCCACTTTACAGGGACCTATTGCAGTCTTTAAATTTACTTAGCACTACACAGGGGGCAGTGTTTGTAGGTTCCACTTCTCGTCCTATGAGCCTATTAATTCTTATGAAAGGATTCACGAGTTTCTGACTGAGTTGAAAAAGTGATGCTCTCTAAGTGGCTTGCGAACTCCCCCACCTAGTGCCAAGTAGGGGTGTTCAAGCTTTTGTTTTATTAAATTTAAAAGTAGGCAAAGGGAGAGTCAATCCCATCTTCACACATGTTTACCCTTTTATGTTTTTGTTCACACCTTTGAACTTTCTATGAAACTCTAATTTTTCATCAGGAATGTTTAGAAGTCCTCTACTTCATTAAAGATTTATTTTTCCCCTGTAGAACTATAATCAGTTTTGTTGAATGTCATTCTCAGATATAAGCACAGATCCTTTACTTCTGGAGTATTGTTTTCCAAGTTCTTCATTTCTTCATATTAGTGATTCCAAAGTCATGCATGATCTTAACTGTTGCTACTTAGTATTTGATTTTTTTTTTCTTCTTGGTTGCTTGCAATGTTTTGTTTTGCCTTTTACTTAGAAGCACTGGATTTTGTTTATTGTGCACCATAAAGTATTCATGTAGACTTTTTTTGAGAAGATAACCAATGAATTCCTTCTATTTCCATATTTATCTATGCTTAATTTTTAGCCTTTTGACGTTGTTTTAATATTTCTTGTTGCCTCATGAATCTTTTACTTCTTTTTGGTCCATTCTAATTTTCAGAGAGTTTGTTTCTTGGGAAAGATTTTATACTTATCCCAAGCTATTAAAAACTTTTCCAATTATTTCTTCTTTAGCTCATTTCTTTTTTCAGTTTTCTCATCAAACATTCCTTCCATCTGTAAAATAATAAATGAACAAAAAAAAATTTTGTTTTCAATTCTTTTTTTTTTCTTTCAACTCTTTCTTCATCTATTCAAGGAATTCTAGGTGAGTGTGCATCCAAGCTTTATTCTAATCTCTGGCATTGCTTTTAGAAATGTTTGAGTCATTATCTGCTTTTGTGTTCGTCTCAAGTCTTCCTATCATCATAATAGATCATTATTATTATAGGGTTCTTTTTTGGTTTGTTTGTCCATTTTCCTAACTTATTTCTTGACTTTGAATTTAATATTAGGGCTGGTCTCTGGGACAATGAGATGGTACAATGAATAAAATGCCAGGCATGGAGTTAGAAGGTGTGATAGAGGTTTCAAACCCAAGTCTGGGAAATTGCAGGAGCCTCAGCCACAACGGGGAAAGGGCTCCAGGAAAGATTCTGGAATCTTAAGAGAGCAGGAGATTCTGTGGGAGAGGCAATCCTGAGACAGCCTGAGGAAAAGGTCTGGTCAAGACTTGCTCCTGAGAAAAAGAATTATATCTTTCTCCTGGTGACTGGACACCCTTCGCACCCCCCAATCCCCAACTGAAGTGATCAGCTGGAGAAGTCACAAACAGTTGACAAGATTACCTCACAGTTCCTGGTACCCTGGGTCTGAACTGTGCCCAGTGGGACCAAGATCAGGGCCATCCAAGCCTTAAACTCTCAGGGGGCCAAGACCACCAAGGCCTGGGTTCCCCATCTTGAGGAGGGAAGAAGTAACAGCTAGAATAGGGACACCTTTTTTCCATCTTTCCTCACGAACCCCTCCTGTAGCCATTTCCCTGTGTTATTCCCAATTAATCAGTTAGAATAAAATGTGTTGTCTTCCCTAACTGATTCTAGTGTGAGTGGGGAAACAGTTCTAGCTTGAGGGGGAGTTCCAGCTTGAGGGGGAGAGTAACTTCTCTCTCTCTCTCTCTCTCTCTCTCTCTCTCTCTCTCTCTCTCACTCTCTCTCTCTCTCTCTTTCTGAGGAGGAGGGAAATTCTATATATCATAGTATTAGAGGGAAGTCAAGAGACAGTTTGGGTGAGTAGCTATAGCTGAGGGGAGCCTTAAGGGGGGAACTACAGATTCACTACCCCTCTTCTTTCCCTTGGCCAAGTTAAATAGTGCTGTCTCTCCTGGACTCTGCCTTGAGAGGGGAGGTCTCCATTCTTTCTTTTTTTACCACCAGACTAATTCTCTCTATTACAAAGGACCTGAAGTTAAATTTAGCCTCAGATACTCACTAGCAAATCATTTAACCCTGTTTGCCTCAGTTTCCTTATCTGTAAAATGAACTGGAGAAAGAAGTGGCAAAGCAGTCCAATATCTTTGCCAAGAAAATGCCCAAAAAGGGTCACAAAATGTCAGACATGACTAAAAATGACTAAACCACAACTTTTCTCCACAGCATTTCTGGAGGAACAGTCTGTGTTGGTGCTTTCTTCAAGATATTTAGGATAAGGTTGGGAATCTACAGAGTTCCAGTATTCCCCAAATGGTCTTATTTAGGACAAAGTCTGATTAATGCCCTCCTGATCTGAAGCTGGATGGCAACTGGGATTGGAAAGTGACCTGGTCCTTCTCTGGTCATCTAAGTGCAATGTGCTAAGTATGCAATGTGCTCCTGGCTCACATTCTACTGCCTCCGTGTGTGTGTGTGTGTGTGTGTGTGTGTGTGTGTGTGTGTGTGTGTGTGTGAATATGTGTGAATGTCTGTGTACATATACTATCCTAGATCAGACAAAGGGTTCACCATAACTTTTTCCTGAATTTTCACACCAGATTCAATCTGATGCATTTTCAAGATTTGTCTGATGGAGTTGTGGAGGGGGATTCACCCTAGTATTTTCCATTGCTCAATCATCTTGGTTTTCCTCACCACTCTGCAAAGTATGTCAGTCTCAATACAATTGTGTTATAGAGCTTGCTATTTGTAGCCTCATTTTATACCCAGAAAATTATAGATATATAGAAATTCTATATATGCTAGGTAAAAGTTAGGATAGTCAGGAAGAGGATTCTAAGCTTGTAAAACTGAGAGTTAATGATTGATACCTGATAGTACAAGCCTTGAAAATAGAATCTGCTTCATTAAACTTTTGTTCTATTACAATGCTTAATACAATGTGTTGTACTTAATAGATACTCAATCTTATTGATGGGATGAATGACAGTGTAAAATCTTTTTGTTTGTTTTTCCTAATGTAATGGCTTCTCCTAAAGAAAAATAACAGGAAAGTACTTTTATTTTCAATCTTTCTTGGAAAGAAAGAAACTTTTAAGGAGAGATAGAGGCAGCATTTAACAGTGAAATATCCTGCTTGCTTATCTCTAGTAGAGGAAGCTACTAAATGTGAAGCTCAGCTCCCACTCTAACTCCAAAACTCAAGGAGACCCTGTTAAGACGCACCAGTACTGCATAGAGGAAAAGAAGCTGCTGATTCATAATGTAAGAACTTTTCACTTCCATGGCAGTTGATTATGAGGACTTTTCTCATCAGGCACAAACAATTTACTTCTGATTGTGCTGAGCTCATTTAAGAGCAGGTAATGGAGGATGACCACTAGTTTTACTTTAAATACCACTAAACTAGCATTTAAAAATGAAGGTTTTTAACTTGGGTTCTGTGAACTTGTTTTTCAAAACAATTTTGATAATTGTATTTCAAAATAACTGGTTGCCTTTGTAATGCTATGCCTTTTCTTTTATGCAAGTAAAACATTACCCTGAGAACAGGTCCATAGACTTTACTAGCCTGCCAAAAGGGTCCATGACTAGAAAAATTAACAATCCATTATTTACAAGAAAGGATGCCTGGAGAAGAGTTGAAAAAAATGTACCTCTTTTCTTTGAAGAAATAGATGACTATTTTCAACATGGAATCTAGAAACCCCCAAAACTTATAGCCTAGTAATCTAATGAACCCCAAATTTTAGGGTTAGTTTGTAAGCTGGAGACCCCAAGTTTGTCCCTGTTCCCATGAGAGTTTGCCCCAAGGGAAGTTTCAGATTTAGCTAGTCTCAGACTGAACAATAGATCTTAAAGTAAATGACAATATTAGCTTAGGTGGACCTGGCAGGCCTAATCATATGATAACATATCCTTTTATATTAGAAGCTTCTCCCATTGTATCAAACCCCTTTCCCAAGAAGGCCCACACCTGGGCAGAGATTATCCTTTTAGTAGTCATTGTAAATAACCCCTTTCCTTACACCCTAGTCTCTAGCTATGATTCCTTTCCCAAGCTTGATTGTATCCTGTCAGTATAGTAGGAACACTCCCATTTCCTTGTAGTTATGGTACTGTTAATCATCTTTCCCTGCCCTTGGTTCTCCCAAATGGTATATAGTTTCCCCAAATTCTTTTGTTCCTCAGAATTTTTCATCCAAGCAGTGAGACTCCCAGGGGTCCGTGACCAGAGCAAGCAGCCCTCTGTGAGAGTTTGAGGTGCACAGCTCTAAGAAGGTCTATTAATGTACTCACCACTTTTCCCTAATTAAAAAGGGTTGTGTTTTTTTTTTTCCTGACTATTTTAATAGTTCTGTGTTGTTGTTTCCAGTTTAACACTATGGATATGGAAACTACCATTAGCTCCATTCATGTTTTGTTTTTGCTGATCTATTTTTCCCCCTTCTTTTCTCATACTTTCTTACAAGGAATGGATCTCTGGGTAGTGGAGAAGAAATATATTTGGAAATGAAGGTACATGAAACAAAATATACACTTATTTTTTAAAATAATTGAAGGTTCACTATAGTTATTGCTAATAATAATAACTAACATTTATGTAAAGATTTTCAAAGTGTTTTACAAATATTTTACTCAAGCCTCACAATAGTCTTCTGGGTTATATAGTCATCCCTCATTGTAGTGTGGTTCACTTATCACAACTGTATTGTGGGTTTTTAAATATATATATAACTAATTCTGTATAGTGAAGTTTTCACTATATCAAAGGATTTGGGGGATCAGTACCACACTGTACACAATGGAAATGCAGTATACAACACTACTGCTTGGACAAGTTTGCCAACATGGGATTGTAAATGGCATTCTATTGGCTGATGGAATTAAAGATGATCAATCACAGCCCTGTGTTCTGTGACTCAGTGTTTATAAGAGGGTGGGAAAGGTTAACAAGAGTGTGGAAAAGATTTATAGGAAGGTGGGAAGGGTTTGTAAAACCTTAAAATATATATAAATAATAAAAATAAAAATGCCACTACTTCATAGATTTTCACCTATCATGGGGGTTTCTGGAACTTAACTCCCATGACAGGTAGGGATCATGGTATAGGAACTTTTATTTTTTCATTAATTAAAAGTATTAATCATTATTTTAATTAATTAAAATTAAAAGTATTAATATTCTTACTTTGCAGATAAGGAAACTGATATAGACAGAGGGTAAGTGACTTTTCCTGGTCCCGTATAGGGTAAGAGTCAAGAATGAGATCTGGAGCTCAGTTCTTCCAAACTCCAAGTCTTATGTATTATCACTTCATTATTTTAATTTCAAAATTTTATCCTTCACCTCAGTAAGGAAAACATTTATTTATTGTATATAAGATAGTATGTATGGTGTTCTTAAGGTCTTAGTGCAATTTCAAGTTATTCAAAATTAAAACTGTACTAAGACTTTGAGAATGTCCTGTATAATGTTTTCTAGTTCACGAAGTTATTTACTGATGCTATTTTTTTTTGTACTTATGGTGCCATGGACATTATAACCCCAGAAACTCAGGCAAACTATTATCAGGGAAATTCCTTTGCTCCCTTACATCCTTTGACTCCCAACCCAAAACATCTGACCTGGAGGATTATCCTCCTTTGATAGTCCCATTGATTTGAGATGGACAAAGAGACACACCTCATCCATCTGTCCTCCAAATCACCAGGACCACCCCACCCCCATGCCTTCGGGCAAACTTCCTCCCCCAACCCCTTGCTCCAGAGTCCAGTCTTCACTGTTGTAAAGAGTATAAAATCCCCAGAATTCTGGGGCACAGCTTTTCCCTCCATGCTGTCCTCCTAAGGAACAGCAGCTTTCCACCCATGCTGTTTCACCTAGGAGGCAGGCTTCCACCTGTGCTGCCCTCCTGGCCAGATTCAACATTACCTTCAAAATTAATACATTTCTCTATTTTTAAGCTAAGTTTCAGAGTCTTGCATTCTTGCAAAATGAACCCCAGGGGCTCTCCTCTGCACCCAACAACAACAGGAGGCAACCCTGAAACATAGATAGTGAAGATATCTCCTTCCTCATTTACAAGATAAGAAAGCAAACCCAGAAAAATCAATTTACCCAAGATTCCTCACAACAGCAATAGTCATAATAACAGCAACAAAATATTGAGGATGTAACTCTTAACTCAGATCTTCTGACCCCAAATACAATTAATATACTTTGTCTCTGCCCCCCCCTTTTTCTCTCTCCCCTGCCCCCCCACCTCTTCATTTTACCACAAGATGCACTACTAAAGCATTTTCCTTTGTACTGAATGAGATAATGGCTTTAGACAACATTTTCTTAAGTCTATTGCAAACCTTCCCAAAATGATTTCTTTCTTTGCATTGTTGATTTCAATGATAATCTACCCCTTAAAGAAAAGATAAGGGGGAACTGGTTACTTCAGAAAATCACTGATATTCAAAGTCTAAGGTAGTGTTTTACTTTTGCTCAAGAGCAAAGCTACATGTGGTAGTAGTTTAAAAGGAGTGAAATGCTCAGCCTGTGTTAACCTGCTCCAAGGAACCCTAATGATATATCTGCTACCATGTAGGATACACTTTTGTTACTAAGAAAGAACACAATTGAGAGATGTAAGAACTCAATATCTACGTGACAGCCAATGTGAATCTTTTCTAACAGGTCTATAGAAACATAGCTTTAAATAGATTTCAAAGGCTCTTAAGTGAAGAACATGAATTCTGGTTCTTTCTTTCTTTCTGTAGTTCTATTATTTGGTAATTCAAATTTTAACTCGCCCTGTCTTATTTTAAGCTGGAGCAAGTTCCTGCCAATACCCCAGGTTCTAATGTGCATTGAAAGGTCCCAACTTCATTTCACTCTGAGAAAGCTCAAGCATGTTATTCAAACTCTCTCTGTGATCCAGGAAAAGGCTTTTCTTCCTTTAAAATGAACACGATTTTAGAGATTCATATGTTTATTGCCACTTGTAAACAGAGTAATCTGTGAAAAGAAATAGGATGGAAGGAGAAATTTGGAGACTTGACTAGATTAAATTGAAATCTGCATTCAGATTCAGAATGAGCCAATCCATTAGATTTAAGAATCGCCTTCTTTGTCTGCTACTTTGTATGCTTGCAGACTGCCTGCTCTTAGAATCTCTCCTTTTGAGTATGCAACTGACATTTTCCTGTTCATCAGAAGAATGAAGTAAACCCGATTGGATTTGTTCTCCATCTGGGAGCAGGAAATTAACTTTGAAAATGATTTAAATCTCTTGCCCGGAGAGGGACTTTTAGCACCCAAAGTTCAATAGTTCAATTTGACAGAAGCTTCTGCCAGCTTTTAGATGCTTATTGTTAGCTTAAAAAAAGGATGAAAATGAGGTAGCTTTATATTTCTTTAAAGGAATTCATCCATCAGGCTACTTAGAAGTCTTATCAGGTAGAAAAGGTTGGCCTAATAAACATTTTTTTAAAAGGCATATATTTTAAGTCTCTGGGGGAAAGATATATATGTTTTCATAATTATGGGGAAGCTGTCATTATGATTAATATTTCTTCTGTTTCATTTTAACTTTGTAAGCAGATCATCAAGACAGAGCATGAAGGTATAGTCAACTATTGAAATCAGATACAATTTACAACAAAGTTAATCAGATCTATTTGCTGAAATATATATATATGTACACATATATAATGCTTTTTTTTACATGCTCTAAATAGGAGGCAAATGAGGTAGTGAATTTACATAAATGACTTTAATTTCTATTAAACACCACCAAATCATTTTTTGTTTTCTCTTCTCATTTTTCAATTATAAGCATAAACATCTGTTATCAACATAAACATCTAGTTCCAAGGTCTGTGGCTACAGGAAACCAGTGGAACTTGATAGTCTATCCCTGAAAGATTTCAGTGAGGAGACTGCCAGGAAAGATCAGTTACTTTATAGTTAAAAGGCCTAGGTTCAAACTCTGAAGCTGTGTAACCCACTTACAAGTTACTTAAACTTAAACTCAAACTCTATGGAGGTCAGTCAGTCTACCAACAAACATTTCTGCATTATTTATTATGTGCCAGGTACATAACTAAATATTGAGTATAGAAAGGAAAGAAAAAAAAATTGTTGCTCCCTCTAGGAAGGTACTTTCTAATGGAAGAGACAACATGCAAATTAATCACATAAACAGAAAAAAATTATAAAGTATAAATGGAAAGTAATGTAACAGAAAGACATTTACAAGTTATTTTCCATAGTAGATCATCCTCTGACATATGGCTTTGTTTCATTGACTTTTTTAAGAAAAAAATTTTTTAAAGATATTTTGATTTTTTACTATAAACATGTACTTCTACTTGGAGAGGGTCTCTGGTAACAATGTAAAACATTTAAGTAAAACTATACAGTAACCTCAGCTTAAAGGGAATGTACTATTTTACATCTGTAATATCTATCATCTTTCTGTTTTTTCAAGTTGAAATAAATTAATTTTCTCTTTTCCAACCCATTTTTAAAAAGTGTACTTACAAGGAAGTCCTAGGATTTACCATATGTCAAGCGTCGCAACCTTGAGTCTCACAATGTTATTTTCTATGTGCTCGTTTTGGCACTGTATTCAGGTTAAGTCTGTGCTTCTATGGCACTATATAGATAAAGTCTGTACTCCTTTTTTGATCCCATTTTCTAGAATCAGAAACAATCATAAATCACAGTCCCATAGCATTTTATCAATATATGGCAGTTTCCCATAGTTTAAAGCTTTTGGATATGCATTGAAATAATAGCAAGTATATATATATATATATTAAACTTCTATTACTGCATAAATATTATATTAATTATGTGTACTTTTAGTACAAGAAATGAGAAAAAATCAAATATTCTAATCAAAAGAAAAGAAAAGCAATAATAAAAATAAGGGAAAAAATCAGTAATTCAATGTGTCTTTGAAAAACAGCATCCACTTGTCAATGAATTATTATCTTCAATGCATATGATAGGGTACAGTCAATCAGTCTCAACAGAAGATGCTCTCTTTACATGTGAGCAATGAATCCAAGAGTCCTTCTCTCCAATCTTTATGGATGTTGGAGTAGTTAACAATATTTGGAATGGTCCTTCCCAGGAAGGCTGAGTTGTTCCAGTACACTTGAAATTCTTAATATACACTTTGTCTCCTGGGTTCAGGTCATGAAGAAAAAAATCTAGTGGTCCATCTTGTACTGCAACTCCGGATTCATGAAGTTCATGCAGTTTGTGCTTTAATTCCTGTATATAGGAAGCAAGAGTAGTATCTCCCCCTAATAGTGATGTATATGCAGGGGAAAAAGGTTTAGCCTGTATAGGCGGATGTCCAAAAAGCATCTCAAATGGTGAGATGTGTAGGTCTCCTCTAGGCCTGCTTCTAAGATAAAATAGGACCAGAGGGAGAATTTCATGCCATTTTAAATGTGTCTCAGTGCATAATTTTCCAATCATAGTTTTAAGTTTAAATTAAGGATGAACAAATTCATCCTCTCCACTTGGCCTAAGCTCTGGGGATGATATGGAACATGGAATTTGGGAGTTATGCTCAAGCAAGAATATATTTGATTTAGGACAGAATCAGTAAAATGACTTCCTCTATCTGAATCAATACGTGCTGGCAGGCCAAAGCAAGGAATAATTTCTTTTAAAAATATCTTAGCAACAAAAGCCGCTGTGGCTCGGGTTGCAGGAAATACTTCCGGCCATCTGGTTAGTTGATCTACTATGACTAGATAAAATTTATAACATCCAGCCTTTGGCATTGTTATGAAATCTATTTGTAAATGTTCAAAAGGTGTGTAAGCCAGAGGACGCCCACCAAAGGCTTTTCCACGAAATGCATGTTGGTTATATGCTTGGCAGGTACAACAGGCTGAACACACTTTAGAGGCTATAATAGTTATACTAGGGGCTATCCATACTCTCTTGACAGAGTCCACGATGCCCTGGGTGCCAAAGTGACCATTTTTATGAATAGATTGGCAAATTTGGTGATAGAAACTTCTAGGGAGCAGGGATTTTCCTTTAGATGACACCCATATGCCATTGATCTGTTTTGCTTTGAATTTTTGTTTCCATTCTTTCACTTCCTTTTCATTATAGGAAAGTGACCATTTTAAATCATCAGTGGTTGTTAATGTTAAAATTTTGATCTATGCTGCAGCCCTTCCTAAATCCTGTTAGGACTGAGTGGGGTGGAAATTGTATTTTCCAAGACCTGATTCTGTCATTCCAAGTATCTCTATTGTATCAATTATAAAATCAATCATGACTCAAAGAAATTCCTGTTCTGTGCTTAAGCATAGGTCAAAGCCCTTTCCATTGTTCAGCAAAAGGTTTCTGTCCTAAAGTAATCTTAAGAAGGGAGGAGAAGGAACCTCCCATGCCAATGGGGTTCACATTCCAATACACTATCAGTAAGAAATTTTCCAAGTATGAAATTTCCCAATGGTGAAATTTCCAACATTTATAAGTCTAAGAAATTTTAAGGTTTACAATGGACACTAATGTTTCACAAGTGTGTAATTGTTCTTCTGAAGTAGGTAAATCTGGAAGCAAGGTGGCAGGATTAAGAGTTGTACAGTGTTTCAAGGTAATGTTTTCACTATTTAACAAGGTTATTTCAAACTTTGTAATTCTCTGATCCGAGAATGCCTGTGTTCTATGGCTTAGCAATAATGCTTCTACCTCATGTGGGAACATAATTGTTAATGGGCCTCCCAATACTAGATCAACAATTTTTGTCACTAGTAAAGCTGTAGCAGCTACTCCTCTAAGACACGGTGGTGCTTCTAATGCTACTGGGTCCAGATGGGCAGAATAATAAGCAATTCGGTGCTGAGAAGGCCCCAAAGTCTGAGTTAAAACACCTGAAGCTACTCCTCTTCACTCATGTGCATACAAATTAAATGGCTTGTTGTAATCTGGGATGCCTAGAGCAGGGGCAGACAGGATAGCCTTTTTTAGATCTGATAGAGCTGACAAGTGTTTTGGCTCTAATTTGAGGTGTTCAGGAACTGCATCCTTTGTTAGTGGTATAAGGGGTTTAGTAATTTCCCCATAGCAAGGAATCCATTGTCTGCAAAACCCTGTTGCTCCTAAAATTGCTCTCAACTGTTTCTTAGTAGTAGGAGTGCTTAAATTTTGAATATTCTCAATTTGTTTTGGAGAAATATAGCGAGCACCAGCAGTCAGGATGAATTCCAAATATTCTACTTTAGGGAAACACCACTGAACCTTATCCTTCGAGATTTTATGTCCTCTTTTGTGCAATTCCACAAGAAGGTGTTTGCTATCTTCCTGACATGTTTTTGCGTCTGTTGACGCCAAGAGTAGATCATCTACATATGGATTAATTTGCTATTTTTAAATGTTATATTATATGTGTATTGGCTAAAAATTTACGCAAATAAACTCAGGCTTTCCACATAACCCTGTGGCAGACTACTCAGTGTATAATATGAGCCCTTCCAGGTGAAAACAAAAATATGCCTGAAGTTCTCATATATAAGTATGGAAAAGAAAGCTGATCACAAGTCTACTACTATAAAGTATGTAGCTCTGCTAGGAATAGAAGAAATAATAGTATTTATGTTGGAAACTATGGAGTGTCTCTTTATAACGTGGTTATTCACCGCCCTCAGATCCTGCATGAATCTATAGAAGTGCTTGCCATTGTTAGAATTAAAATTTAGGGGAAACTGAGGCAGGTAGAAATTAGTTTCTCTCTGTAAGGAGTATTATATTTTTAGAGGTTTATTGAAGATTAAAATATAAAGAAAATACAAGTAAGAAAGGCATGTGCTAGGTGGGCCGTGAGGCCCAATTCAATTTCACTCACATCATGAGAGACGCGTCTGCTCCAAAGCGGAAGTAGAAAAGAGCGCACGTAGTCTTTACAACCAGGTTAAATACCCCATCTCGCTCTTGGCCCAGGTGAGGTTACAAGGCATTTTGGGAAGTGAGCAAGGACTTCTGGGGAATGGAGTCCTGGATTCAAGTCTCCATTTTTACACCATTGGGGCCCCTTTTTGTTTTTTTAACTGGCAGGATGGGTGTGTTGAATTTAGATTTTCAAGGGATTATTATTCCCTGATCAATTAATGAGTTAATTACTGGGGTAATAACCTCAATTGTCTCTTTTGAGAGGGGATACTGAGGAATGGAAGGAGGTGGGATAGATTTAGTTTTTATCTGCACAGGAACAGCAGATTTAAGTAAGCCTACATCGGAAGAAGATGTGGCCCAAAGAGACTCTGGTACATCCATAGGTATTTCAAAAGTGGGAGGCTCTTGCCTCCTGGCTCTCTGAGAGAAGTACAGGGAGTAAATTTAAAGATTCCTCTGGTATTTCCAATGAAAAGGAATCATCTGGGGAGCAAGTTATTGTGGCTCTGAGTTTGCATAGAAGGTACCTCCCCAGCAAATTTAAAGGGGAGTCAGGCACCAAAAGGAAGGAATGTTGTACCTCTAGGGGTCCTACAGACACCATTCTAGGGGGAAGTTTTTTAACTCTTTGGGGTATTCCTGATACTCCGACTATACTTTGTGAGTCAATGGAATAACAATTTAAATCAGGTACATTCTTCAATACAGACCTGGTAGCTCCAGGGTCTAAGAGACAATCATAATAGGTGTTACCCACCTTTAAGGTAACATATGGGGTTCATTAGTATGGGGAGGGCATAGTATGGGATAGGGACAACGGGTAGTAGGACATCAGGTTCCGGAAAATCAAAGGTTGTATCCTCTGATTCCTGTGCCCCAGCCCCCACCAAGACACCTTTATTGTGTTTGGGACATTCCTTGGGCACCCCCCTGAAGGGCAACCCCCTGAGGGGCATTAGCACCTTGAGTATTTTTTGGACGAGCACCATTTTTATATAGTGGTGTTCAGTATTGTCATTTTCTTCATTTGGAGCATTGTCATTATTTCCCCAATTCCTATTTCTAAAATTTTGGTTTCTAAAGTTCTTATTTCTTTAGTCATTATAGTTATTTCCATAATTTCTAAAATTGTGATTTCTATGATTATTATCATCATTTCCATAGTTATTTCTAAAGTTGTTATTAAACTGCATATTAAACTTCAAACTTCCAATAATCTTGAGAAAAGATCTACATTCTATCATTCTGTGGCCCTTCTCATAGAAGTGGCAGGTTACTGATTGATCTATTGATTCCTTTTTAGGAATTTTCCTGCTACTTTGCTAAAGTTGTTGATTATTTCCACTAGTTTTTTTGTTAATTCTCTAGGATTCTTTAAGTAGACCATCATATCATCTGCAAAGAGTGACAGCTTGGTTTCCTCATTGCCAATTTTAATACCTTCAATTTGTTTTTCTTCTCTAATTGCTACTGCTAGTGTTTCTAGTACAATGTTGAATAATAGAGGTGATAATGGGCATCCTTGTTTCACTCCTGATCTTATTGGGAATGCATCTAGTTTATCCCCATTGCACATGATGTTTGCTGATGTTTTAGATATATACTGTTTATTATTTTTAGGAAAGACCTTTCTATTCCTATGCTTTCTAGTGTTTTTAAAAGGAATGGGTGTTTTATTTTATCAAAGGCTTTTTCTGCATCTATTGAGACAATCATATGGTTTTTGTTGTAATGCTTGTTGATATGGTCAATTATATGGATGGTTTTCCTAATATTGAACCAGCCCTGCATTCCTGGTATAAATTCTACTAGATCATAGTGAATGACCCTCCTGATCACTTGATGGAGTCTTTTTGCTAGTATCCTGTTTAAGATCTTTGCATCTATGTTCATTAGGGAGATTAGTCTGTAATTTTCTTTCTCTGTTTTTGACCTTCCTGGCTTTGGAATCAGTACCATATTTGTGTCATCGAAGGAATTTGGTAGCACTCCCTCTTTGTTTGTTATATCAAATAGCTTGTATAGTATTGGCATTAGCTGTTCTTTGAATGTTTGATAGAATTCACTTGTGAATCCATCAGGCCCTGGGGATTTTTCCTTAGGGAGTTCTTTGATGACCTGTTGGATTTCTTTTTCTGATATGGGATTATTTAAGAATTGTATTTCTTCTTCTGTTAGTCTAGGCAATTTGTATTTTTGTAAATATTTGTCCATATCGCCTAGATTGGCATATTTTTACCATATAATTGGGCAAAAGAGTTTTTGATGATTGCCTTAATTTCCTCTTCATTGGAGGTAAGGTCCCCCTTTTCATCTATGATACTGTTAATTTGCTTTTCTTCTTTCCTTTTTTTAATTAGATGGACCAGTACTTTGTCTAATTTGTTTGTTTTTTTCTCAAAGTACCAGCTTCTAGGTTGATTTATTAGTTGAATAGTTCTATCACTTTTGGTTTTATTAATTTCTCCCTTAATTGTTAGGATCTTTAATTTGGTTTTCTTCTGGGGGTTTTAAATTTGTTTGCTTTTGAGTTATTTGATTTGCATGTCCAATTCATTGATCTCTGCCCTCTTTAATTTGTTAATATATGCACTCAGGGATATGAATTTTCCTCTGAGTACTGCTTGGGCTGCATCCCATAAGGTTTGAAAGGATGTCTCACCATTGTCATTTTCTTCAATGAAATTATTAATTGTTTCTATGAATTGTTTGCTAACTGATTTTGGAATATATTATTGAATTTCCAATTGATTTTTAATTTGGCTCTCCATGTACCCATCATGATTTTTATTGCCTTATGATCTTGAAAGTTTGCATTTAGTATTTATACTTTTCTGCATTTGTTTGCCATGTTTTTATGACCTAGTACATGGTCAATCTTTGTGAATGTGCCATGTGCTGCTGAAAAGAAGTTGTATTTCTTTTTGTCCCTATTTATTTTTCTCCATACATGTGTTAACTCTAATTTTTCTAATATTTCATTCACATCTTTTATGTCTTCCTTATTTATTTTTTGATTTGATTTATTTATCTAAATTTGGTAGTGGTTGGTTCAAGTCTCCTACTAATATAGTTTGTCTATCTATTTCCTCCTTCAGTTCTCCTAGTTTCTCCATTAGAAATTTGGGTGCTATACCATTTGGTGCATACATGTTGATTAGTGATATTTCCTCATTGTCTATACTCCCTTTTATCAGGATGTATTACCTTCCCTATCTCTTTTGATCTGGTCTATTTTTGCTTTGGCTTTTTCAGATATCATGATTGCAACTCCTGCCTTCTTTCTATTAGTTGAGGCCCAATAGGTCTTACTCCAACCTTTAATCCTGACCTTGTGAGTATCTACCCGCCTCATGTGTGTTTCTTGGAGACAACATATGGTAAGGTTTTGAATTCTAATTCAGTCTGCTATTTGTCTACATTTTATGGGTGAGTTCATCCCATTCACATTCAAAGTTATGATTGTCACTTGTGACTTCCCTGGCATTTTGATTTCCTCCCCTAATTCTGACCTTTCTTCTTTTAATATAGCTTTTTAAACCGGTGGTTTACTTTAAATCAGTCCCCCTAATCCCCTCCCTTGATATACTTCCCTTTCTATCTCCTCCCTTTTTGTTCCCTTCTTCTTTTAAGGGTCTGTTAATTTCCCTCCCATCTCTCTTTCCCTCCCTTTTTTAAACTTTCTCCCTCCTACCCCCCCCTTAATTTTTCACTTCTCCCTTATCCTGTTGGATAAGATAGAATTCAAGATTCCAATGGGTCTAGATGCTCTTCCCTCTCAGATTTGATTTCACTGAGAGTAAAGTTCAACTAGTACCAATTAGCACTCTCTTCCTCTCCTTCTTGTAAGAGAATTCTTCCCCTCCCCTTCCCATGTGTATCTTTGTGTGACAAGGATTATTCTATTTAATTTATTTCTATTTCTTCAAATATATCTTGATACCATCATTAATTCCCTCCCTTCCTTTTTCTTTCTCCCCCCCCCTTTCTCCATATCATCTTAATGCCCCAATCTTTCCCTATGAGTCATTCTTCTAATTACTCTAATAATGCATATAATTTTTGAGACTTACACATAACATTTTCCCCATGTAATAATATATATATATATATATATAATTTGTTTTAAATGTAGACCTTATAGAAAGAGTTTGAATACAAGAAAAAAAAACTTTCTTTTCTCTTTTTCCCTTTCTTTCATATTTACCTTTTCATGTTTCTCTTGCTCTTTGTGTTTGGATATCAAATTTTCCACTGAGTTCTGGTCTTTTCTCTATAAATACTGGGAAATCTTCTATTTTGTTGAATGCCCATACTTTCCCTTGGAAGTATATAGTCAGTTTTGATGGATAGGTGATTCTTGGATGAAGACCCACTTGTCTTGCCTTTCTGAATATCATGTTCCAGGTCTTGCAGTCGTTTAGTGTGGCCACTGACAGGTCTTGTGTGATCCTGATTGGAGCTCCTTGGTATATGAATTGTTTCTTTCTGGCTTCTTGTAGGATTCTCTCCTTAGCTTGAAAGCTTTGGAATTTGGCAATTACATTCCTGGGAGTTGTCTTTTGGAGATTTAGTGTAGAGGGTGTTCTATGAACTCTTTCAATGTCTATTTTGTCCCCTTGTCCTAGAATCTCAGGGAAGTTTTCTTGGATGATATCTTGGATGATGATATATGATGTCAAGAATCCTGTTTCTTTCTGGCTTTTCAGGTAGACCAGTTATTCTCAGATTGTCTCTCCTTCCTCTGTTTTCCTGATCTTTCACCTTTTCAGTGAGATATTTTATGTTTTCTTCTAATTTGTAGAATTTTTGACTTTGCTTTATTAATTCTTGCTGTTTTGCAAGATCATTGTCTTCCAGTTGCCTAATTCTGGCCTTTAAAGACTGGTTTTCCTTTTCAGTTTGGTCTATCCTGCTTTTTGAGGCTTCCAGCTGTTTCTCCAATTGGGAGTTTTTGACCCCCAAATTGTTAAATTCTCTTTGCATTATATCCCATTTTTCCTGCCAGAAGGCTTCCATCTAAGTAGTCATAATAATCACTGGTTGACATTAAGATTTACAGTAAACTTCAAAATACTTTCCAATGAGTCATCTATTTCAATTCTCACAATAACCTTAATGTCAACATATGCACATATACATATGTAGATAAATATATACACACATATATGAATATATATATATGGAAATACTCATTTTATTTGGTAAGCTTGGAATATTATTTTTAATAAATTAAAAATATAATCAAATAATATGCCAGGAGCAAAATTAAGGTATTGAATCTTTAACACTAATGATTCTTGTTAATAGTTATATAATTCTTCCACTCAATCTAAATTTAAATCAAATAGATTCTTAACTGTCAAGTCCTTTAGTTTATCAAGTACCTATAATATACCAACACTATGCTGTGCATTGATGATGCAAAGGAATGCATCATAACCTCCAATTTAAATTCTTCAAGATCTTGTGGACAATTTCCATTTCTTTTGGAAGATTTTGGATCATTTATTTGGGTTTGCACTTCTGCTATTTCCTCTGTATTCTGTATGTTTTCTCTGTAAAAACTATTCAAAGTCAATCCCTTCTTTTTGTTTTTCTTGGTGTTGGGAAGTTGTCCCTGGGCACTCTTTGCCATCTCTATGGTTTTCCAATCCCTTTCCAGTCAGAAATCTGAGTGAAGAGTGTAGCAGTCCACCCTTAGCTATGGGCAAAGGAAACAGTTGGTATGTACAGATTGCCTTAGAAGAGAGCATGCTCAGTCTTGAGCATGCTCAGTATTGCACGTGGCTGGGAAAGCCTCTGACCCTTGACCCCAGCTTCTCCCAGGTTAGGTGGGAACACAGGTTTCTTTGTGATCACCTGGTTAAGAGAAACCACACCTATACCTTGTCATTAACCAATGATGATCATCCCTGTGTACTATGTATATTTGCATATCAAAGAGATTAAATATGGCCCAGCCAGCTCCACCTTGCTCTCTTCTGCTCTTCCTCCCTTCCAGCTCGCACTGATGCCTGTCCTTGCTGGAGCCTGCCAGGGGTCTTTTGAAGTCGTCTGTATCATTGGGTCTGAGGAGGGAAAGCGAGCCACATCTAATCTGCCGCCATGCTTACCCAGAAGTCCTCCTGACTCTCCAGGTTTTTTCAACTCATATTTTTAATGTTTATGGTGCAGGGAAAGAGAGCAAGGAAAAGAATGGGGAGAGCTCAGTAAAGTAAAAGAAAGAAGGTAGAAATATGGGTTAGTGAGAAAAATAAGGATTGAATCATAAAGGAAATTGTGATAAATATTTTTTAGCCAATCTGAAGGAAAACAAAGGTAAAGCTCTAGGTTAGTAACAGATTTATTGAGAGAGATCCATGTTTCTCAGCAAAGCTGTGTCATTAGGTTTTCCTCATAACCTAAAACAATTGAATGAGTGTTTTCTCTCTTTTATGTTCCCTAAAATTACATCATTTAAGATCATACTCCACAAGACAACCACCAATCCTAGGAGAGTTGGAAAACAAGAGATATGCATACCAAACATCTTTTCACCTAGACATCATTCTGCCCAAGATATCTGCATGCCAAATATAATCAAGTCTTCTACTCATGGACAATGGGTGGGATTTGTATTTCTCTAGCAATGATTGGGTGCTAGCTTCTTGAGGAGGTATTTCAGTTTCTTATTGAATCATGGTTGGTTAGGATGGTCTTCAATCTAATATATTAACAATGTCTCTCTGTCAAGGGTGTAAAGAGAAGATTATAGCACAAGATGGCTTTTGCAAGAAGAAGCAAGAGACGGAAATTTGAAGGAACTGTCAATCAACCAAAAGGAAGGAAGATTCCAATAGAATCTGATGAGAAGGCAGTTGGGAAAACCAGAAACTAAACTGGGAGACTTTCTTCCTGCTGACTGGGAGGAAAGAGGCTGAGAAATAGGCTTGCTCTAGATTCCTGGCTACTCATTGACTTAATATAGAAAAGACTGGAGCTTAGCTCTGAAGAACCATTTCAATTCATCAGCAATATCCCCTTATAGACAAAATAATTTTATTTCCCTGTATTGAACCCTGTAGGAGATTAGGGAGACCTTAATTTCCCTCTTCCCTCTCCCACCTCCCTTAATTCCCTTGAACTCAGTATAAAACCCCTTTCAGAAAAGAGTTATATTGTGAGATTAATCCTTAAGAAACTTCTGATAGCTTACCCTTTGAGAAAAGCCATTAAGATCAACTGGGAGAGACACAGGAAGTGGAGTGGGGGAAAGGAGTGCAAACCTTAGCCTTTTCTCTAACTTATTTCCTGGTGTAATTGCTCCAACACCTACCTGCTACCATAAATAGAAGCATCTATTGCAAGGGATGAGCACATTTCCAAGATCCCCCCAACCCCACTCATTATCTGGACATACTGGTTGATAAACTTTTTATTTACTTCATAAGTCATATCCTATTGCAAATGCTAGCTTATGAGAAGAGGAGGAAGTAGCTATATTTACTGCACCAACAAGACTTTTCCCTTATTAAATATAATTACAGGATTTCTATTAATCTTGCTATAATCCTGTTAATCATTAATTAAGCACTGTCCCAGATTAATAATTTATTGTGGCTAAATAGTGATTAATTATGATGAATGGGGTCTTATTTAAAAAGAATCACAGGGTCAAGGATTCTCATTCTCTTCAAAAAAAAAGAGAACAGCAGAGAATGATGTGTCTGTAACATACCTTATTTTCTTCAAATCTTTTGCATTTCAATAATTTTTAAAAAATGTTCTTCATATAAAAGTATATTGCTTTCCTTTCCTTCACTTCCTATTATCTCCTGAGTTCTCTTTCCCTCTCCTTTCTTTCTACTCCAAGTAAATTTCTATTCTTCCCCATTGATTAGTTTATTTCTCTTCTTCAATCCTCTTGACTGGGATATAATTTGTCTTTCTCATAAGAAGTGTTTTGCCCCAATATTTTGAAGAACCTAGATAGAGGCTAGTATTTTCCCTTTCTTTTAGAATCCCCCTTTCTCTAAAAACCAGGTCCTTGACCTCTCTACTTCAAATTTCAAAAGTCTTGAGGGGAGTATTTAGCTCATATTTTTTAAAGATATTAAAGACCCAGTAACTCTATCTTTTAAATATATCAAAGAAGATTAACTCATTTATCTTTTAAGGTCCTTCCAACACTTTTATTTTACAGAAGCAACTTAAGTATGATAGATATTAAATAAGGAGAAGGAGGAGAAAGAGAAGAAGAATGCATTTAATGTAATCCAGTAGTGATCATTACATCATAACTATATTAATCATTATTTTATATTATATATTTATCATGTATTATGATATAATAGCTATCATATGAAAGTGTTCTAAATCTCTTATAATCAGGGAGATACAAATGAAAACAACTCTGAGGTATCACCTCACACCCAACAGATTGGCTAACATGACAGCAAAGGAAAGTGGTGAATGTTGGAGGGGATGTGGCAAAGTAGGGACATTAATTCATTGCTGGTGGAGTTGTGAATTGATCCAACCATTCTGGAGGGCAATTTGGAACTATGCCCAAAGGGCAATAAAAGACTGTCTGCCCTTTGAATCAGCCATAGCACTTTTGGGTTTGTGCCCCAAAGAGATAATAAAGAAAAAGACTTGTACAAGAATATTCATAACTGCTCTCTTTGTGGTGACCAAAAATTGGAAAATGAGGGGATGCCCTTCAATTGGGGAATGGCTGTACAAATTGTGTACATGATGGTGATGGAATACTATTGTGCTAAAAGGAATAATAAACTGGAGGAATTCCATGTGAACTGGAACGACCTCCAGGAATTGATGCAGAGGGAAAGGAGCAGAACCTGGAGAACATTGTACACAGAGACTGATCCACTGTGGTACAATCAAACGTAATGGATTTCTCCATTAGTGTCAATGCAATGTCCCTGAACAATCTGCAGGGATCTAGGAGCAAAAACACTACCCACAAGCAGAGAACAAACAGTGGGAGTAAAAACAACGAGGAAGGGCAACTGTTTGACTACAAAGGCTGAGGGGATATGACTGAGGAGAGACTTTAAATGAACACCCTAATGCGAATACCAATAACATGGAAATGGGTTCAGATCAAGGACACATGTGATACCCAGAGGAATCATGCGTCAGCTATGGGAGGGGTGGGGGTGGTGAGAGAAAAAGAAAATGATCTTTCTTTCCAATGAATAATGTTTGAAAATGACCAAATAAAATAATGTTTAAAAGGAAAAAAATATGAATAGTTCCTGAATTTGTTACTTTTTAAGCATGTAAAAAAGACAGAAAATCAGAGGTATATAGATGGAAGAAAACTCAGAAGCCATCATCTGGCCAGTACAAAGTAAAAGAGGTGGGGTTGGGGGTGGGGATAGGAGTTTCTATAAATAGAAGACCCTATAAATTGGGTCTTAGAATTCAGTACCTTGACAATCCTCAAGCATCCAAAATGGGGAATGTCCATTTGGCAAAAGAATAAACTGCTGTCTTATACTTTGGCCTCAACTCAGTGTTCATGAACTTATTGCAATGTTGAACTTCACTGTTCATGACTCTATCCCACTCACTGTTGTATCATGACTGTAGCTTCACAAATTTAGGTAAATTTTGTTTTAAGCATATGGAATGAAACAACATATGCTAGTCTACATTTTTTTTCAAAATTTCATTTAGTCAATTTAGAACATTATTCCTTGATGACAAGAATCATATTCTTTACCTCCCTCCTTTCCCCCCACCCCTTCATGTAGTTGATGCACAATTCTACTGGGTTTTACATGTGTCCTAGATCAGAGCCTATTTCCATGTTGTTGATATTTGCACTAGGATGATTATTTAGAGTCTACATCCCCAATCATTTCCCCTCAACCCATGTAATCAAGCAGTTGTTTTTCTTCAGTGTTTCTACTCCCACAGTTTTTCCTCTGAATGTGGATAGTATTCTTTCTCATAAATCCCTCCAGGTTGTTCAGGATGACTACTTTGCCATAATGTATCAGTCTCTATGTATAATGTTCTCCTGGTTCTGCTCCTTTCACTCTGCATCAATTCCTGGAGGTCAGTGCAGTTCACATGGAATTCCTCCAGTTTATTATTCCTTTGAGCACAACAGTACTCCATCACCAATATATACCACAATTTGTTCAGCCATTTCCTAATTGAGGGGCATCCCCTCATTTTCCAATTTTTTGCCACCCCAGAGAGCACAGCTATGAATATTCTTGTACATGTCTTTTTGCTTATTATCTCTTTGGGGTATAAACCCAGCACTGCTATGACTGGATCAAAGGGCAAACATGCCCTTTGGGCATGGTTTCAAATTGCCCTCCAGAATATTTGAATCAATTCAGAACTCCACCAGCCTTGCATTAATGTCTCAATTTTGCCACATCCCCTCTAGCATTCATTATTTTCCTTTGCTTGTCATGTTAGCCAATCTGCTAGGTTTGAGGTGATACCTCAGAGTTGTTTTGATTTGCATCTTTCTGATTTTAAGAGATTTAGAACACTTTTTCATGTGCTTATTAATAGTTTTGATTTCTTTATCTGAAAATTGCCTATTCATGTCCCTTGCCCATTTAGCAATTGGGGAATGGCTTGAATTTTTTGTACATTTGATTTAGCTCTTTATAAATTTGAGTGATTAGACCATTGCCAAAGGTTTTTGTTATGAAAATTTTTTCCCAATTTGTTGCTTCCCTTCTAATTTTGGTTGCATTGGTTTTGTTTGTACAAAATCTTTTAAATTTAATGTAATCAAAATTATTTATTTTATATTTTGTGATTTTTTTCTAACTCTTGTTTGATTTTAAAATCTTTCCCTTTCCAAAAATCTGACATGTATACTATTCTATGTTCACCTAATTTACTTATAGTTTCCCTCTTTATATTCAAGTCATTCACCCATTCTGAGTTTATCTTGGTGTAGGATGTGAGATGTTTTGATCCAAACCTAATCTCTCCCATACTGTCTTCCAAATTTTCCAGCAGTTTTTTATCAAATAGTGGATTTTGGTCCCAAAAGCTTGAATCTTTTGGCTCATCATAGACTGTCTTGCTGAGGTCACTTACCACAAGTCTATTCCACTGATCCTCTTTTCTGTCTCTTAGCCAGTACCATATTGTTTTGATGACCACTGCTTTATAGCATAGTTTGAGATCTGGTACTGCAAGGCCACCTTCCTTCACATTTTTTTTTCCATTATTTCCCTGGATATCCTTGATCTTTTGTTCTTCCAAATGAACTTTGTTATATTTTTTTTTCTAAATCAGTAAAAAAGTTTTTCGGTAGTTCAATGGGTATGGCACTTAATAAGTAAATTAATTTGGGTAGGATTTTCATTTTTATTTTAACTCATCCTGATTCAGAGTGAAATGAGCAGAACCAGGAGAAGATTTTATACAGAGACTTTTACACTGTGGTATAATCTAATGTAATGAACTTCTCTATTAGTAACAATGCAGTGATCTTGAACAACTTGGAGTGATCTATGAGAAAGAACAGTATTCACATTCAGAGGAAAAACTGTGGGAGTAGAAACACAGAAGTAAAGCAATTGTTGGATGGCATGGGTCAATGGGGATATGATTGAGTATGTAGACTCTAAATAATCATCCTAGTGTAAAAATCAACAATATGGAAATAGGTTTTGAGCAATGTGAATTTTAGATTTACTCCACCCTGCTTAGTCTTTATAATTCTAGCAGCCAGGAATATATACACCTCCACTTAAGGATTAAATGTGGGGGAGGAAGGTCTATGACCTGAGTGTGATAACAGGTGACAAATCAGAAACAACTGACTGACACTCTGAGCCATCCAAAGCCAAGTTTAAGCCACCATTGGTACATGTAAGACACAGGGGGTGACGTAAATGTTTGCCTTTATATTTTGTGTCACTTTCTGTGAGTGGGACTTGGCCATGGAACTCGACCATGGAGGAGCTTGAGGGTGAGACCTCAGACTGCTTCCCTTAGACAATAATGTGGTGAGTTATAAGGCTGACTCCCCTTTCCTTGGTTTTTCTGACGGCAACAGCCTCTGGAAAGACTCATCTTTGGGCTCCCTTTTCCTTAGCTTTTCTGGGGAGACCCCTTAGCTGAGGCCTCTGAACTCCTTCCTGGCTCAGACCAGGCCAGAGCAGATCTTCTTCCCTTTTTCCTCTCTCTCTCTCTCTCTCTCTCTCTCTCTCTCTCTCTCTCTCTCTCTCTCTCTCTCATTCTTAATTTCTTCCTTCTACTGTAAATAAACCATCATAAAATCCCATTCTGACTTGAGTATTTCCTTGGGATTTAGAATTTAAATCCCTGGTGACCAACTAAAAATATATATTTATTCGAACCGTAAAATGTAGCCCTTACATCAAGGACACATGTAAAACCCAGTGGAACTATATGTTAGGTATGGAAGGGGTTGGAGGAAGGGAGGGAGAGAACATGATTCTTGTAATCAAAGAAAAATATTCTCAATTGACTAAATAAAACTTTCAAAACAGACAAACAAACAAACAAAAAAAACCAAAATCATTACAATTGAAAGCATTAATTATCCCATCAAATAAGTACAGTCATTAGAATTCCAAGATTTTATACATGATACATCACAACTTTATGTCAAAATCTAATACCATATTTTCTTGTTATTCATAGCAGAATTTCATAGTTTTTTAAAAGACATTCTAACTGATAATTTGGAGTATTACACTTTAAAGAGGAAGGAAAAAAAAGGTATAAATTCACCACTGGAATCACAGCAAGCTGGAAAGTCCAGATAAGTGTGGAAATCATGAGTTGGGTGTAGAGGAGGTGACCTTGCTTAGATAGAACAAACCAGACTGAAGGAAGGCATGAGAACTCCTAAAGTCTATAAAGTAAATAAGGAACAATCATTGTATTGGTTGATAAGGACAAAAAAGAGATAATAGACTGAAGTTATAGCTAAGAGATTTAGATTAATCTAAAGGGAAATGGATATTGGAAGCAATCAAGTATTATTGCACCCATCAGAGATATTCAAGAAGCTTCATGAGAAAGTCTTATTCTATTGATCCATTTCTTTGTGGTAGCTAAAGAAGTACTTCAACAGGGGGTGCCTGGGATATACGTAGCTTGGAAAGATTTTTAGTTTCTCCATCATTAATATTAACCCATTACTTAATTGGTGCATTGTCTTGTCACACCCATGCACAGCTTGATGGCATAGTGGATGGAGTGCTGATCCTGGAGTCAAGAAGACAGCATCTAGAATTCAAATCTGGTCTTATATACTAGGTCTGTGATCCTGGGCAAGTCACTTAACACTGCTTGCCTCAACTTCCCCATATGTATAATAGGCTTAAGAAGGAAATGGCAAACCATTCTACTATCTTTGCCAAGAAAACCCCAAAGGAGGTCACAAAATGTTAGATGTGACTGAAAAATGACAACAATTGTCACGTTTCATCATTACAATCACTATATCATTAATATGATCCTGTCTAATAGTGGTATAAGGCCAGAAAACAACTGCTAAAATAAATTGCTAAGCATTATATCACTATTTTTATGCATGCTTTGATTTATTTGCCAATATATTTTTTTTTCCTTTTGTGATACATTTTGGCAGCTTAAGCAAGGTTATCTTTAAGCAAGGGCTCCAATCCATGGGCTAAAGAGAATCCTGGTGCTTTCTCAAGTGTGTCAGGCAGGATGAAAAGTGCTGCTTGGGTCATTGCTTCCCTCACTCTGCTTCACATTAGACTCAAAACTGAGACCTGGATCTGTCACATGAAGGAACACAAAAATCCACATCTGGATTATTGATCATTCATTGAGAACTGCTGATCCTTTGACTGAGAAAGAAGAACTATGCACTAAATAATTTTTATCTCTAGAGAAAAATCACTCAATATTTTTCCAATTTTTTACTTAATTCCAATCTGTGATACTGCTGATGATATTGCTATTATGATGAAAAAAAATAGATTTCTCTTTGGGTCCAAAATTATCAGAACTATAGGGCTGTTATGTGAAACTTTGGGACCTGAGTTTTCATTATAGTGATCTGACAATTATCTGACTGTTTTCAAGACTCATAGTCTCAGTATTGAAAAGGATTTCAGAGGTCATCTAGTCTTTCCTGAACCTGACTCAGAATTTTATCAGGGTGGAAAGTAAAAATGAGCAGTCAAGTCTTCCCAGTGGAATTTCTGACCCAAATGATCTCATCTTGCTTTCTGCCTTAATCAAATCATTCATGAAATTACTGAGTGCTATATCAATACAACTCTAAATGCCATTTGTACATTCCAAGTTTTAGAGAAACTTGGTTCACTTTTCTTCATTGAACATTCCCATCAGCATCTTAGTTAAATGAAGTCTATTCTGTTCCAAATGTTGACTGAGGCTGGTATTTTATTATTATTTCCATTGTTTTGATTCTCTAAAAACACAAACAAACCTATTTTCTAATGATGCATTTTGTTCATGCGGTATTGGATTTTGGTGTCCTTGTAACTATTCAATTCAATATAATATGATAAACTCTTATTAAGTGTCTATTATGCGCCAGGTTCTCTACCTGCTTTGGGGGATATAAAGACAATATTAAAACAGTCCCTGAACTCTAGCAACTTATATATCATGTACTATATACACAGATAAGTAGATTCAAAGAAATTACAAAATCATATAGGTGAGGGAAGCCCCAAAAAATGAAAATCAGGTAAGGTTTAAAAAGCACTTAAACTAAACTTATGTCAGCATTTTCATGACATATCAACTGAAGTTGATACAGATTTGCATTGTATTTTGGTTTAAATTTCTATTAATTTTTGCTATTAAATTAGTAAATTCATTAGAATGCTGGGATATTCTATTCTGTGTCATCTCCAATTTATTGTGATAAAGGCCAATAAGAAATGAATGATTTAATTTAATTTAATTTGACTTTGACAGGGAGAATGGGCTCCCTTTTAGAAAATGAGTAAATAAAGAAGAGATATCAACAAGCATCTTGTGATTTAAATATTCATTCACAATAGGTCATTGACCTTTTGAATTCATAGTTTGCAAAAGGTCCTGATAGAACTATATTAATATTGCAATTTGGTATAAGAAGGTTAATTATTCAAAATAATATTCCCAGGCCATAAGATAGAGTTGTAGCAAACAGCAAACAAATGAAAAGGAAGAGTACATTTTACCCTTTACCTAGAAAACTTACTTTCAAACCCACTTTCAGCTTTACTTTTCAGACATAATAGAAGAAAATGCATATTAAAATAGATTCAAAAGCTATGATTACTGATTCTTAGTAAGGAAAAAAATACATTATACTGTGCTTGTTAGAGCATAAGAAAGAGTATGTGGCGTTAACTTGGAACACCAAAGGCCAGTTCGATATAGAATCTGAGGAAAGGTTTTGAGGGTCATTTGTACATAAATGAATATTTTGCTTCTTTACCACTATGCCTTTGATATGTGATATACACAGAGGCTGAAGAATTGGAGTTTGAGAGGAAATTACACCCTTGGACCAAATGCTGTAGCCAGCAGTTTGTCCTACTTTCCATATATTCTTCATTAAATTAAGGTCAAGCAGAAGTATTTACAGTATGTAGTGATTGTTATTATTGAGATTAAGATATGAGTAACTAGAATGGAAACAATGAATGATGAACAATTTTAGATACTTTAGCCAAACACAGACAGGCCAATTCTTTTCCTCTCAGACTCAACAAAGATATTTCAGATATGCCTTGTTTGTGGTTTGGATTATTTGGACACTTCATTTCAATTTAATATAATGAGAATTTTATTAAAATATGTCATGTGAATTGTTTATAATGTTAAATGTCATGGATGGAGTTGGGATAAAAAGCAGAGTTCAAAGTATTTATATCTATTTGAGGAACCAAGTTTCTCCCCTTCCCTAATCATCCCCTCACTCATAATAATATATAAAAAGTATATGATACAGACTTTTGGTGAGATGACTACATCAGAGATCATATCTAAGCCTAGTTCCCCTCCATCTCACAATATAACAAGAAATAAATTAAGAGAATGACAAAGAAAAAATAGGAAAGAATTTAATAGGAGGAAAATCTTATAGGAAAAATAAAACTTCAGAGAGACTTCAAAAATCAATAATCACTCAAAATGGCTCCAGTATAATGAATAAAGTCTGTGAAGTAAAAGGAGGTGTGACAAAACAAGAGGGGTCAAAATATCAACAGTTGGCAATAAGACCCTCTGAAATAATCATGAACTCCTGGAGTAATTCATAAGAAAAATAAATAAAGACCTAAAGATGTAAATAAAAGTTTTCTAATGAACACAAAAAGACAAAAAAGAACTTAAAAATTTTAGAAAATAATTGATAGTTGCTCTGAAAGAGAAATGGATGGATTTTGAGCTAAAAACATAGCTATCAAAGAAAGGCTAGAACATAATCAATTGAGCAAGATTAAAAGAATTCTTAAAAATTCTTAAAAAAAATTTTTTTATTTAGAATTTTTTCCATGGTTACATGATTCACAATCCCCCTGTCCCTGCTCTTTCCTCTCTCCTCCCAAAGCTGAAAAGAAGTTCCACTGGGTTATATATGTATCTGTTCAAAACCTATTTCAATGTTATTCATATTTTCAGTAGTGTTCTGATTAAAAGAATTCTTGAGCCCTCTCTAAGCCAAAGCAGCTCTTTGTAGATAGAATTTGATTAGTAACTCTCAGAATCATTATCCCTTCCCCGAAGAAAAAATAAAACAAAGGATGATGAAATAAAAAGCGTGAATGTTTTACTTCAAGAAATCACGAGTAGATTTTTAAGTACTGAAAAAGGAGGACAAAGTACATATCAATTGAATTCACAGGTCATCAACAACAGAAACCCCAACTTTAACTCATTTAGAAATGTTATACTAAAGTTCCAGAACTTTAATAATAACTAAAATTTTTGCAAGGATCCAGGGATACCTTTCACAAATCAAGAAAAAAAGTTGAGATCATAATTGATTATTTATTTTTCAAAGTTAAAGAATAATACACAAAATTTGCAAACAGACTTCAGGAGATAGTGGAAGATTGAAGAGTTGGCATGCTATGGTCCAATGGATCACAAAGAGTCAGGTGAAACTGAATGTCTAAGCAATAACGACAATGCAATATTTTGAAATACAGAGGAAAGGAACATATGCTATAAAGCTAAGTTGACAATCAATGGAAAAAATAAATTTTAAACAAAAGAGGAGAGAAAAATTATTCATATTATAGAAACTAATTTGTGGGCTGGGGGAACAATGTTGTATAAAACATCTATGGTAAGAATCTAGCATTTAAAGTCTATAGTGAAGCAGGATACATTTATAATGAGTTATTCAGCATCTTTACGTGGTAGGATATGAACAGTTTTGTAAAGAAGAAATGCAAACTATTAATTGACACGTAAAAAGTTACTCTAAATCATGTATATTAAAGAAATCTATTACTGAAGTTATCAGACATACCCATCAAGTTGAGAGTAAATATTGAAAATAGCAAATATTAAAGGAGCTATGAAAAGACAAGTAAACTAATACACTTTGATGGAACTGTGAGTGTCTTTGTCCATTTAAAAATTTAATTTATTTTTGGTATTCATTTTAAAAAATTCTTTATTCTAAATTCTCTCCCATCTTTCTACTTCTTCCTCACTCAGTGAGAAGGCAGGCAATATAGTACATTATACCTGTGAAGTTATACAAAACACATTTCCATTTTAGCCATGTTGAAAAAGAAAAAGCCAGCAACAATAAGAAGTGAGAAACAGAGACAAAGTGAAAAAAAATATGTTTGGGTGACTTTAATAATTTCTACAAATGAATTTGGAATAATTCCAATAAAAGTAATTCAACTATTTAGATCCACAGATATTTCTTTGGCTAAATATCTTTACAAAATAATACAAAGATGGCAAATACTCTAAATATTTATAGTAGCACTACTGATAATAGGAAAAAATAAAAGGTGGAAATATGTTATGTATCCATTGATTTGGAAATTATTGAACAAATTATGAGTAACATATGAATGCAATTAGATTTAAACATACTGTAAGGAATGATGAATAGAGAGAATTTGGAAAACAACAGATAGAGACTTCAAAAATTGATTCTAATACCAAAAGAATGATATATTCAATGATTTAAATGAAACTAATATCCTACCAAAAAGAAAAAAAGCATCAGAATTCATTATTCATTAATTAAATAATGCTATTCTGAGATTACTGCTAAAAATCCTTTTATATAGTTTGTAATATGACTGTAAAGTATTATTATCATTAGTGATAATGGTGACAAAATTGTCAGTTTTCAAAGAATTAAAATAAAATATATAACATGACTAAAATGACATATATAATTCTGGACTCTTTTCCAGTGATTAGCATTTTAATTTTCAGTGATTTAGGTTAATTATTGCCCATCATTATCAGGCATATAAATTATCATTATTTGGTACTGGAAAATACTTTTGAGCATTTGGGTTCTCCAGTTGTTCAGATAAATAGGAATTTGTTCTAATATAATAATTAGAAAAGGAGTATTGCATAACAACATTTTTCATTGGGAATGTTCATTTTTTTCTTACAATCAGATAACTTGTGTCATTCCTTGTATTGTTTTAGCATGTAAATGTGGTATGTTTCATTATTACATAGCCTTTGTTGAATTTCAAAATAAACAATTTAGATATTTTTAAAGTTCAAGTACAGAATATTAGAACATTATGTTATTGTGCCTTCTCTGGTGCTATTTTCCCCGATGCTCCTATGTATTTTCAATAAACTTCTCAATTCACCATTCTGGAGGGATACCTCTGAAGAGATTTTTTTGTTTGTTTTCAAAAAGGAGCATTTGCTGAATAGTATAGTATAGTAGAATATAGAATAGTATAGTAAAAAGGGATTTGTACAAAGATTAATGCCTCCAAAAGTCATTCTCTCACAAATATACAGAAGGTCTATGGAAGGCTTAGAGAGCACATATGGCTAAATTGTAACTTTTGGTTACCAGAAGCCCCCCTTTTTTTTTACCTTTGTGTATTACTCATGAAGTTTAAATTAGGTGTAGCTCTTTGCTAGGCTCCAAAAGTTAGGACCCTTAAAGAATACAAAAATGGATATTTCTCAGTATTTCTAGTTTGTTCTTGTTACATATGTCACCTCCAGATAGTCATTGTCACCAGCCACTGTGGGGACACTGCTACTGAAATTGGTGAGAAATCCAAATATGCTTACTTTTCAAAGTAGAAAAGATCATCTTCTGGTCAACAGTGGGAAGAAAGAAATCAATCCTTTTTCTACAAAAGTATTTCTCTTAACCACCACTAAACTCACTGGTGTTAGAATCCTTCTGCTAGAATGCTTGATTCCCATTTGGGTTGTTAAGATAAAGACAGATCCAGAAGTGTGTCTGATTCTTTTAACCAGTCCCTATAATCCCCAAATTCTAATTGAATGAATCGAATACATTTCCTGTTCTGTATCATTTGATTTATGCCAGTGAAGAAAGTGTTTCCCCTTTCCACAACTGATTGAGAACTTCTTTATACCTAGTTGATACTTATGAAGATAAAATCAAAAGAGAGTTGAAGACTAGTGGTAATGTAATTATAAAAGAGTTAGTTAGATCAGGGGAGTCAAATCCACAAAGTCACAGCCCTGGCTGTGATCTGAATCAGATTAAAATGTAAATGTAATATATTCAGCAAAATAAATTAAAAATATATTAGAACATAGGTAATGTTAATCTGTGGCTTTCAAAGTCATTGTGAGGCCCCCAAAAATTCTTATGGCCTCACTTCTTTTTGAGTTTGACACCTCTGATACAGAACAGGACATAAAAAAATATTGAAAGTAGTAAAAAAAAAATAGAGTTCAAATGCCAAAGAACTAGAAAAAGAACCAACAAAGACTAGAGTCAGGATGATGTAAAACCATGGTGTATCTTCCTTAAATAAGGAGAAATCTCAGAAAGCAATATTCCATAAAATGAAAGAGAAAGACATATAATCCAGAATAACTTGCCCTGAAAAAAACTATAATACTCCAGTGGGGAAAGAGGAACTTATTATTTCACAAAATGGAGCACATGAAAAGAAGAGCATACAAATATTGAGGAAAGGACAGGGTAGAAGGCATGAATATTTCATCTCAAACACACATTGTAAACAAAGCTTTTGAGTTTGGAGAACACATTAAACTCAATAGAAAAAAATAGGACAAAATAGGCAGATTAGTTCAACTGAGCAAGAGTTGATGAGGGAACAATCACAGGCAAAACCCAATAATTTTGGAAGCTATATCATAAAAAATTCTGATAAGAAGAGAGAATGAAAGAATAAGGAAACAAGATGGAGGTCTGACTCAGTATAGAAGTAGTGCAAAGGAGTAGAACATATTGATTCTATTATAGAATAAAAAAGAAAAACTATAATAATCCCTTCCTTTCAAAGAATATTAATTCTATTGGGGAGATAAAATATGGGTATATAATCTATATGTGTGGCAAAATATTTATACAAAACAAATTCAAGGAAATCTCAGAGGCAGTAGCAGGTGGGCAGCTTCCTTTAAGGAATTAGCATTTGAGCTAAGCTTTGGAGGAAACTAGTTGTAAGAGTCAGTGGTTAGAAAGGAATTCATTTTAGGCAAGGGATTGACTGTCCAAAAGCTGAAATATGGTAGAAGCAATTCCATGTGTGAGGAATGGCAAGGCTATTTTGGCTAGACTAGAGTAGATGAAGTGGAATAATATCTAACAATCCTAGAAACTCTCAGCTAAGTGAAGATTCACCTCTTGGAAACATTAAGGAGAATTCTGATAGGGAAAAAGTGAATAATATATCATTTGATCACTAAAAAGATAGAATATGACAAGTAATGGTACATTAGTGAAAATGAGCTAATGGGGCTAAAACTATATCTACAATATCCACCATAAGATTCTAAGCTCCTTGAGGGCAGGAGCTGTCTTTTGTCTCCTTTTATATACACAGTGTTGTTGCTTAATAAGTGTTTATTGATTAATATATTTTTGTATTCATGAATTTTATCCAAAAAAGCTCATTTTTATGGGTTGGGTTGAACTCCAGTTATGACTGAGCATATGTGGATGCTGCAATGGATAGAGAACAATGGACTTACATCAGAAATATCTGTATTTGAATTATGCCACAAATTCTGTGGCCCTAGGCAAATCAACTAACCCCCTGCCCTTTCTCTTCTCTTCTCTGTCTCTTTTTCTGTCTCAGGTTACCCACTTATAAACAAAGGGGTTAGATTTCATGATTTCTAAGGTACTTTTCATTTAAATCTATACTCTATCACTCTATGACATTGGGAGACATCAGGGACATTGTGAGAATTGAAATAGATAACTTATTTGAAAGTACTTTGCAGTTTGTTGTAAATCACTATGTCAGTCTGAGTTATGATTATTACCTAGATGGCAGGACTAGCTACAGTGACTCACTGAGGCTAACATGAAAGGACTATTTCCACTTAAAGGATATGGAAGATGAGGTAGTAATGACAGATTCCTAAAGTAGATAAAGAGGCATTCCTCCTTCAAATTGAACTTGAATGTGATAGAGGATCAGTTGTCAACTTTGTTGGTCTTGACAAATCAGACTTACTGAGGTGTTTCCTGATTGAAGTGATGGAATGTGGAACAAACCATGTTTGAATGGCTATGGAGAGGTCTGTGCTTTCCAGTGAAGTTATTGAAGTACCAGAGATTTGTGTTTCTGATCTAATAAAAAGACTATTATAATTGTATACGATGATTCATGAGAGGAGGATTGGGATTGGCAGGGGTCAGCGGCTTAGTGTATGTATCTGTATGAACAAATAGTTTTGTGGAATAATATCTCTCTCACTTCAGTGGATTCACAACTGGATTGTTTGGTTTCAAAATTCCTGAGTTTATTTCTAGTTAGGTTCAGTCAGATAGGGTAACTATTAGAATTAAATAAAATAGAGTTCGGTCATTGGAAGAAAAGGGTAACAATGGATAATTTTAAAGGGAATGTTACTTCCCTCATCCAGCCAGGCTCCCCAACTTACTTCTTTCTTCTACAAATATATTTTTTAATATATTTTTAAATCTTATTTAATTAGATGATTTAGAATAATTTCCCCTGCTTACAAGACTCATGTTCCTTCCCTCCCCTCACCCAAGCCCTTCCCATATCTGGGCAATTCCACTGGGTTTAACATGTGCCATCAATCAAGACCCATTTCCTTATTATTAATATTTGCACTAGGGTAATCTTTTAGAGTCCACTTTCCCACTCATAACCCCATCGACCAATGTGATCAAGCAATTGTTTTTCTTCTGTGTTTCTTTTCCCACAGTTCTTCCTCTGGATATGGATAGTGTTCTTTTTCATATGTCCCTCCAAATAGTTCTGAATCGTTGCATTGCTGATAGTATAGAAGTTCATTACATTTGATTTTACCACAATGTATCAGTCTCTGTGTATAATGTTCTCCTGGTTCTGCTCCTTTCACTCTGCATCAATTCCTAGAGGTCATTCCAGTTCACATGGAATTCCTCTAGTGTATTATTCCTTTGAGCACAATACTATTCCATCACTAGCAAATACCACAATTTGTTCAGCCATTCCCCAATTGAAGGGCATCCCTCTCATTTTCCAATTTTTTTTTTTGCCACCACAAAGAGCTTACCTATGAATATTCATGCATGAGTCTTTTTCCTTATTATCTCTTTGGGGTACAAACCCAGCAGTGTTATGGCTGGATCAAAGGGCAGACAGTATTTTAGCACCCTTTGGGCATAGTTCCAAATTGCCCTCAAGAATGGTTGTATCAATTCACAAATCTACCAGCAAGGCATTAATGTCCGAAATTCGCCACATCCCCTCCAGCATTCATTACTTTCCCTTGCTTTCATGTTAGCCAATCTGTTAGGTATGAGGTGAAACCTCAGAGTTGTTTTGATTTGCATTTCTTTGGTTATAAGAGATTTAGAACATTTTTTATGTGCTAATTAATAATTTTGATTTCTTTATCTGAAAATTCCCTATTCATGACCCGTGCCCATTTATCAACTGGGGAATGAATTGATTTCTTGTATAATTGATTTAGTTCCTTATAAATTTGAGTGATTAGACCTTTGTCAGAGGTTTTTGTTATAAAGATTGTTTCCCAATTTGTTGCTTCCCTTATAATTTTGATTGCATTGGTTGTGTTTGTATAAATCCTTTTTAATTTAATGTAGTCAAATGATTTATTTTGCATTTTGTAATTTTTTCTAACTCTTCCTTTGTCTTAAAATCTTTACTTTCCCAAAGATCTGACAAGTATTCTATTCTGTGTTCACCTAATTTACTTATTTTCTCCTTCTTTATGTTCAAGTTTGAATTTATCTTGGTGTAGGATGTGAGATGTTCATCTAAACCTAATCTCTCCCATACTATTCTGTTTCTTAGCCAGTACCATATGGTTTTGATAATTACTGCCTTATAGTACAATTTAAGATATGGTACTGCTAGGCCACCTTCCTTCCCATTTTTTCAATTATTTCCCTAGATATTGTTGATCTTTTGTTGTTCTAAATAAACTTTGTTATTTTTTTTTCTAATTCTGTAAAAAAAGTTTTTTGTAGTTCAATAGGTATAGCAACAAATAAGTAAATTAGTTTGGGTAGGTTTGACATTTTTATTATGTTAGCTTGTCCTACCCATGAGCAATTAATGTTTTTCCAATTATTTAGATCTAGTTTTAATTGTGTGGAGAGTGCTTTGTAGTTGTGTTCATATAGTTCCTGTGTTTGTCTTGGCAGATAGATTCCCATATATTTTGTACTGTCTATGGTGATTTTAAAGGGAATTTCTCTAACTTGCTTCTGGGATGAGTTGGAGGTATATAGAAATGCTGATGATTTATGTGGTTTTATTTTGTAACTTGCAACATTGCTAAAATTGTTGATTGTTTCGACTAGCTTTTTGGTTGATTCTCTAGGATTCTTTAAGTAGACCATCATATCATCTGCAAAGAGTGATAACTTGGTCTCCTCATTACCTATTTTAATACCTTCAATTTCTTTTTCTTCCCTAATTGTCATGCCAGTGTTTCTAGTACAATTTTAAATAATAGAGGTGATAATGGGCATCCTTGTTTCACACCTGGTCTTATTTGGGAATGCTTCTAGTTTATCCCCATTGCAGATGATGTTTGATGATGGTTTTAGATATATACTGTTTATGATTTTTAGGAAAGGTCCTTCTATTCCTATACTTTCTAGTGTTTTCAATAGGAATGGGTGTTATATTTTATCAAAGGATTTTTTCTGCATCTATTGAGATAATCATGTGATTTTTGTGGTTTTGCTTGTTAATATGGTCAATTATGTGGATGGTTTTCCTAATATTGAACCATCCTTGCATTCATGGTATGAATCCTACCTGGTCATGGTGAATACACTTCGTGAGCACTTGCTGGATTCCTTTTGTTAGTATCCTATTTAAGATTTTTGCATCTATGTTCATTAAGGATATTGGTCTATAGTTTACTTTCTCTGTTTTTGACCTGCTTGGCTTTGGAATCCATACCATGTTTGTGTCATAAAAGGAATTTGGTAGAACTCCTTCTTTGCTTATTCTTTCAAATAGTTTGTATCATATTGGGACTAGTTCTTTGAATGTTTGATAGAATTCACTTGATCTTTGGGAAAGAAAAGATTTTAAGACCAATCAAGAGCTATAAAAATTACAAAATCTAAAATAAATAATTTTATTACTTAAATTAAAAAGGTTTTATACAAATAAAATCAATCAAAATAAGAATTTTCCCCAAAATTGAGGAAAAAATCTTCTAAATAAAAACCTCTGACAATGGCCTAATTATTTAAATTTATAAAGAATGAAATCAATTGTGCAAAAACTCAAGTCATTCCCCAATTTATAAATGGGCAAGGGACATGAATAGGCAATTTTCAGATAAAGAAATCAAAACTATTAATGATCACATGAAAAAGCATTCTAAATCTCTTATAATCAGAGCAATGCAAATCAAAAAAACTTCAAAGTACCACCTCATACCTAGCAGATTGGCTAACATGACAGCAAAGGAAAGTAATGAATGTTGGAGGGGATGTGGCAAAGTTAGGACATTAATGCCTTGCTGGTGGATTTGTGAATTGATCCAACCATTCTTGAGGGCAATTTGGAACTTTGCCCAAAGGGCGCTAAAATACTGCCTGCCCTTTGATCCAACCATAGCACTGCTGGGTTTGTACCCCAAAGAGATAATAAGGAAAAAACCTTGTACAAAAATATTCATAGCTGCGCCCTTTGTGTTGGCAAAATTGGGGAATGGCTGAACAAATTTTGGTATATGTTGGTGATGGAATACTATTGTGTTCAAAGGAATAATAAACTGGAGGAATTCCATGTGAACTGGAATGACCTCCAGGAACTGATGTAGAGTGAAAAGAGCAGAGCCAGGACAACATTGTACACAGAGACTGATACACTGTGGTGCAATTGAATGTAATGGACTTCTCCATTAGTGGCAATGCAGTGATCAGAACAACTTGGAGAGATCTATGAGAAAAAACACTATCCACATTCAGAGGAAAAACTATGGGAGTAGAAACACAGAAGAAAAAAACTGCTTCAATACATGGGTTGAGGGGATATGGTTGGGAATGAAGACTCTAAATGAATATCCCAATGCAAACATCAACAACATGGAAATAGGTTTTGATTGAGGACACATATAAAACCCAATGAAATTGCATGTTGGCTGAGCGATGGGTAGGGTGTGGGGAGGGAGGGAAATAATATAATTCTTTTAACCAAGGAATAATGTTCTAAATTGACTAAATAAATTAATTTAAATAAAAACAAGAATATTCATAGATGAGCTCTTTGTGGTAGCACAAAATTGGAAAATGAGGGCATGCCCTCTGATTGGGGAATGGCTGAACAAATTGTGGTATATGTTTTGTGATGGAATACTATTGTGCTCAAAGGAATAATAAACTAGAGGAATTCCATGTGAACTGGAATGACCTCCAGGAATTGATTCAGAGTGAAAGGAGAAGAACCAGGAGAACATTTTACACAGAGACACTGTGATACAATTGAATGTAATGGACTTCTGTACTAGCAGCAATGCAATGATCCAGGACAATTCTGAAGACTTATGAGGAAGAGTCCCATCCACATTCAGAGGAAGATTGTGGGAATAGAAACACAGAAGCAAAACAACTCCTTGATCCCATGGGTTAATGGAAATATGATTGAAGATATAGACTCTAAATGATCACTCTAGTGCATATATCAGTAATATTGAAATAGCTCTTGATCAATGACACATATAGGACCCAGTGGAATTGTGGGTTGGCTAGGAGAAGGAACTTGGGGTCAGGAAAAATAGAACAAAAATCTTGTAACCATGGAAAAAAATCTTCTAAATTAATTGATTAAATTAAATAAAAAAATAAAAGAACATTCAGATTAATGCCCCACATCCAGGGAACCGTGAAACATATAAATAAAGAATACCATTACACCCACTCTGACAACCTTGTGTCAGTTCTTTCACTCTTTGTTAATAGAAATAAAACTGAAAATAGGTGGATAGATTTTAGAAATGATATAACTGTGATTTGTAATCTCATTTTTCCTATCCTTGAAATTGACAAAACAAAATCATTTATCTGTGCTAAAGCTCACCTTTATAACTTCCAGAAGTGACTCATCCTAGAAATCTGTACTTCATAACCCTTTCTTATAATAATAATAAAATGGCTTTTAGCAATAATGATATATAAATTGCTGAATTGCCATGGTGGTTGGTGACTCCAGGTCAATTTTTCTTCTGTGTTGGGTTAGCTTTTTTACCCTTTCCCCCAGGGTGGCATGGGATACCTGGAATAGTCTGTCTAGTTTCATGAGTTTCAATTATAACCATTCTATAGGCTTAATAGACAAGGATGATGTTGGAAATTTAGGGCCCTGGTGGCACAGATGTCTGAAAAGATCAGCCACCTAGAGCTGAATCTACTCTTGGACTGAGTTCTCTTGACCTTTTCCCCCAAATATAGAAATGACTTATGTAATCGAATTTCTTCAGTTCATCATTCCTTTCAGTATGATAGTATTCCATCATCATTAGATACCACAATTTGTTCAGCCATTCCCCAATCCATGAATATCCCCTTATTTTTCCAGTTTTTTTGCCACTACAAAGAATGTGGCTATGAGTATTTTTGTACAAGTCTTTTCCCTTATTATCTCATTGGAGTACAATCCCAGAGGTGTTATGGATAGATCACAGGGCGAGCAATCTTTTAAAGCTCTTTATGCATAATTCCAAATTGCCCTCCAGAATGGTTGGACCAATTCACAACTCTACCAGCAGTGAATTAGTGTCCAATTTTGCCACATCCCCTCCAACATTTGTCACTTTCCTTTGCTGCCATATTGGTCAATCTGCTAGGTGTGAGGTGCTACTTCAGAGTTGTATTTATTTGCATTTCTCTAATCAGGAAGGATTTAGAACACTTTTTCATCTGCTTTTGATTTTCATTATGGAGCTGTTACCTATATCAGATGGAAAGCCTTTTTTAGAAGGGCATAATGGAAAAAGGGTCTATTTTTGTGTTAAGAAATCAATAATTAGGGGGCAGCTAGGTGGTTCAGTGGATTGAGAACAAGGCCTAGAGATGGGAGGTCCTACATTCAAATCTGGCCTCATATACTTCTTACATGTGTGACCCTGGGCAAGTCACTTAACCCCCACTGCCTAGCCCTTACCACTGTTCTGCCTTAGAGCCAATACACAGTATTGATTCTAAGATGGAAGGGATGAGTTTAAAAAAAAGAAATCAATAATTATATAATTGATAGTTAGTAGAAGAAATTATTTGGCATATTGTTTTAAGAGGTATTTCTAGGCTGGTATGGATATAAGTAAGAGAATTAGACTGGGAGTATTACTGAATGCGGTGAAGATGGGATTAACTCTCCCCTGCTCACTTTTAGATTTAATTACCAGAAGCATATACACACCCACATTTCCTTAAGTAAGGGAAGGTCCACAACCCATGTGCTAAACTGGGTGACAACTCAGAAATAACTGACTGCCCCTTTGGCAGTAATAAGAAAATTCTAAAACTGTGATTGGTCCACATGAAGTGGAAGGAAGGCATAGGAAGTGACACAAAGAAGGGTATTTAAAAGTAGTTGCAACTTCCTGTGACCTGGGCTTTCTCCTTTGAACTTGGTCTTGGAGAAGCCTCTGCTTGGGACTTCAGATTGCTTCTAGTAAGACTGCTCTTGGATCTTCTCTTTGGACTATCATGTGGGTGAGTGAAAAGGCTGACTCCTTTCCTGGCTCCTGAAAGGACTAGGTTCCAGAGAGGCCCCCTGTCTTGGAAGAGCTTGTAGCTGGAACCCTTGCTTTATTCAGCACCAGCCCCTCCAACCCACGGTCCTCCAGTGGAGAGTTAATGAGCCCTGTATGGTTCAAACCAGGCCACAGTGATTATCTAATGTGATAGGATAGATACTTTCTCTACCCTCTTTCTCATTTCTCTACTTTCACTCTTTCCCTCTATTTTATAAATAAATAGTGCTAAAAAGTCATTTGACTTTAGATATGCTCATTTCAGTTATCACATTTCTCTTATATTTAGTCCAACCTAATTTTTTTAACCCTTACAATACTTTGATAAAGAACAAACCCCAGACTTCTAGGCTGAGACCTTGGGGGCTTTTGCTACTTCATTACAAGCATCCAAAGGCCTGTTAGTAAACATCAACTAACTCTAGTTATACAAAGTCAAATAGAACTTTGAGGACAATTGTTCATAAAGACAGTGGTCTAAATGAAGGGATTTTAGTTTACTTAATTAATCCATGAGGAAATTGACTTTCTTGAGTATCAAAGGGAGGTACTGAGTGAACAATTCTTATTTGTTACTATTGATTATTCTGTTCACTTATTTTATCAAATCTGATAGCTTATAAGTATACATGTGTGTATATATATGCATATATATGCATATAAATGTATACACACACACACACATATATACATATATGTGTGTGAGATTAAATTCCTTATATCTGTAGAACTGAACTCCTATGCAATTGAATGAAGCTTTTCCAGATCATGGTCAGTTCCTCATTTTGGGGTAGCCTAAATTCTTTTTTATGGTTGTCTAAATTAACATTCTCTGTACCCTTAACATTATTGTCTTATGTTGCAGCTAGCTCCATAATTCCATGATATATATTGTAACTGACTTAATCCCATAGCCTATAAAATAGACAGTTTGATGATTGCTATGCCCCTGTAGTAGCCTGTGACACCCTTGACATGCCCAGCAGTTCAATATTGCAAATCACCCAAGTTCCTCTTTTGAAACTTGGAAGACCATTAAACAGACAGAAACTGATAAAAACAAATTACTCAAGATTCTTTAGTCTTATTTTTCCTCTTTTTCTACTTTAAAACTAACCTTTAATCTCCCATTCAAGGTCTTTGGTTCTTGAGAGACCATTGACCTATTTATTGATAATTTATATTATTTTTTGCTCAGAATCCAGGTTTTCAAAATTTCTGGATAGATATTTCCATGTTGTTTTCAATCATTCGATTGCAAGTTCTTTGAAGACAGAGACTATTTTCTGCATTCCTTTGCATCATCAATGCACAGCATAGTGTTGGTATATTAGAGGTACTTAATAAACTAAAGGACTTGACAGTTAAGAATCTATTTGATTTAAATTTAGATTGAGTGGAAGAATTATATAACTATTAACAAGAATCATTAATGTTAAAGATTCAATACCTTAATTTTGCTCCTGGCATTGTGAATTTTAAAAGTCTCCATCTTGGTCTAGCACCCAAAAATTGTGCACACCCACACTACACGGGCATGCGCTAGTCAATGACAAATCAGAAATAACTAACTGCCCACCTGGGCTGTCCTAAGCCAAGCTAGAGCCAACCATTGGATTTGTGAGACACAGGAAGTGAGGTAGGGAACAGCCTCTGGAATTCGCTGACTTCCTGTGGAGAGAGGAGACGGTGGTTGATGTTAGGAGCTTGGAGAGGGAGGACGCCCGCAGACAGCTTTCCTTCAGATAGGTCACGTGAGTTAAGGACTGATTCTTTCCACCTGGGCCTTTGGGCCTAAAACTCCCTCTGCCTTGGTCAGAGGTTGAGTAGCCCCTTTCCCTTTTCTCTTCTCTCCTTCTCTCCCTCTCCTTTCCCTACTCCCAGTGTGATTAAACCTCCATAAACTCCATTCTGACTTGAGTGTTTCATTTTAGGAATTTCATAAGTAAATTCCTTGGCGGCCATTGTTCAATATTACATAAATCCTGTAGCCACATTTGTAACCATTACAATATTATAATCTCTCCCAGAAGCCTAAAATTTCAAACATTACAGTATATTATTTGATTATATTTTTAATTTATTAAAAATAATATTCCAAACTTACCAAATAAAATGAGTATTTCCATATATATATTCATATATGTGTGTATATATTTATCTACATATGTATATGTGCATATGTTGACATTAAGGTTATTGTGAGAATTGAAATATATGACTCATTGGAAAGTACTTTGAAGTTTACTGTAAATCTTAATGTCAACCAGTGATTATTATGACTACTTAGTTGATAAGACTGACTTAATATCTCCTTGAGGGTGACACAAAAAAAGATCTTTTTACATTTATAAGGATTGTGAAAAATAAGGTGTAATGGTAAAGAAAAAACTTAAAAAACAAATTTTAAAAAGACATATGTATCTTGGTGATATCCAGATTCATTTTCCTTTTTTTTTTAAACCCTTACCTTCTGTCTTGGAATCAATACTGTGTATTGGCTCTAAGGCAGAAGAGTGGTAAAGGATAGGGAATGGGGATTAAGAGACTTGCCCAGGCTCACACACCTTGGAAGTCTCTGAGGTCAGATTTGAATCCAGGATCTCTGGGTCTGGTTCTCAATCCACTGAGTCACCCAGCTGTCCCCCATCTTGATTTTCTAAGTACTTAATAAGTTAATTTGTAGATCTCAAAGATGTCCTGCTTATCTGTGATTATTTTGACTCCCTCCTTTCTTCCTCCCTCATCTTCACTCCTATCATCTATTAAAAAGGAAGCTGCAATGATATTTTCTTTCTTTCTTTACTTTTTCATATATACACAAAGACATATGCATTATACTCCAGATTTCCTACTAGCCCCTCCAACAACTGTCACTCTCCATTTTTGTCAGCTTTGCCAAACTGATATGTATGAAGTGAAACCTCAGATTTGCTTTAATTTCCATTTCTCTAATTATTGGCTAAAGCAGAGATGTCAGACATTCCTCTGAGGATCACACAAAGTATCGCCCAAATGAGATTAAAATGTAATTGGGAAATGTTTAACAAAAGAAATTAAATATACTAAAACAATGATAATATTATTATGCCATTTTCTTACTCAAAATGTGACATGTAGGGATCCCTATGTATGGTTTAGTGACTCTGTTCTGGTTGAGTTTGACACTACTGACTTTGAACACTTTTAAAATATGGATGTTAACTAGCATTTCCTTCTCTAAACACTTTCTCTTCATACGTTCATTTGTTGTCTCATTATAAATCTTTTCTTATAAATTTAAATATTTTGGGTATATGTTTTGGATATGATACTTATAACAGAGACATTTTCTATAAATATTTTTCCATTATCTCTTTTATTTCTACATTTGATTGTATCACTTTGTTGGTAGTAAAACATTTTAGTTTTAGATAATCACATTATCCATTTTATCTTCTTAATCTCTCTTCCTAGTTTACTCATAAACTATTTCCCTATCAATCTGAAAGATCATTTCTTCTTTTTTCCTCTAAATTGTTTATGATGTTTTACTCCATATCTAAGTGATATATCCTTCCAGAACTCATTTTGATATAAGCTGAAAAATATTGAAGTATTCTTATTTTCAAACCCTTACTTTCAGTCTTAGTATCAATTCTAAGACAGAAGTGGCAAGGGCCAGGCAATCAAGGTAAAGTGACTTGTCCAGGGTCACACAGTTAGGAAGCATCTGAGGCCCAATTTAAACCAAGGTCCTCCCAATTCCTGGCCTGGTTCCCTATCCACTGTCCTACCCAAATGCCCTACCAGACATTCTTAACCATATTATGTTATGGATCCCTTTGGCAGTCAGATGAAACTTCTAGATCCCATATCAGAATATATCTAATTAATACATAAAATACATGACTATAAAAGAATATAATTTTATTAAAATACAATTATTAAAATATTTAACAGTACAAAATCATGGACTTCAAGTTAAGATTTCTTCATTTATTCCTAGCTTCTGCCAGACTGCTTTCAGTTATCCTAGTAGTATTTTAGTGAATAGTGAATATCACCAACTAAGTAAGGTCTTTGGGTTTATCAAATATTCAGCTACTGTGTTCATTTGCTTTTTCTCTGCTGTGTACTTAATCTGTCCTGCTGATCAAGTTCTATATTTCTATTTCTTTATTTGTGAGATTTTCTGTTGTTCTACAGGATAAAACCTTCTATGCCCCATTTGGTGCCCATTATATTAACTAAAATGGGGACATACAATTAATCAAATTAAACACACATGGAGTATATCATTTACCCTGGGATTTGTGCTCTGTCTCATCCTATTGTATAAATATCTCATATATTGTTGATAGAGGAAGACAAGTTCTCGTATTGCCTGCAAGGATGTGCCTATAAGTTATCTTTTTTTCATCTAGAAGAATTTAATGCCCCAACAGGGAGGTAGAAGGGTGCAAGATTTGGAGGCACAAAACATATAAATTGTGGTCTTGACTTTCAATAGAAACATGGAGGATAATAAAACTCCTCTTCTTCGATCAGAAAGAAGAGAAGATGGATGATTCTCTCTTCCCACTGTGAATTGCTGTACAGCTGCTACACCGAAAACAGCTTTTAGAGCACACACACCAATAATGAAAGTGTACATGTCTCTTGCTGCAAAGGAGGTGTTTTAATAAAAAAAAAGAACAAGGAAGGCTAGAAACTCAGGACATGATACAGGAAAGATCCACTTATTGCTGACTTGAGCCCTCCATATTTATAATGGGGCTGGTAGTGACTCCCTTTGGGTCACTTGATTTCTTATCTTGTTGATTTTATACTTGCTGGCGGATAGAACATGACAGATAAGCTCTGAACAGATCATCTAATATTTACTTATTAGTGGACCAATAAAGCATCCTTCCTCTTAAATTTCACTTAACTACTTTAGCATCAGAACAGGAAATTGGGGAGGTGAGAGGTAATAGCAAACATGCCTGATGCTAGGCAAATTCTCACTATTTAGCCCTGGAAAAGTCAATTCAGTAACAGGGCAAAAGCCCCTGCATCAAATGTTTTTGGATGTCAAGTTTCCTTATGTATATATACATATACATATATATTTCTGTACATAATGAGGGGGTCAGAATGGATAAGTTCTATGTCCATTCCAACTCTTGGCCTTTTTGTATTGTGTTTTTAAAGAAGATTGTGTGTATAAATAGGAAAAGAGGAATTCACTTCAATGAGTATTTATTAAGTGTTAAAATGCATAAGACAAGTAGTTTGGCACAACAGAGAAGCTGATCTAGAACTAAAAAGATTTCAGAGGTCATCTTTTCGATCTCCTCATTTATCAGATGAAGAATATGTGGCCAAGAAAGGTCAAGGTGTGTATTCAAGGTCTGAAGTGGGGAGAGACAGAATCAGAACTTGAATTTTAGTACTATGATTCTAAGTTAGGAATTCTTAGCCTGGTGTTCATGAACTCAATATTTTTGAAAACATATTTCAATATAATCAATTTTCTTTGTTATCCTGGTATTTTATTTTATTCATTTAAGAACATTATTCTGAGAAGGTATCTTTAGTCTTCATTAGACTCCCCCAAAAATTCATGACACACAAAAAAGAAACATTTCTAAGTTCAGTGCCCTTTCTAATGTTCCATGCAAACTGGTTTTGGACTCAGGATAACATAGTTTTAGTGCAAGTCAATTCAGCTGTTTACTAGGCAAGCAATTTTCCTGGACTTTAATTTAGTGATGAGTTGATCTGCATTAGTAGAGAAAGTTACTCACTGAGAGTTTTTTACAGGGATGAAATCATATCATATGCAGTTATCCAACCAAGAAACTGAAGGCTGTGCATCTCTGGTGCCTCACCATCTCTCTGGTCACTGAGAACATAATCCTCATTCTGACCATTTCTCCTTCTCCTTTATTTTTCTTATTTTAGTAACATTAGTCAAACTAGTGCTTCTAATGCTATTGGAAAGAATCTGAAATCAGCTGTCCGACAGTTCCAGTTATAATTTCTGAACCTGTCCATAATATCATTCCCTTCCATGGATGGGAGCCAATAATTATATGTTTTATCTCACATTAAAGAATCAAATACGATAGCATGCAAAGTATGTATTACAAACTTTAAAGCATTAAACACGGACAGCTATTATTATTTTTTTTTATTATTATCGATTTGTTTATTTAAAGAGATATTCTTTTACTTTGTTTTTTATTTGTATCTCTTGTACCTAGGACCATGCCTGGAACAGCATAGGCATTTAATAAATGCTTAATTGTTTATTCATTCATTCTTAAAATGGAAATAGCCATAGGATTTGACTGAGGAGTTAGTAAAAGATTCAGGGGACAAATAAATTTTTTTGAAAAGGAATCTCAATGGCAATACAGTACAGTCCCTTCCTGAAACATTAATTTCTTCCAGATGATGCCAAACAAAAGTGATTATTCAGATACTCTTCAGAAACCTTCAAAGTTAGGAAATATATTTCTTCCAAGGTAGCCCATTTCATTTCTAGTCTGAATATCAATTTTTGACAGAATGTATTCTCTCTTCAAAAATGCACATGCATATATAATCTTCAAATCAATATATAATATAAAATCTTCAAATTTTTGCTTATCTGCAAATATACATACATATATATTTAAAGAGAAAATACCTTTTCTCATATCTTCTCACACATTTGAGGGACTAGTAACAAGGAAAGTGATTTTTTTTTTTCCCTCTGGGAAGGCAGAAGGAGAGATTGGTGGGGCAGACAGATGGAAAAATAGCCTAGATCAATGACCGGATGGGATATGAAACTGAAACAAGTCTATATGAAACCTTTTCACCACCTCTTTATCACTTACCCTCATAATCAACATAAGATCAAAATAGCTTAACCTATCTTTAAATAAACTTGAAGATACGTATGTATGTATGTATATTATTATTTGTCCTTTGTTTTTGAAAAGCATCAATGACCTCACTGGGTGTTGTGTTGACTTGTGTGTGAATTGAATTTAAGTGAGGCAGAGTTCCACAAAGTCATCAACCTCACTCTCTCTTTCAGAATTATCTAAGTCCAGTGGCAAGACAAAAGTCAACATGACTGGTAATGACCAGGTATGTGATAGATGTCCTTGAGATCTTTGATGTCTGACCAAGCTCTAAGCACTCCATAGTGCCTGCTTCAGTCTTCTTCATGGCTGTTGGAATAAATTGTTCTTATTTGTCCATTTCACAGAGGAAGTTTTCACATGTTAGATTTGAGATCTATCTGTTACCCTCAACTTGGTTTACATGATCTTCCAGATGGTTGTGCTGGGATGTGGCCACTGGACATGCTACAGATTCTTGGAACCACAGGTGAGAATTGGGTGACAGGTGGATGTCTAAGGTGGATAAGGAGTCCTGGAAGGCGCACATAGAGATTTTATACCAGAAGTGCGAGTCTTCCTTGTACACCTATATGTCCCATGTATGTATGTATGTATGTGGTATATGAATCATGATACTAATGATCACAGATCTAAGGCACATTTTATTCCTCTCACCATGCTAGTTTCTGTGCAAATTATTTGATTTCCTTTCTAATGATCTTTACAGACACTTCTGGTCACACTCCATTTCAATGGAACCAAGGCATTTAATAGCTTTGTTGAATAGAGGGCAATTTTTCAGTGTTAACAAATGAGTTGAGAATAGTTACAGCTACATGTTCTGCTTGTTTAGTTTTTTTCTTCATAAATATAACTAATGTTTTAGTGATGGAAATTTGTAAATAATTTTATCTTATATAAATGAATAAAAAGCACATGATTAATAATTGCAAGTATGTAAATAATAATTTAAAATATTTTAATATTTACATTGTAAGGATATTAGAAAATAAATATTGTTTTATTAGTTTAGGGATAAAAAGTAGAGTTCTGGCTTGAGAAAGAACTGGAGTTTGAAGCAGAGCTGAGAGAGCATGTTGATTTCATATGTTGACAGTTATAACTGTTTTTCTGTGTCAGTTACTCTCTCTGACAGTTGCAAGGTTGGTCTCTGGCAGTTGACAGAGACACACTCAGGGCTGGAGGAGGTAACATATTTACCTCTCTCTGTATCTGAGGGAAAGACCTGAAGGAGTTCAGTGTTTTCCTTTCCCAACTTTGGAAACACTTGTGACTATCTATTGTAGATTGTTATTATTATATTGTATCTATTATAGATTTTTATAGATTGTTTAACTCTGAGAAGACCAAAGAAAAACCTGGTTTTTGGTTTGGACTCTGAGTCTGATTCTTGTTGAGATTCAACCAGCTAGCCTTTGCTATTTTATAATTTGAAGGTGAAGTTAAGAATTGTAAGGATAATAGTGGTAGTTTTTATTTAGATAGTATAAATTTGGGTTAATCAGATCAGGGAGGATTAGGGTAACTTGTGAAACACAGGAGAAGCAGTTCCTTGTGGAACCAGGCAGTTTATTTGGGTGAATTTAAAATCCCTTAGAATTAGAAATCCTTCTTTATCCTTATATATTTCAATAAATATTTTATGTTTATAATAAGAGTCTCTTTAGCATCCTTGCACATGGCCCTGAAGGGAAGTTCACATTTGAGCTTCACTTCATGACTGAAGATACTTTTGATTACCTCTATCAAAAGTATCTGAACAGTTTTGAATCTATATTGAACAGTTTTTCCAACTAAATATTTTATTTTTACAACTTGCCAATTTATTTTTATAATATATATGAAGAGTTGACTTGCTCTTAAAGGAATTTAAAAATTGAGTGTGATTATTATAAAAATTTTATTTTCTTTAAAATAAATTCCAGAAAAAGATACTATCATGAAATTTTAGTTTTGGAATGACCTCAAAGGCAATTTAATCCAGAGTATTTGAAAAAGGACTTCATTTAGAAAACAATAACTGTAAAGAGTAGAGATAGTAGTAGTGGCTAGAGAGCTAACCTTGAAGACAGGAAAACTTTTCTTCAAGTTTGGCCTCTGATATATTCTCTTTATCCCCTTTAGGAAAGTCACTTAATAAATGATTAATTAAGAAAGCATTAAGATTATAGATGAGACATTTTTTCAGATCCCCCCTCCAAACCTATCAAAACTCTATAAAACATAAGCGATATGCCAAACATAAAGCAAGTTCAGCTGTCTATTTGACCCAGGACATGTGGAATCCAAAATAAGTTAAAAAAAAATAAAACAGGAACTGATTTTACTGGCCCTGAGGTCACTCAGTACCAGTTTTCTTCCTCCAATGCTATTGGCACCAAAACTACACTAATAGTTCTACAGACATGAGTGAAGTTTACAAGAAAACCCACAGAGGCAAAATTGATACTTCTTCCCTCTTTCTAGTGCCATGGAGACCCTGGCTTCAGGCTATAGAGGTTTTTTGAGGTCTCGAGAGTCAGCTTAGTCATAGGATTCCATAGCAAAAGACCACTAGGGACAACAACCTGGAAGCATTTGTTCTGAACAATTCTGAACTACCAATGCTTGGGAAAATAGTCTCTGATCTGCTTGCACCACGCCAGAGAACTAAAGAACAGAGGGATAGGGGCATGTCACCGACACAGGACAGCAGATATGGAGGAGGAGTGAATAGCACTCAACCTAGCCTGAGGCAAAGTGAACAGTATTCAGTTAAGATAATTTTGACCTAAATCAAAGATTTAGAGAAGAAAATTAAAAACCGTGAATATGAACAGATGAATAAAAAAGAATAATAGTAGCAAATAGAAGAAATATGGCTGTCTGATATAGTAGATGAGTTCAGGTATCTATGAATAGCTACTGCAAAATAGAGAAAAATGATTCACACTTCATGAGACAGAGGACTCTGAAGAATTTGAGCAGAACATGGAATAACAACATGCTATTCCTGAGTGGTTTAAAAGAAAATGAGAATTAGGAGAATGGATTTATGTCCTGCCTAGCAAAAATAATTAATAGAATAGAAAAAGTTGAATCTGTAATGATGAGCTTCACCAAGAAACAAAAGAGAGAACACAGATTGGAAATGCATATACACAGAAACAAGGACAACCTAGAAAAAGAAGCCAAAAAAAAAACAAACCACCCAATAACAGTAAAAGAAGATATGCTCACTATGCAAGCAAAGCATACTGAAATCAAAGGCAGGATGACCAGAGACAAACTAAGGACAGGACAAAAATGTTTAATAGCATATTGAAAGGGTAATGCAAAATTATTCTATATCCATTAGAAAAAAGACGGAAATGAATAATTTGCTTTTAAAGAATAATAAAGCTCAGAAGGAAGCCCAGGGTGATTTTTTTCCTGCAAATCTGAGCTTAAACATATAGAAGAAGAGATGGATACTCATTAATAAAGAAGAGTTTGAAGAATTTTTAGAAAGAAATCAGAAGCAAAGAGATTATTTGACTCTCAAAGCATTGCTCCAAGCACTGGGGAATGCAAAAAGAAAAAAAGAAAGACAGTTTTTGTGCTCAAGAAACTTGCAGGTGCTGATGGAAAGTGGAGAATTATTTCAAAAGTTCAGATACTAGCCTTCTATAAAAGAAAATTTTGAGCAGAATTTGATGTTCCACCCTCCAGTCTCCAGTCAGAGTGGATGGTATAGAGGCTGAGGAAGGTAAGAGGAATTTGAATGTCCCAAATTAAGTTAGTAGCATATTAATCAGATTTGGAGTAATAAGCTTATCTTTGAAGGGGACATTCCTGTTTTGTGGAGTTGAAACCAAGCAGAGCTATAGATGAAAACTAGAGACAGAAGCGAAAGCAGAAATCTGATAGAAGTAACAATTTCAAAGAGGAAGAGGGAATATTATTGACAAAACCTGATGACCTTCTGCCTATAAGTGAATCAATGTTTTGTTTTTATTTTGGTGGACTATATTACAAAATGGAAAGTACATAAAATCTGAGGAAGGTGACATGGACACTGTACCCCAAGAAATCCAGGCAAACTGTTATCAGGGAAACTTCCTCACTCCCTTACATCCTTGTGACTCTGGTCCTGAGATGACTATCTTCCTTTGATCATCCTCTAGATTTAAGATGGACAGAAAGATGCACCTTCCAGGCCACACTTCAAGTCTATCAGACATCTGTTTGTTCCCTAAAACTAAGGAATCTTTATGTCCCCAGGCAGATAATCACCCCACCTCATCAAATGCCTGGGTGACTAACACTCTCTGTTGTAAAAAGTATAAAATCCCCAGAATTGATGACATCTGGGGGAACAAACAGCCTTTCCATCCATGCTGTCCTCCCAAGGAACTGCTCCCCATCTTGCTGTTCCACCTTGCTATCCTCCTGGCCATTCTCAACATTACCTCCTAAATTAATAAATTTCTCTTTTTGTTATTAAGCCAAGTTTTGGAGTCTTGCATTCTTGCAAAAGGTATCCTTCCCAAACCCCAGGGGTACACATCTGCACCCCTAACAGAAGGGAACAATAGATAGAGAGGAATGATTTATGTTCCTGCTTCAAAACAAAAGCTATTCATGAGAGGAAAGTGATCTCTGTGGTCATAGGGAGGAATTTGTAAGGAAATAGTTGGAAGAAGACTTTACACTGGGTAAGGCCTCTGGGTTTGGTGCTTAGAAAATCTATTTGTCCTGGGACATCAAAGGGAATAGAGATAGAACCACTAGAGCCAATTGGCACCCAAAGGAGTGGGAGGCCATGGAGCAGGGAAATATTTCTAGGCAAATATATGGTAAAAGAGTGCATCAAGAGAAGGTATAGGTCAGTGAAGGACTGTATAATCAAAGAAATGGTGAGGGAGGGACTCTACCATGGGGGAATATATTCTCTGAAACTTTCAATAATTATCATTATTCTGGAAGTGAAGTATAATGGAAAAAGGGAATCAGTGGACCAAACTCTACAAGGTAGTAACAGAAAACAACTAGGAGTGTGATCCTAGAATGAATACTTTTGATACTTTGATTACTTAAATAATATAGAGAAAAGAGAGAGACTATAAATATATGCATTTATATTTATAATTATAGGGGTTATGAATCAGAGAATGAAGGTTTAGAGTAGAGAAAAGATTTATAATGATGAATACATAGAAGCATAGAAAGATCTGTCTGAACCGATGTAGAATGAAGTAAATAGTCAAGAAAACAACATACATAAAACTACAAAAATGTAAATGATGGGAAAGGGCACACTGAAATATCAAAAGTGAATGTAACAGGGGGCATCTGGATAACTCAGTGGAGTCAAGCCTAGGGACTGGAGGTCCTAGGTTCAAATCTGACCTCAAACACCTTCCTAGCTGTATGATCCTGGGCAAGTCTCTTAACCCCCATTGCCCAGCCCTTACTGCTCTTCTGCCTTGGAATCAATACATACTAAAGATTCTAAGACAGAAGGTAAGGGTTCAAAAAAAAAGTAAATGTAACAAAATTATAAAGATAAAATGAGATTCAAGTAAAGAGATATGAGATGGTATCTCCAACCTACCCCTTTGTGGTGGTGGGAAGTACATCGGTATTACACAATGAACATAAATATGTTATGTTGATTTTCAATGGAATCAATCATTTGTGCTGATTTTTTTTTCCTCTGAAAAAATGCAATTAGTCATATGGGATGGCTGGGTGGGGCAAGTATACATGGAATAAAAAGGTGATGTGAGAAACAGGAATCATTAATAAAAACTATAAAAAAAAACCCAAATAAAATATTTGTTCATTTATTCATTCATTCTTCAAATAGAAATAATTATATTACTTGGCTTGGGAGTTAGTAAAAGGGACAGGGGCCAAATAGAATTAGATTTGGTATAAATCTCAGAGCTCATCTAGTATAGCCCATATATGAAATATTAAATCTCCTGTATATAATATAAAACAAAATGATCATCCAGTCACTATTTGCAGATCTCTGAAAATATGATATACATTTTCTTTTTTTTTTCTATTTAAACCCTTACCTTCCAGTCTTGGAATCAATTCTGTGTATTGGCTCCAAGGCAGAAGAATGTAAGGGCTAGGCAATGGGGGTCAAGTGACTTGCCCAGGGTCACACAGCTGAGAAGTGACTGAGGATAGATTTGAACTTAGGACCTCCAGTTTCTAGGCCTGGCTCTCAATCCACTGAGCCACCCAGCTGCCCCCAGTATACATTTTCCCAGGGAGAACTAACACCTCAGAGGAGATACTGACCTATACTGGTAAGAGTTTCTTTTTTACCTGGAAGTTACCTACAACAATGAAATTACAAGTTCTAGTCCCTAGATAGTGTCAACATGAATTCTGGAAACCCCAAGTTTTCCCATTTCTCTGGGAATTTGCTTTTAGGGGAAGTCCCAAACTGACTGTAATCTTAGACTGAACAAGGGATTACCAAGTGGCCATTAAGTATTCTGAACAGGAGTAATAGAAATGCTCAAATCCTCAATCACCCTTTTTGTATTTGAAATTCCCCCATGGTATCCATTCCCAAGAAGACCAACAGCAGTGAAAGGACCAGCCTTTTAGTATCCATTGTAATAGACAACTCCCAAATACTCCAGCCTCTGTCTACAGCTTCTTTCCCAAACCTGTTTACAACCTGTTAGTGTGCTTGTTGTGCTTAATTCCCCAAAAGGTATATAAGATCCCTATGTTCTATTATTCTTTGGAGAATCATCTAGTGTGGTGATTCTCTCAGTGACACTGTCCCCAGAGTCACAGAGTTTTGACTGTGTGGTATTTAGTTCTGAGCTCTATGTGGTGGCTGATTATTAAGGACCTGGCTATTTTCTGATTAAAGATTTGATTTTTCTGACTACTTTAGTGGTTCTGTGTTTTTCCAAGTTAAAAATAGACTATCTGTACCTGACATTCCCTCAAGTAAGAGGAAACACATTATCTTTGAGGATGTCCATTCTACCCTGGGATAACTCAATTGTCAGAAATCTTCCCGAAATCTAACCTAATCTAAATTTTTTACTTTATAGGTTCTACAATTTAGTCCTGGTTTTGCTCTCAGGCCAGATAAAACAAGTATTGTATCTTTTGTAGACAACCCTCCAAATACAGACCCTTCTTTTCCTAAGAAATTTGTAATTTTGATCCATAAAATGCTATATATATTAATATTAGCAAGGAAATCTAAAATTGGCAGCACCCAAATTGGCAAAATTATCTATATTGCTAGATCACACACACACGCCCACATATATACTTAGAAGTTATTATGTGACCAATACTCATTTATTAAAGGATCTCCAATTAACATTCTTATATAATTATTTTGTGACAGCTGAACAATACATTGCTTTTTTGTTTACATCATCCAGAGGTGGCAGGAGATGATCCTTCATTTGGAAAACACTGTTTTAGAAATGTCCCTGCCATTCAAGATAAAGATCTTTTTTTCATGACTAATAACAATCGGTTGATCAAATATAATATAATATAATCAAATATAAGGAAGCCTAAATATATCAGTCTAACATTCAGTTTTCAAAAAGGTCTTAAGCCTTTTGGCCAAGTAATGAGATTTTTCCAGATCCTTTATTTTAATGACAGTTTAGTAAAAGCCAAATCTGACAGTAAAATGAATACCATTACAGGTAATGGGGCAGTGCCCAGAGAAGACTCTTTGGAGCAAATGCCCAAGTCTCCATTAAGGGAAATTCATTCTGAGTGTCTTTCTGAGTGATAGCAAATCTTTACCTTTGACCTTTGATTGTTAAAAAATCTTGAGTCCTGAGTTTGATCTGAAATTAAGATGATAGGCAGATGACTCCAGGGAGAGGTGTAGAGCAGATAGTAGATTTAGAGTATGAATTTTAAAAAATCTACAAAAGGGTAAAGATCATTAAGGATGAATCATGGGAAAATTAACCATCTTTTCTTAATAGTTCAAAATGTGTTTTGATATACCATGATATTGTAAGAGCAACATAGATTCACAGGCAAGAGTAAGGACAACTTTGGGTTCCAGTACCATTTTTTTATATTAATAGCATGATCCAGAGAAACCTCCCCAGGAAACTATAAGTTTATAATTTTCAGAGCTGATGCATGTTTGCTGTTTGCTCACCTGAAACTTCTTATGCAGATGATATCCAGGGGTAAGATAAAATTACTAATAAGTAATATGTTTATGTTCTGAGAAACAACATGGTGTCATGACTCAAGATTCCATATTAAAGTTAGGAGAACTTAGGCTTAAATATTGCGTCTGACATACACTGTACTAGCCAAATGATCCTATGTAAATCACTTAATCTCTATTTTTCTCCCCACATCCACAAATCTCTTAGATTATTGGGGATTGGATGAAATCCCAATTTTTCAATCCTACCCTTCATAGACCTTTCTCTCCCTAACCCCAAAATTATTGGAAAGATGAGAATTTAAGAGGTGAAGTATTCAGGACTCACAATGAGGAACATTCAAAACCATTCTATTATAATTTGGGATTATGCATGTGTACATTCTCAAGTAGGATTATGTGACAATTGTATATCATTATTGCATTTGTAGCTGAAAATACACTTTGGCTATTAAATCTTGACTTTTATTAAAGGGAATTTTGTAAATTTCTGCTTTATTAGGTCAGCAACTTGTCTTCAGAGCAGTAAAGCCTTCAGTCAATAAAGTGCCCTGAATATCGTCACCCTTGCATTTTCCAGTTCATCTAAAAACACATTTATCTACCAATAAAAACTTGCCTAATAAAAATCAGATTGAATTAAATACCTAAAACATAAAGCTAGCTTTGGTGCTGTAGTATACCTGTCGTGGTGATAAGATACTTTCAAAATGATAAAATTATCATTTCAACATCTGTCTGTAGTAAGGAGATTACAGTGAGATACTTGAACAGTAGGACTCTTTTGACCAATTAAGTGAATGAGATTCCAATTTACTGAAGTCAACAGAAAGAAGGATTTCCCCTTTTTGTGCCATTGAAAGCTACTTCATTCTCTTCAACATTTAGATAGACAGAACTTTTCATTTTGTTGAACATCTTATACTTCAAAATGTTTGTGCTTTCTGTGTTATTGGTAAGTTTCTTTACCAAGGAAAGAAGTAAGGAAAGAGAAGAAAAAAAGGAAGAGAGGGAGGAAGGAAGAAAAAAGCATTTATTGAGCACCTAATATGTGCCAGACTCTATGATAAATTTTCTTATTTTATACTTGAATCAAGCCTAGGAGGTAGAAGCTATTATTCCCCTTTTGCCCCCCAATTCAAAGATAGAGAAATCCAGACATGCAGAGATTAATTTCCTTGTCCATGTCACACAGCTAGTAAGAATCTGAGATCAAATTTGAATTCAGATTTTCCTGACTCCAAGCCTACTTGTTGTCTCTTCCTTCTTGGCAAGAAGATCAGGAAGATTTTTGCCTATGTTGTTTGTCTTCATTTTCAAAAACCAGTGACATCTCTGGGTGATTTGTTGCTTTGTATATGATATGCATTTAAATGAGACTGAGTTACAGTCATCAGCCTCACTCTTTTTTCCCAGAGTTATCTAAATCCAGTAGCAAGACAAAAACTGATGATTATGAGTATGTAAATAGGTATGAAATGGTATAGGGTTATCTCCATGTTTGTTGAAATTATCTGGGAAGCACCATAGTATGATGGAAAGATTGCTGCCTTTAGAATAAGTCAAAAAGTGTGAGATGAAATGCTAGTTCTGCCATTTACTGCCTATCAGTTCCTTCATATAAGCCCTGGACTCTGTCTTTCTTAAGTCCTTGATGCAAACTTTCACATTGCACAATTTTAAAACAAACACATGAACACAATTTTTTTGAAATAAGTGGGTTGGGTTACAAGATCTTTAAGATTTAACTGATTTAGAGCTAAAATTTCAGGTTTAAATCCATGATTCCATGGTAATATTCCATTTCCTGCCATTAAGTGAAAGAAAGCAATCTCATTAGTGATTTTGGGATTCTTTATTCAAAAGCTTTTAGATTGTTTTTTCTCAAAAGAGAGCAAGAGTAATATGAGTTGAATAACATACAAGGATTTTATTATCTTCAGTGGAATGTAAGTTTCTCAATGCCAGGGACTATAACTTTTATCTTTGGATTTCTAATGCCATGAATATGGTTAACTCTTAACATGCCTCTTAAAAGGAATTTTCATATTCCAGTTTTCATACTGAAAAGGTTATTGACATATAATTATTTTTAAAACTCAAACATATTTTTGTGAAGAATACACTTGAATGTCAAAATTAAATTCATACTGCTTTAAAATAATTTCCTATTTCTACGAAAAAATACAATAGACTCATACAACATGTTAGGTTCTTTTTTACAGTAGCTTTGGAAATTTAGACAAGCAACTCCCATTACTGCATTTATATTTTGAAAGATTTTTGATAGACATGATAATGATTTAATTTAGAAATTTCCAATGATACTATTTATGAGCAGTCAAGTGGTTCTTAATACAGCTGTGAGAGAATACTAATGAATAATAGAAATCAATGTACTTCAGAGTAACTGCTATTGAAAAATCACTTTTAAATTGTAGTCTGTGCTATTTGCCATACTATGGAGATAGAAAATATTTAAATGTAGTGAATCCTTATTCCTATTCTTCCAATATGAATCAACTGGTTCAAATCTCCCTGTACTCATTTTTATTTCTGTGTGCAATTCATTATTTTCATGTAAGGAAGCACTGGTTTATTCCAGAATCTTTGAGAGAATGACACTGCTCACTGATATATCATTTAGAAACAGATAAAAAAATTGTATTCAGGGCTCCAACCATTATATTTAAGCTTCAAAAGACAAAATGGAAGACCAATAATAGTATTAGAATGGAAAAATAATGAGGTGAATCTGCTTTCCTATGTAGATTTAGTTGCCTTTATCTGTAAACATTCTCCAACCTTGTATGTTTGACTCTTGTCTTATCTCTATTCTGTTCTTTATGGATTATATTTATTCCCATGTATTCAATTAATATTTTGAAGCTGATGACTCACAGGTCTCTTATTATAATATCTCTTCTGTTATCTAGAACTACATTGGCACTACCTAAATGACCTAACAATCTAAAAATTTGACTTATACCTTAATCCCAACATGACTTAAACTGAGCTCATCATTCTTTCTTTTTCAATATACCTGACCTTTTTTCTAACTCTGGTATTTCTATCTGTGATGTCATTGCTCTTCTGTATATCCCATGTCTTCACCTTATGGTCCTCTTTGACTATTCCTCTGCTCACCTCTCACATCCAATCAGTTCCCAAAAAGTCTTGATTCCATCTCCTTTGTCTTTCCTTTCTCCTTTCTTTCCAGTTATTGCTACCCTAAGTCAAACCATATTATCCCATTTATGGACTACTGAAATGTTTTATGGTTGTCTTTCATATTTTACTTGTTCTAGATTGTTTTGTTTGGATCTTTTATTCCCAAAACATTCTATCTGGTGCCATATGCTTCCATGAGGTGCCCTACCCCTTAAAAAATAACATAAATTCTATGGGGGGAAGAAATTTTGTTGTTTTTGAATCTTTAGAATACCACAAAGACTAACTCACATTAACCACATAACATATATATATATCAATGTATTTTCTTCCCTTTCTCAAGTATTCCTTCTAGTAAATCACAAATCATCATTTTAAAGTTCTACTTTATATAAAAACATATTTATTTTGTTTGCCTAAGGTTTCTTATGCATACCACCATGGCATGATTGCTCCATCTCTAAACCTATTGACATCTATTTCTTTCTTCAAGATCAGGGTCCAGTCTCTATTATAATTATTTGTATACTTGTCCTATCCCTATTTAACTGTAAGCTTGAAAAATATACTATAGTCTATGTATCTCTGAAGCTTCAGGACTTAGCGTGACTTTCAGATAGTTGGTGGTAATCAATAATTTTTTAAAGTTATAGTTGTTTTTCATTTTTATTTATTTTTACATGTAGATAAAATTTTAATAATAATTTTCTGACATTTTTGATCCATATTCTCTTCCTCACTCCACTGTCTCCTCTTTAAGATGGCAAATAATATGATATAGGTTCTACTTACATAATACATATTTTGATATTCATCATGGGAAAGAAGATACTTTTTGCTTATATAAGAGAATACTTCAGTCATAAGTCCCTTGAAATTATGTTGGGTCCATGCATTGGGTCCCTGCATAAGAGTTAAATCATTCACAGGTGGTCATTGTACATTATTACTATTACAGTATACAATGTTATTCTGGTTCTCTTCCTTTTGCATCAATTCATAAAAGCCTTTTCAGGTCTCTTGTGATCTTGTTCATAATTTTTTGTTAAAATAGTAATCCATTAAATTATATACCATAACTTATTCAGCCTTGACAAACTGACAGACATCCCTTCAATTTCCATTTCTTTGCTATAACAAAAAAGAGCTGCTCTAAATAATTTTTGTACAAATAGGTACTCTTTGGGATAAAGACCTAGTAGCGGTATTGCAATCAAAGGGTATACCCAATTTTATAGAACTTTGGACCCAATTCTAAATTATTCTTCAGAGTGATTGCATCTACCAGCAGTGTATGAGTTCCCCAATTTTCCCACATCCCCTTTAACATTTGTCATTTTTCTTTTTTGTCACATTTGCCAATCTCATAAATGAGAGGTGATATCTCAATGATGTTTTTTTTTCTTTTTTTAACCCTTCCCTTCTGTCTTATTATCAATGCTAGGTATCAGTTCTAAGGCAGCAGAGTGATAAGAACTGAGCAACTGGGATTAAGTGATTTGACAAAGGTCACCCAACTAGGAAGTTTCTGAGGCAAGATTTGAACTTGAACTCCAATTTCTAGGTCTACAATGAGCCATTTAGCTGCTCATCAGAGTTGGTTTAATGTGCATTTCTACAATGAATAGTGCTTTGGAACATTTTTTCCTATGACTAAATATAGTTTTAATTTTTTCATCTGAGAATTGCCTGTTTGTATCCTTTGATCATTTATCAATTGGAGAATGACTTATATTCTTATACATTTAAGTCAGTTCTTGATAGGCTTGGCCTACCCATGAGCAATTGATGTTTTTCTAGTTGTTTTTGTCTGACTTTGTGTGAAAAGTGCTTTGTAGTTGTGTTCACAGAGTGTCTGGATTTATTTTGGCAGGTAGATTCCCAGGTATTTTATATTGTCCGCAGTTACTTTAAATGGGATTTCTCTGTCTTTTGCTTCTGGACTTTATTAGTAGCATAGAGAAATGCAAATGGTTTGTGTGGGTTTGTTTTTCCTTGCTTAAGTTGCTAATTAATTTTTATTAATTTTTTGGCTGATTCCCTAGGATTCTCTAAGTATACAATTATATCCTCTGCAAAGAGTGGTAGATTTCCTCATTGCCTATTCTAAATACTTCAATTTCTTCTTCTCTTATTGATCTAACTAGTATTTCAAGTACAATTTCAAATAGCAGTTGTGATAATGGGTAGCCTACTTCCCTCCTGATCTTATTGAGAAGGATTGTAGCTTAGCCTCATCAGAGATAATGCTTGCTGATGGTATTAGATACTACTTACCATTTTAAGGAATGTTCTATAATTATTTCTCTAGTATTTTTAATAGGAATGGGTGCTGTATTTTTGCCAAGAGCTTTTTTTTTTTGATCTATTGATATACTCAAACTCAAATGGTTTTTGTTGGTTTTGTTATGGATGTGGATAATTATGCTAATAATTTTCTTAATATTGAATAATATCTGCATTATTGGTATAAAATTCTCATGGTCATAGTGTATGATCCTTGTAATATTCTCCTTGTCAGTATTTTAACATTTTTTTGGTCAATATTCATTAGGAAGATTGGTCTGTAGTTTTCTCTCTCTATTTTTTTCTCTCTTCCTGGTCTAGGTATTGAAATGTGTGGATATTCTTGATGGATGATATTGATAATAACAAGGTACCAAGATTTAGTTGGTTCCTCGATACTGTGAATTTCAAAACTACTCAACCCTATTCAGACCATTCTTTAGAAGATGGGATTTAGCTATTTCCTGATCAATAACAATAGAGATACTTGGAATAACAGAATCAGGTCTTGGAAACTACCCTACTCAGGTAACAAGATTAGGAAGGGCTGCAGCAAAACTCAAGATTTAATTATTTGAGAATATGGCCTTCAAGAGACATGTGCAAAAAGGACCTCTGGGCGGTCCTAGGTCAAGATAGAGCCACCATTGTCACATGTGAGAGATAGGAAGTGAGGTAGAAGACAGCTCAGGAGTGCTCGGGACTTCCTGTGTGGAGGGAGAGAGGTGGTTGGAGCCTGGTGCTTGGAGTAGAGGAGCCCACAGACTGTTTCTCCATTTTTGTTATGTGGGTGATAGAGACTGATCTCTTTTCTTTGCCTCGGCTATCCAGGGCTTTGGGCATTTGGCTCAGCCTAAGCAGAGTGGGTATTTAAGCCCTATTTCCTTCTCTCTCTTTTCTCTCTCTCTCTCTCCCTCCCTCTAATACTTTTCTTCCTCCTGTTTGAAATTAAAACACCATAAAAAGGTTGACTGCTGACTTGAGTTTTCATTTAGGAATTACATAGCTGAATTCCTTGGCAAACTTAAATTAATATATATCAGTCTTTTAAAGTTATTTCCATATCACAATACTCGGTAGTAAAGGGACCAGTGTGCTGCTCAGACACCCAGACAGGTTTTAAAAACAGGACAGAGGTTTATTTAAAACATGATAAGATGGAGGGGAGGATTAAAAAATTAGGTTTCCCTAAATCTAAAGAGTCTAGCTAAAGTCTCACCTACTACAACGCCTGCATGGGGATTTCTTCATGTTTCTTCCAAGTTTCTTAAATCTCTGCTCTGTCTGTCTAGATTTCCCAGCTATCTGACTATTTGACACTATTAATCCTCCCAGATTGCCTTTGGTAAATCATACAGGTTTTCAGAGTAGCGTTAGGGTGAACTCTTTATCTTAGGGTCCAACCCTAGAAGGGTTAGACCTAGGTTGGCTTCCCACCACAGACAGATTTACTTGATTGACAGTCACAGATCTTCAGAGCAGCTGGGAACACTTTCTCAGTAGGCAGGAAATACTTTTGGATCTTGAATGGTTTCTCTAGACAGGAACACCAGAGTTGGTAGCTTTGGCTTTGAGGGATAGGAAATCAAAAAACTCCTCCTCGCCTCACAGAGGTAGAGAGAGGGGGGGAAGTTTCAGCTTCAGACCATCCCAGCAACAGGAAGTCCAAAAGGCCTTCAGTAACTGCCTGTCTCCACTTTTATCATTTCCCCACATTCTAGAACAAAACCTTAATAGTTCTACATCATGCAGTCTAGTCCAGCACACTTCTCTCTTTGCAAAAACCTCTCTTAACTGTTTACACCCATTTCTCTCCTTCCCTCATTACAGTATCAACATAATATTTGTGTCATAAAAGATATTTGGTAGAATTCCTTCTTGGGCTATTTTTCCAAATAGTCTATATAGTATCAGAATTAATTGTTCTTAAATTGTTTGGTAGAATTCACTTGTGAATCCATCAGCCCTGGAGCTCTTTTCTTACAGAATCCATTAATCAGTTGTTCAATGCCTTTTTCAGAGGTTGAATTGTTTAAGTATTTTATTTCTTCTTCTATTAATCTGGTCAACTTATGTTTTTAAGTATTCAACTATTTCTAAAGGACTTAAGGACATATAATTTTGCAAAATAACTCCTAACAATTGCTTTAATTTTCTCTTCATTTATTATAAATCTGCCTTTTCCATTTTTGATACTAGTAATTTGGTTTTCTTCTATCTAGTTTAAATCATATTAATAAACTATTTATCTATTATACTTTTTAAAAGTAAAACCAGCTTCTTTCTAATTTATTAGTTCAATGGTTCTCTTACTTTTCAATTTTATTAGTTTTTCCTTTGATTTTCAGTTCTAAATTGGTTTTTAATTTGTTAATTTTGTAATTTTTTAAATTGTATGCCCAGTTCATTGATTTGCTGTCCTCCCCTATTTTATTGATGTAAGCATTTAGAAAAAGAAATTTTCCTTTAACTATTACTTTGGCTGCATCTCCAAAAATGTGGTATGTTGTCTCCTTGTTGTTATTCTCTTTAATGAAATTGTTTATTGTTTCTATGATTTGTTCTTTGACCCACTCATTCTTTAGCATAAGATTATTTAGTTTCTAATTAATTTTGTCTTTTTTTCTGTAACCTTTTGTTGAGTGAAATTCTTATGGCATTGTAGCCTGAAAAGGAAGCTTTAAACATTTCTATTTTCTGTATTTCATTATGAAAAAATTATATTTTTAATTCAATAAAATTCATTTTACTGAATTATACAATGAGGCCATTCTTGTGGTCAGTAGCATGGTTTACTGTAAAATGGACACTTATTCAAATCGAACCTCTGATATGTGACCTTAGGCAGTCATTTAATCTTGTTGGATCTCAGTTTTCTTGACTTTACAATTAAAGCATTAGATAGCTTCTCAAGTACTTTCCAAGCCTAGAACTATGATATCTTCTAAATCTATGACCTAACATGAGGAAACCTCTACTGTTCCTTCTTGTATTAGAATTATAATATTTTAATATTATTGTATTAAGGGATAATGTACTAAATTATTTAGCATTTTCTAAAACTACAGTTGTAAGAGGTTACCTTGCCTGGGTATGACATTTCTTACTTCAAGTATCCTGCAACTAGTATAATATACTTGAACAGGTGTTTCTGCCTTTAAGATATAAGGAAAGATTCTGAAGAGCAATATGGAAACAGACTTAATAGGCCATAAAACTATGTATCCCCTTTGACTCAGCAGTAGCACTACTGGATCTGTATCCTAAAGATATCAGAGATAAGGGGAAAGAACCTACCTGTGCAAAAATATTTTAGCAAATCTTTTTGTAGGGGCAAGGAATTAGAAACTTAGGGCTTGTCCATCACTTGAGGAATGGATGAACAAATTTTGATATATACTTGTATGGTAATACTATTGTGCCATAAGAAATGATGAACAGGATGAGTTCAGAAAAATCTGGAAAGATGTATGATGAAAAATGAAGTTAGCAGAACCAAGAGAACAATGTATATAGTAATCGAAATATTACATGATGATCAATTGTGAAGGATTAAACCACTATCATCAAAGCAAAATTCCATGGTAACTATAAGGAACTCATGATGAAAATGTTATCAACTGCCAAAGAAGGAACTATTGGAGTATAATTGTACATGAAATCATTCCATCTTCCACTTTGTTTCTTTCATGAGATTCTTTTTTATACATGCATGAATAATATGGAAATATGTATTGCATGAAAGTACTAATAAAACCTGTATATCATACTATTTAACACTTCAAGGAAGTGGGGAAGGGAGGGAGGAAGTCTTAATTCTAAAATGTCAAAAAAATTTGACAAAAATTGTTTCTTCATGTAACTGAAAAAATAAATTAAATTTCCTAAGAGGGAAAATAAAAGAAGACTTGAGGGAAGTTTCAGTCTTTGTCCTGAAATATGATTCTAACTTTTTATTACAAGGTGAAGGTCAAGGGGACATGGAGGAAGTGGCCTTATATTTGTATTCAGATTAAAATTTTTGGTTTTTAAAAAAATATTAGAAATTGTAGGATAATGGAAATTCAAAAAAAAACATTGTTTTGTTCTCTTTTATAAAATATATTCCTCTAAGTAGTTTTATGTCATTAAAACAAAAGAAAGTAACTTGGCAAAACTGGCATTAGAGAATGTTTTCTGTGATTGTCAGTGTAATATTATAAGCATTTACAAGCTTTATAAAGCATATATGGCTTCAAATAATAGAACAAGATTTGTAATATGGAATATTATTTCCCAGGTAATTTATATTGGCAAGAGAAAAGAAGAGGTAAACTCTTTTATATTTTTATGGGGAAGGTTGGATAAAAAATCATTCCTGGTCACTTTCCCGCTTCCTCTATACCTCAATTAGATTTTTGTTATGTTTATATTTAGATTGCATTCATACTTCATTAATCTAAACATAATTTGGAATTTAATATTAAAGATAAGTTCAAAACTCAAATTGATTTTTGTTTTGAAGGGGGAAATTTGCTAAATAAATAGTTTGTACCAAATCTACAGGGGGATGTTTAAACACTTCAGAGAACAAACTTTCCAACCATTTCACTAGCATTCATGACTCTAAACCATCACTTGTGCTAATTGCAAAGAATTTGTCTCTGCTCATTAGAGCAAGGCCATTTCTTCTCCACACTGGTTAGCTTCAGTTCTTATTATGATACATACTTGAAAGTAATAAAGCTGTGTTTCTTTTGAAAGAAATTGCAAATGAAAGTTTTCTCCCAATTAGTCAGACTTAGTGAGATTGTGCACTACTAAAAAAAACTGATATTGAAATTCAATGGATATATTTCCTATAATTAAATTTTCATAGATGCAAATAACTCTGGAATATCAGCTATTCATTCTTTTTGTTCTGTGCGCTACTTAGGAAGAAAAATCAGAGAAAGTTAAGTTCTAAACCACAGAGAGTAAAGTCAATGCTATTTTTTCTTACATAAGATCTCTTGAATAAAAACAATCTCTAATTTGCTAAGTATTAATCCTTTACTTTAGACTGAATATAGTTTCATTCTGTAAACTGGCAGAGGAAATTTTTAACTAGAGTTGTTCTGATGAGAGTTCAACTACTTTCTCATAGAATTAAAATATCCCTTCCCTAAATTAAATTATTACTGCAGTAAAAGCTAAACTTTTGGTTTAAGGAATGGAATTGGAGGGAGGTGGGTTTTAAATGATCAAAAGAAATGTGTGGTAGTGATAAAGTCTCTCACCACTCTCTTTAAAGAAGCTATAAATTTTTTCTCCTATGCTATTTCTTAAGTAACAGTTATTCCAATAAAATAATAGAAGGAATTAAAACAATGAGTTCTTATAGTATGTTGTTTAAATATACACAATAAAATAAATTACATGATTTGGGTTTTTTTAAATCAGATATATGTTATGATTTCTGGCTTTAATATTTGTATTTTGTCCTTTGGACTCTCATTATGTTATTCTTACATTTAGTAAAGAAATGTTACTTATCCTGAGATTTTGAAAGTGTGATACTCTGGTTTGTATTTTAAATTAATATGCAGCATTGATGAATAAGAATTGTAACCTATTCAGGGTAAAAGATAAGTTCTGTCCATCATGTATTAATATCTAGGTTCTCTGCTCCATACCATAAGGCACTCTTAGGAAATTACAAATATTTTTTGATTCTTAGAAAACTAACTGTTTCTTTCCAACTGCTTTAGTAAGTGGCAAAACATATCATATCAGCCTAAAGGTTTAGGAGGTGTAGATATATCTAATCAGAATCTTGATTCATCCACTCAAAAAAGGTGGCCTTTCTTTCTGATCCTACTCTACATAAGTAGAGTTTACACACCAAAGAATGGCACAGTTGTATGCATTTCTTTAGTTATAATAATTGGAAAAATAAGCAAAGCCAAATATATAACATATTCATGCTGTGAACATGTAGCTTGTTCCTATTCCTTGTGGACTGAACCTGGAAGGTCAAAGTACACAGTTCATGTATTCATATTCAAAGTTTCTCTTTGCTTGTTGACTACTCCAACCCGGAGCTTAATTCCTTTCCATGTTTCTGGGAGCTTTTGTGTATCTGCTGTGGGGCATATTTTACTGGTGGAAAAAACCTCTCAATTGAGGTAACTCAGGACTCAGATGTCAAGATGTCAATTTCACAGGTCCTTGACTCTTAACAGCACTATGGTTTGGATGCAATTTACTTCTCCAGGCAATCCCATCTCCATTTTCTAAGGCTAAGCTGCTCATACACAAAAGGTTCAGTCTCAGTTACCGGAAAGTGGCTGTACAAAAATAAGCTGTACCAATATCATTTTTTCTTCTAAAAAAGTAAAAAATATATATATATATATCTTTTCAGATGTGCCTATTTCAACCTCCCTGCTAGTAAAATTATTGTACTCTCTGGGAATTTCATGGAGAATACTCAAACATCTATGACCATATATCATAAACATAATGATTTAATATGTTCATAGTCACAAGTAATCATCACAACCTTATAATACAATACACATTTAGGTACCTACTTAATGATACTAACAATATTTATTATTTAATATTAATTATTTTAAAATTAGAGTATTGTTTAATATTAATTATATTAGATTATGCCCCCAAAATGTGTAGATCACTTATAGAAGTGTATTATGGGGGCTATTAAAATCAAATGTGGTTGGATTCTGAAATATATTATTAATTAGATGGTTGCCAGGGATTTAATTTCTAAATCCCCAAATGAATTACTAAACTAAATGGAATTTATGGTAGTTTATTTACAATTTTTACAATAGAAGGAAGATATTAAAGAATGAGAGAGAGAGAGAAAAACTCTGGCTTCTTCTGATATTAGTTAGAATTTCTAAGCCCCAACCAGGGGAAGAGAGTCTCAAGAAGTTGGGCCTTTGCTGGAGGCTTCACACCTCCAGAAAGGCAGGGTCACTAAATCAGCTTTTCACTCACCAACAGTGACTGTCTTAAAGAAGTCTAGGTGTCCGTCTTCCAGTCCCTCCTCTATCCTTCACTCCCAGCCCAGGGAACTGACTCTCAGAATGTCCCTCTTCTGTTCAACTCTGAGTAACTGATGCTTCACTCCAAGCCTAGGGTGCCTGACTGTCTCAGTCTTTTCCCCCTCAATTTAAAGACCTTTTTCTCTTGTGTCACCTCCTCTAAATTTTCATGTCTACCAATCACAGCAGATGCTTTTCTCCAGGACTGTCCATTCTTTAGGCCTCACTTTCTTTGGGTAGATTTTCTCCAGGACTGCCCTCTCCACTCTTTAGTTCTCACCTTCTCTGGTTAGATTATATCTTTTGGGGTCACTTAAATCCTCTTTTTTAAGTTCACCTTTTGTAGTTACTTAACACCTTTTTGTAGTTAAAATCTAAAAATAGATTGTAGCTTACAATTCTAGCTTCACTATAAAGGAAGAGCTAAGTACCTTCATTGTTATAATCAAGAGATTACAATTTTAACTTCACAATAAAGAAAGAGCTGAGTATCTTCATTGTTACAATTAGGAGATAGCTAAATCCAATCTTCACAGGCCAGAGTCAAAATGGAGTCATAGGACTCTCCTGAACACAACTTAAAAGGTAGGCAAGGAGAGTTGATTTCCATGATATAAGAGAAAGACTAGACATTCCTTGCCCTGTGCTGCACTGCACTGAGACCTGTGATCATATGTGGGATAACTGTGGGATTCCTGGTGGGTGTTATAGCACCTCAGATCTACCATGTGAGGTGCAAGATTCTGACAGCAGTTGGTGGGGAGGAATTTAGGGGATTAGGTTCTGTAGTAGAAAAGTATACTAAAGATTTGGCCTAAGGGTAGATTAGCACAGCAGTTCAATTCAACCAGTCTAATCCAGTATGCCAGCAGAGACTAGAGAAGACTGAAGGTTCCTTCTAGGACAGAGCAGCTCAAATGCCTTCTTCCAGTAAACCAACAGAGGGAGTCTACAGTCCATAGCAAGGGGGAAAAAAGTAACAAAGAGACAGAGAGAGAGAGAGAGAGAGAGAGAGAGAGAGAGAGAGAGAGAGAGAGAGAGAGAGAGAGAATAATTGAAAGCTTCTATGGGGATAAAGACCAAAGAACAGAAACAGCAGAAGTCGAAGGGATCCAAGGAACTTCAAGGAAAATCTTAAAACTCCAGGAAATTGGACTCAGGCTCTGGAAGGCTCAAAAAAGAATTTAAAAATCAAATAAGACCATTAGAAGAAAACTGTAAAAAGAAAAACAACAGCATAAAAAGCAAAATAGGTCATTTGGAGACAGAGGCACAAGAATAAAAAAAAAAGGGAAAGGAAATAGTTTCCTAAAAGCCAAAATTGATTAGGTTAAAAAGTTAAAGGGATAAAAAGAAAGACTTGAAAAGAAGAATGGATCAATTAGAAATGGTCATGGAAAAAATTCAGACTTTAAAAATTAGAATTGGGCAACTAGAAGCTAATGACTTAATGAGATATCAAGAAACATTAAAACAAAATCAAAAGAATGATAAAAAAGAAGAAAATTTAAAATACATCATTGAAAAAAACTGAACTTGAAAATATATACAGGGGAAACAATTTAAGAATTATTGGACTACCTGAACATTATAATAATAACAACAAAAAAAGCCTAGAAATCATACTACACGAAATTATCCAAGAAAACTGCCTTGATATTCTTTTTTTTTTAAAACCCTTACCTTCCATCTTGGAGTCAATACTCTGTATTGGCTCCAAGGCAGAAGAGTGGTAAGGCTAGGCAATGGGGGTTAAGTGACTTGCCCAGGGTCACACAGCTGGGAAGTGTTTGAGGCCAAGATTTGAATCTAGGACCTCCTGTCTCTAGGCCTGACTCTCAATCCACTGAGCTACACAGCTGCCCCCCTGACTTGATATTCTTGAAAAGAGGGTAAAATAGAGATAGAAAGAATCCTCAGATCATCCCTGCATTAAATCCCCAAATGACAGCTTTGGGGAATGTTATAGCCAAGTTCAAGAGGTCCCAGCCAAAGGTGAAAATACTACAAGTAGCTAGAAAGAAACAGTTCAGATATAATGGAGCCTCAATCAGGATCACACAGGATCTAGCTGCCTCCACAGTGAAGGACTGAAAGACTTGGGATGTGATATTCCAGAAAGAAAGGGAACTGGGCTTACAACCAAGAATCAACTATAGTAAAAAAATTCTTTCAAGGAAAAGTATGGTCTTTCAGTAAAATAGAAAACTTCCAAGTATTCCTTAAAAAAAAAAAGACAAAAGAAAATTTTATGGCCAAATTAAAAAATCAAGAGAAGCATAAAAAGGTAAATAGGAAAAAGAAAAAAATAAAGGACTTCAATAAAGTCAAATGTCTTATATTCCTATATGAAAAGATAATTTTAACTATTAAAATTGTTTTCATTATCATAGTAGTTAGAAGAAGTATACATAGAGGATATGGTAGTAAACTTTTTAGGATTATATGTCAAAAGATATGAAACTAGTGGTAACAAAGGATAATTCTAAGAGAAATGGGGAAAGAGAAGTGAATTGGGATAAAATATATCACATAAAGCACAGGGGTGGGGGGAAAGACAAATAAAATGGAAGAATAGAAGAGTTTGGTAATAGGTAACACTTAAACCTTACTCTCACTGGAATTGGCTCAGAGAGGCAAGAACAGCCAGATTCATTGGGGTATAGCATTATATCTTACTCTATAGAGAAGTTGAAGGGGAATAAGAAATGGAATGATGAGGAAGGGAGTAATACAAGGGAGACAGAGAGTGGGGGAGTGATCCAAAGGACCTAAAGTAAGAGGAGAATAAGAAGGGAGGTGGTAGAAAAGGAGTAATATAAGGAAGGAGAAAGAGAAGAAACTGATTAAAAGAAAAACAAAAGAGAGGTGTTACAAGGGAATCACTTTAAAAGACTGATATATATTAATTTAAGGTCGCCAAGGAATCAGCTATGTAATTCCTAAATGAAAAACTCAAGTCAGCCGTCAGCCTTTTTTGGAGTTTAATTACAATAGGAGCAAGAAAGGAATTAGAGATATATATATAGAGAGAGAAAGGGGAGAGAAGGGAATAGGGCTTAAATACCCCTTCTGTTTAGGCTGGGCCAAAAGGCCCAAGCCCTTAGATAGCTGGGGCAAAGAAAAGAGATCAGTCCCTATTACTCACGTGTCCAAAATGGAGAAACAGTCTCAGAGGCCCCCACCTTCAGCTTCCTTCAGAGCAAGCTTCCTCAGAGCCCAGGAACAACACCGACCCAAAAAATCAATCCTCTCTCCCGAGTCTCCAGACCCTCCTATCTTTCAGGACACCATCCAAGTTGCCTCCCCTCAGTCCTCACATCTACCAATCACTCTTCATCAATTTCCCTGTCAATGGAGGCTCTCGCTTAACCCAGGACCGCCCAGAGGTTTCTGGCTTTTGCACATGTCTGTTGAAGGTCATATTTTTCAAATGATTAAATCTTTACTCCTTTGTTCCAGCCCTTTCTAATTCCTGTTAACTTGAGTATGGTAGAGATTGGAATAATTAAATTTTGATCTAGGCTGCAGCCCTTACTCAATCTTATTAGGACTGAATAGGGTGGAGTATCTCCATTGTATCAATTCTAAAATCAATCAAGACTCAAAGAAATTCCTGTTCTATGCTTAAGCATAGGTCAAAGTCCTTTCCATTGTTCAGCAAAGGGTTTCTGTCCTAAAGTAATCTTAAGAAGGGAAGAGAAGGAACCTCCCATGCCAATGGAGTTCCCATTCCAATAGACTATCAGTAAGAAATTTTCCAAGTATGAAATATCCCAATGGTGAAATTTCCAACATTTATAAGTCTAAGGAATTTTGAGGTTTACAATCCCCCCTGATGATCATTGGGAGACTAGTCTCCCCATTGATCATTTAATATAATCATTTTGTAGTTCTAAATTCACTTCTAACTAAAGAAATATTCAATTTTCTAGGAGAAATTAGAATAGTGAGAGAGGAAATAGAAAAGAAAAGAAAGCAAAACCAATGTTTGCTAGGCGCATTGACAGAAAGCCAAATTAGAGGCAGTCCCTTTTGGCATAAATGTTACAATAAATGTTCAATCAAAAGTTCAGTCCAATCAATCACATCCAAAGTTCATTCTTGATCTTCTTGATGAAGTGTAGGTTTTTGGCATCTTTCTGCAACAGTTCATTCTCTGGATATAAAAGTTTCAAGCTTCTTTCTTGAAGATCTTTTCTCGAACAAAATCAAAATCTTTGAAAATTTTTTATAACAGTAAAATCTTAAACAAAAGTCTTGGATTTTTATAAAAATAAAATCTCAAATAAAAAAAATTCAAAAATTCTTAGATTTTAAATTAAAATACAATCCCCCCTGAAGTAAGTATTTAAAAAAAATATCAAGTTTAGCTCAGAATGCAATGTTCAGTTATGGGGGTGTATGTGTCAATTATCAAAAGAATAGAAAAATAATCAAAAACATAAGAAAAATTCAAAATAGGCCTTGTATAGGTCCAGTTTAAAGTAATTTCTATCCCACAAGTATGTAGGACAGAATACAGTAATATTTCACTTAGCCATTTGTAGCCAAGACTACAGGAAGTTGCCATAATATAAGAAGGAAAGAATTAGAATTCTATTTTGATGGGGAAATGTCATTCCCTTGTCTGATTTTTTTTTTTCAGAGATATAGGGAGCCAGCAATGATAGTCAAGCTTTGTACTTGTTTGAGTACTTCAAAAGGAGTGTAGATACAAGGAAGTCCTACGACTTAAACATAAGTTAAGCGTCGCAACCTTGAGTCTCACTTTAATATTTCATGTGTGCTCTATTGGCACTATTCAGGTTTAGTCTGTGCTCCTTGTTTTTATCCCTTTTCCTGGAATCAGACACAAACATTAATCACAGTCCTATAATATTTTATCAATAAATGGCAGGTTCCCATAGTTTAAAGCTTTTAGGCATATATTGATATTATAGCAAGAGTATATATATATTAACTTGTATTACTGCAGGGAAAAATATTAATATTAATTATGTGTACCTTCAGTACAAAAATGAAAAAAATCAAATATTCTGATAAAAAAAATAAAAGAAAAGAAATAAGAAAAAATAAGAAAAAAATCAGTAATTCAATATATTCTTGAAAAAAAAAACAGCATCCATTTGTCTATGGATTATTATCTCCAATTCTTATGATAAGATAGAGTCACAATTCATATGATAGGATAGAGTCAATCAGTCTCAGCAGAAGATGCTTTCTTCACATGTGAGCAGTGAATCCAAGAGTCTCTTTCTCCAATCTTTATAGATGTTGGAGTAGTTAATAATATTTGGAATGGTCCTTCCCAGGAAGGTTCAGTTGCTCCAGTTCGCTTGAAATTCTTGATATAAACTTTATCTCCTGGGTTCAGGTCATGCAGAGAAAAGTCTAATGGACCAGCTTGTACTGCAGCTCCGGATTCATGAAGTTCACGTAGTTTGTGCTGTAACTCCTGTATATAGGAAGCAATAGTAATATCTCCCCCTAATAGCGATGTATAAGCCGGGGAGAAAGGCTTAGCCTGTATAGGCGGATGTCCAAAAAGCATCTCAAATGGTGAAATATGTAAGTCTCCTCTAGGCCTGCTTCTAAGATAAAATAGGGCCAGAGGGAGAATTTCAGGCCATTTTAAATGGGTCTCAGTGCATAATTTTCCAATCATAGTCTTAAGTTCTTTATTCATCTTTCCTACTATTTGGAGAGGAGAAAAAAAAACTGAAAAAGGTTAATTAATATCAACAAAATCAATACAATCTAAGAAGAATCATCTTTATTATACTGGGAAGTTCCCTGGGCACCCTCCTGAAGGGCACCTCTCTGAGGATCATTAGCACCTCGAGTATTTTTTGGACGAGCGCCATTTCTCATATATTGTTGAGTATTATCATTAAAATTTTCTTCAATTTGAGCATTGTCATTAAATTCCCAATTCCTATTTCTATAATTCTGGTTTCTAAAGTTCTTATTTCTATATTCATTATAGTTATTTCCATAGTCATTATTATAATTTCTAGAATTCTGGTTTCTATAACCATTATCATAATTTCTATAGTTATTATTTCTAAAACCATTATTAAACTGTGTATTCCTTCCAAACATCTTAAGAAAGGTTCTACATTCCATCATTTTGTGGCCCTTCTTCTCACAGAAGTGGCAAGTAATGGATTGATAATTGGATTTCTGGAGAGGGGCAATTGTCGTTGGTTCATTATCATGCCCACTTTCTAATTTAGTTATCCTATCTATTACACATCTCATTTTTTTCTTCATTTCCTCCATGTCATCATTATTCTCTTTCTCCTTTTCTTCGTTTCCCTTAAAAACATATATAGCTGTTTTTCGCAATTCTTCAAGGTCCATATCTGACCATCTTGGGCATTGTGTTTTAAAATAATTTTTAATTACTTTGCAAGAATTATTTACAAATATTCTTCTAACTTGTCTTAAACTATTCTCTTTATTTAAGTCCCAATCTAAGTATCTGTCCCCAAACTCGATAATTCTGTCCATAAATCTGGAGGGTGTTTCGTTTTCCTTTTGCTTAATTTTTTCCAGTTCCATCCACTTATCTGTACTGTCCGCACATTCCTTCATGGCCGTGAGGATGGCCTCTCTACAACGGTATAGTTGTAGATAGTCCTCAGGATTATTATAGTCCCATTCGGGATCCTGAGATGGCCAATGTGCTGCATTACGCCCCCGGGTTTTGTTGACATGAGCAATTATTTTATTTTTTTCACGTTCACTTAAAAAAGCCTGTAGTAAGCTCTCAACGTCCTTGTAAGACGGATTATATTGAAAAAATATGTCTCCCATCTTTTTTGTTACTAGAAAAGGATCTTGTTCATATGTGGGGATATTTCGTGTAAATTCATTTATTTCTTGGGGAGTAAACGGTATCCTATGTCTTAAAGTCACCACATCCCCATTTCGTCCTATTTCAGGTACTTCTCTTAGAGGAAACAGGCCTCTAGTTGAATTTTGCACCTGTGGGTCAGTTTGACAAGGACAGGTTTCTCTAGGAGGACAAGATCTCCCTTGCATTGGAATTTGGTTTTCTGTAGGAGAAGGAACATGAGAAGCTGGGATTGCAGGGGAAGGGTTTTGGGGATTAAATTCAGACAAGATTTGCACTGCACGAGAGAAGCAGTCTGTTAACTGGGCTATAGGGAAGGTGTTTTCCATCTCTATTTCAGGGAAGGAAATTTCCTCATTCAAAGGTTCAGAAACAGGTTTGTTTCTGGTAGAGTGGGTGTTTGCCCATTGATCCTGTAAGAAACATTTTAGATCTTCTAATTGGGCTTGCATTTTATCCTCAATTTTTCCTATTTTATCTTCCATATCTCCCATTTTATCCTCAATATTTCCTATTTTATTCTCAATATTTCCTATTTTATCCTCAAGTTTTTCTATTTTATTCTCAATATTTCCTATTTTATCCTCAATTTTTTCTATTGTATCCTCAATTTTTTCTATTTTATCCTCAATATTTTCTATTTTATCCTCAATATTTTCTATTTTATCCTCATTTTTTTCTATTTTATCCTCAATATTTTCTATTTTATCCTCATTTTGTTTTATTTTATCCTCATTTTGTTTTATTTTATCCTCATTTTGTTTTATTTTATCCTCATTTTGTTTTATTTTATCCTCAATATTTTTTATTTTTTCATCTCTAAATATAGTATTGAGGAGTACAAAAATGACAGTACCTATTAATATAAAAATTTGGAGGTATCCTTCATTCCTCAATGCCCCTACTTCTTCAGCTGCCATATAATTGTCAAAGAATGTAGTACTCATTTTTATATGTATATTTTGTAATTTCACAAAACACGTGGGGAGCAGGGCAAAGCAACAAACTTTCCACAGGGTTTTTTTTTTTTTTTAAATCCAGGAAGTTGTTCCTTAAGGGAAAGGATATTTAGAAACAGTTCTTCCAGCCAGGACTTTAGAGTCCTGTTGCTGAGATTTAAAAACAGCTGTTTTCTGTCTATCAGAGTCACACAGCTGGGAAGTATCTGAGGTCCGATTTGAACTCAGGACCTTCTGCCTCTAGGGCTGGCTCTCAATCCGCTGAGCTACCCAGCTGTCCCTTAAGATTAAAGGGAAGAAAAAGAAAAAACTGCTGATTCCAATTTAACTTAAGGAGAAAAGAGAAAAAGTTTTTTATACTCACGTGTTCTAGCAGCTGTGTCTTTAAGCCAAGTTTTTTTTTTTTTTTTTTAAAAAGGACTAAGTGGTGAAACAGTATAGTAAAAAGGCAAGGAAAAAGTTTTATTGAGAGGATTCTTTAGACTCCCGTGTGGTCAGCCACAATGTTACAAGGGAATCACTTTAAAAGACTGATATATATTAATTTAAGGTCGCCAAGGAATCAGCTATGTAATTCCTAAATGAAAAACTCAAGTCAGCCGTCAGCCTTTTTTGGAGTTTAATTACAATAGGAGCAAGAAAGGAATTAGAGATATATATATAGAGAGAGAAAGGGGAGAGAAGGGAATAGGGCTTAAATACCCCTTCTGTTTAGGCTGGGCCAAAAGGCCCAAGCCCTTAGATAGCTGGGGCAAAGAAAAGAGATCAGTCCCTATTACTCACGTGTCCAAAATGGAGAAACAGTCTCAGAGGCCCCCACCTTCAGCTTCCTTCAGAGCAAGCTTCCTCAGAGCCCAGGAACAACACCGACCCAAAAAATCAATCCTCTCTCCCGAGTCTCCAGACCCTCCTATCTTTCAGGACACCATCCAAGTTGCCTCCCCTCAGTCCTCACATCTACCAATCACTCTTCATCAATTTCCCTGTCAATGGAGGCTCTCGCTTAACCCAGGACCGCCCAGAGGTTTCTGGCTTTTGCACATGTCTGTTGAAGGTCATATTTTTCAAATGATTAAATCTTTACTCCTTTGTTCCAGCCCTTTCTAATTCCTGTTAACTTGAGTATGGTAGAGATTGGAATAATTAAATTTTGATCTAGGCTGCAGCCCTTACTCAATCTTATTAGGACTGAATAGGGTGGAGTATCTCCATTGTATCAATTCTAAAATCAATCAAGACTCAAAGAAATTCCTGTTCTATGCTTAAGCATAGGTCAAAGTCCTTTCCATTGTTCAGCAAAGGGTTTCTGTCCTAAAGTAATCTTAAGAAGGGAAGAGAAGGAACCTCCCATGCCAATGGAGTTCCCATTCCAATAGACTATCAGTAAGAAATTTTCCAAGTATGAAATATCCCAATGGTGAAATTTCCAACATTTATAAGTCTAAGGAATTTTGAGGTTTACAGAGGACAGAAAGAATGGAAGGAGAAAGGTCAGTATTAAAGGAGGAAGTAAAAACAGAGTGGCATACACAGAAAGTAATCATAACTCTGAACATATATGGTATGAACTCACCCATAAAATGAAAGCAGATAGCAGAATGGATTAAAAATCAGAATCCTACCATATGTTGTTTACAAGAAACAAATGAGATAAGTAGACACAGGTAAGTGTAAGGTAAAGGTAAGACTGGAGCAGAATATTTGGGGCTGCAACTGAGAAAAAGAAGGTATTAGTAGTAATCATGATCTCAAACAAAGCTAAGGTAAAAATAGATTTGATTAAAAGAGAAAAGGAAGGTAATTACATCTTGATAAAAGGCAGTACAAATAATGAAGAAATATGAGTACTCAATTAAATGTTACAATGGAGAAGTAAATTTAAAATTAATTGGAAACTAAATAGTCTAATTCATCAAAACTTGTGGGTCATGGAAAAAAAATCAGAAAAATAATTACTGATTTCAGTGAAGAAAATGACATTGAGGAGACAACACATCAAAATCTATTGAATAGAGCAAAATCAGTATTCAGGTGAAATTTTATACTCATAGATTCTTATATCAATAAAATTGAAAGGGAGGAGAACAATGAATTGGGCATGCAACTTAAAAGAACTAGAAAAAGACCAAATTTAAAAACCCTAGATAAAAACTAAATTAAAAATCCTAAAAATCAAAGGAGAAATTAATAAATTTGAAAGTTAAAAAAAAAACTATTAAACCAATAAATAAGACAAGGAGCTGGCATTAATGAAAAACATAAAATAGATAAAATACTCATTTTTCATAAAAAAAGAAAGAAGAGAATCAAATTAACATTGAACAATCAAATTAATCAAATTAAGAAATAAAAAATGAAAAGGGTGATTTCACCACTAATGAAGAAGAAATTAAGGCAATTGAGAGCTATTTTGTCCAATTATATGACAATAAACATGAAAATCTAGGGAAATGGATGAATATTTATAAAAATATAAATTGCCAGTATTATTTATTTATTTAACAGATGAATTTATTTTTTTCAATTTTTTCTTTTTTTAAATTGTAAGTTATTTATTTAGTCAATTTAGAATATGATTCCTTGATTACAAGAATCATATTCTTTTCCTCCCTTTCCTCCTTCCACCCATCCCATAGGTGATGCACAATTCCATTGGTTATTACATGTGTCCTTGTTCAAAACCCATTTCCATGTTGTTGATGTTTGCATTAGAACGTTCATTTAGAGTCTTCATTCCCAATCATATCCCCTCGATCCATATAATCAAGCAATTGATTTTCTTCTGTGTTTCTACTACCACAGTTTTTCCTCTGAGTGTGGATAGTGTTCTTTCTCGTAGATCCATTCAAGTTGTTCAGGATCACTTCATTGACACTAATGGAGAAGTCTATTACATTCGATTGTACCACAGTGTATCAGTCTCTGTGTACAATGTCTCCTGGTTCTGCTCCTTTCTATCTGCATCAATTCCTGGAAATCATTCCAGTTCACATGGAATTCCTTTTATTTTTTTTATTTTTCCTTTGAGCACAATCGTATTCCATCACCAACATATACTGCAATATGTTCAGTCATTCCCCAATTGAAGGGTAGCCCCTCATTTTCCAATTTTTTGCCACCACAAAGATCACAGCTATGAATATTCTTGTACAACTCTTTTTTCTTTATTATCTCTTTGAGGTACAAACCCAGCAGTACTATGACTGGATCAAAAGGCAGACAGTCTTTTATTGCCCTTTGGGCATAGTTCCAAATTGCCTTCCAGAATGGTTGGATCAATTCACAAATCTACCAGCAATGCATTAATGTCCTGACTTTGCCACAGCCCCTCCAGCATTCATTACTTTCCTTTGCTGTCATGTTAGCCAATCTGCTAGGTGTGAGGTGATACCTCAGAATTGTTTTGATTTGCATATCTCTGATTATAAGAGATTTAGAGCACTTTTTCATGTGCTTATTAATAGTTTGGATTTCTTTAACTGAAAATTGCCTATTCATGTCCCTTGACCATTTATCAATTAGAGAATGACTTGATTTTTTGTACAATTGTTTTAGCTCTTTATAAATTTGAGTAATTAGACCTTTGTCAGAGGTTTTTGTTATGAAGATTGTTTCCCAATTTCTTTCTTTCCTTCTAATTTTGATTGCATTGATTTTGTTTGAACAAAACCTTTTGAAGTAGTGATCATTAAAACAATATGGTACTTACTAAGAGATAGAAGGGTAGATCAATGGAATACTCTTGGGGTAAATGAGCTCATCAAGCTAGTGTTCTATCAACCCAAAGATCCTAGCTTTTGGGACAAGGACCCACTATTTAACAAATACTGCTGGGAAAATTGGAAAACAGTATGGGAAAAAATTAGGTTTAGATGAACATCTCACACTCTCTACTGAAATAGTTACTACACTGAGGTATATGTATGTGAATCCTCAGTGTCCCTCAGTGAAGTAAGACCATTGCCTCACTTACTGTGACCAGTGCTTGGTCAGGCTTTCAAGCAATGTTGGTAAACAGGAAAAATGATTTATTCATAATAAAATGAATGGATTAGGAAGGAGGATTAAGGAACAGGATTTTCCTAACTCTGAGAAGTCTCACTAGCCTTCCCCTTCTATATTACCTGCATCAGAAATTCTTTGTTTTTCTTGAAGCTCCTTAAGCCCTTACTATCTCTGACTAAGATCCCCAAGCCTCACTGTCTATACTTAACTCTTAATTCTAATTAATACTCCTTGTTGGCTTCACAAGATTTAACAATCTTTATATTACCAAGGAATGAACACTTGATGACTGTGTTCAACCCAGCTTGGCCTCAAGCCCTCACATCAACACTGACTCTTGATCAAATCAGTTTTGTTGTTATAAGGATCTTCTTTGATGTAATCTTCTTGGTGAGGAAAGGTACTACTTCCCAGCAGATATAAACACTTCCCTTTAACCTCACTGTAGATTTTATTACAGCAGGAACAACAGAGATCAGCTACCTTCTCTCCTCTTGGCTCTAGGAACAGGAAGCAAAAGCCCCTACAGTTGGTCTCTTCAAATCCTCTCTCCAGATTCCAGAATCTGATCTCATCAGGTTCCTAGCATGCAGCCAAATCAACTTCTGAAAAAATCATTTCTATCACTTATATTTCAACCCATTTCTCTCTCTTTCCTTTCTGCACTACAATACAAAGATAAATTCAAAATGAGTAAATGACTGAAATATGAGGGAAATTGTAAGTAAATTAGGGGAACATAGAATAGTATACCTGTCAGATATATGGGAAAGAAAATAATTTAAGACTAAACAAGAGATAGAGAACATGCAAAATGAATCATTTTGATTATATTAATTAAAGAGGTTTTGTACAAACAAAACAAATGCAAATAAAATTAGAAGGGAAGCAACAAACTGGGAAAAATTTATAACAGAATTCTCTGACTAAGGTTTAATTTCTCAAATATATAAGGAACTAAGTCAAAAGGACAGGAAATCAAGTCATTCCACATTGACAAATGATCAAAAGGTATGAGTAGACAGTTTTCAGATGAAGAAATCAAAACTATCAATAAGCACATGAAAAAGTGTTCTAAATCCCTCCTGATTAAAGAAAGACAAAGTAAAACCACTCGTATGTACCACTGCACCTAACAGATTGGCCAATCTGACAGTAAAGGAAAATAATAAATGTTGGAGGGGATTTGGCAAAATTGGGACACTAATGCATTGCTGGTTGAGCTGTGAATTGATTCCACCATTCAATTTGGAATTATGTCCCAAGGGTTCTAAAAGAATACATGCCCTTTGGTTCAGCAATACCACTAGTAGGTTTGTACTCCAAAGTGATACAAAAAACGTTGCATAAAAATATTTATAGTTGCTCTCCTTGTGGTGGCAAAAAATTGGAAAATTGGAGGGTGTCCCTCAACTGGGGAATGGCTGAACAAATTATGGTGTATAATGGTGATGAAATACTTGTGTTATAAGAAATGATGAACTCCTTAATTTCTATAAAAACTGGGAAGAACTTCATGAACTGATGTGGAGTGAAATGAGCAGAACCAGGAGAACATTGTACATAGTAATTGAAACATTGTGGGAAAATCAAATATAATATACTTTGTTACTAATAGCAATGCAAGTATTCAGGACAATCCTGGGGAACTTATAAGATAGAAAGTTAGCCACATTAAGTGAAAGAACTGTGGGAATAGAAACACAGAAGAAAAACATATGATTTATCATTTGTTGATATGGGTATAGGTTTTGAGATTTTGGTTTTAAAAGAATACTCTACTACAAAAATGAATAATATGGAATTATTTGTCAGCCCTGGGAAGGGTCAGGGAAGAAAGGAGGAAAAGAACTTGAATCATGTAACCTTGAAAAAATACTTTAATATAAATAAATTTTAAAAGAAAAAATATATTATAGTGGAATATAGCAATAATATATTCAAATTGTTGCATATAAGCAGATTTAGCAAAGGAATGTAATGTGAATAAAGAGAAAATTAGTTGCCTTCCCCAGTGGATATTATCTAGTTACATGGTTAAGTAGTTCTTTTATTTCCCTAAAACAATAAGGAAACTCAAATAATAGGTTGGTAACTCATGTTATTATCTCCCGAGTTTGTGGCTTACTTATATTGACTGTTGGCATCCAAAGATCTACTGGTTTACTGTCTTTGTCCTGAGCTTCTGGATGGTGCACACAGTTTGTGAAGATATAAACTATCTGTCTGATATTTGTTTTTGGTGTATTCTATTTTAAACTGGTTTTCCATGCAGAGTTTCTCTTGTAAGCATAGTAATGCAATCTATAAGTCAAAGGTTATGGAAATTGTAGTAATTTAATTTTCATATTTTCAAATTATTTTTAAGAATAGTTATACTATCAAGATTCACACCACCACTAACAATATTTCTGTGTTTGCCTTCTCACAACACATCTTACATTTATTATTCCCATCTTTTATCACCTTTTTAAATTTTCTGGCTACTATATGTATAGTGATCACATATATTTTTATCATTAATTTTAATTTTTATATATTATATAATATAATATGTAACATAGTAATAATGAAATATATATAATGTGTTATGAATACATAGTAAATTATAATGTGCTTATCTATGAGAAACATATTCTTATATTATCTATATCCAGAAATCTTGCATTTTCTTGTCCCTCTCTTTGTCCCTCTCCCCACCCCTAAAAGCCTAGTAGTAGCCTCTTGGTAACTGAGTCAGACCAGGCTGGAGCAGAGCTTTTCCCCTTTCTCCCTCTCCCTCATTCTTAATTTCTACCTTCTATGTAAATAAGACACCAGAAAATTCCATTCTGACAAGTATTTCATTGGGATTTAGAATTTAAATCCCTGGCAACCACTAAAATTATATTCAGTTTCAAACATAAAAATTACCCTTAACATCAGATGGGGAATAACTTGGATTCTTATAAATTTTACTAAGTTCTTTATGTATTTGAGAAATGAGACCTTTATCAGAGAAATTTTTTTTTAATTTCCCCCAGGCTTTTGTTTCCCTTATAATCTTGGTTACATTGGTTTTGTTTGTACAAACTTTTTAATTTAATATAATCAAAATAAGTTTTTATATCCTATAATGTTCAATTTTCCCCTTTTTCCATCAGTCCCATCCTCTTTCCCTTATTCCTTTCCTTTCCTAGTTTTCTGCAGGGTAAGGTACATTTTGCACCTAATTGATTGTATATACTCTTCCTTCATTGAGCCAATTCTGATTCAGAGTATGGTTTAAGTACTTTCCCACCACCACCCTCTTCTTTTCCAATTAAAAAGCTCTTTCATCTGTGATTATTTACCTCATTCTATTTTCCCTTTTCTCTCATGTCTCAGTTTTATTTTTTTATATCATTCCATCATATTCTAGTCATAACCTTGCCCTCTCTCTATATCCTTCTAACCACTCTTAAAATTATAAAGTTCTTTGAAGTTATAAAATTTATCTTTTTGTGGTGGGATTTGCCTCCCCACCTAAAATATCTTGGAAATGTGACAAGTAGCCTTGCCTCTGACCTCCAGAATGCAGCTTTGATAGCAGGTCTACAAAAGAACAAAAGATGACTTGAACATCCTATGCATATGAAACCCCCAGAAAGATATGTAAATATGTGATAACTTACTTCCTCACAGATATGTACTTTCTTTCATGTCTATACATCAAGATCCCCCCAAGCTCCTCTGATTCTTCCCCCCCTTCTTTGTATGCCCCACTTGTTACAAAGTATATGCTATATAAGTTCTCTCTTCTTCCTCTTCTGAAAGACATTTTGCCTCCTGGCCATTTCTTTTCTCCTAATAAATTCCTTTATTTTAATAGATTGGTTCCATTCTAGTAATTCCTTAGGTGAGAATATTTTCCAGAATCAGATAAGAATGATCCTCCTGCAATATTTCCATGTAGGTATTGTGAAAGATGAAGTTCAGTAAAGTGGTGGCCATCTCTCAATGAAGCACTAAGATTCAGGGAGTCTTTCCATCAAAACAAAGTTAAGTTTCATGCTCCCAACTAAAACCCTGTTTCACAAAGAGGATGAAACAGTCCTTGCTTTGATTGGTTAAAACCTGCTTGAATAAATAAGAAAATTGGTTTTGTAAATTGCACAATTTGATTAGCTAGGTTTCTAGGATAAGATTGTAAGCAGTCAATGGTGAATAAGAGGAGAAGACCATCTTTGTGTCAGGGATTAGGATAAAAAAGGAGCCTGCCTGCTAACATTTTTTTGTACTTGCTTCCTGGCTGTAACACTGGTTCCTGAGTATATCCATTCTCATGAAGGTAAAATAAAAGAGTCTTTGACACAATTCCTTAGAATTATTCTTTTGGAATCTTTTTCAAGAGGAATTAGTGGATTCTTTTAATTTTTATTTTATCCTCTGGTTTTAGAATATCAGGGAAGTTTTCATTGATAATTTCTTGAAAGATGATGTCTGAGTTCTTTTATTGATCATGGCTTTCAGATAGTTCAATAATTCTAGAGCATCTCTTCTGGATTTATTTTTAAGGACAGTTGCTTTTTTTTCAATGAAATATTTCACATTTCCTTCTATTTTTTCATTCTTTTGATATTATTTCATTATTTCTTGATGTTTCATGTAGTCACCAGCTTCTTCTTGCCCTATTCTAAATTTAAAGAAATGATTTTCTTTAGTAAGTTTTTGTACCTCTTTTTCCATTTAGCCAATTCTAGTTTGTAAAATGTTATTTTTCTCTGAATTTTTATGTCTCTTTTTTATATTGCAAATTCTGCCTTTTAAGAAGGTCTTCTCTTCAATGCCTTTTTTTGTATATCTTTGTCCATTAGATCAATTCTACTTTTTAAGACATTCTTCTCTTCATTGTATTTTTTTGTCTCCTTTACAAATAGGCCTATTCTATTTTTTAGAATATTATTTTTTTTTTCAGTATTTTTGTGCTTCCTTTACTAAGCTGTTGACTCTTTTTTTCATGATTTTCCAATATCACTCTTATTTGCATTCACAATATTTTTTATCTCTGCTTTTTGTTTTTTTAATTCTTTTTGACCTCCATTAATTCTTTTTGGGCTCAAGATAAATTCATATTTTTCTTGGAGGCATTGGATGCAGCAGTACTGACTTTTTTTTATCTTCATCTGAGTTTGTGTTTTGACCTTCCCTGTCACCAAAATAACTTTTTATGTTCTTTTTTTTTGTTGTTGTTGTTTGCTTAATTTTTTTAGCCTTTCCTTTTAGTGATATTTAAAAAAAAAAAACTATTAAATTTGTGCTCTGTTCCTGTGGTGAAAGCAACACTGTTCCAAGCTTTAGGTTCTTTATGCAGCTCTGTTCACAGCAGGTTCTGGGAATCTATCTGCTTTCAGTTCTTCCAAGGTGCTATAATGTAAGAAGAATTATGTTCAATAATCTCCTAGTCAGTGCTTAGGTCTGTGAGTAATCACAAGCACTCTTTTCCCTGTCAGACCTGGCTGCAAGTCCTGAGCCTGCTCCCTGTGACTGCTGCCTGGATCTGTGTGTAAGCACTGTAACAAGAGTCTGCACCCACAGGCAACAAGGGAACCTTGTAATTTCCTTCTAACCAGTTTTGGATCCTCTTTATCATCTGTGGCTGAGAGCTCCAGAGGCCTTTGCTGCTGATTCACTTGCACCCAAGGACTATGGCTATGGTGGGGCTTGCTTTGACTTGTTATTTTCCACTCTACTTTTCTACCCTAAAGTATTAGATCTTTGTGCTGACCTAAGTTGTTTTGGTCTTAAAATTGTTTTATTTCACCCTATGTTTTTGTGAGTTATGCTGATTCAGAATTCATTTTGAGGCATTAAATCATAGTTTTTGGTGGGTATTTTGTTGGGTCTGTGGGCTTTCTCTGTCATATTGGCTCCCTTCCTAACTCCAATTTGTTTACTTGTGTTCTGAGTTTTTCTTAAATTTACCTTCTCTTGAAAACTTTGATGGTAGATATACTGCCAAGGATGAATTGCAAAGTTTCTTTAGCCTCTTTCCACATTAGGGCTTTGGGGGTCAGTAGTCTCAGTCCTTGTCCTCATGATCCTGTCAGGACTGGGCCTTTGGGATTTAGTCCCTTTCTTTTAGCCTTTGTCCAGAGCTCTTTCCTTAGCACTTCTTCCTTTCCTTCTCTACTATATTAAATCAGTATTATTTCCCCTCTAGGATTTGGGGTCCCTAAACTAGAAGAAGCCACCCCAGGAAGAAGGCATCATGCTCTCTCCATTTCCTTCTTCTGATATAGCTGATCAGAAACAAAATCTGCCTGTTTTTACAATGTAGGACATGTATCTGGATTTTCCTGACTCTAATGATTATTTTCTGTCCACTATTATCCACTTCCTCTTTTTCATATATAGTTGTAACTTTCACTGTATGTATATAATTATAAATAAAGGTATAGTTGTTAGAATTATAATTGGGGTAGGTATAGCTGATAAACATATAACTGTATAGTTTTCTTTCAGTACAAATGTATATATTATGAGCATAAATGTGTGTATAACAAACATATAGATCTTTATAGGACACTGAGAAGTCTTATTTTTCTGATTTTGCAGTCCAGTAATAGAAGATAAAACAGCTTTCTAAATATTATACCTCTTCCAAGATGGCTTCATCACTTTTTTAAGGATTGCTGATTGGGATGGCAACAGATATGACTCTGGATTAATTCCAATTTTTGGCAGGAGATGCAGAATGTAATCCGGATTTTAGAAGGTGAAAGTGTTAAGCTTATGAGTGAAGGCTTTCATGTTCTCATCCTATTTAATAACATGTAATACTAACCCTCTGTCACAGTTATCTGAATTTACTGGATACTTCAGCAAAGGCCCATTTTAAGGGAGCCTTGGAGACACAGGAGTAGATGATACCTTTGAAGAACCTTACTTAGCCTAATAGTTTCTACTTTTTATAAATAAAAAATATATATATATATATATACTTCTAATTTATTTTTTCTGTCAATTATCATGGCTTGAGTTTAGGATGTTTTTATAAGTTTCAATTAATTTAATTCTACATTATAGCTTGCTTTGGGTTTACATTTATATTGCCTTTCATAATAATGTGGTTTCTGTGGTATGAACATCACAATTCAGGTGTTTTTATGTGGTATATGGAAAAAGCTGTAGACAGAGCAACTCTGATGCAGTATTACTCTACACAGTAGTAATAATTTTTATTTAAAAGCCATTGTGGAGATGTTCCTGAAACCATCTTTCATCAAGTGCTTTAAAGTTTGGTGAGAAAAAAATGTCTCCATCAAAAGGAGAGAAACCATCACATAAGACCTTTCTTGCTAAAAGACCTTAAAAAAGCATAAAATAAAGAAAAATGGCATTCCATCATTTATAGCCCTTCATCTAGTGATGAAAGCATTTTATAGTGCTGAAAAATGCATGCAACAATAATTTAGAGGAGCTGGCTAGCTACAAAGTGATTAAATTGAGGACTATTCTAGTTTTTTTTTTTTTGGTTGTTTATTAGTGCAGCATAATAGTTCCCCTCTCCCTAAAAGACAAAGTAGTGTCAGCAGCTCCATGATAAGAGCATGATGAAATATTCAGATGTTTTTGAAATATTCCTTTCTAGGTCTCCATCAATGAGTGCTTTTATTTTTATAAATGAAACTATGTCCTAGGTCAGCATTTTTTGGAAGCTATCATCTCTACTATGGAGCTATTGTTCTTAAAGGATGTGATAACTTCAATTTAGTAAGTCACTGATAGAGTAGGTGATTTATATGAATGCCATGTTAGCATGGTGATAAGTACTAAAAAAAATCCAATCTGAGTGATCTCTGAGAGTGGCTGGTTTCCAAATTATTATCCTCATTTACCACAAATATCAAGCACTCAAAGCAAATCTTTATGATAAAATGAATTTCTTGCTTTTGTAGTAACTGAGCTTAAGAACATTTCCAGGTTGCTATGCAAATAGATTAATATTGTGATACAATAAACATCAATAATATCATATTTTCCCAAACCAAAAATCTCAGGATCTTCTTGGATTCTTTTCTCTCCTACTCCCCTCATCCAATTAGTTGCCAAGTCAGTCTGTTCCTCAGTCATCTCTTATATCCAACTTTAGCTTTTCCCTCTTGCTGTATCAAACTCATTTAAGTGACTATTTGTTTTTGTAGTCATCTCTTGTCAATCTTTGTTCCACTTTTTAACTCATTTTACTCATTGCTCCCAAGGTGGTTTCATTAATTTAATTCAGTAATTACATCACTTCTTAGTTAATTTTTAAAAAATTAGAATTGGTACAAGTATTTTATCCAGGGGAGAAGAGTGCTATAGGCTAAGAAAATGGGATTAAGTGGTTTACCCAGGGTCACATCTAGGAAGTGTATGAGGTCATATTTGAACTCAGTTCTTCCTTATTTCAGGTGTGGCACTCTATTGACTGAGCCACCCAGTTGTTTCCCTAGTTGAAAGAAAATAGTGGCTTCCTATTAAGATAAAATCCAAACTTTATTGTCTAAGCAAATGTATCTCATTCCAGGAGTTATGGTCAAATTCTGTGATTTGTCATTCCCCTAATCTATACTTTTCTCATTTACTGAGAATTCCTACCAACCACCTCATTGCTTATGTTTCCTACCTGTGTTTCAATACAAGATCAAAAGATACCTTTTCTATGACATCTTCCTTGATTTCCTCAGTTAGAAGGTAATTACCTCATGTAGAGTCTTATTGTGTTTTGTGATTTTCATGAATTTTTCTTATTTATTTGGGGTTTTTTTTTTTGCCTACATATTCCTTGATTACAGGACCCCATGACTAGTGTCTAGGGATCCATTTAAAAAGCTGTAGTTCAGAATACTTCCAATGTTACCATATTAATGAAAAGCAAAACATACAATTGAATAAAAATAGCAAAATAATTGACAAGGGCAATCCCTCCCTCTTCGCTACCACCACCACCACCACACACACACACACACACACACACACAACATACATTTCCCATGGATGCCCACACCATAGGTGGGAAAGGGCACTTATTATGAAGCCAGGTAATACATATAGTAGTAGTAGTAGTCTCTCAGTAACTGAGGATGATGATTGTCTTTGTGCATTTTCATCTGTGATGTAGATGAGTGTGCACAAAAACACTTGTGCGTGAAGGAGATTTAAGTGGAAAAGTAGATGCACAGAGACAGTCCCACTCTCTCGACGTTGGAAGCCTGGGTCCAATGGCACGAAAAATCATTACACCTGGAGACTTCCTCAGCTGCATTGGGTGGCCGTGTTGTCTTTTGTGCTCCAACCCGCCCTAAGCACTCCACAGTGCCTTGCTGCGTCGCCCTCTCAGCTATTGAACCTTCTTATTGGTTTCTTCTGTCTGTTCGGCCGAAGCAGTCTTCACATGCTGGGTGAGCAAAGCCCTAGTTCACCAGGGGTCGATGATCCGATGGCTACCCTTACAAGGTTTAGCCGGCCTGTCGAAGCTGTTGCCCAAGGTGTGGCCGCTGCCGCATGCTAGCAGCTACTAGGAGCCACAAGTGAGAGCTGGGTGTCAGGTGAGGGTCTAGTCATTATTAATAAAACTTTATAAAATAATACATATGGAAGAAGACATTGAGATAGGGAACACATGTGCCTAGGGGACATGTGAAAGGGAAGGGACCACATTGGCAATGCATGTAGCTGTGTCAGTACTCAAACCTGTCAGCATTAGGTACTCAAACTTATTGCCGTTCTGGGCGATGTTACTGAGTTGTACGTTGCTTTACTTGGGCTCAGGGTAGGGTGGAAATCTATAAGCTATTGTTCTTCATCAGCTTGTCCATGAGAAATTCTGCCTACTTCAGGATTGAGGGCGGAATATCATTTCATTGCTTTCTCCCACTATTATGTATGTTGCTAATCTGAGTTATTTAAATACTTTGCTATTTAATTTAAAGTCTTTACATGGTCTTTGGTAGGTAATACCTTGGATGCAGACTTGATACAAATTCTAACCTCTTCATTCAAAGAAGGAACAATGTGATCCTAGAGTTTGGAGAACAGAACCATTATACTCATGGGCACATTCAATAGTTCTACTTTTAAAGTATCTTTTAAAACATTCCTCCTTTAAAAACAAATTCCTAAGTGCAACACAGAATAATTTTTTTCCTAAGAAAATTAACCTAGCATTTAGTATTGCACCTGGCCTTCCCATTAATGTGGAGAAAAAAATCATTTTGTTATTGAAGGTTAGCAAAAGCTGGCAAAGTGCAGCCTTTCTAATGTGTGCTCTCTCTCAATTAGGAGTAAGTAAGAACATTTAACAAAAGCACACTAACTTGAACAAACTCTTCTACTTTTTTCTCATTAGACTAATGATGAGACTTTTTCCTCCTAAAACAGGAAAATATTACATCTCATTAATTGTAATGGACCAGAGGAAGCTGATTCAGTAAACCCTCAAAGTCAATGGTCTTAGAAAATAAAAATAATGGATCTTTTATGAACTTTTTGCATCCCAATGAATACTTCACACTTTTTTTTTTCATTTCACACTATAGTTGTAAATTTTTAAATTTTTATTTGATTGGTGATCTTAAGCATATTAAACATTTGCATAGAAATATGAAGATTCTAGATTTAGATTTAAGTATTAAAAAGCAAATGTTTTGTAGAAATAAAGATGGAGAAAAGTAGTTATGGTTATCACATAGAAGAAGCTGAAGAGCATTTGCATAAAAGCCAAACTCCAAACACGGTTGCAGTTCACCAAAGAACAGAAATATATCTTATTAAGTAGGAGGATGGGGTGGTAGGTAGGTATAGGAACAAATACTCATTTAAAAAATACCTGTTATATGCTCTATACTGAGTTGTAGATTCTGGGGATACAAAGACAGAAGCATCCTTGATCTCAAGATTATTTGTCTTTTGAGATGAAACTATATTTGTGTTGGTGTGTCTGTAAGCAAATTTAAAATATACACACAATAAATGCAAAAGTAATTTCATGGTGGGAAATGGGAGAGAATGGAATTTATGAGCACTAAATGCAATCATGTAAAGCCTCAAATAAGAAGTGGCCCCTAAATCTTACAGGCAATAGGCTTCTACTCCAGAAATTTTAGAGTGCATCATCCAGTGTTTTGGGAGCATTGTTATGAGAGATTAACTAAGTATAATAGTATATAAAAGGACAATTCAGTGAGTTAAAAGGATTCCTTACTCTCTAACTTCCCACTAATCATTTATAAAGAAGCTCAACTCATGATCTAATGACTCACAATCAGTAGTCCATTATCAAATGTTAGATCTCTTCTGGACCAACAGGTATAGTGATGGTATTTGTACTACAGGAGAAGAAAGGGATGGCTATGTTCTAAGAGCCAAGGAAAGGGAATCAGCCTTTTCACTCACCATTTGTCAGTCCAAAGGGAAGCAGTCTAAGATCTCAAGCCCAAGCTCCTCCAAGGCCAAATTCAAAAGAGAAGACCTCCTCACAGGAAGTTACCACCAAATTTAAAGTCAATACCTTGCATCACTTCCTGTGCCCTCCTTCCACCTTTACATATACCAACAGTGGCTTTAACTTGGCTTTTGACTGTCCATGGGGCAGTCACTTGTTTCTGACTTGTCACTTGCTAGCACATTTGAGTCATAGACCTTCCCCCCTCCACACTTAATTCTTAAGTGGGGGTATATGCATTCCTGGAGGCTAAAAATCTAAAGAATAAGTAGAGTGGAGTTACTCCCATTTCACAGCATCAATCAAACAACCAACATGCATTTATTAAGTATCTACGATGTGCTAAAAATTTACCCCTTACAACATCCTGATAGTCTCTGGGGATACTAATATAAAGGATGATATAATCCTGCTTCTACAATCTAAGGTGGGAGAAAATTACCCAAAAGACTTAGCTTAAAACTCCAATGATACTTTTTGGGACAACCTATAAAACTATCTCAGAATAAATATAAAGAGAAGAAATGCCAATTATCAAGGGAGGGAAGTAATAGTTGAGGGAATCAGGAAAGGCTTCATGTAGAAGGTGCTTCTTAAGGTTCATTTTGAAAGAAGAATAGTATTCTGTGAAGCAGAGCTGAGGAATAAGTAACTTCAAGTCCTCCAGGATGAACAAACAGTGCAAGGCTTCTTGTAGAAGATGGTACAGATGCTATATGTGCTTAATAAAGGCTAATTGATTTTAGTTTAATTAAAGGAAGAGAGAAATGACATTTTGTTGACTACCTTGAATTCCCTAACACTGAAGAGACTCCTTAACATCAATCTGCTTATGGTTTTGTACAACTATATACCATGGACTACTACAGTTTCTGAAGAAAAGACATTGAAGATTTCTGGAAGAACAATAGAGAGATATATGGTGGGTATGAATGAATAGATCTTTCAGTAGTCCCACACACACACACACACTCCCTCCCACTTGCTTGTATCTTCTTTTCTATCAATCTTTTGGTCCTACTGCTTAGGTATTGACCACAACCCTGCCAATTAGACATTATTTCCTATCCTCTTCTCTCATCTTGTTCCCCACAATTGTCTGAGAAAGATACCCTAAGATGGAGTCTGTTAGGGCTTCTTGAGTCAGTATAAGAACTTTAAAAGTTTTAAGTAATAAGATTCTTCTTGTCTGTTGGGGGTGCTGTTTAAATTTCATAAACAAGAATGAAATTCTCTCCATATGAACTAGTCCATTAATAAGCTTTTATTAAGAACTTAATATGTTCCAGGCATTGTGCAGAGATGGATCCTGATGGAAATCTGAACATACAGTAGATGATGTGGCTGTTGTTTTGTAGTCATTTCTCATATGCAATCAGTTTTGATCTAAATAGAATCAGATAATTTTAGAGATTAAAAAAAGATTGAGAATTTATACTGTTATCCTCATTTTTGAAATAAAGAAATGGAGGAATAAAGAGGATGAGTGACATGCTTGCTCAAGGTGAATCAGAACTTGAACTTTCAAAGTCTTCTGATTCCAAATTCAATACCTTTTTTGCTATTATCAATTATTCCTGGGTGGGGGGAGAAATAAAGTATGTTGAGATAGACTACAAATACAAAACAGAATGTGATAAATATATCAAGAAGGGGGAAATAGAGGGCTGAAGAAATTCAGACATGGAAGTGATGCTTCCAACTTGGAAACGATGTAAAATGTGTAACTTGGTCTAGTTCTTTGATGGATGAGTAATATTTCAACACACAGATGAAAGACCAGCATCCCAGTCATAGGGAAAAAAATGAAAAAGTGTAGGAGGGTGGGCAAGTTCTAAGCCTATTATTTGGGTAATGAATGGTCTCATTTTGTTGGAAGAAAGGATATGTGAATGAAAATTATATGAAGTAAGGCCAAAAGGTTCAGTCAACCAAAATCCAGTTTTGTTATGTTTGGTATTCTTCTAGTCATTGTGGATAAAAATGCAAAATCACATTCTTTGGCTTCAAAGAATTTATATTCAATTGGAATGTTAATTTGGAGACAGATCGTGGAGAGTTTAGAATGGTCTTTGCTAGTTGTAAATAGTTTTTACCTTCATCTAGTTTTAGTATCTTTTCAATGTTTATTATTTGTAAATCTCATTTAATTTTTATGTATCTACTCATGACAGGGCTTTTTATGTTTAATTTAGTGATAACTTTTAGTCAAACTCAAATTACATCATAAAATTTAAAGGTAGATAGAACTCTGGTTATTATGAGAAGTATTACAGATGAGGACACCAAACAATAGAGATGTAAAATGAACTTATTCTCCAGGTCATATAGGTTAAAATTACAACCACAATCTGAAAACCTATCTATGAACAGAAGTTTGAGAATTTATTTTTCTTCTTTTTTTGATCTTTGATAATTCAATATAGTTCCCTTACATTCTCTAATTGCTGCTTCTCAGCTTTCTTTTATTTTTTTTTTCTTTTTTGAAGAGGAACAATCATATCATGATGAGTGATGTCTTGGATTGCACAGGAATTGTATTTAAGAGAGTCAGAGTTGCATAGTCTTCAGCCTCACTCTTTCTTCAAGGAAAGTATAAGACATGCCAAACCCTCTGTACCTGCTTTAGCATTGATTATTACCATCTTTTATGATAATTGGCCAAAAGCCAACAAATCATAATGTTTAGCAAGTTATCCCTAGTTTTGGAAAGACCTAGCTTCAACCTTTCCTTTTTCACATACTGTTTGGATGACCATTGGAAAGATCTTTCTTAGTCTCTCACTGCCCTAGATACTTGTGTAAAACTTTAAGTTGCTGATAAGTATTGGTAGAAGAAGCTCCTCAGTAGGAACTCTCTATAATAATGAAATCATAGGCCAAGTGAAAAAAAGTTAGTTTAATTTATATATATATATATATATATATATATATATATATATGATTTGTATTTCTATGTTTAAATCATCCATTGTATACTTTAAGTTAAGTAAATGGTTCCTTCTTCTGTATTGATGTTGCCTCATGAGGCCATCTCTTGTAACTGTTATTAAAAAAAAGTAATAGAGGACAACTAACAAACCCATAAGTTTAGTCTGACATTATAGTCCATATTTCACATTCATAATTGACCACCAAAGCAATTAAGAGAAATCAGAAATCAGCTAAGCATTTTTTCAATGCCTACTCAGTTATACTAAAGTGCTATGGGAAGCATATATATTAAATAATAAGAAAATATCCCCGTTGTTTAGGAACTCACAGTCTAATGGGTTAGACAAGAAACAAACATCCACACACAAGCAAGATATTTTGTGGGTAGTATCAGAAGTGAGGCATTGAGATTAAAGAAAATGTAAAAAAAGGCCTCTTGAATAAAGTATGCTTTTAATACATACTTGAATGAAGCCAAGGAAGCTAGGAGACAGAGACAAAGGGTAGAAAATTCTTGACATAGGGGAGATCCAGTGAAAGGATACTGAAGGAAAAAATAAAACAGAAAATATACTGAGTTGAGAGATCCAATATCTTGAAGTATGAAGGAGCCATTGGAGGTCAGAGATACACTTTGAAAGCTGATTAGAGGATAAGACTATACGGTAGGGAAGACTAACCAGAAGACATTTTGAATTATCTTTTGTGAGTTGATGAGGGTCCACACCAGTTATGGTAGTGGAAAAGTGAATGAATTAAGGAGGTGTGAAAAGTTACCTTGCCACATTGAAGATTATCCAGTAAAAATTTACAATAATTCAGAAATTTTGTGATTTTTCCCCAGCTAGTATATTTTCTCAACTCTTTTCCATTGTCAGGGTCAACTTTCTTGGTTATTGTAATGTCCAGATTTATTTTTCTTCTTCTTTTGTCATTCTTCCATCACTAAGCCCTCTTTCTTTAATTGATGATTTATCCCTAAACTTCCATTTGTGGAAGTAGCCTCAACAACTTTGCTCTACTAAAACTCAGACTATCCTATGACTGTCTAGACAAGATTTCTATCTTCTTCTTTCATATTGTCTATTTCTTCTTTTTATCTTCTCCAATAGCCTTCTAACACACTCAATGCCTCCACTGTGCCATCTTTCCTATTATTGATGATTTCTTCCCAGAAACTTCACTTTAAGAATCCTCCATGCCACTTATAATCTTTAAAACTTAGACCAATCAATGACTCCTAGACCACTTCTTTATCCTGACCCTCTAAATACATACTCCCATTTTGCTTTTCAGTTTCCTGCAAACTCTTTGAGAGCAATTCAGTTTCTTTGATTTCTTTTCATTTTCTTGAATTTTATCACAATATCTGGTACAAATAGTCTTCTTAATATCTATCTATCTGTCCATATCTTTGCATATTGCTTTCTTTGATTTGCTCACTAAATTTCACATAAGTTCACAATCCCCCCAATTTCTTTTATCACCATTTCTTATAATGAAATAACATATGGTTACATTCATGTTTCACAATTTCTTTAGATATTACTCAACCAGTGAACATCTATTTGGTTTCTAATGATTTGACTAAACAAAAAGTTCAGCTATTAAAATTGAATAAATATTGGATCTTTCTTCCTGTCTTTATTATCTTTGGGACATATGCTTACACTGGGGTTGTGAGGAATTTGGACATTTTAGTCCCTTTTAAAAACACAACTCCACGGACTTCCAGGTTAACATGGCTGCAATATAGACACAAATCACTTCCTCTCCCCGGCACCAAATGAAATAGACTACCTCAAAAGAGCATAAAAATCACCTTTTGTAGAACGGAGGGACTCTCTATTACCCCACAGAAATGAAGGTACGTGGGGCTTGAACATTTCCACACTATAAGGAGGAGGAAAAGCTAGCACAAAAACATGAACTGAGCTGCCCTTCCCCCCCCCCCCTACCAAACCAGAGTAAGGTATCAGAGTGCTCACTGGGACAGCAAGTGAGAGAGGAATGTCTCTGTCTGGGGGGCACACCAAGGTCCTTGGGATCTAAAGACTGCAAGGAAATGACCTCTCAGGGTGGTTTCACGGGAGAATCCTGCTCTGAGCAAAGGGGCGGCCGCACTGAACACAGGAGAGGTTGCATTGAGGAAAGGGGCGGCCGCGCTGAGCACAGGGGACCATTCTCTAAGAAACCTTGGAGGCTGGGAAGAACTAGTCTGAGGCAACCAAAATTCAAGGAAAACCCGCCCATATTACCCAGACCCCAGACCAAAAAGGAAAGGGGAATAAAACCACCAAAGGGATGGCTCACATGGCCCAAAATAAAGCCTCCAGGAAGAAAGGGGAAAAGGTGACTATTGAAAACTTTTATGGCAGGAGTACCCAAGGAAAAGAAGAGAAAGAGGATGAAACCTAAACAAAATCAAAACATGCCTCCCAAAATGGAAATTATCCACAAGCTCTGGAAGAACTCAAATTGGAGCTTACCCAAAAGATAGAAACCTTCTGGAAAGAAAAATGGGAGAAAGAGATCAGCAGTCTGATAGACAAGACTTCACAATTGGAGAAAGAGCTGGAAGCATCTAATAGAAGGGCAGACAAACCTGAAAAGCAAAACCAGTCCCTAACAACCAGAATTAAGCAACTGGAAGACAGTGAGCATGCAAAACAGCAATAATTAATAAAGCAAAGCCAAAAAATTAATGAATTAGAAGAAAACACAAAATATCTCACTGAAAAGGTCACAGACCTGGAAAACAGAGGAAGAAGAGACGTGAGAATTATTGGTCTGCCCGAAAAACCAGAGATAAACAAAAACCTCGATCCTATTCTATAGGAGATTATAGAAGAAAATTGCCCACATGTTCTGGAGCAAGGGGGCAAAATAGAAAGTGTTCATAGAACACCCTCTATACTAAATCCCCAAAAGACAACCCCCAGGAATGTAATAGCCAAATTCAAGAGCTTCCAAGAAAAGGAGAAAATCCTACAAGAAGCCAAGAAGAGGAGCTTCAGATATAGGGGGGTTCCCATAAAGATCAAACATGACTTAGCGGCTAACACACTAAGAGACCGCGAAGCATGGAACACGATATTTGTGGATCTGAAAAACACTACCCACAAGCAGAGGATAAATGGTGAGAGTAAAAACACCTAAGAAAAGCAACTGCTTGACTACAGGGATTGAGGGATATGACTGAGGAGACACTCTAAATGAACACTCTAATGCAAATACCAACAACACAGAAATGGGTTCAAGCCAAGAACACATGTGATACCCAGTCGAATCATGCGTTGGCTATGGGAGAGTTGGGGGTGGGAGGAGGAAAAGAAAATGATCTTGTGTCCAATGAATAATGTTTGGAAATGACCAAATAAAATAATGTTTAAAAAAAACATAACTCCAAATTACTTTTAGGAAGGATTTGATAAATTCATAGTTATACTAACCACATATCATTCATTGTGCCTGTCTTTCTACAGCCCCTACAGTATTAACTATTTTTTCTTTTCTGTCATCTTTTCTAACTTGCTAGGTTTGAGATGAATCCCTTTTTGTTTACCATTTCTCCTGTTATTTGTGATTTGGAGCAATCTTTAATATGGTTGCCTATAGTATGCAGATTTTTTGAGAATTCTTTTTTTCTTAACCTTTGACCATTCATTCTTTGGAGAATAACATTCAGTCTTATTTATATGTGTTAGTTCCCTATATATCTTGACTATCACATATTTACTTGTTATAATTGATGCAGATATTTCCCCTCACTAACTACTTTTGCTTTTTATTCTACCTATATTAGTTTCATGCTAAATATTTTTATTTAATATAATCAAAATTATTTATTTTTTCTTTTATTATACCCTCCACAATATTATCACTTTAAGTCATGGTTATGAAAAGTACCTATTTCCATTTCTTTTTCTTTTTATTGTTGTTGCAGCTTTTATGATGTGGCCCTAATACTTTAATAAAATCTTGATTTGAAACTTATTTGTGATATATTAGATGAATGAATACATTAATTAAATAAATAATTCATGTTTTTTTATTTGCTAGTCAGTGGGTTAAGCACTGGTTATGAAGTAAAAAAATTTTTTAAATCCATATTATAAAATACTTTACACTATAATATAAAGTAACATGTGTTGGGGAACAAGCATAAGAGAAGGGAATTCCAGGGAGTTGGTGAGATGAGAGTATAGACTAATGATCAGTCAATTGTGATGCCCACTTCAAAAATAGTCATAGTATTGGTTTAATTACTATGTCCAGAGCAAGAAGTGGAAAGGTAGAAAGTGAGCTTAGGAAGGATATGTTACATAACAGGTCAAGCAACAGTCTGTAAGAGTCTGTTTTCTAACATGCATCAGGAAAATCTGGCTGTTAAAACATGATGAAATTTCTATTTGGCAAAAGCCAAAGAAATAAAGAACAATAACTAAGTTGTTTTGACATAAACATGTATCACCAAAAAATTTCTTCTGCTGAATCTAAAATCCCCTAAATAACTAGAATTTCATGTGGTTGATTCATTAGCTCAGCTTCCTTAATGGGAGAAGTTAATTTTGGAACAACTGATTTAACTTCAATGATGTGTTGATTATGAAGATAGTAGAAGTGGGGGAGAAATTGACTCAGCTGTGGTCTAATTTGCCAGAAGATTTGTAACTAACAATTTGGGCACCTGGAGTAAACACCATGAAACCTATCTGGCCCAAGCAGCAAGAAAAGTAATGTCAAATCACTTTTTTAAGTTATGATGTGGAAATTATATAAAAGTTTAGGAGAAAAAAAACATTTTGTTAAAAAAAAACTCTGGGATATTTTACTCAGTTTTGGGAGATCCAGGGATAACAAAAAGCTGACATGGTATGTAGGAAGAATAAGGAAGAACCAGATGGGAAGGAATTAACCTGGTCTATTACTGGGGAAGGGAGGACACATTATATAACCAGTAGCCTGTTCTATTAAGCAATTCATTATTCTTGAAAACTAGCCCTTAACTCAATTATTATTTCCTACATTAATATATGAACTACTTGAATTCAAGGATCATATTTTTGCCTTTTTTGCTACCTCAGTGCTTATCAAAGCACAAAGTAAGCCCTTAAAGATGTTTTTGTTTTACTTGATTTGACTTGTGGAAGAAGTGAATATTCTGTTAAAATGGCAATTAAAATTTTTTTTGTCTTAGTCATATTGCTATTTTGTGAGGAAAAACCCTGTTCATTACTTTATATCCATCTTTTGTGTTTGTTCACCTATTCATTTCCTTTCTGTTCTTGACATACCGATACACAAATTTTTATGGGACTTTTTTACCTAACTGCATCTTATCTATGAATTGAGACACTTACAAACTTATTCATGAATTAGATAAATTATTTGAAGAATTCAATAAGTCCCTGCAGATGTAAATTAATAATCCATAAAATATTTGGGGACTTCAGTACAAGGTTGGGAAAAGACACAATGAAAAATATTTTCAAAAATATGGCCCAGGATGAAGATTTCAAAGAATCCAAATTGTTGAAGAGTATACATAAGTTTTACAGGTATTTATAATGATTTTTTTTTTACTTTCTCTAAGGAAGAAAGTTGAACACCATGACGACACAGGTAAATCACAGAAAAGGAAAATGTTTTAATTTTAACAGATAGACATTGGCTGATAACTATTTTCATTCATTTGTGTGCAGTCAGAACATCAACTTTTGAATAAAAGCTGAAAATCATGCAATATTTAAGAAAAAATAAAAGATGATTGTCAAGAACTTAAAAGAACTCTGAAATCTCTTATTTAACCATTTTTTAAATGCAAAATGAGAAGTAGATGAAAGGATAGTCCCTAATGAAGACTACCAGTTATTTTATTTGTTTTTGTTTAGTTGTTTCAGACTAATCATGACACAATTTGGGGTTTTCTTGGCAAAGATAATGGAGGGGCTTTCCATTTCTTTTCCATCTCATTTTACAGATGAGAAAACTGAAGCAAACAGAAGTTAAGCTACTTTTCCAGGTCCACACAGATAGTAAGTGTCTGAGGCTGTATTTTAACTCAAGTATTCCTGATTCCAGTCTAGGTGGTCTAATTAATGCAAACCAAAGCTGCCCATATAGACATTTACTAAAGAATCTCAACTGGAATTTATCAATCAGTATATTAGGGAGACAAAACTACTTATAAACCGATAGTTCCAACAAATAGCTCTCCTCAATATGAAGAGAGAAATGTAAAAAAAGGCCACTCTAATTGAGGACTTAAACTTATACAAAGGAAGAAATTATACTCTTATAATGAGAAGTAACAGAAGATAAGAAACAGAATAAGAGTTAAGGAAGGCAGAGGCAAGATGGCAGAATAGAAGCAGGAAAGTTCAGAACCACTACAGGAATCCTCTCCAATCAATCAAAATAACAAATCAGATAGAGGTGTGAAAGAACCAACAAGGAGACAGAGAGAAGTAACTTTCATTCAAAGAACAATTTGAAAGAGGGTCTGGGACACTGGGGTGAGAGAGCATCACAGCCAACAGGAGGCTACAAAAAGGAGTAAGGAGCAGGCCAACAGAAAGCCCTCCCCATACCCCACATCTATTATGCCAGGTTCTGAACCTGGGCCCCAGCCAACATCTAGACCCTGAGACGCTTCCTGGACCAACAGAAGTGCAACCCAATGTATACCCCTTAAAGTTCCAAGAAAACTGGTGATTAGATCTGGAATTCCAGCTGGGGGCAGTCTCTGCTGCACAGCCTAATATGTGTGGGCCTAGGAAAAAAAAACACAACAACAGGAGTCCTAGCCCAGGCATCTGGTAAAGCTCTTAATCCCAGGTTGGGGCAGAAGGTAGATCCCAAGCTGGGTCCTCAATCCCTGGCATGGGCAGTCCCCAGGCTTCTGGTTTTGGGGAGCTTAGCTGCCTCTTGCCAAAGCTCAAAGTGGAGCCCCAGGGCAGGGAAGTCTGTGGGGAGTGGTATACTTGACCTGATCATGCCAAGAGTGATATTAAAAGCCTAAGCTCAAGCCTAAGGCTAGAATTTGAACTATAAGTAGTCTCTGGGGACAATTGAATAAGCAGTAGGAGGTGGTTCTCGGAGCTCCTAGACCACAGGCCATCATACCACTTATAAGAACTGAAACTTGCAGAAACCCAGAAATAAAGCTAAGGCTAGCATTAAGGAAATATTGAAGTTTAGATAATGTTCTATCCTCCTGGAAAACAGAGTCTTTTTTTAAAATGAAAGTGAAAATAGAGAAATAGTCTGGGGAAAAAAAACAAATATTAAAAAACCACAGCTAACCACAGAAAAAAATTTATAGCAACAAAGAACAAGGCACAAACTTAGAAAGAGACAGTGAAAGCAGCAAACCAAGAACATGTAAAACTCCAAAGAAAATATATGAATTAGTCTCAGATTCTGGAAGAACTCAAAAGGAATTTAAAAATTAATTATGAGAGTCAGAGGAAAAATGGGGAAGAGAAATGAAAGAAATACAAGAAGAAATGGTGAAATGAAAAGTGAGGCTCAAAAACTCATGGAAAAAATCATTCATTAAAAATTAGAATTGATCAACTAGAAACTAATGACTTCATGAGACAAGAAGAAACAATAAAACAAAATCAGAAGAACAAAAAAAAACTAGCAGAAAATGTAAAATAGATCATAGAAAAAAAAAACAAACAAAAACAAGTGACCTAGAAAATAGATCCAGGAGAGACAATTTAAAAATTATTGGACTATATGAAAATAATGACAGGAAATGTTTAAATTTACTCTGATTATAAGTGGTTCACTGAGGGATAATAACTATACTTTTTGGGGTATAGAATCCTATATTATTCTATGGAGAAGTAGGAGATGAATAAGACTATGGAAGGGGGGGTTGAAAAATTCAAATTACTTCCAGGTTTGCTGAGCTAATATAATAAAGACAATTCTACCTAAATTAATTAATTTATTCAGTGCCATACCAATCACACTACCAAATAATTATTTTGTGGAACTAGAAAAAATAATAACAAAATGCATCTGGAAGACCAAAAGGTTAAGAATGTCAAGGTAAGTAATGAAAAGAAAATGTGAAGGAAGGTAGCCTAGCAGAACCAAATCTCAAACTGTATCATAAAGCAACAATCATCAAAACAATCTGATACTAAGAAAAAAATTATAGATCAATGGAGAGATTAGTTACACATTATACAGAGGGAAATGACCTTAGCAACCTAGTGTGTGATAAACTCAAAGACCCCATCTTTTGTACTAACAACTCATTCTTTAACAAAAACTACTGGGAAAATTGAAAAACAGTATGGCAGAAGGTAAGTATATATCTCACATCCTATACCAAGATAAGGTCAAAATGAATATATGATTTAGATATAAAGTGATACCATAATTAAATTAAGGGAATAAATAATAATTTTCCTGGCAGATTTATGAAAAAGGGAAGAATTTATGACTAAACAAGATGATAGAGTATTATAATATCTAAAATGAATAATTTTGATTATATTATATTAAAAAGTTTTTGTACAAACAAAACTAATGTAACCAAGACTAAAAGGGAAACAACACACTAGGAAAATTTTTTTTAAAACAAATATCTGATAAAATATAGTACCTCAAATTTATAGAGAACTAAGTCAAACTTATGAAAATATATGCCATTTCTCAATTGAAAATTTGTCAAAGAATATAAACAAGAGATTTTCAGATGAAATAAAAGTCATCTATAATAATATGAAAAAATGTTCTAAATCACTCTTGATTAGAGAAATGCAAATGAAAACAATGCTGAAGTATCACTTCCCACCTATTGGATTGGTCAATATGGCAATAAAGGTAAGTCATAAATGTTGGAGGGGATATGGCAAATTTGGGACACTTATGCATTGTTTTTGACATTGTGAAATGATCCAACCATTCTGGAGTGCAATTTGGAATTATGCCTGAAGGCCTATAAAACTGCATACTTTTTGATTTGGTCAAACGACTTTTTGGGTCTGTATCCCGAAGAGATAATAAAAAAGGGGAAAGGGCCTATTTGCATAAAAATATTTATAGCAGCACTTTTTGTAGTGGCAAAGAATTAGAAATTGAGGGGACATCGATAAATTGGGGAATGGCTGAACAAATTTTGGCATATGTTGGTGATGGAAGTATTGATGCAGATGGAAGGTTGGTGCAGAGTCAAATAAGTAGAACTGGGAGAACATTGTACACAATAACAGCAATATTGTTCAGTGATTATCTGTGAAAACTTGACTACTCTCAATAATGCTATGATCTGGGACAATCTTGAAGGACTTATGACAAGGAATGCTGTCCACCTCCAGAGAAAGAACCGTTGGAATTGTCTTTCAAATAGGATAGAAGTAAATCAAGCACTTGGGAATCATCATGATTCTACCTAGAGAAAATCCTAAAAGGTGAAACAGATCATTTTGTTACACAAAATTAAAATAATTTGGCATGAATAAAATTAGTTTTGACAATTAAAGAGCAGTAGGGAAGTGGGGGGTTGTTAAATATCACCTATAAAAGCTTAATATTCAAATATAGAGAACATTCACTAATTACTAGCCACAAGTACGATTTTTCAATAGGTAATGATAGGTGGGGAACGTGTATCCTTAGTTTTCAAAGAAGAAATATAAATTATGAGGGACTATAAGAAAATATGTTCCAGATTACTAATAGGAAAACACATGATTTTGAGATTTCATTTAATATTGTACAACTTGGTAGATAAAAAAGATAGAAACAGTTATCATTGGAGAGGTGGAGCTATGAAGTGGTCCAGCTGACCTGGAATTCAATTTGAATTATGGAAGAACTGTCCATACCTCCTTGATCTAGTTATTTTACTCCAGGGCATATAACTGAAGGAAGTAAGAGATAGATCCCAATGTCCACTATAGAACAAAAAATCATGATAGAATCTTTTGTGTAACAAATATTTAGATAGAAAGAAGGTACCTGCTGGTTGGGAAATGACAGGAAAAATATGCTATAAGAAATAATGAAATATTATTGTGCAGCAAAAAGTCATAAATATCAAGAATTTGGCATAGTTTATAAAGATGCACATGAGTTGATAAAGAGTTAAGGAAAAAGGATTATCTCATTTGACACTTTCAAAAACCCCTGGGAAGTAATTGTTACTATAAACTCCATTTAATAAATATGGAAACTAAGGCAAAAAGAGATTCAGTGACTTGCCAGGATGACTTCCCTGGTAAATATCTAAGACTGGATTTGAACTAAGATCTTTCTAACTCCAGGAGGAGCAACTATTCACTGTACTCTCAAATTGCCTCTACAAAGGATAAGTAGAGAAGGTTGGATGTCAACTCATAAATTACTCAATGTTTTCCATGATCCCCAAACTTTTTTCTTGAAAAAAAAGTTCATTTTTTTTTAGCATCAATTTTCTTTGGTTGATAAAATCATAGAATACTACAAATTCTGAATACTTGTGGATTACTTAATGGGCAATGTAACAGTTTATAGTGGACATGAATAAATCAAAGCATATTACCAATTGATTAACAATTGAAAAGATAATATAGCATCATCATATAGGAGGATGAATGACAAAGTCAGGGGACCAATTCTGTAGGTTCCTTAATGTTCTGACTGCTGAAATCTTTCTCATGATTTCTTATTTATGGTTGCTATCATCTTTCTAATGAAAAAGGAAGATTTTTTTTTGAATTTTTGCCTTCTGCAAGTGTCATCTGTCCTCTGGAAATGTAAATACTTAATTTTGTTTGCTAGAGAACATGTACATACATACTTTTATGCAGTTATATTAGTATTTGGATCCTTCTTAACAAAAAGGTTTTCCATTTTTCTCTCCCCATTCTAAGTCACTTAGCATTCCTAGGCAGTATACCTTTGTCTTCTCAGTATAGGAAATAGCTCAAGGCCATTGTCCCAAAAATAGATAAACAACTTAGCCAAAGAGATACCTCTCTGAGAATATTGATGTTGAATTTTTTTTCTTAAGCATCTGAATAGTTTTATTTGTTTATCTTTTTTACCCCCTACACCAGTCAAAGTGCCCTCCTGCCCCTCTGAAATAACTAGTCCATCTTTGTCCCATAAAGCCCTATGGAACCAGGGTTTACAGGTAACCACATCTCCTTGATTCTGAATCACAAAGAGGCTTTCTAATGCAGCAAATTTTATGAAAGAGGAGAGAGAGACAACATATCCTATGGATATCAAAGCACAATTTCTACCATTATGAAGATAACCTAGGACTATTATCCCAAGATGTCCAGGAATGATAGTGTTCCCTGACCACTTGCTTCTAGTTTAGCCCCTTTGGCTATAACTAAAAAGAGTAATTCTTGTGAAGAGGCTCACTATTTCTGTACCACTAATGTTAACTTATGGTGACAGGTAAAAATCAAAGAACAGCAGCCCCCAAGACCACTGAAACTGCTTCCAACCTGGCTCCTACAGCCACAAGCCAGGGAAAAAATTCTGGAGATACAAACTAGCATCCAAGAAGCCCCCAACACTTTAACTGACAGAACTACTGAACACTAGGAAAAGAAAGGTTTTGCCATTCAGATTCTTGGCACTATTAAATAGTTAGATATCATAAAATAAAATAATTTATTAATGGAAATTCTATTTAAAAATCTTCATTATCATATGCTTTGCTGCTGCACCCCATGAATCAAAGATCCTTTTCATTCAACATACAGTCTCTTATAGATGTTTCCTTTGCTAATTTGGAAGGTCCTCATGAGAAAGGAATATCTCTGCTTTTCAGTTTCTAAGTGTAATATGGTGCTTTGCAAATAGAAAATGCCTAATAAATACTCTTCCCTCTACTAAGTGCTTTTCATTCATTCATTCATCTGAGCAAGAATACCACTCATTCAACATAACCATTTTCAGAACTCAAAGGTCTAAAAAGTATAAATATGGATGTGAAATTAGCAAAAAAAAAATTAGTTTTCCATCAATCACTTATCTGGAGGTCCTGGGAAAAATCAAGGAAACATCTTTAATATCTGTTCTTGGGATCAACTAAAAAATCATTTTTAACTACTCTCTACTTTTCTGTGAACCTCCTTGTCTAGATTTTGCATAATAAAAACTTCAATTTGGAAAGCAATCAGTATAACTCACCCCCACACTAGTTATGTCTAAAAACTTATGTGTAATTTCTTTTTTTCTCCTTCCCTCCCAATACTCCCCTACCTCCTAGAAGTCAGGCAATATGAAATGTTATACATATATTATCATATCACACATAATTCTCTATTGGTCATGTTGTAAAACAAGACACATATTGCTTACATCAGAGAAAATTTTATTAGAGAAGTAAAGTGAAGAATGGTGCTTTAATTTACATCCAGACTCCATCTGTTCCTTCTATGGTGGTGGATGTCCTTTTCTGTCTTAAGTCCCATGGAATTGCCCTGAATCCTTTCTTTGTTGAGCATATTTAAGTCATTAATAGTTGATCATTGGACTTTATTGCTATTTTTTGCTATTTATTAGTCTTTTTTTTTGCTATTTTTGCTATTTATTAGCTATTATTATTATTGCTATTTATTGCTATTATTGTGTATAGCACTCTTCTGATTCTGCTCATTTCAATTTTACACCACTTAATATGTATTTCCAGATTTATTATGATCATCTTGCTTATTATTTAGTATATTTTATTCATAAATTTACTCTTATAACTTAAAGAGGCTAGAATTTGTTACTATTAGAGGAAGTTATAGGGATGCAGAGCTTATATCAATGCAAAGAAGAACTGAAATATCTAAGTTTTGACATTGCCTTCCCTTGCCTTCCCCTTCCCAGTTCTTCCTCTTAGTGATCTCTTGTGATGGTTTGAGACTCCTGTTTGTTTCTATATTGTCACTTAATGGTTGTAGGTCAGCTATTGTTTTGGGAAAGAAGTCTTTTGCTGTAGTATCTAAGTTGGACACACTCTTTTGGTTCCCTTTGATCAGAGACTTGCTCTTGTACTTTAGAATGTGGGGCTATGGATTTTTGCATGCTAGATTCTGTATTTCTGGATTTTTTTCTGTGTTGTTTCTTGCTTTTTGACTAGTTCTTTCTCTTTGGGGTTTGGAGAATCAGTGAAAGGTTTGGATTTGGTAAGGTTTTTGTTGTGATGCTGGATTTGACTTAGACTTGTGAGGAACCCCTGTGTTCCTTGTTCCTAACCTATATTTGCATATCAGAAAATTTTCTAGGTATCTTTTGATTTGTTCCTTATTCATCCCATTATTCTCTTGTGTGCCGCTGTATGTTTCAAAGACTTTGTTTTTCATGTCTAATATCTTTTTTTTGTAACTCTTTCTCTTTCTTTTCCCTCTCCCACTGTTTCAAGTTTTTGTTTTTGATCTCTATGTCCCCAGATTCTATTTCTCCCACTAACAATTCTTTTAGTGCCCTTTGTGATGTGCCAGCCCCTGTTTTGTATCACTTTACCCTTTTTGAACTAATTTTGGCTTTTCCCTGGCTTCATAAGGTGTGTTGTGCATTCCCTTTTGCAACAATGGTTGCATATCTGGGTTTTGTACTGTCATTGGTCATTTTTTGCATTGTTTTGAGATTGGGAACATTTTGATTTCTCAACTCACAGTGATCATGGGACTGTGGTTTGTATGCATTGTAATATATATTTTCTTTGTAGTTTCTATCTTGGTGTTAGCAGTTGTTATAGTGTGGTCTCCTATGTTCATATTGGGATTTCATGGGACAAAAATTTGACTATGTGCCTGATTCTATTGCAAAGGAAGCATCTTCTAGTATCCCCCTGACCTCTATGTTGGTATTGGGGTCTTGTTTTTGGGACAGTCATAATTGTTGCTAGATTTTTTACTTCTTCTTCCTCTTTTTGTTTCAATTTCTCTTTTACTTCCTCTAACTTTTGCTTTAAGTCTCTGATTAGGTCATCCTTCTCCCTCTGTTGTTCTGTGTGTGTCATGCAAGTATGTTACAGAATCACACAATTCTTGTAGTGAAAGTGATTCAAATTGCAGACAGTAATGTCTGTAAAAGTTCTTAAGTGTGGATTTACACCCCAGCAAAAATTGCCTCTTGACATGAGGAATTGCTTGTTCACTATCTTAAGAGTAGCCCAAAATTGCCTCTGTATTTTCTAGGAGCCTATCAAGGTAGATGGAAGGGTGCTCTTTGAGGTCCTGCCTAATTCTTGCAAATTTCCCTCATGCATTTGGGCACTGTGGAAAGGAAACAAGACTGACAGTTGGTGGGGGAAGGGGCAACTGGGAGTGGCAGTTGGGTCTTGTGACGAGCACTTCCTTCCTGCCTGGTGGACTTCCTTCCTGGTATTTGAGGAAAGAGGAGCTATTTCAGCCCAGTCTGGAGTGGAGTACCTCTACTCTGTTCAGCCCGAAGACACAGGCTTCTGAAGGTTAGAACTGTTCTTGTTTGCTTTCTGTCTACTGCTAAGATTCTGAATTAGACAAAGTGAGGACTGATATAGAGTAGACGGGAGTGGGAGAAACCCTCTGCCAGCCTCTGGGGCCTGGCCTCAGCTCTGAAGCTGAGAAAAAACTCCAATCCCAACTGGTTAATAAACTTTATATTATTTGAATTCACAGTCAGATAAGTGAACTATCTTTTCTGTGCACAGAGGGAGCTGAACATCAGTTCAGTCATTCAATGACAAACAATCCTTATGGGACCCCTGCTGCTTCCTCTCAGCAGGGGGCATCTCTCTCTCTCTTTTGCCTCACCAAGCACTATTCCCTTTCTCCCCTCAACTCCTCTATGCCCTGCTACAAACCTCCCATTATCCCCCATTTTTTCAATCCCCCATCATCCTTTCCCAATAAATATTACAGCACACCCAGAAGGATTTGATTGTTTCTAGCAGATATTCTCAAATGTTTCTTAAATATATTAAATTCTGGGGCCTTGAATATTCCACATCCCCATGAAATTCTGTCCAGCTGATTACATTTTAATCTTCCCTCATCTTTTTAAGGAATTGGGCCTATTCCTGGGGGCTAAATAATTCTCTTAATAAAAGTTCTGCAACACTTGAAAAGCCCAGTGCAGAAGTAAGGAATTTTCTTACTGAGCATCTCTGGGCTGAGAAAACTTTATGGATTTTCATATGGATGACACCTGAGTCTGGTGTAATCTTTGCAACGTCCCTCAGAGGCATAAATTTTTGTGCCTCTGCAGCCCCCTCAGCTTGTATGACTTCTGTATTAGTTTGTCTATCCACCAATACTTTCTCTGTGCATAGGCCAAAAGTCAAAACTGTTGATGTCACTATTCCAGTGTACTTGTCCTTGTCTTTGTCTCTGTTTGTATCTGTCATAGTTTCTTTCCTCATCCCTAGTTTCTCCATCTTTGTCATGAAATCTTGATACATATCTGTCATGTCTGCCATCTGAGAGAATGCTTTGTCTTATTTGTTGTCCATATTGTTGCAGTCACCCTTGCCCAAGATCAGTTTGAGTACTTTTCTTAGAGTGGTATAGACTTGCCATGCCATCATAAGAGACTCATAGAAGACTGGAACCATTGGTCATAATGTTTTCATTTCAAATATCAGTTGTTCCCAGTGTTTGGTTATATTCAGAACTGTCCCTGTTATATTATAGATCATGTTAGAAGTCACACTAGTTATTACCCCCAAAAGGGAGTAATATAAGTGTGCCATGATTATTAGCACCATGCCAGCACACAGAATCTTTTGGTACCTTCTGCTTTTTTTACTCAGATATGTATCCAAGCCTCCCCCAAAGGAAAAAAGATATCCATTTGAATCTCTCTTATAAGCCCCTTCCTTGCTGTTCACAGGATTCTAATGTACAAGATGGCTACCCCTCCCCCCAGTCACTGTCAATTTTCAGTTGTAACTGTTGAGAGAATGGAGAGGGGGAAGATTGACCTTCCCCTCTCTTCCCTTTGGGGAAGGTAATCTAGTCTTGTCTCCTTGAGGAAAAGAGTATGTCTCCTCAAAGAATGGTTCAAGGAGGTGGAGGTTAAGAACTAGAGGGGAAAGCTTTGGTAAGATGACACACTGCCTCCCCCTTTTGGTCCCAGCTATTATTAAGAGGCTGGATGGACTCCTCTGCCTCTGGGTCCCACAGGTACACCAGCTGCCACCTCCCCAAGACCTGGGGTTACTCCTCAGCCCAGGAGAGAGGATTGCTCCTTAAGTCTGGTTGTTTGGATCCCTAGGATGCTGAGCTAAACCTCCTCTTTGGGGAGAGGTATGGTTCTTCCATTCCTAGTATCAGAAACTAGTCAGACCTAACTCTAAGTAGTAGACACTTTATTTGAGTTCTCACAGGAAAGGGAGAGGAAGGGGTGTCAGGTGAGGAAAGTGGGTAAGCAGGAAGCCCTATTGACTGACAGACTTCCCTCCTCCTAGATCTCAGGGTTCAGGTTCTTGGCCTTGACTCCTCTTCCAGTCAGCTGATGGTTTGGCCCCTGCTCCTGAGCTAACTTGCTTGAGTATTGGAATCCAGGACAAATTAGGGAGAGAGATGGAGAATAAATCTTTGGAGAGAGAATTTCTCTGTAGAACGTTTCTTCAAAGTCCCAGTCCACAATATCTTAAGTTGAGTGAGAGATATTCAGGGGTTCACAGGGAAACAGTTGATCTCCAGAGAGACCCAAGTTTAGAAGATCTGCTTTGCAGGCTCCCAGTTGAAGAAGTACAAGAGCAGTTGGAGTTCTCCTAGCTTCTGTTCTCTGACTGGAATCTTTAGTTTTTACTCTTCTTGCACCTCTCCTACTCTCTCTCTGCTTCTTGCACAATTGGATTTGATTTCTCACTAACAATATCAATGCAAAGAAGAACTGAAACACTTAGAATTGTTCAAAAATGAAATGACTCACCTTAATGTCATGAGTTTCTTGCTGCTAGAAATTTTTGAATCTGTAAATCACTAGTCATAGACATTGAGGGGTTCATGCTCGAGATAAGGGTGGAATTAGATAACATATAATGTCACTTCCCAACTCTAATAAATGAACCATGAAGACTAATTTAAATTTCTTCTCATTTTCATCAGCAAAGAATCTTCCATAATAATGTGCTTTTCAGTTATTAATTCAATGATTATTATAATTTACCAATTAACTTACTACTTTTTCTCATATCTGGGAATTAATTTTTTGTAAAATATTTGAAAAGTACATTTAGGGGAAAAACATGATAGAGAAGATTATTGCTAAATAAATTTTATAATTCTAAAGTGTGCTTGAGGTCTCAAAGTAATATCATTCACTATTAGAAAAAAAAAGGAAATTAATTTGAAAGAATAGTTAGTCTACCTATTTCTCTCTAAGAAGATGTTTATCTGCATGAGAAAAAGTACATTCTCTTCTATGAGTTCCCTGTATCAATACAATCATAGGTCTCTGTTCTATTTATGACTAGTCTAGTGAATGGTGTCCCAAACTGAGGTTCTATTTAAAAAGTAAATAGATTCAGATGTAAACTACAGTAACTTTCAAATTATTCATAGACTTTGTAATATTTATAAGAAAAATGTTCGATTGCATACTTTAATCCGTTTATCTACCTGATTTATTATTATTGATCTGAGACATCTGCTATAGTCTATTATAAAAATGAATTCTGGAAAAAATTCAATCACATCATAAGAAAATTAGTTTGGGACATATAGGCACTAGCTACAGCGTTAAGTGTTTTGAGAAAATATTCAATGTCCCAATCTTGTCTATTTCATAGAGAAGTAGCTTTCTTTTTCTGAATAAAAATGAATGTGAAATTATATTTAAAAAAAAAACCTCCAGCTTAAGAAGTCTCAAAAGCTTGGAAAAAGCAAGTAGGAAATGCATATGGGAAAGAAAAAAAGACTCACTTTTTCACCATGTATAATTTATTTCCTGTGACTTCACTTCAGTTTTCACTTCAGTTAAAACAAAATAAAATCCAATAAGTGATGCAAAGTATATTAGATGCTAGGGGACATGTAAAGTCATCCATCTATCTATCTATCTATCTATCTATCTATCTATCTATCTATCTATCTATCTATCTGTCAGTCTATCATTCTTTCTATTGTTCTATCTATTGATCCATCTATATGCATTTGTGTATATGTATATTCATACTCAAAAATACACATATACATATTACACCACATAGAATCTTTCTTTTAGATACATACACACATACATATGTGCACATTCATTTATAATTAAACATGTATATATTTAGACATAAAGCTCTTTGGGTCTTGATTTTCCTATCTTTAAAGTAGGTCTATTGGGCTCTGTTATTTCTGTGGTATTTTTCACATTGAGTTTTCTGTTGTGAGTATATTTGTGGTGTTGTCAAACTCACTATAAATGGGAATCCTTCTAATAAGTAGAGTTTATGTATGACTAGTCTATTCATTTTTATTATTTTATTATATTTTATTTTTTAATGATAAATATAGTTTGTTTTCTAACTTGCATTTCAGTCAGAAAATATTGATTGGACATTTGATCGTATTCCCTTTTCCATACAATCAAAGTAACAATCTTGTCTGAATAACATTATTTTTATGCCACTCTATAGTCCCTTGGGAATTTCTGTCTCTGACCATGTGAGGTTCAGAGCGTCACAGATTTAGAGCTGGATGGAAATTTGGAGATTATCTAATCCCACCCCTTCATTTTATAGATGAACAAACTAGGGCCCACAGAGGTTTTGACTTAACAAAAAGTAAATGTGAAACATACAAGTGAAGTAGAATGTTAATTTATTTGGTTTTATAGATTTAGTACCTACAGAAAAAAAATATTTTTTCTTGCATTTTCAGTATCAGACATTACTAGTATCATACTTATAGTACCTATCAATTAATACAAGACAAAGCTGCAAAAAGTGTGCTTAAAATTCAGTCTTCAAATCTTCTAGAGCATGCATAAAATTAAGCCTAGAGAAGCAATTTTTGCAATATATCTAGACATATCAACCACTCAACATATTTATTAGGAAGCAAGCACCATTGAGTATTAGATTGCAAGCTCTTCAAGTTTTTATTTTGGTAGAAATATTCCCTCCATATTTCAGATTACCATTTCCTGTATGAGAGTCTAGTCTGTCAACCATGTGAATAGTATAACTAATTTTATGGTAGATGGCATATTGCAAAATAGTTTAGTTTTCATATTTAATAGCAATAGAGGTAAACATAATTGATTCTACACAGAATTTATAATATATTTGGTTTGTTTGCTGAAAGCACCACTCAGGAACTCCATCGTTTTATGGGGAATATCTAGTTGTCACCAAGGATGTGTCTATATAAAACAATAGCAACAACAATCTTTTAATGTATATAATATTGGAGTTTTCAAAATGTTTTCACATAAATTGTCTAGTTCAATTTGTACCATGCAGCAATATGGTAAAGTGGTGAGAACATTGGCTCTGGAGAGAGAGAATGTGAGTTTAAAGTACACTCCTTATCAAATCATTTATGTCTAATGGGTTTCAGTTTCCCCATCTATAAAATGATTGGGTAGAGGACAACAGTGTCAGAGGACCCAAGCTCTAGTTTGGTTATTATTACTTTCTTAGGATGATGGATTTGTCAATTGCTTTACTCTTAGATCAGTGAGCTCATTGGATTACAGTAGGATACAAATAGGTTAATGAAGCCAAGAATATGTGAACCCTAAATAAACAAATGAGATTAAATGTTTCATGTCCAGAGATCCCATTTATGAGCTATGGTGGTAGTGATCACTATAGGGATACAGAGTTGAATAAGATGGAAGGATACATTTTGAGTAATACAAATCCATGACTATTATGGAGAAATGAACTATATACAATATCTTACCGATTAGTCATTGCAGCAATTTTGACAGTGATATAAATACCAATAATGAGGGGGCAGCTAGGTGGCTCAGTGGGTTGATAACAAGGCCTAGAGATGGGAAGTCTTGTATTCAAATGTGACCTCAAATACTTCCCAGATGTGTGACCCTGGGCAAGTCACTTAAACCCCATAGCCTAGCTTTTACCACTCTTCTACCTTGGAACCAATACACAGTACTGATTTTAAGATGGAAAATAAGGATTGGAAAAATACCAGTATGGAAAACGTAAAGCAAGTATCAATTTTTGCCAAGTCAATAGATAAGATATTTTAATAAGAGTTTTTAGCTTACCATTAGAGAAGAGAAGAATGCTCTCTAAATTTTATTAAAATTTTAAGTTAGATATTATGTAAGCCACTTTTTTTATCATAGTCATTGCAAAAACATAACCTCCAAACATCATGTTCTATCACAATTGAAATTTTTTGATATTGTAAACCATTCCATCAAATTAAACTAAGGGGAGAAAATGAATTGACTTCTGGGCTTTTAAATTGGAGGACAGAAAGATAATCGAAGTGAACCCAGCACTGCCTATCCACTTCAGTGGAAGGCTTATACTTTATCAGAAGAATTCACCTATAGTAAATGGAAAGGGTACTGGATTTGGAATCAGCAAGACCCAAATTAAAATAATATTTCTGATGTTTACTAGTCATGTGACCCTGGGCAAATTACTTAACGTCACTTTGCCTCGGTTTCTTATAGAATAAAGGAGTTGAACACACTGACTTACTTATTTGGGGGGAGTTGTTTAAAAGATTTGAAAAAAAATTTAAATCTAAAGATGAATAGTAAAAATCATTTATTTTTCCTTAACTACTGCCCAGGTGTTTCATGCCTCCATTTTTTTTAATAATTCAAGACACTTTAAACTTATTTCTCAGTGGACTCAAAGATACACCTTGTGCCCTTTCACAAGCATTTCTGTGGATGTTTATAGAAAAAGTAGTTACTAATTATGCATTATAGGAGTTAATATCCGATAACTTTTTCAATTTACTTTTCAAACTTCCCATCAGAAACTGTCTTCTGACCTCCTTAATTGTACCCAGGTCTCAAGATATTTCATAGGTTCCTAAGACTGGCACGTGTACAATTTTTATAATTCATCTATATAGGACAACATTCATTAATTCTAAATACAGAAATACTCACTTGAATCAAATATAACATACATGCAAAATCTGAGATCACAGAAGTACTGGACTAGCACAAGTTAAAGCAATTCTATGTTAAGGAAAATGTGGTCACTTCCTTTTTGCTCTTCATGTTGCTCTGCATTCTATATTTTAAAAATCCCCAAATAGTCATCATGTCATGCTCTTTGTTCAGAAATTTATCTTTTTGATCAACAGAAATACCAGTCAAGATGGACTAAGGGATAAAATGAAAGCTCGTTTGAATAATTTTATTTGTGTTGAAGTTATTGTCATAAAGAAAAGATGGCATTCTTCTCTTGAGTCTGATGTGTTCCAAAGAAGAGGCTCCTTGGGATTTGTTGGATTTGTTATTGGGATTTGCTTGGTTGGTCTCCCATTGGTTCTTGCCCTACAGCTTGAATAATCTGTGGATAAATAATGAAAAGAGACCTAATCAAATGAGAGAATGCAAAGAAGGGCAGCAGCAGCAACAAAAAAAAAAGCTTTTAATAATTTTACAGTTCAAAAAACTGGGGATATCAACATTACTGCCAAAATCATTATCATATTTATCCATCATGAATATATTTACTATATTACTTATATAATTTGAATTAGAAATACAATAATATTCATTGAATAGTTTTATATTTAGTGTATACATATATATGTTTAACTTATCCACTTCAACAATTCTATTAAATCAAACAAACACTTATAAATGTCTATTATCTGCAAGTTTCTGGAGAAACAAAGACAAAGAAATGCCCTCAAGGAGCTACTTGATACTGTCTTAAATATCAATTTGTCTTAGAATTTAGTTTCTTTATTGAGGGAAAACATCGTCAGTTTCAAGGGAAACAGAGAAAGTGGACCTAAGACAGAGAGCATCATGTCCAAGCCAATGTTTTGTAATGGGATGTAAGTTGAAAGCTCTAGTAGCTGGTGGGCACCAATATCATAAAGAGAAGATTAGAATCTGGAAATGGAGCAGTATTTTTAACAGCAATGCTACTGCCTTATAATGTTTGTAATGATCCAACTTCCACCATGGGCAGCTATTTTATAGAATTATTGGATCTAAGAGTTGTATGTGACCACTAGAGACTATCTATCCCCTCCCGCTGTTGATCAGGAATCTCCCTTATTATAGTTTGTTTTTTTTTTTTCTGAAGATAATTACTAACGCAGAACTCATTCATATCAGGTGAGCAAGCTCCTTAGTTCCTCCTGTTTCTCAGAGCTCAGGAGCTCTCAGGAGAGGAAAGATGACTTCAGCTCGATCAAGGGTCTCAGATGAACAGCCAGAGAGGAACAGTAACTCTATGTCCCAAGATGATGTTAGGGAAGAGGAAATTTTGTAACCTTTGTGGAATGAATACTAACTGATGTGGGAATATAAGGAATGTATAGCTACATTACTATTCAATATATTCTCTTGGCCTACACTATGGGGTTGTGATGAGGATGATGTTTGCAAACCACAAAGTGCTATATTAATATTAAAAATATAATATTTATATGCTGCTTTAAAATCATCTTGAGAACTTCATTCTTCTTTCCTATTCTGAAGCTACTTAGTGACTCAGTAATCATACTCATCCTGATATCACAATTTAATTATCTTCTTACCCACCTATTTCTCTTTTTTTCCATCTCACAAAAGTAATCCTTTCTTGGCCTAAATCTGCTGCTTGCATTACTATCTCCTTTAATATTTTTTTCTTCTTCAACAGATACCTGTAAAATACGCAATCTTTCTCTTCCTGGTGTCTCCTTTACTCCTCCTTCTTTCCCTCCACCCTTCCCTTTACCCTCTGTCTCTATTTCTTTGTTTTTATCTGTTTTTCTATCTGTCTCTGCCTCTGTCAGTTTGTATGAATCTGTCTATATTTATCTATCACTAATTGTCAGTCTGTCTGTCTGGTTTTTTCCCTTTTCCCTCCCATTCTCTGGGCTACTTTCTCTTTGCACATAAAGATGATCTTGCTTGTTTCCTAACATTTGAAAAAGTACACAGAGGGACCATTTTATATTATAAAAACTGTACAAAAAGCATATACTTAAAATGAAAGTTTATCTAATTTAAAATGGATCAAAATTAGAAAATTCCCCAATACATGTAGGAGTAATATGAGAAAAAAGTATTTCACCTCACTTTTATTTATTTATTCTTCTACAAATGTTAATGATATCAGTAAAGCTAGAAAACAAAATTAAAGGTATATAAAAGGAAAAGAGGAGACAAACTGATCCAAGAACCAGAAAAGAAATTTAGAAAATTAGAAAACTCCTAAATGAGACAAATAAAAATATCAGTAAAAGAGCCAGATCCAAAAATATCCACAAAAATCAGCATCACTGTTAAATATAATAACATAATTTATTAAGGAAATGGAGGGGAAGGCTCATTCAAAATAACTGGAAAATAACTAAAGTAACCAAGGCTACCAAGATGTAATCAAGATTTACATAAATATAATTACAAAATATTCAAAATAAATAATTAAAACTATTTAGATGATTATTCATTGCTCATTGTTGGACCCTAAAGTGTGGTGAAAATTTAATTCCACATAAATTAATTTAGAGGTCTAGTGCTACATCAAACAACCAAAAATGTGCTTTATAAAACTAGATAAGAACAGAATTAATTGGTAAAACACAAAGACTAGAAGTTCAAGAAAAGTAATAAGGAAAAAACTAGAAATGAAAGGGGAAATAGTACTTTTTTATCTCAAATATTACTCTAAAGCAACAATGACAAAATTGTGTTGCTGATTAGAAAACTAGAGAATATAAATTGCTTGTAGAAGTCCATTTTTAACAAATTCTGCTGATAAAAGTAGGAAGTAGTCTGACAGAAATTAGAGTTAGATCTACATCTTAAACAACAAACTGCCATAATCTCTAAAAAGATATTCAATTTGAATGTTAAATATCACAGATTAAAAAAAGAAGTCAACCTAAAGATCTGCCTTTCACAGCTATAGCAAAGAGAAGACACTCTTATTCAAAAGACTGTGGTGATCACAAAAGTTAAAATAGTAATTTATATTTTATGAAATTGAATAATATTTGCATGAACAAAGTCATTGCCACTAAGTAAAGAAAGTAATATATCAAGGGATGGGGAAATCTTTGTTCCAAATTCTTATGATAAAACTAAAATCATTCTCCAGTGGAAAATTAGTCAAAGAACAGTATGGTTTTCCAGAAAAGAACAAGCTATGAAAAACTATTTCTAAGATTTGTCCATATCACTAATAAGAAAAATACAAATCAAAAGAATTCTCAAGTTTCACTGGACACCCAATAAATTTGCATGCATTATTCTAAAGATGAAAATATAGAAATATGTAGACAGGTACACTCATACTCTTGATGAGCTATAAGTTATCCAACTGTACCTAGAGTCAGACTCTGATCCTTCTCATAATGAAGGATCATGTGGGCAGATTCTGTTTTATCTTGGATGGTTAAGACAAAGTGCTAATCAAAAATGGGACCTGATTTTATAGGAATTTCTAGGTTTTGACTCAGTGTCCTGGTGTTTCAACTTGGGTTTGGGCTTCCTTTTTTTCCCCCTTTCCAAATCTTCCTTGTTTCTAGCTATATAAACTGTTCTGGCCTATTAGGCAAACCTTCCATCTTTTCCACCTAATCTAAAACTTGATCTAAAACTCTGCTTATTCTCTAACTGAAATAATCTCTATTATTTATATAACATCTATATATATTCTTCTATATATATAGTATCTATATATATAATATCTATATAATCTTCTTTCACACTGTCTACATACTCAAAAGGTAATTCTTTTTGCTTCATCACTTGCCTCTTCATTGATGATTCCCAAACATATATGTCTAGCCCTAGCCTTTCTTCTAACTTCAACCTTGCATTTTCAGCTTCTAGCTAGACCTTCCAATTTGTATCTTTGACCATTAAAACCAAACATTTCATTATTTCCCTAAAACTTATTCTCCTACAACTCTCCTAACTCTCTTTAATATAGATTTTAGAGACTTAGCTGGACAGAATCTCAGAAACTACCTAATAATTAGTTAACAAATATTTTATTAAGCATCTACTATGCCAAGCCCAAGTTTCAAGATTTCAAAACCAAGGGCAAAAGAGTTTAAGAAACTCACTCTAGGCCACATATGCACTAAGCATCAGAGGTAGGTTTTAAAATGAGCTTCTTTGATTTCAGAAGAAAAGCTCTTGCCACCACTCCTATCAAGTTGACAATTAACTTTTGGCATTTTTTTCTCTCCCTTTCATCTAGTGAGTATTCAATTTTTCCGAGTTTTTCTTTCAAAATGTCCTTCTTTGCTTCTAATGTCATGTTATAGCACAAATTGCCCTTAATCACTTCAAGAGTAGACTATTGCACTTTCCCAAATACTTTATTTTCCTTTATTCTCTCCCAATTTCAATTTACTCTATTTACTGAAGCCAAGTATCTCTTCCAAATCACCATTACTTGCCAACTTACTGACCTACCCTTTTACTTATTGACATTAATTTAAAAGATCTAGAGCTATGAATTAACTGATATTTACTAGCTGTGTAACCTCTTTGCTTGCCAAGTCACTTTTCTCTTTGATACTCAGTTTGGGGCTATAAAATAAGGGCAATAAAATTTATCTTTAAAATTCTTCAATCGCTTACCATTGTTTAAAAAACTGGGGTAGAAAGCCTATTAAACCAGGTCAAAGAATGTGATTTTTAATCCCAGTTTTGCTACTTATTCCTCAGGTATACTTCTTGGATGTTAATTTCCTCTTTGTAAAATCAAGACATTGAACTAGATTGTACCTAAAACATATTCTTGGCCTGATTCTGATGATTTTCTATCACTTAAAGAAAAAATTTCATTGTCTTGGCATTCAAGAATCTACTTCTTATGAACTTTATCAATTTATTGAGTGTCAATTTCCCATGTCAATTTGCTCTATCCAAATTATTCATTGTACTTTAATGTATGACGCACATTTTCACTTCTCAGGTAATTTCTCCATGTCTTTTTCTTTTTGTTGTCTATGTTCTTTATTCACAATTTGTCTCAAGTTCCATGAAGTTTTCCCTGATTCTATATCCCTTGGCCAGACCAACTACTATAGTTCCCTCATCTGCAGTTCTGTAATAGTTAGTATCTGTGCCACTTATTTGGCATTGTATTTTCAAAACTTTCATATATCCATACAACTAAACTATAAATTCTTTCTGTATTCTGAGTGCCTAGAATACATAGAACACATACACTTAATTTTTTAAAAGCAAGATCTCTATAAAATACCTGGCAATTTTTGCTGATGGAGTAAGGTGAGTTTTTTTTTTTTTGGTAAAGCTTTTTCTAAGTCTGATCTAGGCATGCATTGCAGCAGTGGTGGGGAGAATACTTAGTTTCTGTCTCTGCAGCTAGTCAATATGACCATATGTAGCATTTCTAAATGTTTTAAAGATAGGAATTAATATACAATACTGTGAAATGTATCATCCAAATTAAATCCTAGAGTCTCAAGATTGCTTAACAGAAATTTGATTGCTATTGCTAGAATTTCTCTAAATAGTTCTATGAGAGGCCAGTGTATACTCACATATGCTTTTTAAATTTTACAATCTTAAGCTGCTTAGAAACTTAAAAATATTTTACAAATTTTCTACCTCTTTTCAAGTCCAAATATCTTTTTTCTTAGTTTTTCCCAACACTCTTGAATATGAATCTTGCAGGGTGAGGGGAGTCTCAGAGCTCTCAGCTCTCAGACCATCACATCATCCCCCCAGGCCTACCTACAATTAGATGGGAAAAATGACCAAACAATAACAAAAAAAGCACCTAACTCTAAAGAATTTTTATGGAGACAAAGGGTAAGGTACAAACATAGAAGGGGACAGTGAAAACAAAAGATACATATGCAAAGTCCAAAAGAAAATTATGGATTGGATACAGATTCTGGAAGAACTCAAAAAGACTGTTAAAAAAAAAACAATTAAGAGAGGCAGAGGAAAAATGGGAAAGAAAAATGAGAGTGATGCAAGAAGAAATGTGCCAGTTGAAAAAGGAGAAATAAAAACTGACAGAGGAAAATCAGGCTTAAAAAATCAGAATTGACCATCGAGAAACTAATGATTTCATGGGGAAACAAGAAATAATGAAGCAGGATCAAAGGAATAAAAAAACCAGAGGTGTCAATTATCATAAATTCTCCCATGACTTCATTCAACATGCCTGGGCCTTTCTAGAACAAACCTCTCTTCTCTTTTCTAGCCATCACTTCCCAGTATTCATTTTCTCCTCATAAAATGTAAGTTGAGAGCAGAGACTATTGTTTTTGAAACTAGCAGCTAGCAAAATTCCTGGCACATAGTTAAACCTTAATAAGTGTTTTTCATCCATTCACTTATTCAGAGTTAACAAGCTCACATGGTGGCTTTTGCTTGGAAGAGAGTTAAATGTTCCAAGTCCATAAACTTTCTAAATATGATTAAGCACTACTTATCACTATACTGAAATTAATCACTGGTACCAGGGTCTTTTACTAATTCCTTTAGGCACATCTTATACTGTGTGTACCTATGCATAGAAGAGTTCTATAGAATTTTAACCTTTTCCCCTCTTTGGGTAGCAAAAGGAAGGATTATAAGGAGGCAATGCAGTATATTGAGAAGAATACTAACTTCAGAGAATATATGCATTCAAATTTTGATTCTTCCACTTAGTACAAATGTGATCTTGGGCAAATTACTTCCCTTTTCTGAATCTTGGTTTCTTTACCTTTAAAATGAGGTCTTGGACTAGATAAATCTTGAAGGGTCTTTTCAATTCTAAATCCACAAATTTTAGCCATCTATCTGAATCAATGTAGTCGTGTCCTAAAGGACCATAGAAATAATCCTTTTATGAGCAAATGTAAATTCTGAGTAAGGTTTTAGGAGTTAGTATTGAAAGTTTACCAACCTTAATGGGCTAATGTTTTTTGGATCATAAGTTATACATTATTTTTTAAAGGTTTTATATGCTTCAGGCCTAACTGATCAATAAAAATATTCTAAAACAAGGTGGCTATAAATCTGAATTTTGAGGTGCTGAATATCTAATCTGAGAATGAAGAAAAGTGTATTTGAAAACATGGATGAAAGGAACTGTGAAAACTTACCTCTCTGGATAGCTGTCTCTGACAAATATTCAATCTCCTTGTACAATTTCACATTATTTTTACTTATTGTCGGCAGGAATGCATTTTTACAGATCCTGCTATGGCAAGTATAATCTTCTAGTGGTTCTATATTCCTAAATCATAGATTACTGGCTGTTCTCAAATAGTACTTCCCACCATTTACAGGTTTGCAGGTCAATAAGCATTTTCAAAATGCTCAGCAAGAAAAATTTTTATTAACTCCTATCAACCCAAAGGAATAGCAGCAGTAGTAGAGCTCTGTATGAATAGCATTATCTACAAAATGACCCAGTGATTGAAAAGTCAATTCCCTTTACTATTTTACCCTTGCTTCTTGGATATGTTGCTAAGCATTACATGGACCTCTGAGGAATTCAGGATAAATAGAAACAATGCAGCCTTTTACATGGAAGAAAGGATAACATCTTTGGTGGAGCAAATGATCCATACAAGGCAAGAAAGCAATTCATGTGTAGCCAATGGCAAATAAGTTTGTTTATTCTATAGTGTGGGATCTATAATAGAGTAGAATATGAAACAATGAGTGAAATAAAAGTTTGAATATCATATTCTAGATAACCACTCTATTATCTTGAGAAGTGGGAGTGCTATAAGGAAAAATGTATATATTTGGACTAGTGATATGTTTGTATTAGCATAAGGAGTTTTAATGAAGAAATTCCATCTACCAGTACAGTTGGGCACCTGCTCTGCAATTTATAATTTTTGAAGGATGGCTGGGGGTACTAAGAAATAATCATTCAACAAGAATCAAATGATCAGTATGTGCTAGAACAAAGGAAGGACTTGAACCCAGATGTTTCTGACTGAGGTCAGCTCGCTTTCTATTATGATTGCCTCTTACAATAAAAATCATGTCCAAAAAAGATTTTTCTTCCTTATATATGTGGAATGGTTAGATAGGGACTCTAGTTATTGCCAGAAATCCATATAGCTGGTAAGTGGTGAAAGACTAGAACTGGATTGATGACTTTGAAAATGAAAAGTAGGAGTAATATTTAGAAGGTACATAGATGCTTTTATTTGCTAAACTTTAATCATAAGACCATAAGTTTATACCTTTGAAGGAACCCTAGCAGCCATCAAGTCTAAATCCCTCAAATAAGGAAGCTGAGATAGAGAGAAGTAAAGTCATTTTGCATCAGGTGACATCTAAAACTCTTTTAAAGCAGTTAAATTCAGGCTTTCCCCACTTCACGTCCAACATGCAACCACCAAGTTTCTTCTATTTTCTTTTCCCATTATATAACAATTAATCTATCATCAATTACTTAACAAGTACTTGATATATGAACTTTTCTAGACATTGGAAGGATAGAATATCTTTTCCCACAATTATATATTTTCAAAATTGTGAAAAATTCAGTTCCCTCAACATATTGTAAGCCATGTACTTCCTGGAAAAGTTGATGGTTTATTTATTCATTGTTTTCTCCTAGTGAAACATAATTACTTCATTATGGTATATGGGTTCTTTCCCTTGGCCACAGATAAACCAAAAGAACTTTCTAGAGAAATTTGGACCTGCTTATAACATAGATAGACACAAAGGAAAAATATGTCCTGAGGTCAAGAGCAGGCTGCTGGAGCCAAGCTAGGCTCCAGAAAGATACATAAAACTCACATAAATGAACCATTTAGGAAAAGATAGCAATCCTGTGAAGAGGAAAGAATACCAGTTCTGGAACCAGAGGAACTGGGTTCAAATACTACTTCTGATTCTTATTACCTCTGAGTCCTTGAATAAGTGACTTAAGTTCCTTGAGCCTAAGTTTTCTCATTTATAACACAAAGAGGATAAGACTATATAGTCTCTGAATTCAGCTCTAGAATCCATTCTTGTGGGAAATAAGGATTGTCTTATCCAATTCACAGGCTATCCCACTGCAAAATACCTCCACTGACATACTATGAGGAAAAACAAGTTTAATCACCCTAACAACCAGGAAAAAAATGGCTAGATTTTTATTGTAACTTTGCCTATGTCAGGGATGGTGTCTTAGTGTTGTTTCTGGGAATAAAGTGAAAATAAGTATTTATAGAGTAGCCAGTAGCATCTCTCTCCCTAATTGTTCTGTCTTCCCTCAATGATCACACCATTGAAAGGGGTGCCCTGTTTTCCCCTTGTATTTTTCTTCCTTCTCATCAACCTTCTGGCAATGCTTCCCTGGCAGCACCAAAGCATCTCTTCAGAACATTTCTTCTGCCTGCTGTCATGATTATAGGGCAGGTTGCACTACCTGTGGCTCTGATTATACCTCTCTTCTGTCTTATCTGCCCTGGATGAATTCTAGTAGTGATAGTGGTAGTGTGGGAAGGGGGATTAGGGGGAGTTGAAAGGGCCCAGGCAATTGCAAAAAAGTAGTTCAAACAGATGTTTCTGTAAACCTAATGACTTCTAAAATGAGTTGCAAGACTAATTTTAATACTCCTTATAAGAAAAGATCTCTTCTAGAAGCTTCTTTCCACTGCTTTTCTTATATGATTCCTCTTTGGCAACATGTTGAAACCCATTAGACACCACTCCATTTCCTGTCCTGAAATGGGATTGGGATATTACCAGTAGATAGTTGATTAATTTATGAAGTGGCAACAGCAAGATCACTTTTCTGAGTTATTTAGCAACATAGTTTTCTCATATTCTGCTTTTGTTTAATATTTGTGGACTGAATCACTTTGCTAAAGCATTGTATTTATGAAGCCAGGCTCACTGGTTTATTGCCACTAAAGTATGCTGTTTTTGCAGTATTCCCATGGCCACATATCACAGTTCTGGCATAGAATAGCCATAGTCATTTGGTCATAAAGGAGCTTCTGAAGATGTGATCTGATCAGCTTATATATATTGTTCCTATTGGGAAAGAAAGTCAGAAAACACTTTGCTAACTTTATGTTAGTTAAAGCATGATGACTAGTACAGACCTGTAGCCAATAATCATTGAACCTGATATTCTCACACTCAAGTATTCTATTTTTCCCTTTTCATTATATTTTCCAGGATTATCTATGATTTTGGGCTTAATGAAAAATGATGTCACTATGTAAATACAAGCTGACATGCAGTATAATAAATCCTTCTTTGATATCCAGTGCCAGCTTGTCCAGAGTTTGGGAAAAACAGAAGTTTCATAGAAGCTTCATATATTTAGAACTCAACAAAGTCTGACCCATTTACTGGAGCAGAAAATGCACCATACAGAGGTTTTCTGTATCTGACTTTGTTTTGCTTGTTTTTTTTTTCCCCTAAGAGTAGAAAGATCATTGCCAGAGAAGAAAATGAACTTCTCACAGACTCACCTGCTTGGGAAAAAAAAAGGAAGAAAAGAACACTTTTGGACAGCTAGCTCAGAGGAAACTCTCAAAATCAAATGTCTTTGATCTTAAGAAGAAGTCAAACCATTAAACAAAACTAAACTAAAACAGATTTCCCAACAAATCTGAATGGAAGAAAACAAAAAGATTTCCTCTATATCCTACATTTACTAGAACTAATGCAAATCAGCAGTGAAGGCTTATAGATTCATGCTGTCATTTCCCCCAGCTAATTTCTGGTGGGAATGTAGAAGCTTATCATGTCAACGTCTTCAAATAAACTGAAAGAGAGAATAAGTTAGCATCAAAACTTGGAGCCATTTCGACGAGAAGTAAAAAATTAGTTTGAGCCTATGGTTTGATTTATAGAAAAAGAAAGTTTTCACATTATTGAATAATGGGAGATTTAAAAAATATTTCTGTTCAGCATTTAGATGGATAATATTGTCCATTTTATTAAAGCATCCATCTTATTCTTTAGCAATGTTTCATGAGATTTAAGATGTTTATTACTATGAAGAGATGAGGAAACTGAGTCACAAGAAGTTTAAATAAGTTGGATTTCTTCAGGAGATGTCCACAACCTTTCTACAGACTCTGTAGGTTATTGGAATAATCCCTTTACCTCCTTTTATTGCTGACAGTGAGAGTGTCATAGTACTTGCTCCTTACTCCTATTTGCTAACTACCAAGTCAAATTTCCTTTTTGTCACTTATATGCTGAACTGAGACTGAGAAACAGTCCTCTGGCCTCTATGTAAACCTTTATTGTTAGTCTGCTGGTGGTAGTTATAGTTGGCTTTCTTGCCTTTTTTCTTATGATGTTTGTACCAGTACCATTTACCTGCCTGGTTCCTGACAGAAATCTAACTCATTTAAACCTCTTGGGACTCAGTTTCCTCATTTCTTCATAGGAGTAATCATCTTAAATCTCATGAAACCTTGCTAAAGAATAAGATGAATGCTTTAATAAAATGGACATGTATACAAAGTTGAGATTGTTTCTTCCCTTAATTTTAAAAAAGGAGAAATTATTGGAATAACAGATTTATGTTTTTTGGTTTGTTGTTCAATCATTTCAGGTCTATCCAACTCTTTGCAACCTCATTTGGAGTTTTGTTTACAAAGATACTGGAGTAGTTTGCCATTTCCTTCTCTGGCTCATTTTACAGATGAGGAATCTAAGGCTTACATAGTTATGTTCTCTGACTTACTGGGGAGTGGAGGTGGGTTTTAAATATTTAATGAAAGAACGAAAAGAATGAAAGAATACCTACTGACTTCAATTAAAAAACAAAAAGAGAAAAAGCAAAATAATGCATAGATAATAATCATACAGTTCTCTTGCAAGAAAATGGGAACAGACCTTTTAAAGAGGAAGCAGCTTATGGTGCTTCATGAAATGATGGGAGGACACATCAATGTCACCAGGAAAAAGAATATTGATTACTGGCCACAGGGAAAAGAAAATAAAAGTCCTGGTATTTGGTGACTACCTACTGAGGGGTTCAGGTAGAGTTTATGCTAAACATTTAAAATAATCACAATGTATGTGACATTCCAAGGGTATCTACTGTGGTAAGGATAACTAAAAATAACATGGATTTCTCTAAATACATTCCAGAACTAATCAACTCTAATCAATTTTCTCCTAGATGTTTGCTCCTAGATATGCTATAGGCATCTCAAACTTCTTGTTGTTATTCAATTTGTATTGTATTTGACTATCCTTCACAAATCCAATGTTCTCATCAAAACTGGATTTCTAGCTGTTCTTCAAACTTTATTTCTCACTTCTATGTATTCAACAAATATTCATCAACTCTGAAATGTACTTACTCATCCCCATCCTTCAGAATTCTTTTCATCTTCAAAGCTGAACCCAAAATGCATTTCTTCTAAGAAGCCTTCCCCAATCCTCTTCCTTACCTATGTTCTCTCATTAATTTTCTTTGTACTCTATTTGTGTTCATTCCTAGAAAAATGAAAACTCCATGAGGACATGAATTTTTATATTTATCTTTGTGTATCGTAGCACTTAGATCAGTTCCACACATAGCAAGTCCTTAATGGTTATATGTTCAATTTGTTGTGGGAATAAAATCAATGTTACTTATAAATCCTGGGTGTTGTCCAATTTATTGCTATACCCTCAGAACCACTGGATCTTTCAATCTACATACCTATTGAACCCTTTTATGAATATTCTTTACAAGGAGAAAAATAGGAAATGACAGTTATAAATAAGATTAATTAGGATATGATTTATGAGTAATACAGCAATAGAAGGGTAAAACTTCAATAGCAAAAACTCAGATAAAATGGCTGATGGAGGAGTAACATATATGAAAGTATATATTATGATTAAATTCATGAAGCTGAGATGTGGGGAATTTGATGAGAGCAGCAGCTCAAATTTTCTGGGCTTCAGTTAGTCATCCATAAAAGAAGGAGAATGGACAAAATGAACTGCAAGGCCTTTGTAATTCAAAAATCTATAATCCAATGATAGGACAAAATGATTGAATGACTTAGAATTTTAGAAGAGAAAACTATAGAAGATAGAAATGTAAACAAATAATTGAGGGCATATTATTTTTAAAAATGGGATTGATTCTATAAATTGTCATGTTTACCTCAGAATTTGCTTAGATTTACAATAAATTATAACAACAAAGAGAACTTTAAAAAAATCTTGAGAGTAAGATGAAAATCAAGAGTTAATACTAATGCTTTGGTGAATATCAGATGAAGGTAACAAAAGAATAAAGGCAGAACTACTCAAATTCTTGAGTTTTATCTTCTTCATTGAGGAAAATGATCACTAGATTGAAAAGCACAGAAAAAAAAAACCTAGCTGATAAGAAATTGGACCTCTAACACATGGCTGTTAAATACTCTTCAATGTGACTAACATACTCATCAGTGGCATTTGAGCCAGATTAAAAATTAATTGGGAAATATTTAACAAAATTAGTAAAAATACAACAAACACAGGTAATATATTATTTTTAAGTCAGCATGTACCTATAGGGATCCCTATGTATGGCTTAATGTTCTCTGTTTCTATTTCAGTTTGATACCACTGTTTTACATCATGAATAAATTCAAAATTTATGAGGCAACAATAGTGAATATATCATAAACAAATTAGAAAAGTAACATATGATATTTTTCCTTAACCAAAAAGAGATAGAGATGTTTACGGAAGAAAATAGATAATTTTATCACATGAAATAAAAAATTAATTTTGAAGAATAAAGTGACTAAAATGTCCATACTTTTAAATTCAGCATTCTATTCATTACACACACTCTCCTTGAGCTTAGATTAAAGTCTAGATCAGATTCACAGCTAAGACTTACATTTAGTCTTCTGATTTGCAACCTAGACTTAGTTCCATTTTTCAATTTCTTTAAATAAAATATGAATAAAATATTATGCATAAGGACTGAAAAAATTAAATAATTTTAAGTGATTTCTTGCTCTCCCTATGTAGGGATAAATCAGGCAAGGCTTTAAAAATTGTATCAAATCCAAAGTGAGAGAGAAAAGAATTTTATTATATGAATTATACACACACACACATGCACACAGATTTAAGATTAAGTACAAGTCTGAGCTGAGGCGCTGATCCATACTATTAGTCCAGAAGCCCAAGGAGAGTAAGCATAATGAATAGAATGCTAAATTTAAAAAAGTATGGATATTTTCTTCTTATTTCAAATTGATTTCCTTCATGAATGGGCTAATTTACAGTTCCCACAACAATGCGTTAGTGTGCATCATTTCACATATTTACAACATCAATTATTTCTATATTCAATCATTTTGTTAATTTGTACTTTGTAAGGTGAAACCTAGAGTTATTTTATGATATGTTTTCCTCATTATTAGCAGTTTAGTGCATCTGTCATTTGAACATTAATAATTTGCAATCCTTTTTTATTTGAGGATTTGTTTATATTTTTTACCTCATACATTGGGGAATACTTTTTTGCCTTTTATGTTGCTGTTAGTAGTTTGAATATCTTTATTGTGTTTGTGTGTGTGTGTGTGTGTGTGTATAGCATTCTGGGTCTAAAACAAAATTTTAATCTTTCTTCCCAATAATATCCCTTTAAATATTCAAACACCGCTATTATTTCCCAAGTCTTTTCTTCTCCAGACTAAATATCTCTAGTTATTTCAAATGATCCTCTTCTTTGGATATTTTACATCTTATTAAAGTCTTTCATGAAATATGACATCTAGAAAAGAACCAACTCCTCCTGACCAAGCAGTATGCATATTACTCTACTGTGTGTATATATTATCTATCTTTCTTTCTTCTTTCATTCCTTCCTTTCTTTCTGTCTACATATATATATATATATATCTTTCTTTCATTCCTTCCTTCCTTCCTTTCTATCTATCTATCTATCTATCTATCTATCTATATCTTTCTTTCATTCCTTCCTTTCTATCTATCTATCTATCTATCTATCTATATCTATATCTATATATATATATCTACCAATCTATCTATCTATCTCTGTGTACTCAGGTGTGCACAATCTCTATATGGATGGATAGATCATTCTTTATATCCATCTCTATATCTACATCTATCTATATAGATATAAATAGATATTTACATGTAATTCTTCAAAGGCAGCACTTTGTACCATTAGCTATCCTATGCTCCCCATCTGCATTTCTAAGATTTATTAGGAGAGCCACAGAATCTATGAATAAAGAAATAGTATTCCTTTCATACTCCTCTTTAAGATGAAGAACATCCATGAATGAAGAACATCTGAAGGAATTAGATTTATTTAATCTGGAGAAGAGTTAGAAGATGATAGCTATGTTCAAAAACTTAAAAGGCTTTTATTAGGGGCAACTAGATAGCATACCAGAAAGAATGCCAGCCCTAGAGTCAGGAGCTCCTAGGTTCAAATCTGGGCTCAGATACTTCCTAGCTGTGTGACACTGGACAAGTCACTTAATCTCCATTGCCTAGCTTTGGAACTCAAACTCAGGAGCATCTCTTAGACATAAGATAAGAGTTTAAACATATATTATTGGGAAGAGGGAATAGACTTCTTTTGGGGGGGGGGTTCCAGATTGTAAAACTAGGAGTAAAATGGGTGGAAGTCTCAAAGTAGTGACTTTATGAATGATAGCAGGAAAAACAAAAACAGACAAAAATAATTTCTAATAATTTAGAGCTGTCCAAAAGTAGAAAAGGCTGTTCAAGAAGCTAGTGCTTTCACATTCAAGTCTTAAAACAAAAGAAGAATAACTATTTTTGGTTTATATTATAGAAGGGATTAAAAAAATTTTTTTTTTGGTTTGGAGTTGATGGCCATTGAGATGCCTTTCAAAGTTGCAATTCTGTATATTTTCTTTACATTGATGTGCATACTTTTGTTTTTGGGAGTTGTCAGGTGTCATAGCATATAGAACACTGGATTGGGAATCAGGAAGACCTGAATTAAAAACCAGCCTTGGGCAAGTCACTTTACTCTGTTTCTTTAAGTTTTTTCAAATATAAAATATGGGCATAGTTATACCTACCTGTCAGGATTGTTGAGGACCAAGTAAGATACAAATTGTAAAGCACTTATCACAGTGACTAGATTATAGAAAATATTATAAATATTAGCTATTACAAGTAGACCTCAGACATAGTACATATTAGGTTTCAGACCATCGTGATAAAGCAATGATTATTGCAATAAAGTGAGTCATATGCCTTTGTGGATTTCCTAGTGATGTAAAAGTTTTATTTACAATAAACTGTAGTTTTTAAGTATACAATAGTATTATATCTAAAAAAGAAAAAAATCAATTTAAATACCTAAATTTAAAAATACTTCATTGTTTAAAAATGCTAATTTTATCTGAGTCTTCAGTGGATTCTAATTCTTTTTCTGGTGGAGTATCTGGCCTTGCCATTGATGGCTGTTGAATGATTAAGGGGTTGGTTGCTAAAGGTTTGGGTAGCTGAGTCAATTTCTTAAAATAAGATGGCAATGAAGCTTGCCACATTGATTGACTCTTCCTTTCACAAAAGATTTCTCTGTAGCATGTGATATAGTTTGAGAGCATTTTACTCAGAACTCTTTTCAAATTTGAAGTCAATCCTCTAAAACTCTGCCAGTGCTTTTCATGTTTTAAGTTTATGTAATATTTCTCAGTATTGCTGCGCCTCAGGGAATTGGGAAGCCAAAGGGGAAAGAGAGAGATGGGAATGGCAGGATGGTAGAGCAGTCAGAAAACAAATTTATCTATTAGATTCACCAACTTCCATAGGCACAGCTCATGAAGCCCCAAAACAATTACAATAGTAATAAAGATTACTTTAACAGATATAATAATGAAAAAGATTGAAATATTAAGAGAATTACCAAAATATGACCCAGAAACGTGATGTGAGGACAAGTTATTGGAAAAATGGCTCTAATAGACTTGCTTGATGCAGGGTTGCCTCAAACTTTCAATTTGTAATAAAAAGTAATATCTTTGGAGCACAATAAAGTGAAGTGCAATAAAATGACGTATTCCTGTACTGCTATTAGTATTCCTTCTAACAAAGAGAATTAACTACATGGAAGAAAAAGACAAAATCTTCACATCTGTCAGTGCAATCAAAATTATGTCACCATAGTACCAAGGAAATATATTCTAATACCTGAACTTCCAGACCAAGATTAGTCATTGCAATAAATTTGAGTTCAGCTGCCTTTTACTTTCTGTGGATCTTGTTTTTCTGACTCTGCTTACTTTACTCTGCTTTTATTCATAGCGGGAATATTTCCATACACAGAGATGCACAGGCTTATACACATTTATTATGCGAAATAATTCTTTTACTCATCTGATGGGTTTCAATTCTTTAGTGATTGAGACAGTAACAGCCTTTGACAGGTTGGAGGCGGATTCTCCTACCTCTCTCTCCTCTGTTCTGCAAAACTCCACCTCAGAACTATCACTGTCTTATTTTTAGATAGCCTTGAATTGGACATAAGGGGATAGTGAAACACTACAAAGTAAACTCCAGGTTTTCCTACACAATGATAATTATAACTCAGAAGATTATAATATAGCATCTGCCTATACAGAGAGAAAAGGATGCTCTTCTCTTATAGTGCTAGTGTCTTGGACATGCCTGATTAACCGAGAGAGAGAGAGAGAGAGAGAGAGAGAGAGAGAGAGAGAGAGAGAGAGAGAGAGAGAGAGAGAGAGAGAGAAAGAGAGAGAGAGAGAGAGAGTCAGTCTATGATTAAGATAAGGAAGCAAGTCATGAAGCAGGGAATCCTCAGTTCTTTATGACAAAGTAGCTCTTCTAGTAAAGGGAAAAGATAGTCACAAACTTGTAATTCATGTAATTCACTTGTAATTTCTCTGATTGAAATATATTGACTATAGTGGAAATAGAAATGAGGAGCTGAAGCAAACATGGCATGACCTTCAGGATCATTTTTATAATATTTGTTTGGATTTCTTCTATCTCTATAGCTACCCCACTCCCATATGTCCTTATCCATTTGCACCTAATAAAGTGCTGGGTGGGCTGTATTTATTTAATAAGTGCATATTCAGTTTAATGTTCAATTTAGCAGTAGGAGTCTTCCCTCAAGTTTTATAATCTTGACTACTTTATTTCTTGTCAGTTCCCTACAACCAGTATAGTCCCTACAGTGATCTAGGTGCTCTAAAAGTCCCTTAACCCAGAGAATGATGTAAAGTAGATGAGCTTACTAAACCCAAACTGATGATTCCAAGCCATATATAAGGTTAATTATTTTCCAACAGGTCCTTTGATTTCTTTGGTATAAAGAGTTTTTTTAAACATTTATTTATTTAATTAATTAATTTAGAATTTTTTCCCACGGTTACATGATTCATGTCCTTTCCTCCCTTTGCCCTCCCATAGCCAACAAGTAATTCCCCTGGGTTTTACATGTGTCATTGATCAAGACTTATTTCCATATTATTAATATGTGCACTAGGGTGATCATTTAGAGTCCATATCCCCATCAACCCATGTGATCAAACAATACTGGTTTTTTATTTTTTGTTTTTTACTCCCACAGCTGTTTCTCTGGATGTGGATAGTGTTCTTTCTCCTAAGTTCCTCAGAATTGTTCTGGGTTGTTGCATTGCTCCTAGTAGAGAAGTCTATTACATTTGATTGTACCACAGTGTATCCGTCTCTATGATCAATGTTCTCCTGGTTCCATTCCTTTCTCTCTGAATCAATTCCTGGTGGTTGTTCCAGTTCACATGGAATTCCTCTAGTTTATTATTCCTTTTAGTACAATAGTATTCTATTACTAGCATATACCACAACTTGTTCAGCCCCCAATCAAAGGCATCCCTTCATTTTCAAATTTTTTTGTTACCACAAAGAGTGGGGCTATAAATATTTTTGTACACATATTTTCCCCTATTATCTCTTTGGGGTATAAATCCAGCAGTGCTATGGCTGGATAAAAGGGCAGGCAGTCTTTTAAAGCCCTTTGGGCATAGTTCCAAATGTATCCATTAGGGGATGGCTTGATATGTTTTGTAAAATTGATATAGTTCCTTGTAAATTTGAGTAATTAGACCTTTTTCAGAGGTTTTTGTTCTAAAGATTTTCCCCCAATTTGTTACTTCCCTTCTAACTTTTTTTTTCATTGGTTTTGTTTGTAAAAAAGACTTTTTAATGTAATAAAAATTATTTATTTTACATTTTGTAATATTCTCTTGTCTCTTGTTTGGTCTTAAAACCTTTCTTTTCCCATTGATCTGACAAGTATACTATTCTATGTTCACCTAATTTACTTATAGTTTCCTTCTTTATATTTAAATCATTCACCTATTCTGAATTTATCTTGGTGTAGGGTGTGAGATGTCGATCTAAACCTAATCTCTCCCATACTGTTTTCCAATTTCCCAGCAACTTTTGCTAAATACTGGGGTTTTGTGTCAAAAGCTGGGATCTTTGAATTTATTGTACACTATATTGCTGAGATCATTTACCCCAAGTTTATTTCATTGGTTCTCCCTGCTGTCTCTTAGCCAATACTATATTGTTTGATGACCACTGCTTTATTGTACAGTAAGATCCAATATTACTAGGCCCCCATCCTTCACATTTTTTAAAATTAGTTCCCTTGATATTCGTGATCTTTTGTTCTTCTAAATGAACTTTGTTATGGTTTTTTCTAATTCGGTAAAAAAGTTTTTTGGTAGTTTGATAGGTATGACATTAAATAAATAAATTAATTTGGGTAAGATTGCCATTTTTATTATATTACCTTGTCCTACCCATGACAAATCGATGTTTTCACAATTATTTAGATCTACTTTTAATTGTATAGAAAGTGTTTTATAGTTGTGTTCATGTAATTTCTGTGTTTATCTTGGTAAACAGATTCCTAAATATTTTATATTATCTGGGGTGATTTTAAGTGGAATTTCTCTTTCTAACTCATTTTGCTGAGTTGTGTTGGAAATATGTAGAAATGCTGATGACTTATGTGGGTTTATTTTGTATCCTGCAACTTTGCTAAAGTTGTTGATTATTTTGACTAACTTTTTAGTTGATTCTCTAGGATTCTTTAGGTAGACTATCATATTATCTGAAAAGAGTGATAGCTTGGTCTCTTCATTGCCTATTTTAATACCTTCAATTTCTTTTTCTTCTCTAATTGATAATGTTAGTGTTTCTAGTACAATGTTAAATAATAGAAGTGATGATGGGCATCCTTTCTTCACTTCTGATCTTATTGGAAAGGCTTCTAATTTATCCCCATTGCAGATGATTCTTACTGATGGTTTTAAATATATACTGCTTATTATTTTTAGGAAAGGCCTATCTATTCCTATACATTCTAGTGTTTTCAATAGGAATGAGTGTTGTATTTTGTCAAAGGCTTTTTCTGCATGTATTGAGATAATCATGTGATTTCTGTTGGTTTTAGTTGTTGATAGTGTCAATTATGTGAATGATTTTCCTAAAATTGAACTATCCTTGCATTCCTGGTATAAATCCCACGTGATCATAGTGAATAACTCTCGTGACAACTTGTTGGAATCTTTTTACTAATATTCTTTTTAAGATTTTTACATTAAGAAGATTGGTCTATAGTTTTCTTTCTCTGTTTTTAGTCTGCCTGGCTTTGGAATTGGTACCATATTTGTGTTATAAAAGGAATTTGGTGGAACTCCTTTTTTGCTTATTTTGTCAAATAGTTTATGTAGTATTGGAATTATTTGTTCTTTAAATGCTTGGTAGAATTCACTTGTGATCTATCTGGTCCTGGGGATTTTTTCTTAGGGAGTTCCATGATGGATTATTTAATTTCTTTTTCTGAGATGGAATTGTTTAAGTATTCTATTTTTTCTTCTGTTAATCTAGGAAATTTATATTTTTGTAAATATTCATCCATTTCCTCTAGATTGTCACATTCATTGCCATGTAATTGGGCAAAATAGTTCTTAATAATTACCTTTATTTTCTCTTCATTAGAGGTGAGGACACCATTTTCATCTTTGATACTGTTAATTTAGTTTTCTTCTTTCATTTTTTAAAAATTAGATTTACCAGTACTTTATCTATTTTATTTTTTCAAAGTACCAGCTTCTAGAATTATTTATTAGTTTAATAGTTCCTTTGCTTTCAATTTTATTAATTTCTCGTTTGATTTTTATCATTTCCAATTTAGTGTTTATTTGGGGATTTTTAATTTGTTCTCTTTTAATTTTTTTAAGTTGCATGCCCAATTCATTGACCTCTTCCCTCTCTAATTTGTTGGTATATACACTAAGGGAAATAAATTTTCCCCTGACTACTGCTTTGGCTGCTTCCCACAGATTTTGGAAAGTTATTGCCTCATTGTCATTCTCTTCAATGAAATCAGTAATTGTTTCATTGATGTGTTCTTTGACCAACCAGTTTTGAAGAATTAGATAATTTAGTTTCCAATTAGTTTAAAATCTGCCTTTCCATAAACCCTTATTGATTATGATTTTTATTGCATTGTGGCCTGAAAAAATTCATTTATTATTTCTGCTTTCCTATATTTGCTTGTAATGCTTTTATGACTTTGTACATCTTCAATTGTTGTATATGTGCCATGTGCTACTGAAAAGAAGGTATATTACTTTTATCTATATTTATTTTTCTACAAATTTCTACTAGCTCTATTTTTTTCTAATATTTCATTCACTTCCCTTAGTTCTTTCTCATTTTTTTTTGGTTTAATTTATCTAGTTCAGATAGAGGGTAGTTGAGGTCCCCCACTACTAAGGTTTTGCTATCTATTTCCTCTTTAAGCTCCTTTAGTTTCTTCTTTCAAAATCTGACTACTGTACCATTTGTCTTTCTTTATTATTTACACTGCCTTTCAACAAGATGTAATTACCTTCCTCATCTCATTTAATGAGATCTATTGTTGCTTTAGCTTTGTCTGAGATCATAATTACTATTTCTGCCTTCTTTGTCTCCATTGCAGCCCAGTAAATTCAGCTCCACCCTCTTACTTTTACCCTGTGTGCATCTACTTGCCTCTAGTGTGTTTCTGGTAGACAACACATAGTAGGATTCTGGTTTTTAATCCATTTTGCTATCAGCTTCTTTTTTTTGTTGAGTTAATTCTGTTCACATTCACATTTATGGTTATTTTTTTTGTTTTTTCCTCCATTTTGACTTCCTCCTTAGGTTCTGCCTTTTCTCTTATCCCTTTTGCCTTCCCCTCCAACTTTTCACTTTTATTCATTTCCCCCCCTTTCCCTTCCCTAATGTTACCCCCCCTTCCTAGCACCTCCCCTCTTATTTATTCCTCCCTTACTATAGTGTCTTTTAAACTACCCCCCCACCCTCTCCCTCATATTACATTCTTCTCCACCAGTCTGTTTATTACCCTTCTTCTTCTCTGTAGGGCACGAATCAATTCTCTACCCCAATAGATCTGATTGCTCTTCCCTCTTTGAGTCAATTTTAATGTGAGCAAGAATTAAGTATTACCTATCTCCCAACTTTTTAACCCTTCCATTATATTGGTCTTCTTCCCTTTTCCCCCTTGTGTTTCTTTATAAAATATAAATTTACCCCATTTTGTCTCTTATCCCATTTTTCTTACTATTATCATCTTTTTTACCCCAAGTTACATATACATATATATTTTTTGACATTTCATCCTCTACAGTTTGTCACTGTTCCCTCTAAGTATACTTCTTTTAGCTACCCTGTTTATAATAACAATTTTTAAGAGTTACCAATATCATCTTCTCTTATAGAAATACAAATCATTTTAACTTAATGGGTCCCTTAAAGATGTTTGTTTTTTGTTTTCCCTTTCTTAATTATCTTTTGGTGATTCTCTTGAGTTCTGTGTGGGCATCAATTTTTCTGTTTAAGTCTGGTCTTTTCTTGATGAATGCTTGAAAGTCTTCTATGTTATTAAATGACCATACTTTCTCCTGCAAGAATATAGTCAGTTTTGTTGGTTAGTTGATTCTTGGTTATAGATCCATATTCCTTGCTCTCCAGAATATCATATCCCATGTCTTATGGTCCTTCAGTGTGGATGCAACCAGGTCCTGTGTTTTCCTAATTGTGGTTCCATGATATCTGAATGACTTCTTCTTAGTAGCTTGCAATTTTTTTCCCTTTAATTGGTAGTTAATGAATTTGGCTATAACATTACTGGTCATTGTTAATTGGGAATTAAGTGCAGGAGGTGATCTGAGGATTATTTCAATCTCCATGTTTCCTTCTTTTTTGAGAATGTTGGAGCAGTTTTCTTAAATAATTTCCTATAGAATGATGTCCAGACTTTTTTCTTTTGTCATGATCTTCTGGTAGTCCAATAATTCTTAAATTGTCTCTCCTGGATCTATTTTTCAGGTCTTTAGTTTTGTCAATGAGGTTTTCATATTTTCTTCAATTTTTTCATTCTTTTGATTTTGTTTTGTAGAAGCTCACTGTCTTGTGAAGTCATTTGCTTCTAATTTTTGGATTCTAATTGTTAAAGACTGAATTTCATCCCTGGCTTTTTGGTCATCCTCCTTATGGTTTGATTTTTTTTTGTAGGTAATCTTTCACCTTCTTTGTCTCATTTTTAAGCTGGTCATTTTTGGTGTTCAAGATACTAATTTCTTGTTTTAGTTACTGTGCCTCTGTTTTTCAGATGACTTATTTTGTTTTATAAGTTATTTTCCCAATTGTCTTCAGCCTCTCTTAATTGTTTTTTTAATTGTGTTTTGAATTCTTCTAAAGCCTGTGTTCAATTTGATGGAATTTCTCCAATTTTGATTGGTGTTCCTTGATCCTCCTCTGTTCCATTTGTTCATTACCTGGATAGAAGCTGTCAATTGTAATTTCTTTTTTTTTCTTTTTCTGTTGTTTACTCATATTTTTTTCCTTCTTTCCCCGCTGTCATTGGCTGTTATCTTGCTCCTCTGTTTATTTGCTGGATCTTTGGGTTTGGGCTACTCTGTGCTGAAGAGATTTCTTCTCTGCCCTTATTATTGACTTGATTAGGCTGATAGAGTGTTAATGAGCCCCAAGGTCAGATTGTCTCCAGTTGGTAGCAAAAGCTAAAGTTGTAGGTGAAGGTGTAGAGGCTGAAGGGAATTGTGCTTCCCCCCTTGTTATCAAGATATTCCTTTTTGATTTTTTATTTTTAAAAACCCTTACATTCCACCTTGGAGTCAATACTGTGTATTGGCTCCAAGGCAGAAGAGTGGTAAGGGCTAGGCAATGGGGGTCAAGTGACTTGCCCAGGATCACACAGCTGGGAAGTGTCTGAGGCCAGATTTTAACTAGGACCTCCCATCTCTAGGCCTGACTATTAATCCATTGAGTTACCCAGCTGCCCCCATTTTCAAGATATTCTGTAGTTGTTGCAGCCTTCTCTCTAGGAACTTAATCAGCAATGCTCTCTGAGCAGTCAGTGGGGTAGGAGGTCCTGGAAACTTCCTTCTTCTTTTTCCTTACTACTGAGAATTCAAGAATTCAGGCTTTTTGGTCATATCTTTTAAGTATAATCTAGCAGGAGATTCCCCTAGCTCTGTCCTATTGTTAGATTTGATTTTCTTTCCTCTCAAAGCATTTTGTTTTTTATTGGTATGGAAGAGTTTTTATGGAGATCTGGACTTTTGTTGCATCTTAAGTGGCAATCTTGACTCTTCCCCCTAGAGAGTTCTTAATTAATAAAATCAATCCCCAAAAGTTGTTGTTTGTTTTTTGTTTTCAAAGAAGACATCATGGGATGATGTACTGACTTGTGGAAGAATTGGATGTAAGTGAGTTGCGCAAGTTGCACAAAATCATAAGCTTCATTCTCTTTCACAGTCACTGAAGTCCAGTGGCAAAACTATTTTCACAATGTCTAGCAATGGCCAGGGATAAATTTGACGACCTTGGTGTCTTCATTGGCTAAGTAAGTTTTAGATGTTCCATAGCATCTGCTTTATAGTCAATAAGTAATATCTTAGCAATTTATAGTCTTGTAGAATTGTTTGAATGGTAATTGAACCCAGGACTTCTTGACTTAGAAGATCTTTCTCCAATCAGTTTTAAGGTAAAAATTTCAAAATTAGCTTTAGCTAACATTAAAAGCTTTATTTATTTACCTGTTTACTTATTTGTTTATTTTCAGAAGGAGCACCTTTTCTCTGTTCCCTAAATAAACCAAGCCCTAGCTTTTTAAAGAAATTCAAAATCTACTTCAGAAACATTTACATGCAGAGAGAAAAATAAGGAAAGTAGCTATTAAGGCTTGTATATTTTCCTTACTTCCATCAAATCTCCAAAAAATTGAAAAAATTAGCCTCAAGAAGGTAAGGTTTATATGTATAAAGAGAATGCCTCTTTTACTAGGAAAAGAAAAATGTGGTTACCACTGACTGTACAAGATTGCTTTTAAGGTGAGCCTATTTGCATTTTATGTCTCCATTCAAAATATAGAATTTACATAAAAATGAACTCATATAAAGTCAGTTCTAATATAGACCCTCATAGGGATTGATTGAGAGTGAAGACAGAAGAAAGAAAAGAACAAAACAAGACTACAATAATGCAAATATAAATAACACTGAACTCATATTAATTGCACATAACCCAAATATAGTCAAAGAACCACACCTTCTGTGGAGAGAAGGGAATGAGGAAACATGATATTAGTTACACTGTCAGACATAGTTGGTTTTGCTGTTGTGTCTTATTTATTTCTTACTTCTTTTTAATTGCTAACAAGAAGGATTTGAAGAGAGAAGCAAAAAGCATGGATTATAGGCATTGGGCTAGATAGCTCCTAAGATTCTCTATAGAACTAGATTTATGACCATATTTCTGTTTTAAAATGAAAAAAAAATACCTGCATGATATTTTAAAATAATAAGCAAATTCATCCTTTCCTGAATTTTCTATATAGGATTGAGGAATTTGTGTTTTTTGGGGTATAGATTATGTTAGTACAGATAGGGAAGGGGAACATTCCAAAAGTTATTTGAGAATAAATACTAAAATAATGAATTTTTAACAATATTAAAGTATGTGAGCTTTATTCACTATGCTGAATTTTCAAAACTCAGTTTCCAAGCTTCTAGATAATTTTATATGATTATTTTGAGTGGAACAAGGATTATTCCAAATCTCTCACCTTGATCAGGGAGGTTGGCTTTTTTCTTCTCTCTTTCTTCTCTTTTACTGTTCTCTTGTCCTCAAAATATTTTCCTTAACTCCTTCACTTCTTTTTTTCATCCAGTGGTATTTCAACTCTCCCTATGCCTTTCCTTACAATACTCTACTCTGAGCCCACACTGTGATGTCTACTTCCTGGATGTCTCAATTCCTTTCCAGGCCATTTCCCCTGCACTAGCTACTCTATCTATTTTCTCTTTATCTTGACTCCTTAGTTAGCCAGTTCAACTCCATATTAGTTCAACTCTTCATTGTCCTCCTTTCTTGAATCTCTATCTTCCCTATCATATCATTCATTATGCCCAGTCAAATCATAGCCTTAGCTACTTCCACCATTTATCACCTTTGATCTTACATACTTGCTGGTGAATAGATATGAGGAGAATCATTAAACCATTTTGACCAGGTCCACTACAAATTTATGTCATAAAACCTCAAGGCTCACACTGCAATTCAGCTTTCCCCAATTGACTCATTGTCCCATGTTCCACAGCAACTCTTCCAAACTATTTTATTCCTCCTCATATGTCCCATGTCCCTGTCCCATCACTCTCTTAGCTAGATAATTTTAGTTCATATTTTACTGAAAAAACCTAGACCATTTTCCGTGAACTCCCTCATATTCTCTTTCTCATCTCCTATCTTTCAGAAGCTTTCTGTCACTTTCTCTTTCTTTACCCTTGTCTCACATGATGAAATGGATTTACTTTTTCTTAAGGCTAATCCCTCTACTTGTTCACCTGATCTCCTTCGGTCCTCACTTTTTTGACATTGTTCCTTCAATGAATCAAGGTACAGAGATAGAATGTCACATATGGGGACCATAAAGAAGGACAATTTATAGCTGAAATATAAAGAGTATGAAGGAAATTGATGGATAGTATTATCTGCTTAGATAAAGTAAGCTATAGTCAGATTATGAGAGGCTTTCAATTCCCAAAACAGGAGTCTATAGTTTATTTCAGGAAAAATGGCAAATTGCTACAGCTTCTTTTTTAATTAAAAATTTTTATTATGTATTTAACAAATACAAAAATATCATATATTTCCATATATATAGTAGAACCAAAAAAAAGATTATTATGTGAAACATGGATTTCTATTATGTATGGCTTGCTTTAAAAATACAATAATTTCAACAGATAATTTTCTTTTTTAATTTTTACAAAACTATATACTTGATAACCACCAACATCACAAAATAATTTTAATAAATATATATTTAAATTATATGCAAAACCACAAACTCCACATTGTTTCAATTTGCTTAAAAGTATGTAAGTTATATATATGTGCTAATATAAGCATCCTCTGCTTTTCAGTTCCCTTTGAATTTGTTTTACTTTGATACTTTTTTTCTCTTAACTTTGTGGCTATTTTTTAATGTGGCTTTTTAAAAATGTAGTCATAATTTATATTATTTTCTCTATTTAATTCTCTTCATCTCTTCCTTTATTTCCTTTATTTTACTTATATTTCCAATATTTGTCATTTATAATGACAATATATTCCATTACATTCCAATATCACAATCTATTCATCTATTTTCCCAGTTGTTGCATTTGAATTTTTTCAAATTATTTTGTTATTAAAAATAAAGTTTCCAGGAATATTTTCATATATAAGTAAGTATTTACCTTGTCAATAATGTCCCAATGGACTAATGTTAGTAATGAGATCCCCAAGTTAAAGAGTATAAATAGTTTACATCTCTTAATATAAATTTCCATCATGTTTTCTGAAGAAAAGTCTATAGCTGCTCTAGCAAGGTAATATTAAACATCTTTCTCCATGATCCTCTCAGCATTTAATATGATCAACCTAACTAGTCTTGTTTTCAGTTAATATACATTACCAGGACTATAGCTAGATTAGTCTTTAGGTAGCAGAAACAATCTTTCAGGACCATACCCTTTCCAAAACCAAGTCTTTTCAACTTGATCATACCCATTGAAATTTTGTTTAATGCATCATTACCCTATAAGATGGGTGTTAAAGTAAGACTTTTTGTAGAATGTACATGTGCTCTATACCATTATTATCTCCCTAGAGTCTATTTGGATTATGTGTATGTTAAGACTTAGATCTACTATTAGCCTCATGTAGGTATGGAGGGACTCTCCAGATATCTGTCATATATAACTTATCTAAGATTTTATTCATCTCCTTAGCTTCTTTTTTATTTATTTTTGGTTAGATTTATCTAATTTTGAGAGGGGAAAATAAAGCCCTTCACTATTATTATTTTGTTATAGATAATAACAATAGAGGTAGATTTCCAATTATATATTATTTAGTTTTAACTTTAAAAATCTGGATACTGTATAACCTTGGTTCAATATTAATAATGCTTCATTAACCATAGAGCCACTTAACATAAATAAGTTACCCTCTTCATCCTTCTGTTTATATCCATTTTAGCCCCAACTATCAGAATTATGACTGCAACCCTAACCTTCTTTAGCTCAGCTGAGGCATATTATATTCTGCTCTGCCCCCTCAACTTTAACACAGGTGTGTCTCATTTTCAATGTTTTTCTTTTTAAATTCTGTTTTTGAGATTTTCTTTTAACCATTTTCTTCTCATGATGAATTAATTCCATTTACATTCAATGTTGCATTTAGTATCTGTGTTTTCACTTTTATTCTATTCTTTCTCAGTCTGTCATCTTTTTCCTTCCTTTCCATGATATCTTTCCACAAATGTCCAATTTCCTTTGACTAATATCTCTCCTATTCAACCTCTCCTCCCAAATCCTCTCTAATCCTCTCACTTTGCCCTCCTTATTCCATATTGGCCCACCTTTCCAAAGGTCCTTCCTTTTTCCCTTCCTTAATTCTCATTTACCTTTCTAAAAATTACTTCTTGATCTCTCCACAACTATGCCCTCCTACTTTTTGATATGTAGTCTCCTATATGAATCTCTCCCTTTTCTTATCCCTTTGCCCTCCTTTCTCTTAACCTACCCTTCCTTTTATTATTTCCCCAGTCTCCTAAGGTGACTCATCTACCTTTCCTTATCCCATCCCCCCTTCTCTACTTTTTTCTTTATGTTAAGATTTTTACCCTTCTAATTGTGTATGTTGTTTTGTCTTTATCCCAGGTCTAATAAGAGAAGAGTTCTATTACTACCTGTCCCCTACCTCTCCTGCCCTTCTCCAAAGCACTTCCTCTATTTATTCTTCCTTAATGTGAAATAGTCATTCCATTCTATGTCTTCCTTGATTATTCTGCTACAATTTCAGCTCATTCAGTACATTCACATTAACCTAAAATCTTCCATCCATACATGTCCCTTCAAAAAATCCAGGCAATGTTACCATTCTCAGTGTTCATAGATGACATTTTCCCATATAGGAATCAAACAATTTGACCTTTTGGATTGCTTATGATTAACCTTTCATTATCTTTTTATGTTTCTTAGAAATCAAATTTTCTGCTGACCTCTAGGTTTTTCCCCAGGAATAGTTGAAGTTCCTTTAGTTTGTTGAATGTCCATTTTTTAACATTTTATTGCTATGCTCAGTTTTGCTGGATTTATTGTTCTTGTTTGTAAACCCAGTTCTTTTGCTTAATGAAATTCTGTGTTCCATGTTCCTTGTTCTTTTAATGTCGTGGCTGCTAAGTTTTATGTTATTCTGTTTGTAGTTTCACAAAATTTAAATTGTTTTCTTTTTGCAGCTATCTGTCCGGCAGCCACTACACAAAAGGGAACATCTATAGGATTATGATTTTGAGGAGGAGAAAGAAGTTGGAGGGAGAGTTTCGGGGAAACTGAGTCAGACACACACACAGATCAGATACTGTTTAGGAAGGACACATCTTCCATTTATCTTCCTTTGTAGGGCATACAATGAAGGAAGATAAGAATAGCCAAGAATACATGGTTAAGGAATCAGGAGTAAGGTCAGAAGGAAGGAAAAGAATAAAGAAAGATCTTTAGAGGCACACTGGATCTTCATAACAGGAGTGATCCACATGGCCAGCAGGCAGGTTGGAGAGAGAGAGAGGAAAAGAAAAGAGAGAGGGAAAATGGCGTCCTTCCTGAGTATTTATTGAAATGATGATGTAAGAAGTAGGTAATACATATGCAACAGTACATAGTGGATTTACCTTGGCTTGACATACCAATGACATACAAGCTAGAGGCATGGTAAGTTCAGCCTGCTCTTTTCAAACTCTCAGAACAAAGACCGCATGGCCTGCTCATAAATCATGCATTGGAATGCTGTCTGACTGGACCAGAGCTGAGTCCTCTGTGGCTCAGCCCAGAGATTCTTCCTGGAATCCTACACTTTTCTTGTTCTTTGTAGTATTTTCCCCACAACCTGGGAGCTATAGAACTTAGCAATGATGTTCTCATTTACTTTCATCTTTGGGTATCTTTGAGGTGGTGATTGGTGGATTCTTTTGAGCTCTATTTTAGTCTATGATTCTAAAATTTCTGGGAAATTTTCTTTGATGATTTTTTGAAATTTGGTGTCTAAATTATTTTTTTAATCATTGTAACTTTCTGGGAGTACAACTATTCATATATTGTCTCACCTTTATCTATTTTCCAGGTGAGTTGTTTTTGTCATGAGATGTTTTATATTCTCTTTTATTATTTTATTCTTTTAATTTTGTTTTTATTATTTTTGGTTTTCTGGGGAAATTGTTAGCTTCCCTTTATACAATTCTAGTTCTTAATAAGTCATTTTCTCCTATGAGTTTCTGGATCTCTTTCCAACTGGGTGATCATTCATAATTTTCTTGATTTTCTTGCATTGCTTTAATTTTTTTCTAAATTTCCTTTAATCTCTCTCATTTGTTTATTGAATAAATTTAAAGCTTATTCAAAAGCTTTTTTTTAACCTTGTGGTCATTTATGTATATCTTTGCTGATTTAGAAGTCGGTGTTTTTTACTTCACTGTCCTCTGAGTTTGAGCCAAGGTCTTCTCTATTCCCATAATATCTATCCATAGTTGTGTTTTTTCTCCTTTGCTTTCTCATTTTTATATTTATTTTTTATCAGTGAGGCCAGTTGACTTAATTATTGACTTTTTTCAGGAGTCCCAGGATTCCTACTATGTTGATGTATGTTGTCTCAGGTTTCAGGGTTTCTTTGTGTGTACTTGTTTAGTTATTTGAATTTTTATAGTCTAAGATCTGATGTACTCCCAGGTTCCCCACTCAAGCCCTAATCTGTGATTTACCTCATGTGTTCCAATGAGAACCTGTGGGCATTTCTGCTACTGTAGTGGTAAAGGCCAGTTCATTTCTTCTTCTGATAGTAACCATGGACTCTGCTATCCTGAGAGACACTAGAGCTTCCAGAGCTCTTGTTCCCTAGCAACCACACTCATTTGTGCCTGCCTCTTCCTCACTTTTCCTTTCTAATACTACAGCCCAGAATAGAGCAGGTTCATAGTTCTTGTTCTTCAGGCCTTCAAAATTCCCCATTTGTTAGCATTGAAGCTTGAGTTCCTTTCCTTAGAATACGGTGCCCATAGACTCTGTGGTATCCACTCCAACAATCTCCAGCTGTGGACCAGCAGGAGGTATCCAGAATTGAGGCAGCAGGAGATACAGCTGTTTCTAGTGCTATAGTATCCTCTGGGTATCCTCAGGGATACAACCTCCAGGGCTCAGCAAACAAGATGGGTTTGCCTCCTGTCCCACAGGGACTGCCTTATTGGTACTATTTACTCTGTTTGTTCTATTCCTTCCCCCAGGGTCTTTTGTGTGGAACTTAGGTCAGAGAAGTTAGAAATCTTGCTTTATTGCTGTCCCTGGCTTCTCAGCTTCACTATGGTCTCATGTTTGTTTATGACACTTTTAGCATTGATTCTGTGGAGTTATTTTTGGTTGTTTGTGGGTGTTTTTAGGATAATGAGAAAGCTTCACATCCCACTCTGCCATCTTCCCATAGCACATCTTCATTTTCAGAACTTCTTGAGCTGGACAATGATGTGATTAGACCAATGTTTTAGAAATATCAATTTGACAGTTTAGGACTATATAGGAGAGAAACTATGGAAGGATATTGATGAGAATTTCACAGCATAAGGATGTATGCTTAGATGTAATATACACTGGTAGAGAGAGTTCTCAAACCCATAAGATCCCAAAGGATTTACAGAAACATCAGAATGTAATATATTGGAAATTAATTTGGCTTCAATTTTGTATTCTGTAGACTTTTTGCCCAATAAGTTTGTTTTAAATACAGTCTCTCAGGTGGCAATTGAGGGTAAATTGGGGTCTGTATTTATGTCATTTTCCTTGAATAGATCTATGTATAATTTACATATGCAATATTTGGATGACCACAAGTATTCATGAGTTGAATAGAAAATATAAGTTAATTTAACTCCAATTTACTTTCATTTCTCAAAGTGAAGCATCTAACTGTTAAGCCAAAGAAAGTTCTGATGTATTTTGCCAATTTTATATAAATATTTTAAAGTGGATATGCAGCTTGAATTTATAAGTAGTAATTTAATGGACAATTATGAATTAGCTTACTTTTTTGGCTTTTTTATGGTATTTCTATATTTATGTATTGTCCAATAGTTTTTACTATATGAGCATATATTGCTAATCACAGATCATGTTGCACATCCATCTACTCCTTACAACTATGATCATGTTGCTTTCTGCCTTGAAGTCTTTGTACGGTTATGCTCTTCCCCATTTTAAAGCTTGGCTTAGGGATTCTGAGTTTCTTTTTACCATTTGTGTGATATTGGGTGAGTTCATTTAATTCTCTGGGTCTCAGTTTTATCATCTCCTCTAGTCAATTAACAGGGTATATCTGAGGATCAAGTGAAAACGTAAAAATCCACTTAATGAAATAATTTTCAGATTTTATTTATTGTTATATTTCTGAATAAGATTGTTAAAGGAATCTAGACCTCCTGGAAATTATTTTGCTATAAAAATAAGCATTGATCATTAGCACTAGGGGAAAGTTAAGTAAGATAAGTCAACTTAGAAGAAAAAGTTAAGGAAACTTTAATTAAAATTCCTTAAACCACACAGGAGTAAAACTTTGGTGAAAAAATAGTGTTTGTATATAACATTGACCATTGACAATTATTCATGCAAAGTATCATGGCTCCATGTCCTCACCAAATCATGTGCTACACTGATATATGTCTATTCTTGACAAATTCCTAGCATAAATTACAGGGCAGGAGTGCATTCCTGACATGTGAGTATCTCAATAGCTACAGAAAAGGCTTTTGACAAAATATATTACCTATTTATGATAAAAATACCAAAAAAGGATGAGTAGAAGGTTGGTTTCCCCTCCATACATAAAATATGACTGGTTCTCAGGAGGTCAATTGAATAAATAGCATGACATCATTTCTGTTGACTCAGCAAAGAAGCCAAATACATTCTTCATAAAAATAGAACTATCAGACATTGCTTTTGCTGGCTTTATTTGCTTAAAACTTAATTCAAATAAACAAGTTAGAAGCTCAATGAGTGACACTCAGCTTCTTCTTTTTCTTAATGACCAATACTATAATTTAATGAGCAAATTCACCAGTAAATTAAATTGTTCTTAAGTTGTCCCTTGATCCCAAAAGCTACCCTTCGCAAATATCTTCTATTTGTAAAACTATTTATAGTTGCTGCTTCTGTTTCCTTGTTAAGCATTCACTTAGACTTCTTATTCTAATGCAACTGTTTTTGTCAAGGTCATCACTGACCTCTAAATTGCCTTGTCTAAAAGTATTTTCTCGTTCAACCCTCATCCTTATTAAAGGATGTGCAATATTTGATCCTATAAAATCCTCTATTTCTTTTCTTTAAAAAATATTTAAATAGACTTCCAGGTAAGCATGGCAACAATCTAAAAGCAGGACTCTTCCTCTCCTCAGCACCCACTGATATAGACTACCTCAAAAGACCAAAAAAAAAAACAAATTCATAAGAACGAAGGTACCCTACAGTAGGGCATAGCATTGAAGATATATGGGATTTGGGCATTTCCACTCTATAAGGGGGGGGGAAGCTCCCACCCAAACCTGAGCTGATCTACCCTCCCCCACCTATGGAGCCAGAGTCAGAGCCAGCACACACCAGAATCAGCAAGTGAGCAAAGGGCACCTCTCAAGTGAGTAAGGGGCACCTCTAGGTCCTTGGGAGCTGACTAAGACCACCAAAGACCTACCCCTGAGAGCAGCTACACCTGAAACCCCAGCGGGCTGGGGAGCGCAGACCTTGGGCACTCTCCGGAAGGTAGTGAAGAGAAGGGTAGTGAAAAGTGGAGGTTGCTGAAATTCCAGAGCTTGCCTCAGACAAAATCCTTGTTCCTTAGCTCCATACACAGAGATCCTGCCCATCTCACTCAGATTTCTGACTAAAAAGGGAAGGAAAAACCAGCATAGGGATGGCTCATTGTGCCCAAGAGCAACAAACACCCTCCAAGAAAAAAATATTTAAATATATTTTATTGAAATTTTTATTTTAAAAAGGTCACAATCCTTTCATATCTAGTCTAGTTTGAACCTCTCTTTTTACCGAATTAAAAGGACAAAAACTCTGATACACTTACTGCATCTAACAATGTATGAAATATAATATTCTAGAATCGTCTCCCCACTCTTTGATATAAGGGGAAAGTTGTTCCATCACTTTTTCTGCAGAATTTTGTTTTTTCAAATATTTAGAATTTTATTCCCTTTTAGGCATCTTTTAATTTACACAATTGTAGTTATTATTAGTAATAGCTAAAATTTATGTAGTTCTTTAAAGATTGAAAAGTGCTTTTTATATATTTTCACCTTGATCCTTGCAAAAGTCTGTTAATTGATATTATTAGTCTCCTTTTTAAAGATGAGGACACTGAGCCTCAAAGAGGTTAAGTGACAACATAGTTTACAATTATTAAGTGTATCTGAAGCATAATTGGAACATAGGTTTATTTGACCTCTATGCTACCTAAATGCATCTCTAATAATAATAATTGTTCTGCTAATATTCAATATTATGTAGCAGTTTATATAAATCTTTATATGTTTTTTTCTATTCCTGTGTTTCTCTGAATGTCCAGAACTGAATTTATCTTTTCTGTCAAATTTAATTGTCTTCTGAAATTCCAGATTTCTATGAAAGGAAATACTATACTTCTGGTCATGCAGGTTAACAATCTGTGATCCTCAAGTCTTTACTCTCCTTTATCCTACTCACCTGCCAAATCTTGTCCTTCCACAATATGCCTCATATCCACCCCCTTTCTCCACTCAAAGAATACCAGCTTCACTACCTCTTGCCTGGATTATTGCAATAACTTCTGCATTGGTTTCCCTGCCTCAAGCCTTTCTCCTCTTTATTCTCCTCATCAAACAAGCACCATCAAGATTTTCCTAAACCCAAATCTATTTCACTTTCCTAGTCAGTAAAATCCAATGCTTCCTACAGGTTCTAGGATCAAATATAAACATGTGTTTTGAATTTCCTTCACAGCCTTGTCTCAATAATTCTCCCTCTCCAACTTTCCAATGCCCCAGCAGTTTGTCTATTCCCTAGGAAACACAATCTCCTTATAATTGCTCTATCCTGTAACCTTCTGTGATGGAGATGGAGGACAGAGAATAGGTGGTCCAGCTGAGAGAGTGAGGAAAGGGAACCATGGATAGGGGCTAGATGGAAAACAATTTCCCAATCTGCTTGCTATCTTGGTATATGGCATAGCCTATACTGCCATGGCTGAGTTCTGGTGGGAAATGATTGCTCACTTGCTTGCATGTTAGTCTGTATACTTAGGGAAGAATACATTTATTGTATTGCCAATAGGCAGGACAACTTCACTTTGCCCTGCCTATTAGGACAGAAACACATATGAATATCCAGCACAGCCCACACTAAGCATAGATAAGGGGAAGAAGAGTAGCATCATCTATGCTAACAAATGTCTTATGTTCTTCATTTCTAATTTTTGTTTTTGTCTATACTGAGGAAGAATTTTATTTAACTTTGGGACATATACTCCCCAATTTGGAAAGTATTGATCTATAGAATAGAATAGAAATTTGTTAGTTTAGAATTCAGGTTACCAGTCTATTCTAACCTATTGTTCTAGCCTCCCCTTTGCTCAATATCCATTCTAATCAAACTAGAATATTAGCAGTCACAAAGTTTGATCCAGCACTTTCCTTCCTCTACATGTCTATACAGGACATTCTCAGGTTTGGAAAGAGAACCAGCCACATCTCAATCTATCAAAATCCTTCTTTCCTTCAAGTTCTTGCTAAAGTATTATCTCTTTTATTGTTTTTCCTTTTTCCCCTAGCTAGAGGGAAAATTTTCAGGCTATTCCACTTGTCCTTTTTGATAGATCAATCTCACTCTAATTTGTATTATAAATATTCATCTAATTAATTGATGTTATTTGTTTTTCATTTTGAAGAGTTCTAATGACACCACAGGGCTATGCCTTGACTCCCTAGTGAATTGGACTTAAGTGAGACAGAGTTGGACAAAGTGGTTAGCTTCACTCTCTTTCAAAGTCATCAAAGAAGACCAGTGGCTAGACAAAATTCAGGATGACTAGTGATGACTAGGGATGCATTGGATGATCTTTTGATATTTGACATAGCTCTAAGCACGATATAGTGCCTACTTCAGCCACCTTCATAGCTTTTCAAGCAAAGTATTCTCATCAATTCAACCAAGAGAAATCTTCCTCTCCTTGGGGCAGACACTCCATCCAAGTCACTGATAGTTTTGAGGCCTATCCATTACCCTCAACCTGGTTTAGCCCATCTGTTGAGATGCAACTTGGCTGCTTGTGCATACTACAGCTTCTTGGAGCCATAGATGAGAATCGGTAGAAAAGTAGGCACAAAAAAGTGGCTGACCAGTTCTGAAAAGGGCTCATCAAAGCCCTCACACTGAGGTGGTAGTCCTTTCTAAAATCTCTATATATCTCAGTTAACTGATAGTAAGTTCCCTGAAGACAGATAATATTATTGTGTTTTTTAAACCTTTACTTCTCTATTTCCATCATGTTGTAGCTTAAACATCACTTTCTACACAAAGCCTTTATCGGTGCCCTCAATTTCTAAGAATTCCACAATTTTGTTTCAAACTAATTTGCATTTAGCTATACTTTATGTATTTGTATTTATTGTCTTCATATTTATTCTGCATATAGTTTCATATGTCTGTGTTGCCTCTTTCACTAGAATATAAGGTCATTCTCACTGCTGGGTCTGTACCCCAAAGAGATAATGGACACAAAGACTTGTACAAAAATATTCATAGCTGCACTCTTTGTGGTGGCCCAAAACTGGAAAACAAGGGGATGCCCATCAATTGGGGAATGGCTGAACAAACTGTGGTATATGTTGGTGATGGAGTACTATTGTGCTCAAAGGAATAATAAAGTGGAGAAGTTCCATGGAGACTGGAACAACCTCCAGGAAGTGATGCAGAGCGAGAGGAGCAGAACCAGGAGAACATTGTACACAGAGACAAACACACTGTGGTATCATCGAACGTAATGGACTTCTCCATTGGTAGTGGTGTAATGTCCCTGAACAACTTGCAGGGATCCAGGAGAAAAAAACACCATTCATAAGCAAAGGATAAACTATGGGAGTGGAAACACCGAGAAAAAGCAACTGCCTGAATACAGAGGTTGAGGGGACATGACAGAGGATAGACTCTAAATGAACACTCTAATGCAAATACTATCAACAAAGCAATGGGTTCAAATCAAGAAAACATCTAATGCCCAGTGGACTTACGCGTCGGCTATGGGGGGTGGGGGGGAGGAAAAGAAAATGATCTATGTCTTTAACGAATAATGCTTGGAAATGATCAAATAAAATATATTATTAAAAAAAAAAGAATATAAGGTCATTCTATATAGTGATTATTTCATTCATTTTACTCCCCCACCCTGTATAATTATCAGATTGCCTTGTATAGTAGTTTTTAAATAAATAAATATTTGTTCATTGATCATTTGCCAGTCATTATTCTAGGCACATACAATAGTAGATACTGTAATAGCTTTTCCTAGCAGATGATTTACTCCATAGAAGTCAAGTTCAGGAGTTTTCATTTTGTTTTTCAGAAAATGCATTAACATTTTCTCATCAAAAGGATACAAATTATTTTTAAATTATGAAAAATGTATATATTTTATTCATATGTGCAAATGTAAGTTTAGAAGGTGAGAGTTATGTGATAATCTCCAACAAGTTACTTGGAACTTCTTGAAAGATTTGGAAATGTTCATTGAATCTAGGAGAGTTATTAAACCAAGATAGAAGAAAATATCAGCTTTTCTTTTCAATTTAACAGTTTCAGTCCTGCAGAAGACATTTTTTCCTAAGGTTTATTAATGTTAGAAAACAAAGCTATTTTTCTGTATGGGTTAACTCAATTACAGAAACCTTTGGCATTAGGGGAAGAAATAGTTAGGTCTTGTGACTCTCTAAATTCATGATCTATCATATAATATTCAAATACAGACTCATAATTCAATATTTGACTTTTGGGGAGAAGTCTGCCTGAGATTCAATAAATGAGCTAATGGAACACCCAGAGTTATAAACACATTCTATGGTTATCTGTCTGTTGTTACAGCCTACTAACAATAGAGCCCTCTACTCAATAGTCATTCAATGTTTATTGGCTATAAAGATCTCTTGATTTGATTCTGCCTAGAAATGGCCAATAACATTTCTAAAGTACTATCCTTATAAATTGTCCAAACAGTCAGTGAGTATTTATTAAGTGCTTAGTATATGTAAGATATTGTACCAAAGACTGAGTATACAAAGTCAAAACTAATAATTCCAGCCTTTGAGGTGCTTATATTCTAATATAATTTAAAGACAATTTGGAGATAACTTGAAGATGTATAAGAATATATATAATATATATATATATAGCATGAATATAAAGTAGCTTGAAGAAAGAGTCATTAGGGCCTAGGGGAGCCCATAATTTTAAATATTAAGTCAAAGTATCTCAGATTTTTAATAAGAACACTCTTTGGTGGGGGCTAGAGATTAAAGATACACAACCTTTGCTTTTTCGTATTATATAAATTCAAAAGATAAAAACCCTCCTTTTTGCCTGCTTCATCTCCTCTCTTAGGTCCAGATTAAGCCTATTTTAAAACAATTGGATATTTAGTGATCCAGAAATTAAGGGGGAAGTTTGGGTAGACTATTCTTTTTTTTTGAAGTCTTCTTGCCTCACCAGGGGAGAACTGAGGATTTGTATTCTGACTATTTGATCCTTATATTTCAATGTGATGAGTGAATGTAAGTCAAAAGACTTCACTCTGTGCAAGTTCACTGCAGTTCCAAAAAAGAATGAACATCATAAAATATGAATATGGGAAGAGAGCTTTGAGATTCTCTTGTTCTCCTATGTTTGTTTTACAGATGAGGAAAGTGAGGTCCAAGAAGTTAAAACTGATTTGCCCCAGGTCACACTACAAGTTACTGACTGATACAAAAACTCATGTTTCCTGACTTCCAATCCATTATCCATTATGCCATATTACCTTTCTTTAAACATTCAGATAGATAAATATCAGTAACAAGATAGTATAAGTTTTACTTTTCCACACAGCTTAATGGGGTAGGAAACATTTTATAACACATTTCCAGAACACAGTATATAATTAGGTTCATTAAAAAACCACCATAGATCACAAATCTGTAATATTTTCTGAAGTACTCATACCCTTCAGAATAAATGCCCTAGCATAGAAGAAGTGAGAAAATTCATTAATTTGGGGACTGTCTTTGCTTTTATTACTAAATCTAAATAATTCTTTCAACTAAGATCTTTGGTCATCTTCAAGACCATGTCTTGTCAGTGAATATTATTTAAATGCATTTAATTTTCATAAATATATTCAAATTTCTTTTGTACTACATAGCAGGAAATAAATAAGACCATACATTCAGATACTGAAATTTGGTATTAAGGCACTTCTATAAGGCCTAGGATTTATTGCATTTTCCTGCTGTCGACCTGAATATGGATTCAGTTTTTACATATCTCAACATATATATATATATATATATATATTTCTCTGTATCACTTTCTCTCATATGGATGGAAGTCATATACATAAATATAATAATGGATCCTATAAGAGTTGATAGTATCATCAACCCAGATGAAATGCATAGAAACATAATAGCCCAAGGCAGAATCTTGGTGACTGAGATGGAGAGATGTGAATCCCATGGAAAACTTAGACTAAGGGTATGGGAGATAAATAATGATCCAGCAAAGAAAACTGAGGAAGAATCATCACCAAGCTAGGACAAGAACCAGAAGAGAACAATGCCCTGAAAGTCAAGTGGGGGAGGAAAATACAGAAAAAGGGAGGGATAGAGAGAGACAGAGGCAGAGACACAGAAACCTTGAGAGATAGAAACAGAGACAGAAACAATACAGAGAAAGAGACAGAGAGATAGAGACAAACAGAAAAGGAGAATCAGAGACAGAGAGAGACAAAGGGAGACAGAGGGAGACAGATGGGGGGAAGAAGAAGAAGAAGAAGAAGAAGAAGAAGAAGAAGAAGAAGAAGAAGAAGAAGAAGAAGAAGAAGAAGAAGAAGAAGAAGAAGAAGAAGAAGAAGAAGAAGAAGAAGAAGAAGAAGAAGAAGAAGAAGAAGAAGAAGAAGAAGAAGAAGAAGAAGAAGAAGAAGAAGAAGAAGAAGAAGAAGAAGAAGAAGAAGAAGAAGAAGAAGAAGAAGAAGAAGAAGAAGAAGAAGAAGAAGAAGAAGAAGAAGAAGAAGAAGAAGAAGAAGAAGAAGAAGAAGAAAAGTGAGAACTTAGTGGAAGATGAAATAGAGGCAATGAGAGTAGGCAGAATTTTCTAGGTGCTTTGGCTTTGAAAAGGAGAGATACTGGATGATTATCTCCCTCTTGCTTATTATCCTATTCCAGCATTATCTCTCTGCCCCTGGTCAAAAATATGTTACTTTTCTCTTTCATTTAAATAGAATAGAAATCTTGACTTCATTTTGGAAATATGTAGAAGGGGAAATAAATATTGTGTGATTTGATGGGACTATACACAAAAATAAATGAATAAAATTTGAGAACAATTTAGTTAAAGGATCAGTGATTAATCATCTTTGAAGAAGTAAGGTCATAGGTTATTACATAGGGTATTATAATGAACCAGTTTCCATATCATTTAGAATAGAAGAGGAAATAAAATAAGTTGGATCATGGTGGTTTAGGTTATATAAAGGAAATGGTTCCTTATATTGGAAATGGTTAGAGGAAAACTTGTAATATTCTCCTTCAGATACATTTAAAAAAAACCCATGAAACAAAATCTTATATTCAACATTCAAATTTTGATAGAATGAAAGATTTGAAGTGGGAAAAACTGGAAATATAAGCAGGATGATGACTATTACATGCAAGGGTTGGATGTGAGAGTCAAAAAGACTCCAAGTTTTTAAGTTTATCAGTCAGGGAGAATGCCAGGATACTTGAACTTTTAACAGAAAAACAGAAGATGGGAAGGGGTTTAGACTCATGCTAAAGATGAATTCAGTTTCATACATATGGAGTCTGAGGTTCTACTGGAACATCTAAAAGATGCAGTTCTAAATCTCTGGGAAGAGATTCTGTATGAAGATAAAGATTTGGGTTTCATCTTCATATGGGTAATAATCAAGCATATTGGTATAGATGAGAAATTATTTTTGGAAGGAAACTAATTATATACCATTGGCATTTTTAGGGTAAGAATGGCAAAATGAGTTAGAAAATTTATGATTGGACAAAAGAGCTAGATGGCCAAAAGTGAGAAAAAAAGAAGCAAATAGAAAGTCTGAGTGATTTATTGATGCTCATAAAATTTAGGAAGATACAGAAGAATGAGATAGCATGGATCAGAATACAAAGGTCTGAATATCTATTTGCACCTGTAGAAGAAATTTCAATTTCATTGAGATCACTGATATACTGATAGTACTAAAGAATTGTGGTGAATGAAGGAATGCGTGTATTTTTGCATTATAAAGTTTTTGTAAGCTTTTACTATATTCTGGGTGCTATGATAAAGTGATGGGTCAAAAAGTAAATTCTATTGAAAAAGTATCTCTATTCTTTATACAGAATGAGGATATGGGGAAGGGCAATTAGATAGCCCTGGTAAATATGTCAGTGTCTAATTTATTGGTGACTAGAAGTATTTGAGGGGCTATTGAATTTTTTTTCTCAATGGTAATTCTGTCACAGTCAACTTTAGAAGATGATAATAAAATTAAGTTGGTAACAAGTTACCTAAGGATATAGGGGAAATGAGTTAAAGAATTAAATTCAGTAATTATAAGTGTCTTTTAATTAACAATTGCTTATTGAGATGCTGTCATGTAAAATATGAAACATATATTTAAAACAATGAAATAAAGTTCTTATCCACAAAGCTGAGTTCAATTGGAAATTAAAAAAATACACATACACATATATTCTTCTCTTCCACCCATTTCACTGAGGAAAGTCTTGAAATGCTTGGGTAGACACCCCTTAACGCACCCATGGGTTTGTAGCCCATAGGTTAATTTGTTAACTGCTAATTTGCTTTAGCCCATTTGCAAAGATGGTTTCCAAGGGTAGAGAGTGTGACCACTGTGCATGTTATAGCTTCTTGGAGCCACAGATGTGATTTGAATGCCAGTTAGACCCTAAAGATTGACGGGCAACCCTGAAAAGAACTCAGTAAGCCCTTACACCAGAGGTGGCTAAAGCAGACACTGTGGAGTTCTGAGAGCTTAGTCAGAAATTAAAGATGCCAAGTTCATGCACTGCATCCTGGGTAATTAGTTACCAGTCATCTTAACTTTTGTTCTGCCAATGGATTTCAATGATTTCCAAAGAAAGAGAAAAGCTGATGAATCAATTCAACTTTCTCACTTAAATTCAACTCACAAACCTCATTGACCCTCTTAAAAATGAAAAAAAAAACATCAACATCAACACATATATTGGAAAACAAAGTGAAGCAGTATAAACTAATCTAAATCTAAAAGGGAAAACATATGTGTAACAAAGTACTTAAGAAAAATAAGTTAAACATTTGAAGTGTTTTCTTCAGAATTGACTGAAGTGGCATTTGGATCAGAACCACATAGAAAATCATTGAGTCTGGGCAGGGACATTGTTTCCACTCTCATGTAATAGACAAGAAAAATGAAGTCCAGAGAAGTTAATTGATTTAAGTTAAGAAGTTAAGTTGAAAAGGTTAAACAGGAAGGTCAAGGATGATGAAAAAAGTGACATTTGATTTAGCATTTAAGGTGTCATTGGCAACCTAGTTAGATGGAAACCTAATTACAAACAATCTAGAACTTAGTGGAAGGTAAAGTAAAGGCAATGAAAGTTGGCAGAATTTTCTGGGAGTTTGGGAAGTTAAAAAAAAGAATTTTAAATCTAAACTGCTGAATCATCAATACCAGAATTTGAGACAGAGAGGGAGAGAGAGAGAGAGAGAGACAGAGAGAGACAGAGAGAGACAGAGAGGGAGAGAGAGAGAGAGAGAGAGAGAGAGAGAGAGAGAGAGAGAGAGAGAGAGAGAGAGAGAGAGAGAGAGAGAGAGAGAGAGAGAGAGAGAGAGAGAGAGGCAGTGTATTATGGTTCAAAAATTACTAGATTTGAAATCAGGAAAGAACTAAAGTTCATAATTTAACATATATATTAGCTGTGTAACCAGAAACAAGTCACTTAACCTTTATGAAATCTGTTTGATCATCTTGAAAACTTAACTTTTTATCATAATGAATATTGTGTTCCTTTAATGGAGACATTATTTTCAAAGCTAGTGTTGATTATAGGTCATAGGTTTCTAATAGAATGTAAGTCAGGTGTGTTCCCATTTCATTGAAACACTTCTATCTCCTCAATATATTTCCAAAAATCAGTATTAGGTGTCAAAATGCAAGATCTGTTAGCAGTGTTCTATCTATATTTGTTAATTTCTTTATTTCTAAAACAATTCTGCTTCTTGGCATATTAATATATCAATTATATTTCATTATTCCCTTAAATAGGGATAAGATTTCTAGAGTCATTAGAAAATTTCTTACAATCTCCCAAATATTGTGGGTTGAATATTTTTCAGTCTGAAGAAAATGGAAGATCTTGAAGCTTTACTGAACTTCTAACAGTTTTTAGCCTTGAATAAGACAATGGAATTAATTTTTTAAATGCCTTTTTTAGTTTTCAGTATTGTAGCCTTTGTACTATTTTGCTTGACATGTTTTTTAATTTAAATATTAATGATTAGCATCTATTTCTTTTGTGTGTGTACCTTTCCTTCTAGCTTTCATTTTTAAAATATGTTTTTATTTATTTTGTTAAATATTTCCAATTGCATTTATAAGTTTTTAACATTCATTTAAAAAAATTTGAATACCAAATTCTCTTCTTTACTCCTGACCCTCCCCCAACTCTTGGAAATACAGACACATGATATCAATTATATATGTGAAGTCACGAAAAATATATTACCATATTAGTTATGTTACAAAAGAAAACCTACACTTAAAAAAATACCAAGAATTATAAGGTAAAAAATATAGTTTCATTTGCTCTCAGAGTCATCAGTTCTTTCTCTTAAGATGGCTTTTATATTTCAACTTGGATCCTTTAAAATTTTGTTTGATCATTTTCTTGATCATATTATATGAGCCTTTCATAATTGATCATCATTACAATATTGCTTTTGCTACGTACAGTGTTTGTTTTCCTGGTTCTGTTCATTTTGCTTTGCATCAGTTTAGGTAATTCTTTGTAGATAGTTCTGAAAGCATTTTGGGCATCATTTCATACTGCACAATAGTATTTCATTACAATACATTATAATTGTTCAGCCATTCTCTTATTAATGGACATCCCCTTAAAAACCAGTTCTTTGCCCCCACAAAACAACAGCTATTTCCTTAATTGATTTCTCACTGTTTTTTGACTTCAATAAGTTCATATTATACTTTAAAGGAATCAATAATCCTCTAGCTGCTATCCTCTTCTGAAAGCCTTTGCTTGGATTCTAAGGACAAATTAGACAATTTCATAACAATTATTTGTCAGTTCTTAGCATTGTTTCAAAATTTCAGTCTCACACACTTATACTTTAATGTGATTTTCCTTGTTTCCTTGTGGGTTTAAATTAGTCTCAAAATATTAAATTTCTTCAGGATCAACAATGATGGGAATATATCCAATAATCATTGTTATATAGTCTTTAAGAACTAAAACCTTTGCAGTAATCTTTGGGAAAATAGCTCTGCTTAAAAAGCCATAAAACAAAAACTACAAAAAAGGAGCAATGAAACACACATATATATGACATGAAATCCAGAACTCTGATGAGAGATAACTACTTAAATATAGACATTTTGGGCCATCTTAGTATAAAATAGAAAAACATACTCATCAATATCACATAATGAAATCATATAAAAATTGTAGCTTATCCCATGTAAATTGCACAAGACCATACTTCATAGATGTGTGATAGGGGTGGCAAATAGGATAAGGATAGTGCCTAGACTTGGAAATGTATCTCTATAGATCTATCCTGGATGAATAAATACTCTTTACCAATGCAAATCTTATAGTCTTGCAATTTACAACGTTAGAAAATTGTCTGAACTAAGGAAAGGAGGGAAGGAGGGAGCGAAAGAAAATTAATCATGTAAATATAGAAAAAAATATTTTTTAAAAAATAAAATAAAAATTTTAAATTAAAAAAGAAAAAATAAAGCATCCCATCATATTCAACTCACATACATACACACACATACAAATTGCCTAAAGCAGCAAATGGTTAAGGGAATTGCCCAGAGTTACATAGTCCTTATGTCCTGGGTATAATTTTAATCTCAGTCTTCCTATTTCTTAGGATGCCTTTCTATGCAATATGCCATACATAATATAGTGACACAATGATATTTGGAATAAGAGTACCAAATTTGAATCCTCATTCTTTTGCTTACTGTCTAATGATGGCTAATATGGGTTGCAAATAAGTGCTAGATTCACAGAGTTCAGTCAAGTATTCCTGTTAAGTCTCTCTTCCATATAGCTAATTTGAAATGTAGTTATTTCTTGATATGGAAGAAATTATTTTAGATTATTTTTTAGTACAAAGAGCTGGTCTTGATATTATAAAGTCAAGGTTAATACAGACCACTTACTTTAACTTCAGTTCATTTCATTCATTCAAAAATTTCTGGTATAGACTCTCTCATAAACAGCATAGAGCACAACACATGGGTGAGTTCCATAGCTAGTCTTTATGAAGTTTTATGGTCAACACACACCTTCTCTGAAGCTTTTATGGTTCTGTAAGACTTGACAGAGCTGAGCTTTATAGGTATAGTCTTTTAGAACTCTGAATACCATCATATCAGAATGATGTATCAGAAAAGTATTTCAATGGAAGAAGAGACTTTTCAGTGAAATGAATGTATTATTCTCAGAGCTGGCACCAGGATGTGAGCATTTAGAATTCATGAAAACATATCTTTGAATTTTAGCTCCAACTATATAGTATTTTTTTTCCATTTTAATTGATTTGGTAGAATCTTTATGGCCGCAGCATTTTTAAATGAGATAGCTTATTTCAGATTTCCTTAAATAATTTATGAAATTGGGAACTGTGGGAGACAGACCCTAGTTGTCTGCTCTAGGGAGTAACAACTTATAGTATAGCAGATTATAAGAGAAATAGTCAAAATGTCCTATCTTTTCTTTCTCTTTCTGACACTGGTTATAAAGTCTTCAAGTTTCGGTGGCTTCAGTTCACTGTCACAATTCACAGCTGCTTATATTTGGAAATTCAGAATCTGATTGTTAAAGTCAGCTCGGTGGTACAGTAATTTAGAAGACTGGTTCTGGAGTCAGGTTGAAATGAGTTCAAATCAGACTTTAAACAATGCTGGGCATACTGTATGTATTTAGAAAATGCTCATTTCATTCGTTCCGCATTTGATCTGTTTTTGATAGACTTTAGATCTGTACAAAATCTATTTTTCTACCAGACCTACCTGGAAAGAATTCTTGTGATTTTAAAAATATATTGATAACTGTATTTCAATCACCTTTATAATTCTACATAACATTTTGATGTTTTCATTAAAATATATTATTTTGAGAACTTCATTGCCTTAACCTGATTGTCAAAGGTGTTCACTGCCAAACACACTCTGGAAACTGCTTTAAACACATGTTCTCCTATGACACCATTTTTAATGGTGGCGCCATTTAACACAAATACAAAACAGAAACAACTTGGAACAGGACATTTTTTTTTTAACAAGACATTTCTTGATGAGTAAAAACAAGAGAAGAATTCAAAGAAATTTGCTTCCAGGAGGAAAGAAGTCATTTGTGTCATTTTTCTTTATACATTTGTATCCTTTCATCTTCATCAGCCCTGAGTTACTTACTAATATTTTAAAATAAACATTATCTTTATGAAAGTATTTCTATAAATTTAATTCAACTTCTTTCAGTATAGTCTTCTTGTATTCACAGCCATACTTTTTGGAGGTTTTAAAACTCAAACAGAGCCAAAATCTTTCTAATGTGGTCTGTTTTTTAATGGTCTAATTTCAATGTTCCAAACCCATAGAATGTTAAACAGAAACAGAAAGAAACAACTTAGCTATCTTGTTAATACAGTACTATCTAGGTACCTAGAGATAGGTAGGTAGTCTTGTCCATATTTATGCTTTGCATCTTGAACCATCAATAATTTCATGGGATTTGCATACTTCTCCCACTACAATAATTCAACTAGCAATTGCATGATTGCTATGAGTGAGCCAATAAACTAGACACTGGGTAAAGTCCTTGCATTCAAGAGGCTTCCGTTTTAAGGGGGAAGGAAGGAAAAAAAAATAAAGAAGGAAGGAACAAAAGGAAGGAGGGAGAGAGGAAGACAAGAGAGAAGGGGGAAGGCAAAAGAAAGGAAGACACATGGAAGACAAAGGAGGAAATTTATTAAGTACCTTCTATGTTCCAGTTTAAGTGTTTACAATTATTACTTCACTCAATCCTCAAAATAGGCTTGGGAGGTAGATATCATCAGTATCCTCATTTTATCATTGAGAAAATTAAGTCAGGGGGTAGTAGACATAGAGTCAGGCCTGGAAACACACAGTCCTAGACCTTAGATAATTCCTAGCTGTGCTACCCTGGGCAAGTCATTTTACCCCCATTCTCTAGCCCTCACTGCTTGCCTTGGAATTAATATACAATATTGATTCTAAGCTGGAAGGTATGAGTGTTTTCTTTTTAAAAGAAAACTAAGGCAGACATAAGTTACAGGATTTCACCACAAATATGAATTTAGATTTGAACTCAGATCTTCCTGACTCCAGATCCAGTGCCCTACTCACTGCATCACCAATAAAAACAGATTCCAACCTCTCTGTGCATAAAGCTAGTATTAATGACTACCACACTGGATGACAGTCAGGATTCAAAAAGATCTTAGCTTAGAATTCAGAACTGAATAAAACTCATTGAAAAATGATAAGATTATAAAAATGAAACCTAATTCTTAACTTACAAAAATTAGCTTCCAACGTTCAAGACAGGGAAGATGTGGCTATACATAAATTCTTCTTAAAAAATACCTAGGACTGTTTGTTAGTTAAGTGCAAGTTCAATAGCAGTCAATAACTGTTCCAGGCTGGTCAAAAAATCAAATATGGTTTTAGCCTCCATTTATAAAGACACAGGGAGCAGGAGGAAGGAGGCAAGATGCCCATTGCAATTGTACCGTCATCACATCTGGGTAGTCTGATGGTTGCCCCATTTTAGGGAAGGTATTAATAAGAAAGCATTCAAAGGAGGGCGATAAGATGGTTTATGTCATTGAAGTTTTGACTGAAAGAACTGGGAGAAGTGTTGAAATGACAGCTGACAGCTGTCTTCAAGCATTTGAAAAATCCATTACATGCACAAGGGAATAGACTTCTTTTGCTTCACCCCAGAGAGTAAAACTAGAAGTAATGAGCTGCATACTTAAAATTGGTTGCAGCCTAGTACAACAGAAAGAATAATGGATTTGGCAGTAGAGAGTTCAACTGTTACTCATGCCATAGGTTAGGCATGTGTCATCCTGAGCAAGCCACTTAAACTTTCTTTGCCTCAGTTTCCTCATCTATGAAATGAGCATGTGGTTGATTATGTCCCTTATAAGGTAGCCTCTAGCTGTCAGTCTATGTTACTCATCATAAATTTCCTGCTGTAAGAGAAAAAAAAGGAAAGAATGAAAAAAAGAGGGCTTCCTGGGGAGTAAGTGGCTTCCCCCCCCTAACTCGAGGTCTTTATGATTGATAATTACTTGACCAATATGGTATAGAAAACATCCCTTTATAGATAAGGTTTAGAACATAGATCCTCTTGGGTCTTTCCTAGATCTGAAATTCTGTGATTCTATGTAGCATTGATATGTCTTAATAGACAATCTTCCTGGGTTTGTGTAGTTGAAAAACTTATAGGTCCAGTAGCTAACCATCTTGAAGACAAAGAATTTCTCCCAACTTACCTATGCTGGTTCTTGAGCTGCAGAAAGACAATCATCAACTGGGGCAGGTAGATAGAGCAGTGGATAGAGAATGTCAGGGCTGGAATCAAGAAGACTCATTACTGGCATTCAAATATGACCTCAGACACTTACTAGCTATGTGACCCTGAGCAAGTCACTTAACCCTGTTTACTTCAGTTTCTTCATTTTTAAATGAGCTGGAGAAGGAAATGGCTTTGCCAAGAAAATCCCAAATGCTGTCATGAAAAGTTGGATGCAACAGAGAAGGACTGAACTCAACAACAAGAACAATTTTCAACCAGACCCAGATTTGAGGTCTTCTTATAGGACTCAGTAGACTTTATATCTGGGGGCAGCTGGGTGGCTCAGTGGATTAAGAGCCAGGAGACGGGAAGTCCTAGGTTCAAATCTAGCCTCATCCACTTCCTAGCTGGGTGACCCTGGGCAAGTCACTTAACCCTCATTTCCTAGCCCTTACCTTTGGAACCAATGCATAATATTGATTCTAAGATGGAAGGTAAGGGTTTAAATTTTTTTTTTAAGTATACAGAGTAGTTTCAATGCCACATGAGCAGATGGAACATGACCTTAACCAAGAAGTCTAAGCCAGAAGACCAAGTGATCGGGAAGTTCCAGCAAGGGCATAGAAAGTATGTTTAGGACTAGTAGTCTTCTTTCTTCTCCTTGGATAGAACTCAATTGGTCTCACTGTCCCTACTGAATCTGTACCTCACTGTTTGTATCCATAGAAATTTTTCTGTGGTTAGGTGTTTCTTTTGTTGTTTGCTTATTTTCCCAGATTTTTTTTTTTTGCTTGTGGACAGGAATTTCTGAAAACTGTTAATACTCTCTTCTCTGCTGATGGCTTACAGGACTTAGCATTGTGAGCTATTTTGTTCCAGGGCTAGGGGCTTCACCAAAGGCTTGCAAGGGCCAAGTGCTAGGGACCTCAGACTTCAGGCTCTCACTGTAGGCTAGTGCCAGGGCTCCAGACTTCAAGAACTGCATATGGGGTGCTCTGCTGGTAGCTTAGGTAGAATCCCAGGATCCTGAAATTGGCCTATGCCTAGGCTTGGAACCTGACACAGTAGGTGGGAGGATGGTCAATCAGCTCTCCTCTGTGTGTGGTTTTACTTCTAGTTCCCCTGTATTCCATGAAAATTGACTCCTCTTTAGCACTCAAGTTGTTTTCCACAGGAGAGCCCCCTCACTCTGTCTCCATGCTTCTTCTGGGACTCCAGTCATTTTGAGGTCCTATTTTAAGGTTGGTTTGAGAAGATTTTTGGAGTGGCTCCAGATTTTGCTGCCACTAATTTGACATCTTTGTTCTGCCCTACTCACCTTCCCACCCCAAGAACTCTATTGGAAAATGAGAAATCTACTTTCAGCCACCTAATCTAGCTAGGAATTCTAATCAAGAAAAAAAAAGGCTGTCATGTCAAGAGCTATTAAGGCTCTTACTTAAGGTTCAACCACATACGAGTGTACCTTCCTAGTGTGTTGTGCTAGTACATATTGTGTATTGAAAGACCACCAGGGGTTTCTTTGCTCATATTCCTATTATTACCTGGCATTGAGATTAAGTTACAAAGAAAGGACTGATCTGGCCTGGTAGAGGGAAAGTTACAATATCAATGAAATCACAGGGTCAGTCCTCATTGCTATCAGCCCTATCCATTTTAGTTGCAAACATCCATCACTAACCTTCAATATTTCAGCCAATGCAGCTTCTCTGAGCCTTTTCTCTAGGAAACTCTGGAAACATCTGTTTGTTCTTTTACGAAGAATTACTACCTAGAGAGAACCTGGTGTTCATCTCAGAGATACATACAGAACAGAATTCAAGTGATGCCACTCTCATAATAATGGTGATATTAATGCCTTGAACTGTTTAGATGTTGTCAATTATAATAATAGCAGGAACAGTATTAATCAATAAGCATTTATTAAGCACCTACTGTATTCCAGGCACTGAGCTAAACACTGAGGAGTTAGTGAATGGGGAAGTCAATGTGCAAATGATTATCTACAAACAAGATAATATAATACTGAGTGCTTACAAATCATTACATAATAATAATTAGAGTTTATAAATAGAGTTTCAGGTTTGCAAAGTGCTTTACATATACTATCTCATATCATATTGAAAGTCACAAGAACTGTATCAATTACATGTGCAAAATGAAAAGGTACAAATACCTCTCAAATTCTGTCTCAGCAGGATTCCCAGCAATGACAATTCAAAAAAACATTCCAAAAGAATGGTAACCTGACTACAGCTAAATAATTTCTATCAGGAATTCTTCTGCTGTATTGAGCTAAATATTAAACTGGTAAAGTAGTATTCATTCTTATTCACCTCCCTATTCTAGTCATTACAGTCAACTATTCACAACTGGGTCTATTCTTCCCTCTGATAATGTGGGTGTAACTACAATTACTCTTGAAGGAAGCTGCCTGTGGTATAAAGGTGGGGGAAATCAACTCCCGAATTATTCCTCAAAGACCTGATCATTTTGTTTTCAGTTATTTATATTCAACACAAGGCATGGGCTTAGCTGTTTTCAGCAGGTGCTTATAAAGACTTATACAAACATGCTTATTTCTTGATCTCCTAGGCATGAATTAAAGGGACAAAAAATATGTTTCTAATGAGAAATTGGCAGAATGGTAGTGGGAGGGGGAGGCAGAGAAGCCTTCAAGTGAACTATTTGTAATTCATTCATCTTCAATAAATTGATGGACCAGAAGGAGGAAAAGGAGGAGGAAAAGGAGATGAAGGTGTACACTAGATTCTTACCCACAGTTACAAGATCAGTTACTCTAATGGCAGTATTACCCCTAAGCGTTTGAATTGAATTTACTTGGATCTCCTGTTCCATGGGCTAACTTAGAATAGAATTCTAGATAAAGGAAGACCTTGAAGAAGAGCTTCTAGAGTCACATATACTATCTCAGAACCAACCAAAAGAAGAGAAGGGACAAGAAGATAAAATGTTAAGTGGAAAGAACACTGAATTTGAGGTCGGGGGTTGAGGGGTACTGGGGACTCTTGATTCAAATTCTAATTCTGATATTACCACCTATATGACCGTGGGCAAATAATTTAACTTCTCTAGGACTCCGTTTCTATATAAATATTTATTTATGAGGGTTAGACTAACCCATGTGGTCTCTTTTGGCTCTCTCATTAGAATTATTCAATTATAAAGTAAAAAGCAGATGTTATATAATGGGCCACTCCACTGGCTTTCACCTTCTAGTGAGTGTATTTAAAAGTAAAGAATAAACTTATTTTCAAAGCTGGCTCACATTCAGGATGTTAAAGAATTCAGAATGAATAGGATAAGTCACAGAAAATAAATTTGTCATAATGAAATCTATTTATTATAGATGTGAATTTGAAGCCTATATCCAATTTCCATGACAAGAAAAATGCCTTAGTGCTTATCTTTCAAACTAGGTTTCAAATCAAGTAATATGCTGACTTATAGGCTGAAATATCACACAGCTTTAAGCAAGGTAACTCAGAATACTTAGCAGGCGGAATAGAAATTTGTTAGTGCAATCTTTTTTTAAAATCAATTTTATTTTATTTTAAGCTTCAACATTTTATCTCTTCCATCTCCCCCACCCCATTGCAAAGGCAAGAAAAACAAAACCATGACAAATACGTATAGTCATGCAAAACTATTTCTCACCTTACCCATGTAAAAAAAAATAAAAATAAAAATAAAAACTTAATGATGTCATTGACTGCCCTAAGATAAACCTCCAGGAATTTGAAACACACACACATACACACACACATACACACAGAGTCACACACACATCACTATGAAAACTCAAATTTGGATTTACTTTTGAATTAAAGAAAAATGGAATGAAAAACGGTGCACTTCTACTTAACCATAGTCTATCTGTTTGCATCTTTTCCTTGTTGCTTTCCCTTAAAGTTCTAGTCTACATTGATATCTTTTATCTAAATCTTTAAAAACATCAATTGTATTATAAAATTTTTGCTTTATAATATTCTATCTTATTGTCTCATTGCCTATACAACAAAATTCAGAACTCTGACATATCAGTAGAGTCCATTTATTTCTATATAAATATATACATATATATGTTGGTTTTTAATAATTGTGATCCATATACATGTATATTAATTATTGTGTATTAAATTACATGTTCTTTGTATGTGTGCATATATACTCATATGTATACATACATATACATAGGCCATGTGCACTATGGCCACTGTCTTTCTTGTCCCCTTCACTATCATCATCTCCTCATTTGTTTCTGAATGTAACCATGGCCTCTCGTTCTAAGAGTCTAGTAGGTGAACTTTTGCCTCATCTTGCCCCAAACCAGGGTGTATTTCTTCCCAACTAAACTCCAGACAACATCACAACAAATTTTCTGGTATTAACACTTTCATTTTGACTGCCTTACTTATTTTGATTTTTGTGTCTCCAGTACTTAGGATAGTGCCTGGGACATTAGTACTGAATAAATTATTTATCATTTATAACCATATATTTCTCTCTCTCTCTCTCTCTCTCTCTCTCTCTCTCTCTCTCTCTCTCTCTCTCTCTCTCTCTCCCTCTCCCCCATCTTTCCCTCTCCCTCTCCCCATCTCTCCCTTTCTCTCTCTCTCTCTCTCTCTCTCTCTCTCTCTCTCTCTCTCTCTCTCTCTCACTCTCTCTCTCTCTCCCTCTCCCCATCTCTCTCCCCCCCTCTCTCTCCCTCTCTCTCCCTCCTTCTCTCTCTCTCTCTCTCCCTCTCCCCATCTCTCTCTCCCTCTCTCTCCCTCCCTCTCTCTCCCTCCCTCCCTCTCTCCCTCTCTCTCTCTCTCTCTCTCTCTCTCTCTCTCTCTCTCTCTCTCTCTCTCTCTCTCTCTCTCTCTCTCTCTCTCTCTCCCCTCTCTTTGTGTCTGTCTGTCTCTTTGTCTCTGTGTGCCATCAAGAGAAAATTGTGGAATTCCAGTGATTCCAAGGCACACCACAGTCCCTTAGGCAGTAGATAATTTTTTTTTTGGCATTGACAAAGGCATGTAGAAGTTTAAGTGACTCTCTGGGTCACAGTTTTGGTGTCAGAGAAGGGATTTAGAATCTTCCTGATTCCAAACCCAGAACTCTATTTGCTTTACTCAAATAATTCATGGAAATGCCTGGAAAACTATGGCATTATACTGATTAAACTGAATTGATTAGAATCATACTAATAAGAGTATATCAAATATGTATGCACATATATCTATATATGCACATATATAGCACACCCAAATAACCTCAGAACATGAGCATGTAAGTCCTTAAAATCTGGAAATAAGGCAATTTCAAAAGAAATATGAAAGTTTTTGGCCTTTGAGAGTCCCCACACTCTGGTTCTGCCACAGCCATTCATAATAAAACCGAAATGAACACTCACTTCTTTGGCATAAATTTAGCATCCCACTTAGCACTGATCAGATGCAAATAGCAGCTTCATCCACTCAAGTATTTCTGTTCCTCTTCTCAAAATGGAGGAGTGCTGTGTACCTGTCAAGTAAGCAGAATTCATAACTGGAATCAGAAATAGATAAGAGAACTCACCTTCCTTGTTAAAAACACCAAATCTCCAAAGGACGAGTGTCAGATTTATTGCAGCCATCCGTTTACTTATCATAAATCTTCACCTATATTCTTGAATGGGGGAAAAACTTTTAAAGCATTATGCATGCACATATACATATACATATATATGAGTCTATAAGTAACTACGGTGGGGAAATATCAATTTGGTTGGTGGCAAAGTTAATGATGGTTGCAGTTGTCAAACATACTCAAAACAAAATAAATTAGCCATCCAACCTCTTGTATTTAAGTGCTTTTTATTTCAGTGTTTTAGAAAAACAGTTTAATTTTAAACAGCATTCTAGTTATGAGCAGTCTCTCTTGAGGAAGTTTTTTTTTATGAGATTGAATTGAGATAATGACTACCATTAGTCATTGCCATTAGCATAAAGCATTAGAAACACTACAATATTTATAACGGGTGATGACATGACAGTAAAAATATGACTTCCTATCACTTGTGCAAGCTTTTGACTACAACTGACTGTTATTTTATAAAGTTAGACAGACAGAAGACTGGCAATAGTACATTTAATGGCGTGTTCATCATCAGACCTAATTGTTTTCCACCACAGGGTATGAAGCTTTATGTCCTCCATCAACCCCAAACAAACAGCCATACTGCTTAATGGCTCTTCAATTAATGTTTATGGTTCCACTTTGATTCCCTGAATTATTTGATAAATGCACTTGAGGAAGACATGCAAGAAACAAGTTTCATGGGCACCCCAATTCACATTAAACATCCCCCCCTAGTTCTCGGTACACAGACAGTTTCATTGAGATATACTCCATCAGAGTCAAACACATTCATCAGGGGTCAGTCCATCTTTTCTCCTGTCCACTCACTGCCTGTGGTATTCATTGTAATGGTCAAAGAAAAAAAAATCAAACCTGCAGAGGCAAATGGTCTGTGTAGCTTCCGTCTTGCTGCCTTGAAACTGCAGATCAAATCAGGGCTAAAATAGAGATGACAGGGTCGGGTCAATTCAGATAAGGGTCAAATAGTTCATGCCACTAGAGAAACCAATCCTTTACATTTCAATTGCCCTCCTTAACCCGGTACTCAGCACCTGTTCATACCTCTGCCTTCCTCGTGTTATTGTCTATGTGGATCTTTCCCACCCCAAAGGTTGATCAAAGATGGGCTTTGAGCCAGTTGCTTGGTGCATATTAATAAGGAGTGGCACAACGTTCTAGAAAATATATTTTCTCTGAGGAGGGGGCATTGTTTCCAGTTTGAAGGGAGTTGGTTTCTGACTCGTAGAGTTAATTGTACAGAGTGGTAGTAATAGATTCATTCACAGCTTCCCCTTCTAATTCAAGAGCTCTGATCTCTGCCTCCTGATGATGTATTACAAGCGTGTGTTACTCTGAAGGAAAGGCTATTAATCATTAATATTCCTTAGTTCTCTAAAGTAACTGGACTTAATTAGACATGGTGGGCAGGAGCAAAACTAGAGTGGAAGAAAGAAGTGGTGAAAATCTCTTTTTGGAAATTAAGTATCTTTTCACATTGTAAACCCTATTTGATATTTGCTCCATGTAGCAGAATAAATAAATAAATATATGCATATATATGTGCTTAAATACATAAATATTCACATATGTATAAATAAAATAAGTAATTTCATATAGGAGCAGTTTACATATAAACATGTATTTATGCATGCATATGTATAAATATATATGTATAAATATATATGCAACTGCAGGTGTTTTAATAGAATTGTCATTGTTCTCTACTGTCCCACCCAGCCATTTTAGCAGATCAACACGAAGTTCATAAATGCAGACAAAATAAAGTGGCAAGTTTAAGAGCTGTCCAACCTTCCTGACAACTTCCTGCAAAGATGAGAGCTGAGAAATGACAAACTTATCACCTGGCTGGCTGATGTTTAAAGTTGACTGCATTTGATTAAGAGGCAATGAGCCTTCCGTTGCCGAGTTCATTTGGCGTTTCCTAAGCACCTCTTCAACTGAAAATTACGCTGTTGAACTGATTTGAATTTGATTAGTTTAACTCTACAGTTTTATTATTTGTAATAAATAAAGCCAGCTTTTATGGTGGTGTAGCACATTAAGAAACATTTTAGCAGAGCGGCTGACTTATTTTTATTTCTTATATATTATTGCTTGACTTTTTTTCTTTAAGAAGTACATTATACAACTTAGCAGGGCGTAGCCTACTTTATATTTGATTCTCCACATTTCCAGATATGAATTGACAACCTCACAAACTTCTTGTGTACCTCAGAAGCTTCACAGAAACAATAACAATAGTCAACAATTTCTCTTCTTGGGCACATAATGAAGTGATTTGTACCTGTCAAGTAAGCAGAATTCATAACTGAAATCAGAAGTGTTGATTTATTTGCACAGCATTTGCCAGGCTCTTTCTCATGCATCATCTGAAAATTGCCACAAAAACCTTGCATATATTAGATGTGGAAGATTTTAACAGGTGAACCGTTTAAAGAAGAAATGAGGAAGGAAATTCATCAACATACTAAGGAAAAATCCCCATGTTCAAGAGTGCAGAGTCACCATGGCAACATAACTAGCCTTGGGATCAGGATGACCAAAAATCAAGTCTTTCTTTTGGCAAGCAATATGTTTAAAATCATGGGCAATCACTTAATCTCTCAGCACTGTTGCCATCTCCAGAAAAGTTCAAGTTATAGATGTACTCCTGATCTTCACTTGAGGTAAGAATCTCACCATGTTCCCCACACCAAGGAAATTGCAAATCCAGATGAAAAAACAAAAAATAGAAACTCTTCAAAACTATCATGACCTAGATAATGGCTGACTGAGAACCAGCCTAGCTTAGTGAATACATTGATGAACTTGGAGTCAGAAAGAGGGTTCAAATTTTGTTTCTGACCCTTACTAGGTATATGAGCCTGGACAAGTCACATAAGTTAATCATACCCTAAAAGACTTCCTAAGCTATATCCACTAAATCACAGGTTATAATGTCCATAGTGTTTCCCATTCTAGGAGCTTTGCTGGCTAAGAAAGTGAAAAATCCTTCATGCATTTTTGCATTTTGGACCAGGTGATTTTTTTTTTTAAAGAAGCAGAAGTATACCAAGGATATGACTCTGGTCTTGATGTGAACCAAGAAAATATGAAGTGCTCTTGTAAACTTCCAATGATCATTGAAAGATATCACTAATTTAGATCTTACCTTAACTTCTCATGTCACTGAATTGTAAGATATATTTTATCTGTGAAGAAATATTTGATAGTTTGATTTTTTGAAAAAAAAAAGGGTTAGTCTTTGAAATGAACTTATCAATGAGAACATTTTCTGGAAGACTACCAAATATGTGTATTCTATACATTAAGTAGCTCTGGTTCTATCTTCAAAGACAAGTGTGAAATAGGGAACTGGAACAATTTAAAAACCAATTTGGAAACAACTTTAATTACAAGGTATGAGTATATTTAATTAATATTTATTTTATTCTCAAATTCCATAATGGGAGATAGCATGGTACAAATGAAAGACAAATTGATTTGGAGTCAAAGCACTTGAGTTAAAATTCTGGCCTGTTTCATTTACTACTCTTGGAAATAGTGTTGTTGTTTTTTTTACCTACTTTTCTTAAAATAAAATCTCTCGGGTGTTGTAAAGTTCTTTTCCAGATCTTAAGCTCCTAATGAAAGCAAAGGTCCATATATATAATATTAATATTTTGGGTACATTGGCTATATGGCAGCTAGATGAGGAACTGAAGAATCATCTTTGAAGAACTAAAGTATCACACACAGAATTCAATGGGGCGGTACATAGAAGGTATAAGCAGGCTTTAGTATATAACCAGTAAAAGTTCTAAAGAGGAAGGTTAAAGGATGTCATCAAAAAAGGATAGGTTGAAAAGATGGGCTCATAATGTGATAAGAATAAGAAATGGCAACTTTTCATCCACAAGGCTCCACTAATTTTCTCATGATGTCAGAAAAAATTGAGAATGACTTCCTTCACATTGAGTGGATGTTATGGAAAACTTTGAAGATATGGATAAGAGTTGCAGAAGTTGGGCAAAGAATGACTTTTGACTGGGAATCACTGAAGGGAACTCCAGAATCTATTAGATCACAGATCCATTTGAGAGTGAATACTTAAGAAAAATGCTTAAAACTTTTGTCATTGACAATTTTTCTTTTAAAAAATCCTATATATACATATATATTTACATATATTCATTGAAAATTATACATGGAAGGGAAAGAATTTGGCAGTCTTCAAAGGCCTATATAATCACGAAATATTGCTTTTATTACATTTATAATTACAGATTAAGAATCCAAGGCCAAATATTGGAGGGATTTGTTCAAGGTTGTTGTGTAGTGGTTCAGTCATGTCCAATTCTTTGTGACCCCATGGACAATATCTATCTATCCATGAGGTTTTCTTAGCAAAGGGACTAGTTTGTAATATCCTTCTCCAATGGATAAAAAAAGATCCTTTGACAGCCAATCAGTTGTTAAGTGAGTTGCCCAGGCTCATATAGCTAGGAAGTGTCTGAGTCTGAATTTGAACTCAGGTCTTCCTAACTCCAAGCCCAGTGCTATTAACCACTGAACTATAGTTACCTTTTGATTAAGGTCACATAACTACTAAATGAAAAAGGTAGTACTTGAACCCTGATATTTCTTTCTTTCTTTCTTTTTTCTTTTTTTTCTTTCTTTCTTTCTTTCTTTCTTTCTTTCTTTCTTTCTTCCTTCCATCATTCCTTTTTCTTTCTTTCTTTTGTTTTTTCTTTCTTTCTTTTTCTTCCTTCCTTCCTTCCTTCCTTCCTTCCTTCCTTTTTCTTTCTTTCTTTCCTTCCTTTTTCTTTCTTTCTTTCTTTCTTTCTTTCTTTCTTTCTTTCTTTCTTTCTTTCTTTCTTTCTTTCTTTCTATTGCTTCACACATTGCTAGAAAGTTAACTTTTTTTAAAAGAAGTTAAACTCTAGAAGATATAAAGTGGAGTTTTGTATTTGGTTTCAGATTTAAGATTAACCAAGATTTCATTTTTATAGCACTGTTTCTAAATTTAGTTGTGATTTATATACATGTCACAATTGAAGCCTTTTAGCTGGCTAATGTGTATTTGATCATCAGCAAATTAATAGGTCATGGCCAATTATATATGTACATATATACAATATGGTGTTGGAATTTCTATTCTCAAATGAACCATTTTTAAAAAATTGATGAAGATGATGAGTGCTTTGGAGGGTGGATTATTAACAGCTATCACTCTAGGGATTGAGTGTCATTATTTTAATATTATGGATGCTCTAGGCAGAATGGAACAGTGAGAAGAGCTTTGAGTTTAGAATCAGAGCACTGAGGTTTAAATGTCAATTCTATACTTATTATCTGTGTTATTATTAGATAAGGCCCTTCAATTCTCTTACCTTCAGTTTCCTCTTTTGTGAAATGAGAAATTTGGATTAGATGACTGCTAATGTCCTGATGCTTATCCCAGGCTCTGCTTCATAGTAGGTGCTTAATAAATGTTGATTACTGATATCACCTCTGGTTCTAAAGCTATGATCCTTTAACTCTAGTAAAAATAGGAATAATGCCTTGCTGTAATAAAAATATAGTGATATACATATATATGTATATAGATACTTATATATGTATATGTCTGTATTGAGGAACCTATGTTTGTATCCCCAGTGTGTGTGTGTGTGTGTGTGTGTGTGTGTGTGTGTATGCATACTCATTGAGGAACCTAGGAGTCATGAAATCCTAATTTATTAATTATTGAGAGACATTATTCATTGACTTAATTTATCACACTAATTCCACTTGCATTTCTAAGAGCTATTTTAATCTAAGAAATAAAGTATGTTTTTAAATAATTTTATAAAGATAAAAATAATAAAGTACTTCTGATCATATATTTTTAATCAACAGATCTAGTCTAGGAAGGGGGAGCATTGGTTAAAGAAGTAAGGGTAGCAGAAGCTTGATGTCAGTATTGTACTTGGTTATAGAAAAGGCAGTGGAGCAAATGGAAGTGAATTTGCATTCTGCTTTGGCTTGTGTAAGAATATTGTCTTACATCCCCCAGAGCAAAGAGGCTGTTTTGTCATTAACAACTTAGGTGTTGTATCTTGGTTACAGAGACCAAGCCTTCATATTTTAATTAGTCACCTACACTAGCCTAGGAAGGAAATCCATTTGATCTCACAAATTAATCGGGCATCCATATGGTCCTTCACACATGAGAACTGATGGTGTGTGATGTCTGTCTAGTTATCTGAACACATGACTGTGACTCACTAATGCAGAATTTGAAAGCTGTTCTGAAGGTAGATATTTTTCAGAGACACTCTTGGGTCAGTTAGGGTTTTCCAGACTAGTTTCCTTTATCTCTGAGACTGAGATGGACACAGGGGCAGTATAATTTGGGTGAATTTGCTGTGGGACAATAAAATAGCTTCAGCTTGATTCACTGGAGCCTGGCTTAATGCCACATTCGTGACAGAATGGGTATTTCAGGGACCTTGCCGGGCCATGCAGCCATAAAGGTGAGCGGTAATGAATCAGAACAAATGTTTTGAATCTGTCCAATTCATCTGCGCCCATAGATTTAGTCTGTCTAGGTCCTCTGCTAAGTGACATGGAGGGTTGAACAATTGCTCAGTAAATTCAATTAAAGTCAACAGCTGATCTGTCTAATTCAGGCCCAAACCTTACTTTGCTTTTCTTAAGAGCATGGTATATTTTCCCTTTCATCCAGAAACCTGCCCCAACTTCTCATTTAATTTTGTAAACATATGTCAAATAACTTTATGTAGAATTTTAAAACATCAGTGAATTATTACTTATGCAGGAAAAATGGTTCTGCAACTACTTCATTTGTGTAACTTTGATCAACTTATTTAAATACCTTGAACCACAGTTTTCTCATTTATAAAAATGAAGGCGATTGGATTGGCTAACCTCTAAATTTCCTTGTCTAAAGTTATGATCACATCATAATATTCATAGTATAAAATTTTATCATTTCATATTTAGTGATAAAATTTTGATGCTTTTTTCTTTTCCCATTCTTTTTATCACAAAATTCCTTGATATTTTCTCCCACTCTCTTCCTTTTCCTCAATCTCTGATTAAGTGGTCCTTCTCCTTTCTAAGTCCTACCCCTCTACGATTGCACTTGATTACATTTCTTCTTGCTTCTCCAGCAGGTTACACTCTCAATTATCCCCCGTTCTCTTGGATCTTCAATCTCCTCTTATCCTCTTCCATACTGCCTTTAAACATGTCTATCTCCCCATCCACAAAGAAAAAAAAAGTTTTTATTACATACTATTATTTCCTTAAGCTATTGTCCTGCATTTCCTCCATTTTTTCAGTTAAACTCTATTAAAAAATGTGTTCATACTCAGAACTCCCATTTCCTCTCCTATCACTCATTCTTTATCCATTTGTAGTCTCTCTTTGGACATTATCAATTAACTGAAACTGCTCTTTCAATAGTAACAGATGGTTTCTTAAGGAATAAATGTGTGTTGTTTCTTATGTTTGGTTTTTTAAGAATCCTAATCCTAATTAGCATATTTCTTGCATTTGACAATAATGACCACCCCTCCTTCTGAAAACTCCTTTCTTGCTTGTGACACAATTCTTTCTGAGTTTGCCTTCTACCTGTTTGGCCAGTTCTTGTCAGGCTCCTTTGCTGAAGACCCCTGTTGAGGCTTCCCAGAATTCTATCCTGGTCCTTTCCCCTCTATGTTCCCTTTTTCTTGGTGACCTCATTAGATCCCATGGTGGGATCATTTCTAAATAAATGACTCTCATATCTCCTTATGTAAGTCTAGTCACTCCCCCCAGGCTTCAGTCTTACATTATGGATTGATTACCTTTTGGGAATTCCAAACTGTCTGTCTGGGAGACACTTTAAACTTAAAATGTCTAAACTAGAATTAATTTTTCAAGTTTTTATTCTTAACATTCATTTTAAAATAAGTTCTAAATTCTCTCCCTCCCTCCAGCATTAACTGGGAAGGCAAGCAATACATCATCAATTATACATGTGAAGACAAGTAAAACATTTCCATATTAGCCACATTGCAGTAAAAATAAGGCAAGACAAAGAAAGTAAAAAATTTATACTTCAATATGCACTGACTTCATTAGTTTTCTCTCTGGAGGTGGACAACATAATAATAGAATCCATTGTAATTTCTTTCTAAATCCTTACCTCTTCCCACCTTCCTTATTTCTGCCTTCAAGGATCATATCTCAGATAATAACCTTATAATTATCTTGGAATTGTGATTCCCCCCCCCCCTTGCCACATATCTATTCAGTTGCCCAATATTGCTCTTTCTACCTTCACAAAATCACTTTCATCCAACCTCTTCTTTCCATTCAAGCAGTTGGCAACTTAGTTAAAGCCTTCATCTTCTCTCTTCCTTTTTTCTCACTACCTCATGGATTTCCTAGCTTTATTCAAGTTTTAGCTAAAATCCTATCTTCTACAAAAAAGTTTTTTATTGATAATCTTAATACTAATCACATGCATGAGGTTATCTCCAATTTATTATGCTTGAAAGATATTTGTAAATCGTATGGTTGCAAGCTTTCTCTATCATTAGATTGTGAGCTTCCTGAGAAAAGGGACTTTTTTTGTCTTTCATTTTATCTGAAGAGCTTAGTGCCTAGCACAGAGTTGGACCTTGATTAATGCTTGCTAATTTGACTTGATCTGAGGATTATTAGAGCATTGTGAAAGTCTTCTTACTGATCTAACTGATCTTTCTGACCTGAATTTTCTATCCTGCATGCCTCTGCTAAAGTAATTTTCCTTTAGCACAGATATGACCATGTAACTCTTCTACTCAGCCAACTCCAAAGGCTTCAAATTGAGTCTGGGCTAAAATAAACTCTGCTTCATTTCAAAGTCCTGCACAACTTGTCTCCAACTTATCTTTCTGGAACTGTTTGGTATTACTCTCCCTCTTACACTCTGCAATTCAGTGAAATTTCGATTCCACTTTGCTCCTCACTCATGACATTCCATCTACTATTTCTGTGACTTTATATACGTCATACTGCCTTGCCTGGAATGCAACCTCTTCTTTCCTTTTTCTCACAGAGCCTGGTCTCTATTCTTTTAAATTTTCGCTCATGCATTATCTTGTATCCACAAGAAACATCTCCTGAACCCCAACTGCTGATTCCTTCCTTCCCAAATTACCTCAGACTTTAATCATTCTGTGTGAGTATATTTATTAATTTTATATTTATGTGGCATATACATATACATCATAAATATACACACATATACAATATGCATTTACTCCCTCTATTAGAACAATGTATATTTGTGATTAAATGATAGAATGACTGATTTACCTCAATAATTGATTAGATGGTATAACAGACATTTTAAGCTCAAAAAAATTTTTTTAAACCCTTACCTTCCATCTTGGAGTCAATACTGTGTATTGGCTCCAAGGCAGAAGAGTGGTAAAGGCTAAGCAATGGGGGTTAAGTGACTTGCCCAGGGTCACACAGCTGGGAAGTGTCTGAGGCCAGATTTGAACTTAGGACCTCCCATCTCTAGGTCTAACACTCAATCCACTGAGCCATCTAGCTGCCCCCTAAGCTCAAAAAAAAAAAAACTCCATTAATTTCACATCTAATGTTTTACAATTTTAATTAGTTTTAAATTTTGTTATATTCTAAAAGGAACACAAAATTGTCATTTATTTCAAGATACTTAGAATTCTGACTCATTATAATCATTATTTTGCTTTCAAAATCATAATTCTGATCATTCAAGGGCATAATGTTATAGTAGAAAGAATAGTGGATTTAAAGTCAGGAGGCCCAAGTTGGAAACTTGGCTTTGATATTATGATTGTGCTTGTTTGGGGCAAGTCCTCAGATCTCTTTGAGCCTCAGTTTTTTTTTTTCATAAGTAAAATGTGGAAGTTGGAATAAATTAATAAATTCCCTTTTAACTCTAAATCTATATTCCTATAGTCTATAAAATGAAGTGTCTGGACTACATAAAATTCAAAGTCCCTTCTTAGCTTTAAATCCTGAGATCTAATAAATTCTTTTAAATGTATTTTAAACTTAATCATGCCTTCAATAGCCACTTGGGAAAATTTCACAAATCTTGATTTGTAAAATGTGTTTGCCCCAATTTCTATTGATCTGTCTCAGACTGGGAAAAGAACATATAAAGGTTCATGGAAATAAGTCTAGATTAAATCAGTAAGTATTGCAATTAATAATAATAGCAACAATTAGAATTTCTGTAGGTTTAAGGTTAGCAAAATATGTTAAATCCCCTCATTTTTATCCTCATAACAACCCTAACAGGTAAATGCCTTTACAATCTCATTTTAAAGATGAGGAAACTGAGGCACATAAAGATTAAGTGACTTGCTCAGGATTATAAAGGTAGTATTTGTAGAAGGTTTAGAACTACTTCAAAGTTCAATGTTCTATCCATTGTTACCAAGGCACTTTAGAGAAAACTGCTTACAAATTAAAAATTATTGATTTTGGAGTATGGTGAACTCCACCATTTGCTAATTATGTTCCTTTAAGGAAATCACTTAAATTGGCTAAGTCTTAGTTTTTTCATCTGTAAAATGGAGAGAATGACACTTGTACTAGCCATTGTGAGGATCAAATAACAACAAAATAGTTTGGTGGGTAAAAAATGCAAAATAATTTTTTGCAAAGGAATTTTTATACACTTCAAAGAGTAATAGATTTGAAGGCCAAGGATGAGAATTCAAATCATAACTTTATCAATAACTACTATATGTCATTTAACCTATTTAGATCTCAGGTTTCCTCAGCTGGAAAATGATGGGTTTAGACTAAATGGCAACTGAGCTTGATCTTGGCTATAAGCATATGATTCTAGGAGTAATAATAGCAGTATCAGTTTGAAAGGTGGTCCTAAAATAATATTGAACTTATATATATGTGTGTATATATATATAAGATATTGCAGCAATTATCTTGAATTATTAGGACCCAACTATAAAATAAAAAGGATCTGAGCATTTTGACCTGAGCCTTTGAGGATAGAGATTGTGGAAATGTTAATTTTTACACTTTATTTTCACTCAGTCTTTATCCATCCTTTGCATAATGCACCTTGACTAGATTAAGGATAACCAGATTCCTAAAGCCTCTCTCTGAGGACAGCAGAATAATTAAGCTTCTGGCCATAACCTCTTTTCCGTCCTGGACAGCATTAAAATATCCCTTGGAGAAAGGGTAAGGGGAAAGGCTCAAAATATCTATTTTGCCTCACTTCGAATCATACAATGACACCCTGATGGTCCCTTGATTTATAGGTGGTAATAAAAAGGGGGGGTCAGAGCTGATTTTTCTTTAACTAGATGTTTTTCGTAGAAGCTTCCCATCCAACATGGAGAATTCACCTTTTTGAAATTAACATTTTTTTAAAAAAGAATTCCTGGGGAAAGTCAAGTTTTGCTTATAGGAAACTACAACCTAACTGGACTTTTAAAAAATGTTTCCTGATCATATGTAGAACCAGGGTTCTGTTTTCTTTTGCCTCCTAGAATAGATTTTCTTCCTTTCAGATATAGTCTTTTTATGTCTTCTTTTCCCCCTTATATGAAATCTAAATTAGATAATTAGTCTTTCACTTGTCACATGGTAAACATTTATCCTTCATGAGACATCTTTGTGACTGGTGTCAGATAAATATTTTCTCTATAAAATAGACATTTATGTGACTGAAAAGTTGGTGTCATTTCCAATCTTATTCCAAGTTAAAGGAGACAATTTTTTGGACATGATGAACTTACAGAATTAAAGAGGAGAAAATGGCATAGAATTTGGATAGTTGTTTGAATTTTATTTTAAATATTCTTAAAATGTGGATTTATATTCTGACTGAATTTAGTAGAAGACATTTTGACCTTTCTGAGAAACCCCACAATCCTTCCCGGTCACTTTGGATCACAAAGTCATATATCTGTGGCTTTAAAGAGACATTAGAGATCTACATCATCTATTTCACTGAAGACCAAGACCCAGGGAGAGTAAGTGACTTACTCAAGATCACACAGGGTGTAGATGAGAGAGACAGAACTCCAAAGTCTTATGACTAAGTACAACTCTTTCTAATTTGCATAATGTTTCATCCTACATTACCAACTTTCCATTATTATTATTAGTTAACCTTTAATGGCAACCCATTGGTAGGGGAAAAATAAAATTTAAATTTAAAAAGCTGCCTAAGAGTATTATGTGATATCCCAGTAGCACTTTTAAAAACTCTTCTTTATACTTGAATACACTATAGCCTCAATCGGGAAGGCCTGCTGGCTTTTAGGATTTCAGCTACTAAAAGAGGAACATAGAAATAGCAACTAGATAATATCAGTGAAATTATAGTGTGAATTGAGAAAACCACTATTTTCTCTTTTCCCTTTCATGATGCCATCTGGTTTAGTTCTTCCCCTTTCCTATTCTATCTTTGTGATCTTTTTGTCTTCATTCTCCTTTTCTTTTGCCCCTAATGTTGACCTCTTCCTCAATCTATCTGCATAGTGGTATCCTACTATTTAGGTTAAAATTAATTCCATTCAATAGTAGGCATCAATTACATGAGTAGAGAGAAAGGAAATGGAAAATCCATTTGGCTGCAGCAATCACATAAAGTAGGACAGTTCAGCAAATTACATCGTATCTTTAGTAAATGAATAAGTGGATATGACTATTTCCTACAGAGAAAATGAGGGGAATATTGCTATTTATTATACCTTTTCTTGGGCATTTATTGGTAATAAACACTCTTTAAGAGTATTTCCACAAGTCTCAGTGAAAAACTATCTCCCCTTAGAAAGATATAAGCTGTCTCCATTCATTCAAAAGTAGACATATATGAAAACAGTCACTCAAGAAGTTTGGAAGGTTATGTGCTATTTTACAAGATTCTGGAGAAAATACAGTTTGAGATATTAACATAGGTTTGTGGATATGTTTAGATAATTTTCATTAACCTATAGTGTTAGCATTGCCTTTGTCCATCATGGCCAACAACAATTTCATTCTTCTGAACCCCTTTAGTTCTAGGATAAAAAAATGAAATACATATATTTTTGAAAAACAATCTTTAGGGTTTAAATTCCCATCTAAGTTTTATGAAATGATTATATAAGAGGCAGAGTTGCTCAAATATCTCCATCTACTCACTAATTTCATTTTTAGTACTGGTCCTTATAATTTGAACTTAATTATAAGGTTTATAAGAGATGATGCTCCATCCTTCATATTTATCACCAACAGCACATACATAGGAAATCAATAAATGATTGTATTGATACTGATGATGATTCAAATGATACAAATTCAATGAATGATTTATGTTTTAAGAGCAAAGTGGTACGATTTTAGTTTTTTTAAGTTTTCTTGTTTGGGGAGTTTTTTTCTTGTTATGATTTTGTGACTTTTCTTTATAATTTGGAGGTAAAGAAAAGAAGATAACTTTTAGAATCAACATATATCTCCAGAGTGCCTCAAAGAGAGTGACAATTTAATGAATGTTTATTGAAATTAATAATGAATTAATTTGTGGGTCATACTTTAATAACACTAAGTTCTTTGCATTTGTGCAAAGTGATCTAATCTTAAAACAAATGAGGGCAGTTGAGAAAATTTATTTAGCAGCTAGGAGGCACAATGGACAAGCTCTTGACCTGGAATCATGGAGACCTGAGTTCAAATGTGACCTTAAACACTTACTAATTGTGTGAACCATAAACAAGTCTTTTAAATTCTGACTGACTCAGTTTTCTCATCTGAAAAATCAGGATTTCGATACCAACCTGACAGCTTTCTTGTGAGAATCAAGTGAGATAATATTTGGGAAGGGTTTGGCAGGGAGAGTGCAATATATATAAATGCTTACTCCTTTTTCCCCTTCTCTTCAGTTTCAATTGAATTGTTACTGATATATTGTTGCACATCTATCCATTCATAAATCATCATTCTAATTATTTGTCATCTATCTATTAGACATATAAAGGAAGTTTAAAGTATTTTAAGTTAAATGTATATATGTAGCATATTTATAAAATATATCTACATGCCCATTACATATATACATGCATGTATACATATATATATATATATAGCTATAGCCATATATGTAGATTAAGATGTTAAACTTCAGGTAAGAGGAACCTGGGTGGGTAGTGTGCAAAGTATTGCTTTGGACTCAAAAGCCCTGAATATATACCTGCAACTTGTATGACATGACATGACATGATATTGAATGAGACACATACTCTCTGGGAATGATTCCTTTATTTGAGAGAAGAGGTTATCCTCTGTATTACATAATTTCCCTGATACTTTGTGATTTAAATCATAACTTCCTGTGTTAATTTTCAACTATATTTAATTTTTACAAAGTTTTTTAATGAGCTATATAAAAATAAATGTACTCATAGAAACTCAAGTTGCCAACACAATGGTCCTTTGCCAGAAATAATTCAACAATGAATTTTCTCAAACATTTTACAGTAACAGATTTCTAATTATTACTGAAACTAGAAGTTTAGACATTAATCTGTCCAATAATCACCTTACTCTAAGTTAGGAATTACCAACAGGTTGCTTACCTAGAAATATTGTAAAGAGGTCTTGTAATTTTTATTTCATAAAGGATAACAGATGTTTCCATGATTCTACTTTGTGACTCATCTTCATGGTATATTCTTAAAAATCCAAAATATGCATGTAAACTAAAAAAAATGAAGACTTTGAAAAATGCATTTTGCTTTAGCACCAGGGGATTTTGTTAAATATATTTAAGAATCTTGGGGAAACTTCTGTGTAAATAATAAGATATTCTATAAATAATGAATTTTAAAAGGCATAGTAAAGATATGCTGACATCCTTAGAGACATTATAAACTTGATTCACTTTAGGAAGTTATCTTATGGAATGTGTAGTGTTGGTGATTTGCATAACTAAATTGCCAATTTTTTTTTTTTTAAGGTTTGATAGGTTTTTGTCCAGTACTTCAAATGAATATGGAATCTCAATATGGTGAGTACTTTTCTTCACTCTTTCTGTATGGCTTTGTGTCCTATTTTATAGGTTTTGCCAGGCCCTCATTTCCCCAATGTATATCTACTTTATAATTTTGGCACCCAGAGTAAACTCCCCTAGATATGATGGGGAGGCTCTCAAACCAACTCTTAAAGACAAATTCAGTATGGAGGAAGAGGAGGGCGAGGTGTTGGAACACTGCCTTATGAGGATGAAATGACAACCCTATAATCAGGTGTTCATTAGGGTAGTCCATGCTTAGGATGAATTTATATGGAACATAGCTTCTGTGGGTTTGGGGCAGTGGAAAGAGGGAGAAATTCCATTATCTGGTACCTTTCTAATTATGCTTATCAACTTAATGCTAAGCTCATTTATTTCCTACACAGTTAGAGGTTTGTAATAGCTACCAGTTCCATGGGGGAAAAGTCTCAATCATCTTGTCCTAGTTACTGCTTTGCCTCCTAACCTCCTTTTTCAATTATCTACTCTATATTTGCAGAAAACTTTGCAGTTTAACAATTAGGCAACTTGAAAGACACAATATTTCAGATTCATGAGAATCAATTTTTAGGAGGCTGGCACGGGGAATTCTAAACAAAGAGGAAAGACGATTTAAGATGTGGGTAAATAACTACTTTGATAGGGACTGTGTGGTAATAATAAGAATTACCATTTACAATGAGTGAATGAATGAGAAACAATTTATTGAGCATTTATTATGTTTCAAGTACGCAGAGTGTTGAAGGAACATTATTGTATTAAGCATTATAATAGCTTGGAACCTTAAGTATCAAAAGAATTATTATTGATTTCTGACAGATGATATAACTGAGATTTAGTGAGAATAAATGACTTGTGCATAGTCTCATAGCTAGCCAGAGTATGAGCTTGCCACCCTCTAAACTAGGGGTGGAAAATCTCTGACCCTTTCTCTATGAAGACTGGAGATGGGATATTTTAAGGCAGAGTGAGAGGTCTGAAAAAAAATAAAAGATTGCTTAAGGGAAACAACTGTGTAGGAATTTAGATTACTTATCATTGTGCTTATGGATGAAAACAGAATTAGGGCAGACTCTGGACCCTCATGTTTGGTTAGTGGTATGTACCTTGCATATAATCTACTCTTGGAATATGTTTCTGGAATAACTGTAATTGATCAGTTCTCCCCCTAAATTGTGCACTTCAATAACAGGGTCAAATATGGGAAAGATAAAGCAGCTCAGTAATACACAAGAAAAAAAAGTATCAACAATTTTATACACAGCTTCAGCTTTAACAACTGAACAGCATGATTTCATTTCTTGCTCATTATAGGTATCTAGGGACCACTAAGAAAATGAATCTTTAGCAAGTAAATTAGAGGAAAATGATCCATAGAAAGTGAATCAAAACATTAAATGACTACAGCAAAAAACTGGGAAATATGCATGCCTTATCATTAAACATTTAAGCCTTTTCATTTGAAAAAAAAATGAGAAAAAAACATGCTATGTTTCAGGCAACTAGGAATATTAATCAGTAATTCTCTTTTCCAATTTCCCCAACTTTTCTCTAAATTCCTGAATTGGAAAATGGAATTTCAACTTGGATTCCCTTTTTGTGAGAAGCAAACCAATACATTTTGAGTAGCAAGAAATGAGAATGTTAAATTTCACAGAAAAGTACTGTCAATAAATACACCCATCTCATTGTCTACTTAGGTATTCTAATAGAAAATGACTTGATCAGTGTTTTACATTATTTTGCCAACTGTGCAAAAGCAAATTTTTGTTCTTAATTATGTTAAACAGAATTTCACTTTCATTTTCTCCTTTTAACACTTTTGCTTGCTTGATTCAAAAGTAGCACAGGTTTGAATTTGACCTTGGTTCTATAAAAGTGTGTTCTGATTTGCAGATTGAAGAATGAAAGGCTAAAATTTCCTTGTGCTCATTTAACCAGTGAATGTTGTAATGGGGATGGTTGGTTGATTAATGTTAAAACAAAATTTAGATTTAAAATGTATTCAATTTTCCCACAAAAGGCTTTCATACTTCAAAAAATTCAGGTTACTCTCATTGAAATAAGATCTTTGGAAAGAATGATGGATGTTTTAATACCAAAAATAAAGGTGTTCAAATTTATGTTTTCTCTTAAAGATTTTAGTCAAAATTTCTTATGTCTCTCAATAATAAAAATTGGTTAAGAAAACCTAGGCTTAGATGTTTAATTGAATCACTTCCAAATGAAGTGGACATTTTCAAATGACAGCATGCCATCTAAACAGAAAATAATTTTCTAATCATAACTTTGTGAGATGGCAACCCATTAAACATTGCAGAGAGCCCATAGTCACTCTAGCTGCCAAACTATAAAGTACTTGAATACTTTTTTAGTTACCCCATGACTGATTTTCTTTGATATAGTAGTTCACAATATACATCCCAGTATGATAAGCTGAACTCTGGAGTACAATCAAATAGAAAGACAATATAATTGCAGTGTTTTAAAATGTGGGCTTCCTTAGCCAATTGAAACATCTGTAATACTTTTGGGGGGAAGGAGGTTAGGGCTAGCCAGTCATTTGTCTAATACCACTATTAATTGGTCTGGAGCTTTGGTCTATTTCACTTCCAACCAGGGCTAGTTTCCCCTTCCTTAGAGAGTTTGGAAAACCCACTCCTCAACCCTATATGCACGCAGAGGACTCATCTTATTGGTGTTGGATTTAGTGCAAACACACAATTGCTTGATCTTCTACAGTTCAGAACTCTCTGACTCAAGTTATGGACAAGTGTCCCAAATAGCAGAGGTTACCAGCACATATTGCCTCACTCAGTAATATTTGAAATAATTTAAAGCACTTTTAAAATATTCTAAAAAGTCAAAACCCTCTTATTGCTGCAAATCATTAAATTATAAATTTAATAACTCTAAATTAATTAATTTGGATATGATTTATGCAAATACCAAATAACCAAATAAGGTCTTCCTCTTTTCTAAGGTACGTGAGAATTCATCTCTTTGTAGATGTCTCTTTTGGCATCTTATATTCAATACTTCCAGAAGTGAAGTGATTATCTTTCCACCAAAACTTCTTAATTTTGATTGTGAAAGATAGCATTTGTATAATGGATAAAGTGCTGGATTTGGAATGCAAGAAACTGTATTTCAAATTTCACCTCAGATAAAAATTGTATTACATTTAACTTCTCGGAATTTCAGTTTCTTCATCAGTAAAATGAAGTTAATAGTAGTCCTTGCCTCTAAAGGTGGTTATACAACATAAGAATAGTAATGAAGACATTGTATATTTTTCATGTTTGTCAACAACAATACAAATATTGTTAATATATACAAAAATTCATCAAAGGAATAAAGAATAATATGTCTCAATTTGCCTTTGGATTTGCCTTCTGTGGCAGTAAATATCCTTTTTATTTTGTCACAAGTCCTAGAACTTTGCTCTATTGGTAATTGTTGTCTTTTTTTTTTTGCAGTTGATCATCATACATTATCATTGTTAATGTGTACAACTTTCTCCTGGTTCTACTCACTTCACTTTGCATTATTTCATATAAGTCCTTCCAGGTTTTATTTTGTGTGTGTGTGTGTGTGTGTGTGTGTGTGTGTGTGTGTGTGTGTGTGTGTGTGTGTGTGATCATCTTGTTTGGCATTTCTTATGACACAATTACAAGCACATTCCTCACTTTTAATGTCTAATCAGTGGTGAGATCCTGCTAGTTCTATGTCTCCCTGATACATATCTCATATCTTTTTCTGCTTCTTTATTCCCAATGATACCATTGTAGAAAAGGTCTTTGTTATTACTCACCTGATTTCAAAACCTCCTAAACAGTCCCCATCTATTTCCCCTCCAAATTATCCCTAAAACAGTTGTCATTCATATCGTGTATCTTTTAAAATGATTCACGATTGTTGACAAAGGTGTGGATGGAGTGTTCAAGGAAGATTAGAACCTATAGTGCGAGAGCTTGACGAATCCTTTTCAGGGCTGCTCATCCACTTTTAGTATCTCCTTTTCTTCCAATTCTCACCTGTGGCTATAAGAAACTATATGAATGCACAGCATCCCCTCCAGGCAAAACTGTCTTGACTGACAACCTAAGTCAGCTTGAGGGTCAAAAAGAGACTTCAAACAAATCGATGAGATGAGTTGGGGGAATGTCTACCCCAAACACGTGAAGATTTCCCTTGGAAGAACGGGCAAGAACCATTTGTACCAACAGCCATGAAGGCAGAAGAAGCAGGGTCTGGGTGGTGCTTTGAGCGTGGTCATACATTGAAAATTCCTAGATCATCCACTGCATCCTGAGCCATTTCTGTCTTGCCACTGGACTTTGATGACTCTGGAAGAGAGAGTGAGTCTCACGACCTTGTGCAACTCTGCCTCATTGCACCATTACATGACGTCACTGTTCTTCTTCAGAAATGAAGGACAAACAACAATTGTTGACAAAGAAAATTCAGAATTTCTTGGCTTGGTCTTTATAATATTACATTTACACATCTGGCTTTGAGTTACTTGAGAGAAAGGATTTTTCCCCCTTTTTATGTATCCTGTCACAGTTCCAGGAGCTTAGTAGACACTTAATAAATGCTTGTTGATTGCCTCTATAATTTAACAATAGGACATTTTTAGATTTTATATATATATATATATATATATATGACATATTTCACACTTGATCCCAGCTAGACCATTTGCCATCTCCCCGCATACCCTGATTCTCTCTGCCTTTCCTGAAACTACTTCTTGATGTTCAGTCATGATTTTTCGTGACCCATTGGGCCAGAGAATGCTAGGCCCTTCGAATCTCCACTATCTCCAGTAGTTTATCCAATCTCATCTTCATTGTTTCTATGATACTATCTATTCATCTCATCCTCTCTTGTTTCTCTTTCCTTTTGCCTTCAATCTTTCCCAACATCATTCCTTCTATATCTGTGCCTTGGTATTGGTCATCTCCTCTGCCACTTTCTTGGCTCTTTTCTCATAGAAAATTCCTTTCTTCCCTTAATACATAGCTCAAACCTCACAGCTTATATATGGATTCTTTTATAGTCTACTTAAATGCTAGTGCCTCCTTTGAAGCCACTCCATATATACTTAGTATTTAATTCTCTTGGACTTTTCCATATTTATAGTATGGTATAGTATTTAGTGAACTGGACTTCAAAACAGAAAGATCCTCATTCAGGGTCATATAGACTGTGTGACCCTCAGCAAGTCACTTAACCCCTCAGTGCCCTGCATCTCTAGCTGACAAGGAAATATCAACTGCCATTAGTGAAGGAAATTTCCCTCTATGCCAATGAACTCATGAGTCTAGGAGATATTCTCTTTATATATAAATTATATATAACTATATAATATGTATATTATATAGTTATATATAAGTTATATATGTTCTATTTGCTCCAAGTTCTTTGCAAGTTAGATTTATTTCTATGTACTAAGGATGCTCAGTGGACAAGGCACTGGTCTGCAGTAAGGAAGACCTGAATTCATATCTGGTCTCAGACACTTCCTAGCTGTACAACCCTGGGGAAATCATTTAATCTCAGTTTGCATTAATCCACTGGAGGAAGTATGAGCAAGCTACTCCAGTATCATTGCTAGGAAAACTCATGGATGGTATTGACATGGCATATGACTGACCAATAAAGAAAATGAGGCTGGTAGAGGTCTTGAACTCAGGAATTCTGAACTTCACTAGGACTAAAGATGGCCTAGTGTCTGAGATAGGCTATGCATCAATGGAGTAAGATCCTAAGAACAGAAAGTGGGCACTATTGGACCCAATAAGGACCAAATGGGTGCAGGTCATAATTTGAGCTAATCAGTAGGGGCAATGGGTTTTCCAGGAGTTGCTGTAATTCCAGCCAGTGTGAAAGGTAACGACTAAGGGTAACGTAGTCATTTCAAAATCATTCTTAATTTTTAAAAACAATTTAATAATTTAATTTAATAATTTAACAATGATAAAAAAGTTATTTTAAAAAATTGGGATGTCATTGTATTTGTATTCCCAGCATCATTCATAGTGCTTAGAATATATGAGGTATTTAATAGATGTTTGCTGATTAATTGATTGTCTACCAGGGAGAAGTTGCTTAACCTCCCATTTTCCCCCACAACTCTCAAAGAATTTATTTGTTGTGTTGTGGTGGTGGTGGTTGAGTCATTTCAGTTGTGTCCTACTCTTTTTGAGCCCATTTGCGATTTTCTTGACAAAGATACTAGAGTGATTTGACATTTATTTATTTCCTTTTTGAGATCATATATAGATGAGGAAACAGGCAAAGAGGGTGTGAAGTGATATTTCCTAGAATCACGCATAGGTGAACTATTGATTTGGAGGGAATTTCTACATAAGAAGTTCCCACTTTTGAAGAATCACATGTGTGGATCTCTCTATCCCTTTCCCCCAATATACACACACATTTGCTTTTTGTTTAGAAGTAGTAGAATAGATAGAGCATAGGGCCTGTAGTCAGGAAGATGAGCTCAAATGACCAGAGACATGTTTTAGTTGTGTGACCATGCACAAGCCACTCCTTTTGGCCTTAGTTTCCTCAAAGGTAAGATAGAGATAATAATAGTGCCTTTCTCTCAGCCTAATTCTCTCTAAGATATGTATAAAAAGCATTTCACTGAATGCCTGACATGTAGTAGATACTATATAAAAACATGTTTATTTATTCCCTTGGTCCACCTCATTATACTGAATTTGCAGCCCACAAAATCCACCAGATCTTTCTTATCAGTAATAACCATACCTCTCATCCTACAGTTCTGTTGTTGAAAAAATAAAAATAAAAAGACCCACAATCCTTTGAAGCTGTTACCTTCTCACAACAAATTAGGTGCCATGACATTCTTTTGTTTTAAAAAAAACCCAAAATTTAATTCTGTTTTTCTCCCTTTTTTTCAGGTACTTTGCATTTCAAATCATGTAGTTACTCTGATTTGGGTTAGTCAATAATCAAATAGCTTCAATTAGCAAATCTGTGATATTTTTCTCAGTGAGGTTGGAAAGTTTTTAGCCTTTTATTGAGTCCAATGACTTAAAAAGCCTGAAAAGCTATAAAATTATGGCTTAGGAACAAAAAAATAGAAATTGAATTCTACCATGTAACTTTACATCTCCAAAAACTAAAAGGTACTCTCTCCTGCAGAAGAGTTGAGTGAATCCCTGCTACTTGTGTGTGGACTAATTCTAAGATGTGGGGATCATTACCCATCCCCAGGCCACAGGTGGAATTTAGTAGGAGTGATTATAGCACAATAATGATCTATCAACATCAGATGTGATTCATTGTGACAACACATTCAATTTTAATAAATCTAAGTTAAGGATCCCTTCCTTTTTAATAAGCAGATTGCTCAGTTATAGGATTCAAGATCAGAAGTAGAACCATCTGAGATATCTCTGGCCTTATAAACTGGCATGCAGAGTTGCCTATAACAAGTTCTGTTTCAAATAGGTCAATTAAACATTTATTATTCTGTGGGTCATTCAGTTACTAATGGCTCAATATCCTGTTTTGTTGAAAATTAGAAAGCCTTGACGTCATTTAATATTAACTGAAACATGAGTTGCAAATAAGTGCTAAGGAATTTAATAGCATGGAATATTTTTACCTGTGGATTTAAAAAAAATTTCTCAGTATATCAAATAATAGAACTCCCAATCTAGGTTTTTTCATAGTGCCTTATACCTATTAGACATTTGCAAAATCTTCTTTGAGTGAACTTAATGAAATAATTGTGAAACCTTAAATTTTTGTGGGGAATATCAGATGTCATTCTAAACATCTGAAACTACAGAACCAGCCTGATAGAACACTAAAAATAGTTTACATTTTTTTTAAAGACATTGTCAACTCTCATGAGGTATTTATATACTTAAACTGGTTCTTTTCTGGAAAAAATAACAATCAGGCTTCATTAAGAAAACAATTGTTTCTATGCTTAGAGAGATTTATCAAGAGACATTTATTGAACATTTTCTATGTGCCAGACATTGTTTTGAGGAGCTCATATTCTATTGGGGAAGATAATATTCATACATATAAATATATTGAGAAGTTCTGTTCTATCTTCCTTTCATTAGAGCACATCGGTGTTCTTGCGTTCCATTTTGGAACTAGAACATTTTAGGAATAATATTGATATGTTGAAAAAGATCCAAAGGAAGATGACCAAGATGTTGAATGACTATAAAATGATTCCATTGTAGGAAGTGGTGATATTTAGGCTGGAGAAAGGGAAAATTGAGTGGGATGGGGTTGATGCCTTTAAGTAAGTGGAAAACCTATCATATGCAATAGTGATTAGATATTTTTCTGCTTAATCCCAGAAAATAGATGTAGAATTAATTTTTCAATATTGTAATGAGGCCATTTAAACTACATATAAAGCAAAAGGAAAAACAACACCAAAAACTTTCTGTGATTTAGAACTATCTCAAAGTGGTGCAAAGTGTTTCTGGAGTTAGAGAAGTTAGAGAAGTTGTTCTTATTGGATAGCTTCAAGAAAAGCCTGAATGATTTATGGGTAACAAAGTGGCACATGGGATAGAATGCTGACCCAGGAATTAGGAAGACTTAAGTTCAAATTTTGCCTCATATGGATACTAGCTGTATGATCTTAGACAGGTTACTTAAACTCTCTTAACTTCAGTTTCATTATTCATAAAATGAGGATAATAATATACACCTTCAAAGGTGGTTGTTAGGATCATGCAATGTGCATTGTAACCCTTAAAGTTATGAAATTATTATTATCATCATCAATAATTATTATATCAATGTAGAAGGGATGCTTGTTCAGGAACTGGTTAAAATAGTTAACCTCTAATGTCCCTGACAATTCTGAGATGCTATGGAATGGATATTCTAAGAAATTATAATCAATATTTATGATTTTATTATTATATTATTATGATTATATTATATTATGATCATATAATATTCTACATGATCAAATATGCCAAAAAAAAACAATTTTTTTCATGAAAACCTATGGGACCACCATTATAAAGCCATAATGAAATGCCACTATTTTTCTCTACTCTCTTGAATCTGAGCTCTCATTGGTGTGACTATTTTCCCAGCCAAAATATATCAAAATCCCTATGAAAATCAGTTGATTGCCTTGGATAGTTCTGGCAAAAAAAAAATCATTGCTCCATGGCGAGAATGACAGTGAGTATCTCCCCGCTTGGTTGGTCTCATTCTTCAACTATAATCATGATATATTGTCAGATTTCTATTGATGCTCTTTCCTGTTTGAAGGATCTATCAGATCTTGTGATCTCTTGGACTAGCCTTAAAAAAATCTAGATCACCTCCATGCCATAATGAAGTAATACTTTAGTGAAGAGTACCAGTGAGTACAACTATTGAATTGTTAGATTCTGTTGGTAGTTTTATGTGGGTGCCTCTACATTTATACCTAGTTTACAATATGATGCCAGTTCAAGTTGTCAAGTTAACAAATGTTTATTAAGCACTTATTAAAGTGACAAACATTGTACTAAGGATACAAAATTAAAAAAAAAAAATTTCTGCTCTTTAGGAGTTTGTAGTTTATTGGAGGAGATCGTATGCAAACAATTAATTATGAACAAGATAATAGAAGATAAATTATAGACAAACAATGAAGAAAGAACTTGAATTATAAAGAACTGCAAAAGTCTTTTACAGAGGATGAAATTTTCACTAAAATTTTAAGGAAGCCAGGAAAGTGAGGAGGTGGAGATGGAGAGGGAGGAAGGAATAAAGACATGCATTTTATATAAAACATTGAACATGTGGAAAAGAGTCAAATACTTTTGTATTTAGAATCCTTATAATTCATACGCTATATAAGTGATTTCACTGAAAAGTTTTTTGACATATATTGGACTTTTATATTAAAGATAAAAATATGAAGAAGATTTTGCATGGCTATATTTCAAAGAAAAAGATTAAAGAATTAAAAAGTCTAAAGTTAGAGAGGTATAACAAGAGACAGTCCACTGGTTAATTTTTCAAATAAACTATTCTAGTAGGTTAAATAAAAGTTGGGGAACTTTCTCACAAGCACTTTGAAGAACGAATATTTTTCAATTCTTACATGTTTCTTGTATGGTACTTGATTCCATTCTACAAAAACAAATTAATTAGCTATACAACAAGATATTTTAAAAGGTTTATGCATTTCTCTAATATCCAACAAATAAATATTTATTAAGCATCAATTATGTGCCAGAAACTGTGCTAGGCTCTGGAGATACAAGTAGAAAGAGTGAAATAATCATTATTCTGAAGGAGTTTTTATCTTAACCAGAAAGTATCCATTTCCTAATAGGCCTAATATTTCAAGCCTTTGAATATTGACTTATCATAAGGAAAACTGGATGTGTAATGAGGATGACAGGCCAGTCTTATAGTGTTTAGAAATGTAAGGTAATTCAAGTAAACAGATCCCTTTGGTGAGTTGTCATGAATGAATGATAAGATGGTTCCTTTAATAAGTGATTTACATCTGCAGTGAGAATACATTGCATTTTGAGAAGGAATGGCCTTTCTAATTATGAAAAAACATTTGAATCTCTTGTATGTATGCTTTTTCCAAAAATCATTTTCTTTTCCTTAATTCTTCAACCCCCAAACCTTCTTTCCAAAATACATCCATTAAAAAGATTTGTCCTTTTTTATATTTTGAGTTGTGGGAAATAATTTAGTCATGTATTGAAGTGATATAAAATATTACCACACATGACACTATCTAAATTTACATATTTCTGGGCAATTTAGCTTGTAGTACTGTAACAAAATAGGATGCATATAATCTGATAAATATGCAGCTATTTTAGACAGCACTTTAGACTCACATTGACTTTGTAGAATGAAGAGTATGTGTGATGTTTGGTGCACTTAAAATGGGATGAAACTGAAATTACTTTGTAGTTTGACAAAATCTTAGAGGATATAGAATATTTGAGACTTTCAGTTCCATATTTTTTATTGCAAGTAAAAGAAAGAAAGAACCTAAAGCACTTTAAAGGATATCTTCTAAAATATATTACTTCCAATATATATTTGTCTCCTTTATTCATTCCTTCATCTATTTCTTTATCATTTACTAAGTCCTTGCTATGTGCATAGCATCCTGCCAGATTTTAGCCTAGATACAAAGATAATAAAGACAAAGTTTTTGCCCTCAAGGTGCTTGGAGTCTTGGCTGGAGTAGGCTGGGGTTAGTGAATTAAAAAATATGCAGGCCTCAATCTAGTATGTGAAAAATACAAAATAACTATCATGCTAAAATGGATAATGATATCGTAAAAGATGTATGGAGACTATCTAAGGCCTAAGGAAGAATATCACATTTTCAATTTATTTAATAAGTTCAGATTGAAGATATACAAGGTGCTATGGTAATATATTTTGGAATAGATTATCTGTCCTTCTAAAATGATCATATATACGCTTATCTGATTATGTGTATTCTACTAGTAAAATGTAAGCTTCTTGAGAGCAGAGAATATTTTGGTTTTTCTTGTCTGATTCCAAAATACCTTGCATATATTTTGAATTGAACTGTAATGAATCTGAAATGATAATTTAAGGGGCTAAAAGTGTCCCTTTATCTCTAGATGAACAAATTACAACAAATGATAACCATTTTATTGGTTGTATTTTAACAGGAATGATGACTTGAGTTTTAAACATTATTTTGGCATCTTATCAGGGGATTTTAGTAAGTTATATCATTGTTTTGAATTATATTCATTTTGCCTAAATCCACAAGCATGCCATTCAAATTCAACTATAGAAATATTTTAATAAAAATAGCTCACAGGTATATCACATTTACAATTTAGATTTCCTTAATATTCTCAACTGAGGTCAGTTCTGAAAATATTTTTGTTCATTTTTTAGAGATGAGGTAACTAGATTTTAGATAGCTGGAGTCATTTATCTAAGGTCATACTGCTATTAAAATAATGTAATCAGAACTGAAACACAGGTTTCTTGACTAAAGATCCCAATAACTTCAATACCTTTATATAATGAGAAAAATGTATATTTTATGAGGTTTTATTTGGTATTATATATATATATACATATAACCATACATATATACATATATATATATACATATATATATACACACATACACACACACTCTTGCAGTCTAAATTCAGGTACTGGAGAATAATGAACAATTTTATCAGCAATATAAGTTTAATTTCCTGTCCTTGGTAACAAGCAATCCTAATTCACTTCAGATATAATTTAATTTAAAATGCATTTTAATAACAATAAAGAGCCCTCTCAAAAGGTATAGTGTGGGGGAGAGAATAGGGAAGAGTGAAAGGGGAAGGAAGGAAGGAAGGAAGGAAGGAAGGAAGGAAGGAAGGAAGGAAGGAAGGAAGGAAGGAAGGAAGGAAGGAAGGAAGGAAGGAAGGAAGGAAGGAAGGAAGGAAGGAAGGAAGGAAGGAAGGAAGGAAGGAAGGAAGAAAGAAAGAAAGAAAGAAAGAAAGAAAGAAAGAAAGAAAGAAAGAAAGAAAGAAAGAAAGAAAGAAAGAAAGAAAGAAAGAAAGAAAGAAAGAAAGAAAGAAAGAAAGAAAGAAAGAAAGAAAGAAAGAAAGAAAGAAAGAAAGAAAGAAAGAAAGGAAGGAAGGAAGGAAGAAAGGAAGAAAGAAAGGAAGAAAGAAGAAGGAAGGAAGGAAGGAAGGAAGGAAGGAAGGAAGGAAGGAAGGAAGGAAGGAAGGAAGGAAGGAAGGAAGGAAGGAAGGAAGGAAGGAAGGAAGGAAGGAAGGAAGGAAGAAAAGAAAGAAGGAAGAAAAGAAGGAAGGAAGAAAAGAAGGAAGGAAGGAAGAAAGAAAGAGAAAGAGAAAAAGAGACAGAAGGAGAGAAAGATAGAAGGAAAGAGTGAGAGAAAGAGAAAGAACACACACAGAGAAATATAGAGAAAGAAACAGAGACAGAGACAGAGATAGACAGTGAGAGAGAAAGAGTGAGAGAGAGAGAGTGAGAGAGAGAGAGAAAGATTACCTCAGAGTCAGAAAGACATCTGTGTTTAAAGACAGCCTCTAATACATATGACTCTGGGCAAATGACTTTTAACTTTTTAAGACCTCCGATAATTCTTTATGACTATTAAGCTCTGGATGTGAATAGGCAAAGGGAATTTCTTAATGAGGCAGTTTTTCTATACCAATAAAATCATAGATGGGACAACTAAAAATATATTCTTTTCCTTTTTTACTAGGAAAAGTTAATTAAATGACTTGCCTAGGATCACACACCTAGTATGTGTCAGAGGAACTCCTTGAACTTAAGTATCTTCCTGACTCTGAGGATGGCTATATTTCAACTATGCCAAACCTTCTCTTATCTGTACTTATGCATGCATGTGTGTGTTTATGTGTGTTAAAAACCCTTATTTTCTGTCTTAGAATTGATACAAGTATTATTTCCAATTCAGGGGAATGATAAGAGCTAGGCAATTAGGGTAAAATACTTGCCTAGGGTCACATAGTTAGGAAGTGTTTGAGGCTGGATTTGAACCCTGGACTGCCTGTCTCTAGGACTAGACCTCTATCCAGTGAGTTCTCTAGCTATGTGTGTGTAAATTTATGTCTCCATATATGTTTCTATATATGTGTGTGTGTGTGTGTGCGTATGATTTGTTTTGTGTTAAGTTCAATAATACTCTATTCCATTACAGGATTCAACTCTGGGGTTAATCTGCAAAGGAAAGAACACTTAGAAGGACTTTATGGATCTGTAAAGTCATGAGCAATATCTTTTTCTATTCTATTTCTGATGATTTTTTGGAGAAGTCAAAAGAGGTCATTAACTATGAGAACTGAGGTCCATCATTCTTTCCACTTTTGGAAGACTGATCTAGATCACACCAGACACTATAAAGTCTGAGTCAGAATCTCTTGAAAATGAAATTGGAATCACCTTTGCTCTTTTTATCTTTTGTTCTTTTCCAGAATGTCCTATAGCCATCCTCATCCTCTGTTCAGTATCACAAGATATTTTCTGATCCTTTTGCTTTAGGGATAGGCAGGAATCAAAAGCCTGATTCCTCTTCTTTTGGCTATATTATTCTCTGTCATGAAGTCCAATCCCACATCTAAAGAGTGATCAGAGGACTAGTGAATAAGAGCAATAGGTCAGAAAGTCTCCTGATGGTTCAAGTAAATAAATGTTTCTGATAAGGATTAGTTTTTAAAACTACATTGGCTTTTATATCTTAACTAGAGAGGTGGATTTTAAAAATAACTAAATTAATTAATTTATCTATTTACAAATGCACGATGAGTACTTCCTTTGATTCTGGAGCTCTTTTCTCTTGTACTGACAGAAATGACTTTTTGAAATTAAATCGATTTCAAATGCTAATTTTAGCAAGCTGGAAGTGTCTGAAAAAGTTTATCATAGGAAAAGACAAATTATTTTTTCTTTTTCTTTTCAACTCATAAACAATTACAGAGGGTCAGAAAATGAAAGTTTCTCAGAAATAGGCTGATTTCAAAAGGGGAATCCATTTTTATTTTTATTTCGTTAGTAACTCCCTTGGTGGATAACCTTGTATCAACAATAAATGGCATAGCTAATGGCAATGGCGAAATTATTGATGAAAATTAAGAAAATGGTTTTCAATTAAAGATATTACCATACTGGACATGGAGATAAGTTTTTTTTTTTAATGAAAAGATCAACCTAGTCATTTCATTATAAGCAACAATTTTAATTTCTTAATCATTGGATCCTAAATCTTGATTTGGAAGGGACCTGGAAGGTCTGATTTGTTCACTTCCCTCATTTTAAAAATAAGAAAACCGAGACCCTGAAAAGTTAAGTGACTTAATCAAGAGCATATAGTAGACAAAGCTTAGAATAAGAATTGGAACCCAGGGTCTTTACTCCAGAAACAATATTCCTTCCACTGTATCATACCATGACTTTCCCCAGCATTAAACATCAAGCATTAGTATTAGCCTATCTTCACCAAAGTGAAAATTCATAGTGTAATTCACAGCCCCAAATGCATCAGATATTAAAAAGCATTGGCATTGAGTATGATATTTGTATTGCAGAAAATCATTCCTAGGAAATATTAAACTTCATTAGCATCAAGTATTTTGAAACAAAAGAAAAAAAAAACAACTGCCTTTAAGGACATGTAAAATAGCTTCTTCTTTGGCAGCAAATCTCAACTCTACCAGAATCATAGCAAGAAGCTTATAATGTACTCAATTTCGGCCATATCTAACTGTGACACTTGCCGAGGAAGACATATTTTAAAGTACAAGTGGGGCAAAATGCTTACCTGGACACTTCCTAACACATCACTGTGGTTGCTCAGTTATGTGCCCTTTGCTTGTAGAAACCTGGAACAGTGAAACAGAATAAAAAGTGAATGTAACCCAACCATATTCAACTAAAGCCAATACTACCAAAATTCAGTTTCAGATGACAGGACACGCTTCATAAAGCTATTAGCATGCAACTCCAGCTGCAAGAGATTTTCGTTCACAAACTGAACAGCAATATGTCTATGCTTTATTCGCATCAAAAAAGTAAACCAATCACATTGACAAAAAGCCACTGTAAACAAAAAAACTGTATTTTAAAAGATTAACAGTTTTGGCATCCATCCCTACCATCAAGTCTTTCACTTTTTTTTTCTCCATCAAAATTTAGGTTATATATTTGATGTTAGCAAGAGTTGCATTACTATTATTGCTAATTTTAGTTCTGTTTATTACGTTGAGGGTTATATATTGTAAAATAATTTTGGTGCCTCTAGTTAATGTTAATTAGTTGTTTTAATAGCCTATAAACCTATTTGTTATATTTTTGTAGGTTTACTTTTTTAACTATCAGTAACTTAATAACTGAGAATATTTAACATTACTGTTGCATACTCAAAATTACAGCGTTACTATTAGTGTTACCTGTTTAACGTTTAGTCATCCTTTGAGTCCTGCGACATATTTCCTTAATAATCATCAGCCATCAAGTCTGATAGTCTCAAAAGAAATATCAGCCCTCTAAACTGCCTTCAAGGGCGGTGATATTTAGCACTGAAAATTACAAATAAAGTTTTTGAGGTTGAATAGCAACAACTGGCCAGTGACACTGATGATTTGTTTGTCAAAACAAGTTATTAGAAACTACGCAAATGCCATCAACACACTCCTCGGAGTGAAAACAAGAACGTGAATCTATGCAATGCTTACATGTTGAATGGGATATTTAATGTGTGGGGAAACTCAAAGGTTGAAGAACTAGGCATTTAGACAGTGGTAAGTGGTAATCTTACCTCTTTTTACTCCATTACATTCTCAGGTGAGACATGCTAATACAAACAAGTCAATCAGAGTTTGTGTTTAGCAAGATAAAGCTTAGAGGATAGTTTAAAATCCATTTATTATTCTAAATCCAGTTTTTCCATTAACATATTATACATTAGTGTTTACTAACCATGATTCATGTAACAGTTTAGTTTGTTAACTTTTAAATTATTTAACAACCAGAAGTTATTAATACAATTTTTAAAGGCTTACACAAAATTCTTAAAACAGACTTGGGTTCATTTTTGTAATTTTAAATAGAAAACATTTTAGGCATCTCTTGAAGAAGAAATAAAGCAGGCATTTAAAGCTAGAAAACAAGTAATTCCAAATTTAGTTTGTTACAAAAGGTTTCAGCTTTATTGACAAATTATGGCAAACATATTTGACAAAATTGTGGTTTCCTATTTAGAGAAGCTTACACATGGAACTTTATGTGGTTTTTTCTTTTTTAACAAATACAGGTTAAAACACTGAACAAATTCAGTTAGCTACATACATACAGTAGCTGCTTGTTTTCAACCCCATTAAAACAGCATTTAAAATTAAATTTACAAACTGAATATCGAACATCTTCATCTAACTAACATATATTAAAAGACAGGTTAAAACAGCTTATCTACATCTTGATTATCATCTAGTTCAAAAATCATATTACAATCTTTTAGCAACCCTAAACAATGCTCAACCTCAGCTAGTTGGTAGAAACTCAAGATCTGTTAACAGCTTCATGCTTTTTTCTTTTAATTAAAAAGAAAATGAAATAAAATACACACAACAATGAAAAACAACCAAGAGTATATCATCCTACTGAATGGTTTATAGACGATGCTTGCCAAAGTCTTTTAAGTCCGTGTTATAAAATAATACTAATGTCAAGGTCACGCCAACAGTATAGGAAGAAATACACAAGAAGTACAGGGGATAATCATGAGCAGTAATCCCTAGGATAGAAAAGAAATGGACTATTACTTGTCTTGTTGCTGTTTATGTGGAGACCACAGGCTATTAATTGTCTTTGAGGTGAGTCACAGATGAGGAAGACCTTCAATATCTACCATAGGGGTGTTCCCTGTATCCCCCTCTGGCTGCCCTTGGTGGTGGTGCCTTTAGGCTGGAACGGGTTGGGGCCCATTCTTCTTGTGCTACAAATAAAAGAAAGACAGTAAAATGCATGTCATATTTTTCATTTTTAATAATGGAACAGTAGACATAGTACCTGGCCAAAAGGGAAAAAAGAATATTAAATGAACACTCTGGAAGTGAAAACCTACTGATCTGGAGCAATGGACAAACAGTAAGAATGAGCCACTTAGAAGGAAATTATTTTGAAGGGAAAAAAGGTTAGTTGTTTGAAGGCTGTGCTTTTATTAACAGCATAAAAATCTGCTATCTTCTAAATACATGTATCTGTGTATGTGGGGAATGGGGTGGTGGATGCCAAGGGAATCACTAGAACAGACTACTCCATTTTGGCATTCTAATTAAGATTTTTACATGGATTAAGAACTGAAGGATTCTAGAATTGAAAGAGTAACAGAATCTGAAGCTTGAGTAATTCTAAGTAATCAAAATGTTGAGTGATAGAAGACTCTATCTTTCTGTCCTTGTCTCTCCAGTGTGCCACTTCAGAGAGGCATCACATGTTGTAATGAATAGATAACTGACTTTTCAATAAAGAAATCCCAAATTCCAGGCCTACCTCTGACAAATACTGTCTTAAGGATTCTGGGAAGTTAACCTTTCCATGCACTGAGCAAGTCAGAAACTATGGCATAGGTCGTTGATTTACTTAATGAAGAGAATTTCTCAACAGAAGCTTACTATACCATTGATACCAGAAATCCAATTTTTTAAAAAGTTACTAAATATAAATCATGGAAGATTAAAAATGGATTAATATTCATAAAGCAACTTTCCACTTATCTGGAAATCATATTCCTGACAAACTCAAAATTTCAGAATATAGTTCAGATTGAGGTAGTGATTCTGAATATAGAGAATTGAAATTCAAATCTTAACTGCTATTTCTTGTCTCCTGCACTTCTTGAATCTCAACTCAGTTGTAAAGCAGGGGGGAAGTACTGACTTGATTGCTTACAAAATCCTTTTCAACTATAAATCTATGACTGTGATCAGACTGTCACTAAGGTCCCATCCAGTTCTCGACTTTTTATCCTTTGATGATAAAGAACAAAGAATCAGGGTAGTGAAGAAAAACAAAACAAAACAAAACAAACAAAAAAAAATACAAAAACTTGCTGCAAAGCCCAGACTTTTCCATGTATACAAAAAGGTTTGGTCACCCTTAGAAAGAATGTTCTTGTTGTTTGTGTATTTTTCTGTCTTTTTTTAAAGGCAATATTTTGAATCTGTCTTCTTCATTCCTGGGTACTAATCCACAGTTTTACTCTAGAAGGGATTACAGATGGGTGGAGAGGTAGGTAACTAACTGATCTCCTAAAGATATGCCTGATGAACTCAAGTTTTGATGTGTCCTGCTAAGCTGAAAAATTTTTGAGTAAAGGTTTTGTAATGAACTATGTGAGTTATCTAAGAACCAAAATTTGACCAATTGGGGAAACTATTTTGGAAACAATAATTCCTGAAATTAACTATTCAGATTGAGAGGGTTTGCAAATTACACTAGAGGAGGGACTACTAATATGGATGAAACTTTATATCTTTGGAGTTTTGAAGTATCCCTCTACTCTACTTTTAATCAGACAGGAAGATTCGCAATGCATTTTGAGAAACATTTCCATTAAATGATTAAGATTTTAAATGATTTTATGTAGAAAGTGGCAGATATTCAGAATGTTTTCTCTGATAATAGTACATAAATTGATTTGTATTGTAACTCAAAAGTCAGGATGCCTTTTTCAGTTCTGCTTGTTATTTGAAGTGTTATGAAAAGAAAGGAGAATGAGGAAATAAAAGGAAGATAAGAAATGCTACACTGAATTGGAATAATTGTCCATTCAGCTCAAAATCTTATCTTTGAAATCAAAGTCCACATGGCTTTTATAGGACAATATGACAATCATTCTCTATGCTGTTGTTTTCACAAGACAAGAATGATTTTACTCTTACCCAGAAAGCATAAGATAATTTGGGGACAATGAATATTCTCTAGTAGCATACTTTTTGTACCTATGGGGCAGGAACAGGTAGCTGGCAATCAAGAAACAGGATAGATTGAATAAAAATAATTTAATTAGAGTCTCATATGATTTTTAATAAAGTCAGTAATTATAATGTAATACTAGTACAGAGTGAAACACAGCCAGTAGGAAGTTCAACTTAAAATCCTCAGTCAGGGGTTAGTTAGTTAATAAAGTATTAAAATGCTTACATGGTGATGTGGTCTCATAGAATGCATCTAAAGGACAACACTGAAGACATTGAACTGATAACTCTCACATTTCAGGCAATGTTGGGTGTGGGGAAAGCTCCAGAGTTTAGTGACTATTACTAGGAAAAATCTGGATCAAACTGCTTGCTTTCTCAGGAAGTGGGGAAGAGAGGAAGGAAGAAATTTTGGAACTCAGAATTTTAGAAATGCATGTTAAAATCCTGTTATGTGTAACTGGAAAAAAGAAAAAATATCTTTAAAAAGAAAAAGAAAAACCTGGGTGTTTCTAGTGAATCTATTCTATATCTACTCTTAAATTTGTTTATGATGAGAGGAACATTTGATGGAGATAGGTCAATTCTGAGCCTTTATGGAAAAAATGTTTCTGAGGTATAAGAGGAGAACCTATATGATCTTATAAGTTGACAGTCTATGGTTTTTCAATAGGAAACCCAATCTGGGGTACATAAAATGGGATTTCAGGAATTATCATGCTTTAAATGTTCTCAGAGACTCTAAAACTACTTCTAGGTCATGCAGAGGCTGGCTGTTCACTTTTAGTCACCAATAAATTTCAGCAAGTTGTAGTTACAGTCAAGCAACTTGTGGTATTTTGGAAAATGGAATAGGAATTAAGCAACTTGGAGGTCTCACTAGCTAGACTTTCAGCAGGCATACTCATTCTATCAAGGAGAAAACTGATGGGGAAAGAGAGGTTTGAAGTGAATTGCCCAAAGTCAAAGTCCTTTGACCAATGAGTGATAGTCCTTCGGTTGAAGCCCAGCTCTGCTGATTTAAAAGTCCAGTTTTTATTTCACTGTACCATATATTATATCTTGTAATAAATAGGAAATGGGAGTTAAAGAGGTGAGTGGAGAAATCAAAGATGTGAAATATTTTTTGGCTTCTGAAAAGAAGAAAATGGTTTTGTGCCACTGATTCTTAATCTATTTACTTCATGGATGCCTTTGGCAGTTATCTAAAGTCTCTGGATCCCTTCTCACAAAAATGTTTTAAAGTTAATGAAGGAAATGTTACATTTCAGTTAGTTATTGGTGAGAATAATGGTCTACTTTCCCTCTTCAAGTTTATGAATCTACTGAAATTTCCACATAAACTCCAAGGTTAAGAACCCCTGCTTTCAGATATAGACTATACCATATGTGAAGAAAACCTAAGAGCTATTACCTTCAGGCTATTTGACATTTCAAAAATCTAGAACAAGCTAAAAAGTCAATGGTATTTATTCATAATTCAACAAATATTTATTAAGTAACTATTGTATGCTTCTTCTCCATTCCCCTACTTTGGGTATTTTGTACCTTTAAATATATACCCTTATGTTTCAGTTTTTTTTTTAAAGATACCAGCCCTCATTTGAATATCAGATATTGTCAACTAGCTTATTGAATTAATTTTTTCAGAACTATACATATTCAACTTCTTTTAGAATTGATGTTATTTTTTAAAAATAGCAGCAACAGTTGGTGCTAATACAGTGCTTTAACATTTGTAAAGTGGTTTAGAAATATCTCATTTTATGCTCCAAATGATAGGAGATAGAAGTTATTATCTCCATTTTGCAGATGACAAAATCATTGCAGACTGGTTAAGTGACTTGCATAGGGTCATATGTCTAGTAAATTTTTTAAGGTTGAATTTGGACTCAGATCTTCCTGACTCCAGGTCCAGCATTCTATCTATTGCAACACCTAGCTATGGCTATTATTGTAACAGAAATGCAAAAAAAAAAGTGATGCCAAATGCTATTAATAGTAACTTCTGAACTTTCAAATTAGAATTCTAATCTCTATTATACTGTATTTTATAATCCAAAAATGGATGCATCTATATTAGAAGTTCTACTTCATATTCTGGGTTTTGGGGATGTCTGCACATGTATATGTTTGTATCCACATGAAGAAGGTAAATACAAATTTTCAAATGGCAATGGAGGGGCCAGTAAGGAATTATTTCCATCAACTAGCCAAGAATATAGTTCTATAAATACATTATTTCTATCAAAGTCTATGACTATCTTTAATTCATTTAGAATATCTGTTTTCCCTTGTCTATCCATCCATCCATCTATCTATATATGTAGATAATCTATTTTACTCTTGGTCTGTCTTTAATGCTTATATTACTCCCTTTTGTATTTAATAATATAATCCTTCCTAATCTTTTCTGGTTTCTTGCCGTTAGATTATACTGTAAATATTCTCAAAGCCACTATAAAAAAATCTTAGCAAACTATAGGGGGATAAAAATTTTATTTGATCGAGTTCAACCAGCCTGGGACTATTTCAAGCATTAGTTCAGGTAGATGGCAATATGGAATTGTTGTTGGGTAGTGTCAGTGGAAATAGAGATCTTTGGATCTCTATTTTGGAGATCTAGATCTAGAAGAAAAACTCTCAGAACCAGACCTTTGAACTTCTTGCACTAGATCTCTGGGGCTATGCAAAGATGCAAGGAATTGGTAAGGAAGCATTTTTATGATTTGGAAAGTGATTAGAAGTCCAAAATGAACAAAAGGAAAGCTTTGGAAGTAGTAAAAGTAAAGATAGAATGTCTGAAATTTGCAATCAATTAGATTATCCTCTCTTTAAGGGTAAAGGCTGTATCTTTGTATATCATGTACCTCACAGAATAACTCATAAAGAGTAGGTATTTAACAATTTTTTACTGAATTGAAATAAAAATTTATTTTAGTCATTACATCATGGTCTGATGCTTCTTTTTCATGGTTACATTAAAATAAATTGGAATTCAACATTTTTTATAATCATTTAGTAACTCAAAATGAATATTTTAAATAATAAAAGCTAGAACTTCATAACTAATCTGTATATGCAATAAATAGTCATTAATTTTTATTCCATTAATTCAAATTATATGATAATTCACTGGAATTGGGGCTGAACATATACTTTAAACTGTTTGAGCTAAAAGTGTTTTCTTCCTCCTCTGAAACTCTCCATATTTTATTTGTACCTCTACTATGAATAAATTAACCACTTGAACAGCATAAACTTGAGGAAGCAATATTAACCTAATAAAGGAAAACAAATTATGGGTATAGGCTTTGTCACACATTATTCTTTAATGTGCATTTATGTTTTTTCCTGAACTCCTTGAAGATTATAATCTTTATTATATTATAAGTTCTTTGAAGGTAAAAACAGTATGTAACTGCTGAATACCTAACATACTTAGCTACATAATTATAAAAACAGGATTGCTAATTATGAATGCTATTATTTGGAAACATTGTCATATTTACAGAATTTATTGGATTATTTTCAAATTCATTTTCAAAAGGAAAGCAAATTAGCATGGTCAAAAGGATGCTAGTCTAGAAAACCAAAGCTCTTTCTCTGGATTGGCAATTTCCTATGTGGATGACCTTGGGCAAGTAATTTTTCTCTCCTTGAAGCTCAGTTTCCATCTTAGAAAACTGAAGGTGTTTGCATTGATCATGGAGAATTCTTCCACCCCTCAATTTCTATAATTTGTACTTTCAGACTGACCTTTCTCCCAGTTAGTCTGAGTTAGTCAAGTTTTATAGACTTTTGTAAAGTTTCTCTATATAGCACTATTCTAAGCATTAAGAAACATTCTCCTTTTGAGGAAGAGAAGTAAATTACCCAGGTAACTTTTTTAGTGCATTATTTTACTCTGGTGGCCTCAAAGGCTTTTGCATCTCTAAATTCTTCTCTCTCAGCAGAATCAGGCCTATTAAGTTGTAGGCATTTCTCAACTTGTTCTCATTCATTCTGTGTGACCAGGCACTCTGGGAGTATTGAGAAATCTGTATGAAAAATCTTAATGCATTTTTGAGACTGCAAAATGCTGTTCTTAGCTTGTCGCTGAGACACTTTAGCTATAGATATTGTTGAGAAAACTCTGTAGGGACAAGGGCTAGAGGCCAATTTAAATACAAGATAGAGGATTCTTTGAATCATATCCTTACTGGAGTAATTTCTAAATCATTATGTTTAGGGAGAATATATTTCAGAGCATCCTTCAGAGCGGGTAGCAAATTCTAGGCAAGCATGTCCTGTTTATACTTTATTAGAAATATTGAACAAGTCATTTACATTTCTGGAATCATTAGAATCTCTTCAAGAAGAACAAGGAAACAAATACTTAAGTGCCTAATATGTACTGTCCTAAGTGTTAAATGCTTTACAAATATTATCTCACTGATCCTTACATCAGCTATGGAATGTGTTTGCTATTATAAGCCTTATTTCCTACACAAGAGAAAATGAAAGAAGGAAGATTTGCTCATATTTGCAAAGCTAGTTAGTTTCTGAGGTCAAATTTTAATTCCAGTACTCCTGACTTCAGGGTCAGTAGTTTATCTTTGACTACATCAGCTAGGAGAAGATTGTACAATTATTGATTTAGAGCTGCAAGTGATCTTTGAATTCATCTAGTACCAACCCCTCATTATATAGATAAGTAAACTGATATCCAGAAAGTTAAAGAGATTTGCTAATGGTCACACAGGTAATAAGTAAATCTGAGATTTGAACTTGAATCTCCTATTTTTTTTTCCATTATCTATTTTAAATACAGTACTTCTGCTTGTGCCATGGATAATTTGTTCATTTTACTACTTGTAAACTGTATTATTTTACTATTTGTGAACTATCAATATGCAGAAATCACAACAATCAAGAAAAACTCAGATTGTTATTATCTCAACTCACTAGCATCTAGGTTTGTCAAATAATGCTATTTTAGCACTGTTACTTAAAATTCACATAGAATCAACCATTAAGTTTATTTTCTCTAGGATAGGATTCCTGTATCTATTAAGAGTAGCACTTTATGCAAATGTAGCTATTCAAAATTATAGTTAGGGATTGTTTTGTGGCTATTTAACAGCAAAGAATGTTTTATCTATTGCTTTATTTTCTGTACTCATTCATCTAAAGGGAAAGCATGTGCTTCAATTGTCCTTCTTCAGAAAATAGTATTCAATCTCTTTTACCCCTTGGGCTAGAATCCTAGTTTTGTGTAATAAATAACCATTCCCATAGCACTCAATTAATTAGCTAATTGAAGTAATTAACTATTTTTATTTTGCCACAGTGCATTTGAACTGATTTAATTTCATGTTAATTAGTCAATCTTAGTATTCATTGGCACAAGGAGAAGAAACAATTTTTGTTCTGCAGTAAAATTTTTAAAACATATTTGATGAATTAAATGACATAAAGATAATTATTTAATGTCCCATAAATCATTTTTCAAATTTATTATGTATTGATAACCATGTAGTAGAGGGACAACTCCTCATAGTGAATAAAGTGTTAGCTTTAGAATGAAGGGAAATTGTGTACAAATTCTACCTCTGATTCATAACTGGTTGTATGACCCTATGCAAGTTGCCTCTCAATCTTCTAAGAACTCTCTAAGCCTAGGAATGTTGTAACAAATAGAGATAGCTTCTTCACAAGGGACTTCCTATATTGATGAAGGAAAAAGTCCAGCACAAAAAGAAATGGAGAATCGAAAGGGAAGAGTAATCAATGGACAGCCCACATGTACTGTGATCCATTGGTATACATTCAATAGTAAAATTATCTAGAGGGATTTTGGATATAACAATAGTAGAAGGGCATGAACCAGACCTGTCTAGAGTGATAGGGCATAGATGGCTTGTGAGCAATATCTCTAGAGAAAGTACTCACACTGATGAGATCAAAGACCTTTTCAGATATCAATGAATTATGTAGTGCTTTTGTCATTTCAAAGTGGTGTGTTTCCAGATGCACAGCCTAAAACTGTACAGCAAGGGAAGAAATATATATTAAATTATGATTTAAAAAATGCATCTTAAAGAGAGGGAAAGGGATGCCCTAGTTCATAAAACCCACTTTAGGTATTTTCAGTAATAAGACTTTAAAAAAAAATTAAAGACCTGAGAAGCTCTGGTCTCCATTTCTTCAAATAGATGAAAGTAGTATTTTGGGTCCTCAAAAAGATTGCCAATTTTAAATTAATTAACAATAAGTTATGTTCTTGTGATTTTACTTTAATTCTAGAAGTTTGTAGTTTGATCATATATTCATATTTTAATTCAATTTATCCTGGAAGATAAATATTTCTTGACTCTCAGATTCTCAGTTGTTTCATTAAAATGGGAAAAATAATACCAACTGCCTCACAAGGTATAGATATGAGATAATATAGAGATCTCTAGGCCTTAAAACATTATGTGTTATGTGACCAGAGAATGTTGTAGTCTGATAATCTAGGATGGTATGTAAATACATTCATATTGTACCCATTACTGAAGTCCTTCAGTTCAGAATTCACTTTGAAAAACTATGCTTTCTTTCATTTTGGATTTGCCCCTCACCCAGAATGTTATTTTATTTCATCTTTACTTATTCCAGTATTATACATCCTTCAAGGGCCAACAAATCTTGCCTTTTTCCATAAGACTCCCTCTAGTATTCCAGTATTCAATAATTTCTTAGTTTTGATTTCTATATCATTTAGAACCACATCATACAACTTAATATTGAATCATATGTGCTTTCTTTACTATTATTCTTTCATGTGTGATAGTCTTGTGGCCCCAATTAAACTATTTTATACTTTTTTCTATATCTTCCCCAAGATCTTACAGAAGTTATAAATGCTCAACAAATTCTTTCTGACCAATCTATCTAGGTATTTTAAAATGCAATTTTATCAGTTAATTTTCAAGTAACTTTATATGGCTTTGTAATTTTCATTTGTTAATGATGAAACTGAGAAATAACATAAGGACATGGTAAAAGAGAATAAAGATAAATTTTAGATAATGGTAGAACTTGCATTAGAAAGTTCTAAGAATAATGAGAGAAGATATAGACATCATCATCCCAAGTAAGAAGACAAAAGTCTATAAAAACCATGAAGGATACAGAAAAGATACATAAGGTTGTTTTTTTTAAAAATCACAGAATACCAGGACCAAGAATCCTATTAAAAAATTGTTCTGTTTGAGAGTTATTAAGAACTCATTCTTAAAAGTCAATTTTTTGGTAATATGCAAATTTTAGGAAACATATTTATTATTTTCAAGCCCCAGAATGACTCATTTTGATAGTTTAACTAAGTCAATATATCTTGGTTTGTCCATAATTTTACATTAAGATGATCTTTGTGGCTATAGCAGTGTCAGTCAGACAACTCTGAGAACACCAAAGGAGGTAACTTGTTGAAGTAGTCTTGGAATCAAAAGACTTTATATGAACCATGGCTCTGACATATTTTACCTGTATATAATGGGACAAATCATCTTGCCTCTCTTGTCTTTATCTCTAAAATGAGGGGACCTTATGAGTTACTCTTGGGTCACCTTCTTGCTCTAAAGCTTATGATTATCCAGGAAGAAGTGAATCCCTGCCTCTTGTCAGAAATTTTAGTTGCATAGTAAGAGATTTTCTCTATTCCTCTGATATCAGCTGGAGCTATTTATAGTTCTCATTTATTGCTCCTACTCCTCCTAGAATCTTGAATCTAATAAGCTATCTTGTCTAAACATTTCTGGCTCATTTTTTTTAGCCTCTGTAAACAAACATTTGGGTTTTTAATAATGGACCACATATATATGTACTTTCTTTAAAGTTAGGATGGCAAGGAGTATGATAGGACTCTTGTTTTAGCAAGTCTTTTGAGTAACTATGATCACCATTTCCTTTAGTTAGGGAAGTTTAGAGAGAGAAGAATATAATGAAGTAGAGTTGGGCGATGAAAACCAAGTGAGAAACTTTCATTTTTTAAGCAAAAATAACATGGAAGCATCATTTTCAAATTTCTAGCACTTTTTCATGAAGTACAGAAAAGTTAGCTGTTGGTCAAAGGTTTTAGAAGGCAATAATCATATGAATTTTCCTAAGGAAGGAGAAAATTAACAATATAAAGAAGTTCAAGAAATATTTGGATAAATTAATGATGAACTAGTCCAACCTATAGAATTGCCTAAATGTTCAAATTAAATTTTAAATTTTAAAATGATAACAATGATACTTCCAATTATATTGCCATGTTATGATTCCCAATGTACTTTACATAAGAATAGCTGACATTTATATGTTGCTTTATATTTTTTGAAGCACTGATTTTCAAAACTTTTTTGTGAGGTATTTCTAGTATCCTATTTTTTAGCTAAGGAGACAGAGTCTGAGAAAGCCTAAATAATTTCTCAGGTATTAAATATATGAATCAAGATTTGAACTCATATCTTTCTGACTCAAAATTCATTGCTATATCCCAATATACCACCTCACTATCAAGATAAAATTTGAATAAATATATTGTCCAAAACCACCACAATAGCAAAAGACTTTGGAATTATAGTTAAGAGTTAGAGTCAAGACTAAATAGAGCCTGGATCTTAACTTGTAAAGAGACTTTTTTCATCTTGTCTCCTAAGGCTAAGCTCTGAACTCCCAGTTAAGTCTATCGAAATCTGCCCTATTTATGCACTTAATTTTGCCCAAATTTAAATTTTACTCTATACAAAGCTTATTTACCCAGAGAAATTATTATCAAATAATTTTGTCAAAATTTCAATATGCTGCAAAATATGTTCATTTCATAATTGCTTTGAGTTATATTTTTAGATGAAGTTTTGTGTGGCACCTAAATTTGCAGCCTACAAAGTTAAATAATAATTCCCACTACTAATGATAATAATGCTGATTATAATGATGATGGTGGAGGTTTACAGGCTTCTCAAGTTCGAGTAATGTTTCCTTCTAGAAATGAGCTTACCAAGGCTTGGAATGACATGAAGGATAATTACAGTTTTACCAAGGATCACAAAAATCTTGTTCTTTTTCACTTGCTATCTCTGCTAACAAAACTCTTCTGTTTAAATATTGTGTTATCAGCATAAAAATTAAACTGGTATCAAAATCTAGGCACAGGATAATTGGAGGCCACAATTAATGGGAGAGGCTTTCAATATTTCATTTCATTTTCAGAGTCTATGATTCTTATGTCCTGTAATTCCCCAAAACTCTCTACAAAAACAAACAATATGTCCTTGTTTTGTGTATATGCATATGCATAGGTAGTGTATATACATACACACATGCACACATACATATACATATATATTTTTTTAACCCTTATATTCTCTCTTAGGATTCATATTAGATATTAGTTCCAAGGCAGAAGATTAGTATATACATACACACATATATACATATATATACATACATAAATACATTTATATGAATGAATGCATTTAAATAATACTACTAGAAATAATAGAAATATAAACACGAAGGTTGGTATAACATTGATATTTTAGGGATTGCTTCCTTCCTCAAATAGCCAAAAATCCTTTCAGATTATAATAGTTCTGAGAAATAGAGGTTTGATTTTTATCTATATGTGTGCATATATAATTATATAGTTTTATATATGTAAAAGCCCACAAAAGTTAACTCATATATCCAAAAATATATAGAGGGTGGCTTTAAGTTACATAGATTTGGATGATTTTTTTTATTAGTACATTTCTTTAGGAATATTATATGTTGGTAATAACATCTATTTTCTCAACTCTAATTGATAAAACTTCTCACTTTCTCAAGGTGGAATAAGTATATATATGTGTGTGTGTGTGTGTGTGTGTGTGTGTGTGTGTGTACTTAGGTAGCTTGGCATATTGGTTGGAATGTTGTCTTTGAAACTAGGAAGACACATACCACATACTTACTGACTGTGTGACCCTAGGCAAATCACTTAAAGTCTCAGGGTTCTAGGCAAATCTCTAAGGCTATAAATTTCAAAAAAAGTGCCAGCCAACATTAATAAAGGGAATGTACTTACCCAAGAGTTAACTCTACCAATAAAATTATGTCTAGTTCCTTTCCCTAGATTATCTGGTAATTTTTGAATTGTGTCCAACTCCTTTGTGACTCTTTTTGGGGTTTTGAGTTCTTAATAAATATTCATCTACGGCTGTATAACCAGATCTATAGAGATAATAGATATTCATTTAATTTTGGGAATAGCTAACATATTAGATGGTTCCCTGAGCCACTGTGTGAATTCCAGAGTCAAGTAGACAGTATATGTCAGAGGGCAATTTGGAACCTGTCTACCTGACTGCAATCTCTATATCTTCTATGACCTATTATAACTTATAAGAAAATTAGAAAATACACAGAAAGGCAGGGTGGAACAATGGAATAGAAGACTGCATGTGAAGAGAGAAAGATATATTTCTAGGCAATTGGATGGCACAGTGGATAAAGTTTGGGATCTGGAAAAGGAAGAGTGGAGTTTCAATCCCATGTATGTGACCCTGGACAAGTTATTTAACCCTCTGTTTGCCCCATTTTTTCAACATTAAATTGGGGATTAAAGTAGTATATACCTCCAATGATTGTTATAGGGATAAAGTGAGACAATAATTGTAGATAACTTCACAAAGTGTCTGATAAACTATATAAAAGTTAGCTATTATTATTAGGTCAAAACCTATGTTGATCATTCACTCCCAATAAACCTGATAGTAAATTACATCACATCAAGTTGTAACCTACATTGGTACACTAAGTTCCTCATGCTTACAAAATCTATTCATGCTTACAAAATCTATTCACATATTCAGGTGAATTTTACCTGGGCTATCATTCTTCATAATCTTTATAACTACCATGCAGTTCCAAAAGGAAATATTTTGTACTTTTCTTTAACTATTTCATACATGGTTCTTTAAGGATGGCATCTGCTAAGTGGTTTTTTTCATGGCTGATCTTCATTTGTTTTCTATGTGATTTTTTTTTCTTGAATATTCTTAACCTATTTGAAATTATTTCCCTAAATACCATGGCATGAATCTTCCAGTTTCTAGTTTCTCTTCCTACTACCACTACTTTCCTTAATTTCTAATAGTTAAAATTTTAGTTATTATATATCATTTTAACATAAATTTTAATGCTTAATTATGGGTAGTACCTGAATTTTACCTTTCTCCTATTAACTCAAAAGATTGTCTCAACATTAAATCACTAATCTTTACAGTAAGCTCTTTGAAGTAGACAGATGTCAAGTGTAATTCAACTCTCTCTTGATGGAGAAAATGATGAGCAAAAGTTGACTAGCTGAGGATTGATGAAATTTCACAAGGATACACATATCAAGAATGCATCAAAGTGAAAGGCTTTCACATATCTGTTCAATATGAAAAGAAAATTTAAATTGGGTAATAGTTTGGGCCAAATCTGTCTAATCTTGTTCAGTATTCATTAGTTTCATTATCAGTATTCATTAGAATACATTAGTGCCAGAAGCTACATTTGAATCCAGATCTTCAAATTCAGAAACTAGCTCTCTATTCACTATGTCATGCTGTCTTTTGTGTATGTACATGAGCAAAAATTACAAAAATGCACAAAAGTATGTAGCTGATATTGGAATAAAGTCTTTTAAACCTCAGATAGAATGTAAGCTCCTTGAAGGCAGGAACTTCTTTATTTTTGTCTTCATTGCATAGCACAGTACCTAAGGCCTAGCAGGCTTTTAAAAAATGCTTGTTGATCAATTGGATTATAGATTGACTAACAGAGACAGACAGCAGACAGACCAAGAGATAGAATTCACTACTATATTCCTACTCTAATGTCTCATTCTAGTAAATAAATGATTAGAGCAAGGTCTCAGAGTTTCTACCAATTTCTAAGGAGCCTGCCAAAATACTTTAGCCCTGTGTGTGGTTTAAGGGCCAGCATAACCAAGTTGAGATAAGTGGATCAACAAAAAATTGGTGCTGAGACAATAATCCATTCAATTCCACAATCAGTCCTGAAGACTATTTTTTGATGTATGGAGGGATTGTAAATTCATTTGGGGAAGAAGCTTTACACATAGTTCCTATCTTTGTTTTCTAACTTCCCGAAATTGAAAATATATTGCTGTTTCTGAAGTCATAATTTAAAAGATTTTTGAAATATTTTTTACCTCTCTTAAAAGTTTACTTGCCCCCAAATGTCCTTTTATGACTGGTTGAGACAGAAAAAGTGACAGTGTAATGTAAATCATTGTTTTTATTTCTTAAAATGCCATTTAAATAATTTAAAAGCCCAGTCCCATTAGGTGACTTCTACTTTGTTTCTGAAAGATAAAAAACAAACAAACCCAAAAATTGTTAAAAAAGAAACAAACCCAAAACAAAAAAAAAAAACAAAAAAAAACACTTTTGCAAGCCTGTTTTCCTTTTAGAAGCTACAACATAGACCATCTAATTTCTTAGAAACAATGAATGACTGAGCTTACATTATCTTGGAAATCATGTATGAATTTGTTCTTATTAAATTAAACTCTGCCATCTCCACCTAAAATTCAAAGTTTCCCTAAATTATATTTCTCTTTTCCATTTGTGAATCTATGAACTTTCAGTCACCAATTGGCATAGTTATTCATATTGACTTCATTTTGCTTTGCTGCTAGCACAAATATCATCAATGCTAAGTTCTTTTTTCACATTGGGTGGGTAATCATCATGTACTAGAATTGATTTGAAGTGAAACACTCAAATGTCTTTCAACAAGGGCCAAGATTTCTGTTTTCCTTCCTTTATTTGCAGGCAGTGAACTCATATTATCACACTTGTTCTATAGAGCTGTCATCTAAAAGACCACTAAAGAGTGGGTACATAATTAATTCTTCAGCTCATACATTCAATAACTGTTTTCATAAACACTGCACTTGAGACAAAAATAGCATGATCCATTCTTAGCTTCCCCTCTAAGAATGAATTTAGATCTAGCACTTTCTATAGGCTGTGTTAATGACAAACAATTTATGTGCCACATTTTTGTTTCACTCATTATCCAAATCATTTTTAGTGCTTTACGTAGATGTGCAGCACTTCTTCTAGAACTCCATAAATATATTCAGAAAAAATTTGTCAAATATTTTCATTAATATTCTTTGAATATTAATTCAGTTTTCATTTAATCAGAGATGAATATTCATGTAAAGGGGAGAGACAAATATGGTAGAATGTCTTATTAAGCCACATACTTCAGAAAAAGAAATCTTGTGTAATATAAATTTGAAAGCCAAAGAGAGGCAAAATATAGTCTGATAGAGTGAAAAGATGTATAGTTTTGGAGGTGGAGCACTTCTGTTCAAATCTTACCTCGAACTCAACTTCTTGCATGATTTTGGGCCTTATTTACCTCATATAGAAAAGGAGGGAATCAAATTCAATATCATCCAAGGTATCTTGGAGCATTGAATCTATGATTCTATGATTTTTCCCCTTTAATTTATACAATAGCCATCATTTTGACTCAGGAAGCAGAATATAAGACCTAGTAAAATGTCAGCTTCCTGAGGAAAGAGGACAATTTTGTTTTGATCTTTGCATCCTTTGCACTTAGCACCTCGCCTGGAACATATTAGGTGTATAATAAAAGCTTGTTAAATTGAATTAAAGGATGTAATTTGAGCCCAAAGATGCCTCCTGAAATGATAATCAAGATTCATTAAAACTATGTGAAGAGAAATGACTAGTTGGCATAATGACTGAATCTTTACACCTTTCAATTGGTTTTCAAAGAACATGGTAAATAAAAATTAATTTGGTGGTTTAATATGTGAGCATTTTGAACCTAGGAAACAATTTTACTGGTGAAAATCAAATTCTTCCCCTTCCAGAGCCTTCATTTAACTTTGGAGGTCCCATTGTTCCTTTTAGACAGAAGGCAAAAAATTACATAATTAAAACTAATACTTTTTTCTTATTTTATCTTGCATAATTGGCAGTGAATAAGAGGGTATTATAAAATGATGATATAAATTCCAGGGTTATTAAGTATCCGGTGGCCACTGCACCTCCTAGCTGCCCTTATAACCTAGTTAAATTAACCTAAATTAAGACAATCTTATTGTTTTAAGAAATCATCAGTTATAATCTGAATGTAATCTTTCCTTTTGAGAAATACTCAAATCTCAACATGATTTTCCTGATATGATGGGAGGTAGTGGTGCAAGGGGGAGGAGGTTATGCTTGGAATGAGAGAAAATAAGTTTGAATCTAATTTTGTCACATATAGGGCAAATACAATTTATTTCTTAGCCTTATTTTCTTCTTCTGCTGTATAGGTAAAATAATATTCACCCCTCTGTTCAAGATAACATTTGACTATCTGTGTAACAACATTGTTGTAAGGAAACACAAAGATATGATATAAATAGGCACTATTATTTTTTCATAATTAGCTTATGATTCTTTCTGGCTGTGACATTTTTAATTCTATGGATATATCTTTATAGCCAATAAGTTCACTATCCATTTATGTCTTAATGACTTTGAGCAGTAGTTTGTATCTTGGGCTTTTCTAAATTTATTTCTAAGAATTTCAAGTGAAAGGATTATTGTATTTTTTGTCATTCCAATATAGAGTAATTTTTATATTTAAAAACATTATCTTCATTCACTCAATTAGTCAGTGAGCATCCTTAAATACCACCCATGTGTTAGACACAGTGCCAAGTACAAGGATATAAGAAAGACCAAATAAAAACAACAATAAATAAAAAGTTGCACCTTTTAAGGAGCTCCCAGTCTATTGAGGGTGAAACCATGTAAAGAAGTATGTTGATAGATGATATTGACAAAATAATTGTGGATAATTAATTGAAAGGCACTGGGAAAGACTTTTTGCAGAAGGTTGAATTTTAGCTGGGATTTAAGAGAAGCCACGGAAGCAAGGAGAGATGAAAAGGGAGAGAATTCCAGGTATGACCAATATATTCATCCAGTGAATATACACTAGCCTAAATTTCACTTGTATTATGAAGATTTTCTAAATATTCCTATCATTTCAGCTATCAAGTACCCCTTCCACCAAAAAATACATTTTTATTTCTTTTGTATTTATATATGTGTATTTACACAATAGAAATTATATATATATAAAATTTTCTGAAAAATAAATATAAACCAATTTATATGTAAAAGTTTTGTTATAAACATAGGAAATACTATCACCTTTGATAAACATCAAACTTGAATTTTTTAATAAAATTCATCACCCTGAAAAAAAATTAAAATACACACACACATATATGTATATATGTTTGGTTTTCTTTTAGGGAACTAGGTGAAACAATAGATAGAGTGCCTAGAGTCAGTGAGAATCCTTTTCCTGAGTTCAAATCTTATTTCAGACACTTTCTAGTCATGTGACACTAGGCAAATCACTTCACCCTGCTTCCCTTAGTTTCTTCATCTCTAAAATGTTCTGGAGAAGGAAATAGCAAAGCATTCTAGTATCAGCCAAAAAAACCTCAAATGGAGTCCCAAAAAATCAGGACTGAAAAACAACTTAACAACTGTACACACACACACACCTTTTTATTTCCTCAATATAATTTAAACTCTTGAAAGACAGGGACTGCCTCTTCCATTTTTGCTTTCATTTCCCTAGCACCTCACCTAATGAATGGCACATAGTAGGTGATAAAGAAAGGTTTATACATCTAATGCCCAGTGGACTTACGCGTCGGCTATGGGGGGTGGGGGTGGGAGGAAAAGAAAATGATCTATGTCTTTAACGAATAATGCTTGGAAATGATCAAATAAAATATATTTAAAAAAGAAAGGTTTATAGAACTGAATTAAAAGGAATATCCTCTCAAATTTGAAATACTCTCTGTCTACCATGTCAACTCTTTTAAAAGGTCTTTCTTCATTCCCTTAGTTATTTCATGTGTTGAATATACTTTCATGTACTAAATTGGGAACATGTAGTAACCCCTCCCTCCTCCAATAGAATGCAAACTCCTTTAGAGCAAAGACACATACTATTTTTGTCTCCAATTCTATAGCACATAATAGGTACTCAATATTTTAAAAATTGCTTCCATTTGCCCCTTGTTCTATAGGAAACAGAGGCAGGAAGAATATCCAAGAGACAGTCCTTGCAGTGTAATGGCATTGGCTTCATGATTACACAGAATAACCTCATGTTTAATATTTTAGAAAAAAATATATTTCATTTTTATCAAATGTATGAAAGTCCATTAAGATTAAAGAACTTGGCAAACTGCAAAAAATATCTATCTAGGGTGAGGACTGAAATAACTTTCACATTTTCACAATGTTAAAACATTAATAGAAACTGCTTAGAAGAGGCAGGAGGTTTAGGTAAAGAAAGGCATATTTTTAAAGGAAAGCAGGACTCCCAGATGACAGGAAAAAAGCCAAATTGTGAGCTATGTTCAGGTGACAAAGTTTTCTCAATTATTAGCAGAATTGAAAAATGGCACTCAGAGCCTAGTAGAAGGGTAGAATCTGGTAATGAGCTAAGGTCTTTTTCACTCTTAAACCAATAAAGGCTTACTTCTACGCATTCCTTAGGTTTGCTTTGAAAATTGTTGGAGAAAAATGGTTAGGTCAGTCAAATTCCGTTCTGCCTTCACAGTTTATATTCTAACTCACATCACTTATTCTGTCTACACAGTTAGCCCTTTTCCTCATTTCCCTTATTAGTTAACAAGTATTTATTTTGCTAATTTTCCCAGTGTGCAATCTAGGCCTAATTAGCAGATAAGGCTTTTAAAAAAGGGTGGACATTTTTTTGTTGTTGTTGTTGAATACTATTCCTCACAGGGGGCAATTAGTACAAGTTTTACATAATTTATTGAGGGTTAGAAAACAACCAAGAACTACAGGGGTAAGGTATTTCTCTCATTCTTCACTCCATCTCTTGTTCTCAGAATTAAATTTAGGGTGGCTAAGAAGAGTGTCTTAGAAATAATCTATTTCTATAAAACTGTTCTCATTGAGTTGCTACTTTGGCATCCAAATTTTTCAAAAACCAAATAACGGACGGAGAAAAGATCGTCAATTGTATCCATTACGACATACCATCCCATCTGAAGCTTTGAAATCCAATTCACTTCTTTCATTAATTGCACTGCAGATAATTCTAGGAATTCTATTTCCTCTCCCATATTATAGTGATTTTAGGTCTTATTTCCTTCACATATTTATGGTGAGCATTATCAAATGCCTGACCAACATTGTGAAATTATAAGTTTGAAAAAACATTTTGAAAAGTTGTCTATAAATGACCACATTTAGGGTTTCCCTTTTCTGGTTTGAGATAACATTTGTCGGCTTAAAAGAATGGCAGATCACATCAGATTTGCCAAGGACTTTCTTCGCAACAACTGTATGAGGTAGAGAATAAAAGTATCATCACCATTGTCCTTTGGTCAGATTGATGGGACTTGAACCCAGGTCTTGTGATTCACAGTCTAGGGCTCTATGCATTCCACAAAAATGTTTATATACAATAATCAAGTTAGCAACTTATCACATACTATCTGTTATTGGTCTTAAGGAGAAAGAACTTTCCTCAGAATAATCAGCGCACAGTAAGTACACTATAAAGTTTAATATGGATGTTGGCTATTACTTTCTACCAAACTTGTTCACAGATCTAGATGCTGGAGATAGGACTATCCAGTGGATCTTATTATATTTTCATGTATTATCAGCTACTTTCTATGGAAAGGAAAAGCAGGAGTATATTTCCACATCATTCCTTATCCAGGAGTTCCCAATTATCGTACTTCCTGTATCTCTTGGTTTTTCTGTAAATATTTCCACAGCTCAGCACTCAGCACAGAAGGAAATACATTCTAGATGTTACAACACACATGCACATACATAATAAATGAAGGAAAAATTAATTTTTCTTCTCCAAAACTATACCAATTTTTTTATAACTCAATGGATTAGATATCAATTTGGAATTTCTGGAATATTTCAATAGGATAACACAATTATTTGACAAATTTCTTGTACCTCCCTGACAAATTTCTTGAGACTATGGATACATGTGTCACAGATGGGCAAACTTGTCTTAACATATACCTAGAAATTAGTTTTTCTCAGCAGTCTGGCATCTTGGAAAAAACAGTCAGCTTGGTAGGCAAAGACATATTGTCATTGTTCTCTTCTTTCTAGCCTTCTCTAAATAATGAGGGTACTTCAACTATCCTAGCTTATTCAAAGTTTGAAATCCCCAGGAAAAGCTTAAGATCTCTTTTCCTTTTTTACATGTGATACACAGGTGTAAAAGTGCTACCTACATACAAATAAAGCAGTAGGTTGATTTTGAGAAGTAAAATAAATATATCAGAACTTATATGCTCATATTTTGGTATATAGGAGCAATATATATAATATATTATATATAATTTATGTGTAACTACCTAAATCTAATATATGATTATACATCATATATAAAGTATATGCATAATATATATGGCACTTATTCACTTAAAAGCCACCATAAGAAGTGATCAACATATTGCAAAAAAATATTTCTTTTGTTCAATGTATACACATAAGGCCCATGGCTAAGCACTTCATATTTGAGTATATAGTCTTTCACAATCTGTAGTCATGCTTCTAATGAGACTCACAGTTTTGAATAGAAGAATTTGATTAGAAGAGACCAGAGATGGGTGAACTAATATTTGGTAAAGCAATCATATTTTTTAAAGATAAAAATAATGAAAAGTGAATTTCCAGGAATATTTGTCTAGCAGTTATGAGTTTATTCCAAATTAGGCTTCCCATTTAGATTTAGTTATGTATTATAATTAAAATATTATTTTGAAATTGAAAACATTGAATTTAATAAGGAATACTCCAATGTAGGGAAGAGAGAACAGATCCTGAGGTCAACCCCAAGTCAGGATGACCTGGATTCAAATTTTTCTTCTGACATATAGTAAATATGTGACCATTGGTAAGTCACTTAACTGCTTAGTGCCCCAAGATAATCTCTTAGTATGTGAATTATAGGAGAGGGAATTTTTACATTGTAAGTTCTCTAAACAGATGAGTTCATAGGTATTTTCACGGTGTATGTGTTTGCATGTATACTTGTATGAACATTTGGGATATCTGGATTTAAGTCTTGCTTTTAACACCTATTGATTATGTGGTCCTGGGAAGTCATTTTAACTCTCAGTGCTCTAGTCAATTCTCTAAGACTATAAATTATAAAGAAGGTTCAGCCTGCATTGACATATGGTGATCCTTTACCTGGGAGTTACCTAAACAAATAAAACCAGAGGATTGGTCCCTATCAGTCCTTCAAATGTTTGTTATTTCACTGGCATGGCATTGTTTGTATGGGATCCGAAATAAATTACAAACCTTCCATGCTTTAGTAGATTACTTGATAAAACTGAAAAAAATAATCATCTTGTAACCAACTTTCTGATGATGAATTTCTCCAGTCTTAGCTAGGATAGTCCTGAGTCAGTAAATGTACCTAAAACCCAAAGAAGGATCTGCCAAGGAAACTTCTCCAGTATAATAATGCTTGACAAAACCTTTCTTCCATCTTAATCTTTGAGAACACAGAATGGCTTAGTAGAAGTGTTCAAAACTGTGACTGCGGAAGAAAAAAAATCACAGTAACTATAATTATTGCCTCTCACCAAGTCTTTTGGATGGTTAAGCTGTAAGGGCTTTTGCCTCACTATAAGTATGGGTTAAGTACTTTTTCATTGTTCAGTAAGGAGTTTACAACTTGATCTTCCCCTAAAGTATGCTTAAGTATGGGTGGAGTAATGTTAGAGTTCTCACATTCCTGATCAAGTACCTTCATTGTTTAAAATGGGGAATGGTCTTAACCAAATGTTCTAAGGTGGAGTCTGAGAATTTTTAACATTCACAAGTCTGGGAAATTTTAAGATTCACAGATAGTCCTGAGTCAGTAAATGTACCTAAAGCCCAAAGAAGGATCTGCCATGTAAACTTCTCCAGTATAATAATGCCTGACAAAACCTTTCTTCCATCTTAATCTTTGAGAACACAGAATGGCTTAGTAGAAGTGTTCAAAACTGTGACTGTGGAAAAAAAAATCACAGTAACTATAATTATTGCCTCTCACCAAATCTTTTGGATGGTTAAACTGTATTACTTAGTTTGATATATATGACAGCAGAAGGACAAACCACAGTTGCCAAATCAATAAGACTGACAATTGGCCTATTGAAATACACAAGGCTCTAATCAGAATGCTCTCTGTTGCAATTAAATTTGATCTATGACTGTGATTAATTGCCTTTGAAATTCTGATCAACATTGATCTGGCCAATTTTTAGGTCCTGTCTCCATAAGTCAAATATCATCCTTGAATTACACAAATCAATTTAGGCTTGGATTCTGTAAAAATGAAATTAGGGGGTAATTTTCACATAGTCAGTGACTGATTGTTTTTCTGATTTCATGGGTTTTGTAAAGACAAAAAAGGTCTTACCATAACTGTCATAGGTGTCTTCGCTTGTTCCATGACCATAGTCATAATATTCAGGCACACTGCAATAGATTAAGAGAGAACAATCAATGTAACAAAGATCAGATGGTTTCAGCCCAGAAAAGAACAGATAGGAGATAAAGTTAAAATGTGTGGGCAGAAAAATATCTCAGTACATTCTGGGCATGAAACATGATCCTTGAGAAAAAAAAAAGTAATAAATTAGAGGTTATTGACAATTAATGCCATGTTTTTCTCATACTATTTCACTCCTCTTTCATCTTTTTCCTAAATCTCTATCTCCATCTTCCAATTTATAAATCAAACTTCTCTGAAAACCCAAGCACAATTCTTTAAAAGTATGTCAGAAGGATGGTAATAAAAGGTCCATTCCCAAGAAAAAAGAGCTAAGAGATGACAATGTGTTCAATCATGCATGGTTGTTAATACTGTTTCCTTAAGAAATGGACATCCATCTTATTCTTACCTCCAAATACTGAGATAATATTTATACTTCCCTCTTGATTTTCTAGATATCTATCCACTTTCCAACCATGCAAGTGATTTCAATCAGGGTTTTGTCAGAGGTTTCCATATTTCAATAACTCTACCATAAATGTCTTTAATTTTTTCCCCTTACTGCTTATAGAAACATCATACCAATGGAATGATTTTGGGGGGATAATGGTACAAAAGAAAGGGTCTTCTCTCAGGTTGGTATAGTGTTGCACTAATAAGCCCATCTTTGAGTTACCTCATATAGGAAACAGGAAATTATCCAAGTATTGACCCATATAAGTATTCTGAGAGATGCCTGCTTTCTACTCTTAGTTAAGTCTAGTAAAACTGTCAGGTATAAAGAAAACTCTCAGATATGCTACTTTGCATTAGTTTAGTCTATAAATTGAACTTATTTCCTCTACTCACATCTGAACATGATAATATTTCAATATATAACTGCCCCTAATTTTAAAAAAATGACTTAGTAGTAAATATCAAATGCTTTAGTAGAATTTGGAGTGGGAATGGAAGTGGCAAATTGTTAAAAAAAAAAAAAGAGGCAAGTAGAAGAGTCTGCCAACAAACTCATCCATCTCATTCATTATTGCCACTACCATTGAAGACAATCAATTGATCCCTTTAATATTTTATACTTTGAGCCTCAGGCCTTCAGAAGAGAGAAAAAATATGATATGGGATGGAATGAGGATGGAAAAATAATGGTAAAACTAAAGAAATATTTAGAGATGCACATATCAGAGATAATAAATAAAATCTCTGAAAGAAGAGAGTCCTGAAATTCAGGATAAAAATGTATTTCTGACATAGGAAATGTTATTTCAATTCAATCCAACAAACATTCATGAAGCATTTACTACAAAAGGCATCCCTGATAGGCATTGGAAATATAAACACAAAATAGTTCCTGACTTACAGACTCTTTGGAATAGTAAAGAGGACAATGTGGACACAAAAAAGTTTGGTTCATGAAAATTGATTAGGAAGAATGGATTACTAAGATGGGTAAGTGGCAATAAAGAAAAGGAAAGGGGAAGGCTTAAGGAAGGAGGTAACACTTGAACTGGGCTTTGAATCTAAAGATTGTAGAAGGTTGATATGGGAAGGGAAAACATGAAGGATGGATTGTAAAGATATAATGAGTTTCAAATGCTAGTTTTGAGTTTGGGAACAGCTAATGTTTATAATAATAATTTGGTTGGAATGTAGTATCCTTAAAAGGGATTAGTATGAAATAGAGTGGGAAAGTTGGATGGACTACAGGTTGGGGAAGGCCTTAAATGCAAAGTTCAGGAATTTTTATTTCGTCTAAAATTCAGCATTAGAGAATTACACCACAGAGAAGGACTTTTAAAAGGGGTGGCTAGCTTTCTTCCTTCAGGCAGACATGCCAAAATTTTCTGAGAAAGGGCAGGTAATTCAATTAACAAACAACAAACATTTTTGAAATGGCTAATATGAGTCAGGCAGTATAGTAGGTCCTGAGGTAACAAATACAAAGAATGAAACAATCCCTGATCTCAAGAAGCTTAGTATTATATCAAGAAAAGCAATGGATATGTACATGATTATCTATACTGTACATAGAAAGAGAATAAATAGTGGTAGTCTCTCGGTGACTCAGAATGACTATTGTCTTTGTGCAGTTTCATCTACGGTGTACCCTCATGTGGCTTTGGAGTCCAAAGGCTGAGGTGCAGAGTTTGTGGCACATGGGGCCTGGGACACCAGTTGTTACAGGAGGAGCGGCTGTGGCCGGGTGTCAGCATTTACGCTCAGCAGCAAGACGTCGACGTCACTCATCTTCAAAGGTGGCAGTGGCATGGTGAATGTGGGTTCGCCAGCTGCTTCTGTCAGAGGCAGCGAGTTCTAGTTGCTTTGGTGTCATGCCAGCCCACTTCTAGTTGGACTTTAGCTGATCCTTGAATCTTTTCTTTGGTCGGCCTTGTTTCCTGAGTCCAGCTGACAGTTCACCATAGAATACCTGTCTTGGTATTCGCTGTAGGTCCATGCGGATGACGTGTCCAGACCATCGTAGCTGGGTTCTGAGGACCATGACTTCGATGCTGGTGGAGTTGGCTCTGTCGAGGACTTCCTGGTTGGTGATTCAGTCCTGCCATGGGATCCTCATGATTGACCGGAGGGGGCATTGGTGGAATTGCTCCAGTTGTTTCATTTGCTTCCGGTACAGTGTCCATGTCTCACAACCGTACAGGAGCGAGCTGAGGACCACTGCGTTGTACACTTTGAGCTTCCTCGCAGTGCTTACACCTCTGTGTTGGAGGACTTTGCAGCGCAGCCGCCCGAGTGCCTGGCTGGCCTTTTGGATCCTGGCATTGATCTCATTGTCTAGGGACCCGTCATTGGCGATGGTGCTGCCCAGGTTCTTGAAAGTGTTGCCGTTAGAAAGCTGCGTGCTGTCGATAGTTATGCACAGCTGGTTCATTGGCCTCCCTGGTGCGGGTTGGAACAGCACCTCTGTTTTGCTGAGGCTGATAGTCAGGCCAAACAGTTTTTTTGTGGTGGAGAACCTGTCCACAATGGTTTGGAGATGATTTTCTTGGTGGGCCATGAGAGCACAGTCATCTGCAAAGAGAGCTTCCAGGATGAGTCTCTCTGTTGTCTTTGTTTTGTGCAGTCAGGCGGCGAAGGTCGAATAGTGAGCCATCCAGTCGGTATTTGATGTAGATGCCCAGGTCTAGATCCATCACAGCATGTTGTAATACTTGGGTGAAAAATAGGTTGAATAGCACTAGAGCAAGGACGTAGCCTTGTTTCACGCCATTGGAGATGTTGAAGCGGTTGGAAGTCTCTCCACCAGATAGGACTTCCCCTGTCATGTCGACATGAAAGAGCTGGATCAGTTTGATGAATTTTGCTGAGCAACCGAGCTTGCTGAGGATCACCCACAATGCATCCCTGTTCACTGTGTCGAACGCTTTTGTCAGGTCTATGAAGACAATGTAGAGACTCAGGTTGTGCTCAAGGCATTTTTCCTGCATTTGCCTTACCGTGAAGACCATGTCGATGGTGCTGCGATCTGGTCGGAAGCCACATTGTGATTCAGGCAGGTTCTGCTCTGAAACAGATGACAGGAGTCTGTTGAATATGACACGGGCGAGGATCTTTCCAGCAGTGGAGAATAGTGAGATGCCTCTGTAGTTGTCACAGGCTGTTCATGAGCCTTTGTTCTTATATAGGGCTACGATGGAGGCATCTCTGAGTTCTGGGGGCATATCTTCCTCTTCCCATATGCTGGTCAGCACTATGTGGAATGCCTGGAGTGCCTTTTCATTTAAGGCCTTGTACACCTCGGTTGGGATCCCGTCTTTACCGGGTGCCTTGCCTGCACTCATTTGTTTAATGGCTTTTTGGACTTCCTCTATTGAAGGAGGGATGTCAAGTTGTTCAATGGTGCGGTTTTCGGGGATCTGGTCAAGGGCGTTTTGGTCAACTTAAGAGGGTTGGTTGAGAAGCTGACTGAAGTGTTCTTTCCACGTGTTGCTGATGCCTTTTTTATATTTTATGAGAGTGTCACCATCAGAGGATAGCAAGGGAGTGGTGGTGGGTTTTAATGGCCCATAGACAGTCTTGAGGGCACTGAAAAATTGTTTGTAGTTTTTCGTATCAGCAAAACTCTGGATTTCTTCTGCCTTTTTTTCCCACCATTGGCCTTGCATCTTCCTGATCTCACGCTGTGCCGTGGCTTGGAGAGACTTGAATCTGTCCTTTTTAGGAGCAGAGTTTGGGTTATTTTGCCACTCCATAAAGGCTTTGTTCTTTTTGCTCAATAGGTCTTCAATAGCAGTGTTGTTCTCCTCGAACCAGTCCTGGTGGTTGCATTGTTTGGGGCCTAGGACTGCCTTTGATGTTTCCTTCACTGCGTCTCTGAACTGGTTCCACTTCTTGATTGAGCTTCCAGTGAGTGGTCCCTTGGCAGACAGCTTGTCGTCCAGGCAGGACTGGAATGTTTGCAAATAAGATGGATCTCTAAGACGACTCACGTTGTAAAATGCGCAAACTGTCTGGGCACGTTTTGGATGGCAAGACACAATGCACATTTAAAGAGTCGCTCTAACCAATCGGTGGTCTGTCCAGCATTCAGCTCCTCTCATGGCTCTGATGATCTGTACATCCTGGATGTCTCGCCGACGTACAATGATGTAGTCAATGAGATGCCACTGTTTTGATCGTGGGTGCATCCACGTTGTTTTATATTTGTTTGCCATTCTGAACACAGTGTTCATGATGGTGAGTTAGAACTCTGAGCATTTGCTGACTAGCAGTAGGATGTTGTTGTTCATTTTGCCCACGCCGTGTTTGTCGAGCACTCCTTTCCATCTTTCATGGTCCTGCCCAACGCGGGCGTTGAAGTCTCCCAGTAGTATCAGCTTGTCATTTATGGGCACTGAGTGCAGGATGGCACTCAGGTCAGAGTAGAACTGCTTGATGGTCTCCTCTGTGCTGGTCAGTGTTGGGGCATATGCGCTGATGATTGTGGCATGCCGGTCTTTGCTGAGAGGCAAAAGGATCTTCATGAGCCTCTCGCTGATGCCCACAGGCAAGTCTGGCAGCTGTTTGAGCAAACTGGTCTTGATAGCCAGGCCAACACCGTGGATTCTGCCTTCATTTGAGGCTCTACCTTTCCAGAAGAAGGTGTATCCAGTGGTGGGTTTGCTGAGTGATCCCTCTTCTGGTAAGCGTGTTTCGCTTAAGGCTGCGATGTCGATGCTATATCGCGCCAGTTCTTTACCTATTAGAGCTGTTCTTCTCTCAGGTCTTGTGGTATTCTCTCTATCAAGTAATGTTCTGATGTTCCATGCTCCTAGTAGGAGTTTCTTTGTATTTTTTCTTTGATTTTGACCGCTTCAAGGGGATTACCCACCAGCTGTGGTGTGCTGACCGGGTGTTTGTAGGGCAGGCAATGTTTGGGACAGCTTTTCTAGTCCCCTCCCTTGATTAGGGTGAGCAGTGCTGTCCTAGAGAGGGCTGCTCAGTCGCCCAGGATGCTGCCGAACGTCCCTGCTGCCCTAAAGGGCCAAGCGACCACTGGTCCGTGGGCCGCCTACGTGCAGGATCGTGACTACAACTGCCAGTGGTCACCTCCACCTGTTGCGTGGCCACTCCCCCATTGCCACAGGTCTTTTGAAGAGGGTGGACAGGGTTAGGATAGATGAGTGTGCACAAAGATACTTGTGCGTGAAGGAGATTTAAGTGGAAAAGTCGATGCGCAGAGACAGTCCCACTCTCTCAGCATTGGAAGCCTGGGTCCAGTGGCACGAAAAATTGGTCTGGAGACTTCCTCAGCTGCATTGGATGGCCATGTTGTCTTTTGTGCCCCAACACGCCCTGAGCACTCCACAGTGCTTTGCTGTGTCACCATCTCAGCAGTTGAATCTTCTTGTTGGTTTCTTCCATCTGTTCAGCCAAAGCAGTCTTCACATGCTGGGTGAGCAAAGCCTTGGTTCACCAGGGGTCCACGACCCGATGGCTACCCTCACAAGGTTTAGCCGGCCTGTCGAAGCCGTTGCCCGGGGTGTGGCCGCTGCCACATGCTAGCAGCTACTGGGAGCCACAAGTGAGAGCTGGGTGTCAGGTGAGGGTCAGAGGCTGGAGAGCTGCCCTAGGAGGGCACGACAAGCCCTCCATACCAGAGATACTACCCCTCTCTGACCACTAAATATCAGGGAGCTAAATACATTTATTAGGGAAGCCATAGTGGAGGCTGTGAGTAATCATATTTTTCTGAAAACCCAATGACTAAAAAGTAGAAAAGACCTGAACAAAGATTTACTTTCTTCTTTTTGCAATTCATATGTAGAATCTAATACTTTTTAGATTCACCACCTCTAAGTAATAAGTTATTGAGAGAGTTATTATATTAATCAACTCATAAGATGGCCCAGATGTGGCCAGCATAGGACTCAAGCATTGTAATTTAAATATGAGCAGTTCTGTTTTATGATGATTTTTTTATGACAGCAAGAAGAAGATGTTGGGGCTGACAGTAACTTCCCTCCTTCCTTTACACAATCAGCAGTCTCCTTGTAAATGAGTCTCCATCTGTTTTCCTAAAGCATGCTCTATAAGCTTCCATCATTTGGCCATGTACACTGGGATAATTGCCAAGAACAAATACAAACCAGCAGCAAAGAGAATAAACATCTAGGCATTAGAGCTAAAAGAGTCCTTAGAAATAATCTAATCCACCTACCTCATTGTGCAGATAAGGAAATTAAAGTACAGAGATGGAAGTGAATTATCTCAGGTCATAGAATAGGAACAATAAACCAGCAGAAGTGGAATTGGAATTCAGCTCTTCTAACTCCAAATTCACTTTTCAATAGAGGTTTCAGGCTTGCATTAGGTTATAATTTAAACTTTAGTTGATGAAAGAGGTTAGGAAAAGTTAGAGAAGCAGAGAATCTGTATAAAAAGTGTTAGTGTAAATAGAACAGAATGGATGGCTTCAACATCTCAAAGAGTAACTTTAATATAGGGATAAGGATTAGACAAGTGATTTCATTGCCTTAGGGAACTCCTGGGTGAAGAAACTCTTTGCAAATGCTAGTTCTGATATTTTTGCAACTTAGAGTTTTAAAGAATTTAAAGAATTACCTATAGTACTTAGGGGTTAAATGGCTTGTCCAGGGTCACTCCAGCAAGTACAAGAAGAAAAGACTATGTGGTTTTGGGGATCACTCTGCGTACTACAAGATTCTTTTCTAGTTTTCATATAGGTATTAATAATATCCAGAACATCATTTGATATGAGATACAAGGAATTTAATGTGAGTGATGACACTTATGGTACTGTAAAAAAAACAAGGAAAACACAGGAAAAAACTGAAACACATCAATTGACATCAAGAAGAACAGGATGGATTAAAGCTGGATTCCTCAAGAACTTTTAAACTCCTCTGTTGCAGTTGATAAATGAATCACTATTTAAAGCTTTATCATTTAGATTTAATCCATTGTTCTATTCAGAAATCCTCAGTGAAACTCAAATGGAATTAAATCATAATTTTGTATGATCAATGATGTATAATGTAACCTATTACATATACAGAGTATACTATAGGATCATAGTTTTAGATATAAGGGAGGTCACAGAAGTTACCAAGTCCAAAGCACCATCATTTTACAGAATAGGAAGCTGAGATCCTCTCAAGGTCTTTTATTAGAGGTGGCATTTGACCACATACCTTTCAATTTAATATGCTGTACTCTTTCCACTCTAATTTTCATTAACACTGCTACCTACATAAAAATCAGTAGCTTCTATGCAAAAAGTAGAACAGCTTATTAAATTTTGTCTACATGTTAATATAAAAATAAAAATATATAAGGTATTTTTAGGTGTACCCATATGTCTTAAATATTAGCTACAAAAGCCACAAAGGAAATAAGGCTTTTGGCTAGCAACTTGGATCAAGCTGAGAACAAGATTCAAAACACTAGAAAATAAAATGTAGTTGATTATAAAATTCATTTCCTCAGTTTGACATTTTCACTTAGCATTTACCTTTTTAAGTTATCAATGTGATACAGAACTAAGTAGGAATAAATTCAAAAGAGAGATGAATTAAGATGAAATTATTAGTCTAGGAAGACCAAAATATTATGTTCACCACAATCAAGTTCTTTTTTACAAAAAAAATGAACTCCTGGTGAGTCTTACTTCAGAATTATAATGGTGTTTACATTTATATAATGATCCACAATCTACCACTCAGTGTTCAGAGAAATTGCCTAGATAGCACACCTTTACAAAATTCAAAATAACTAATCAATTTTGCAAACTATTTTACCGCCATATACTAAATCAGTATTACATCTCAGTGAAGATTGGCAGTATTACAAATGGTAATGTTAAGATATAGATTATAGATACAAATCAGTTTTATTGAATTTGTGGTATGGGAGACAAGAAGATGATTGAATAAATTACAATAACTACTTATTTTATCTACATAATGATTGAATCCTGAAGTGAGAAAGAAGCTTTTAATCCAACTTCCTCATTTTATACCTAAAGAAGTCAAGCGTCTGAGAAGTTCATTGATTGGGTCAAAATCACCCAAATAGTTGGCAGCAATATTCATTCTTGTAACTTAATTTTTCACCATACTCTGCTCCTTCTCTATTCTAAATCCCCAATGAGACATGAAACAAATAAACAACAACCTTCTTACAATTTTGCATAGTCGAAAGACAGCTAAAAACATAATAGTTGGCCCAAATCTGATGTCAAAAAATGAGACCTATACTCCTCCAAATTCTAACGCAAATGGTCATTTCTGCCTACTTAATGGTGTCATTTATTACAATCTTTTATCAGACACTGAAAATAAGGAAATGATGAGGCCAGAGGTCATGTTTAAGTATTCTCCTTTATAATAATTAAGATAGGAAACAATTTTGCTCATAATATTCTGAATATTGACTAATAATAAATGCATGATAAATATTCCTATTTCCGTAGTGAATCTTTAATAATGAAACATATTGACTTGCTTCCTGTGTGAAAAATGTACCATTGATTGGCTTCTGACCCATAGTAACACAATATTGAATTCATTCATTGAACTAAATGCACTGATATTTATACTATATACATAGGCTTGGTTGATAGCCAAATATAGTTTGTTAACACAGGACTATGCTTGAAAAATGAAATAATAATATAAGAGGTCAATAAAAACACAAAGAGTTCCATGAGTCAGTGTTCAAGGAGGATTAGGACCTCTGGTGTGAGGACATGCCCATTTGGGGTCCACATTGCACTCAACTCTCTTCTAAGGCTCTAAGACAGGGTAGCATGTACCCTGATGAATCATCTTGGCAGACAGGCTAAATCTCGTTGAGAGTAACTGATGGGTCACAAATCCACTAATGAATTGGGGGGTGGGGGGTATCTCTCCTAACCTCCTGAACACTCTCTTTGGCAGAATGGGTGGAGAAGAAGAGTTGGTCCCTGTGGCCATGAAGGCAACTGAAGCAAGTACCACGGAATGCTTAGAGCTCATTCAGACATGGAAGAGCCATCATCAGTCTTCCTGACTTTTGTCTTGCCATTGGACTTGAATGACTTTGGAAGAAAGTGAGGCTGACAACATTATGCAGCTTTAGCTCACTTAAATTTATGCATTCAATAAGTAAGACATTACTCTGAGATGCCAATGGTCCCCTAACTAAATGCCTGAAAAACAAGTACATGCTAAATGAATTCCACAGACAATACACGCTTTGTTTGATTTCTGAGACCAGTGAGATTGCCTGGAATTGAAGAGGTTAAGAAAAGATTCATTTAGTAAATGAGGCTGGGGAGCAGCTGAGTGGCTCATTGTATTGAGATCCAGGACCTGGATTCAAATGTGGCCTCAGATACTTCCTAGTTACATGATCCTGGGCAAGTCACTTAATGCCTATTGCCTATCACTCACCACTTTTCTGCTTTGGAAGGAATACACAGTATTGATTCTAAGATAGGAAGTAAGGATTTAGTGGGGGTGTGGTGGGGAGGTGCCTGATGTGTGTCTAGGTAGGTAAACAGGATTTAGATGATTGGGAAAAGAGGAAGAGTGTTTTCTAGGTAGGCAAAATATGTGATGTTGGAAGTAAGAATGTGATAGCATTATAATTATTCCTCTTCTGGCTGTACTGCAGACTTTTTTTTTCAAAATACTTTGGCATCCCACTCATCCTTCTTGTTTGAATATAAATCATTCTGATTCAGAGATTGGTTTTTTGATTTCCTATACATCTTTTAAGTAGAAGGAAGGAGAAAAGAATAAGCATTTATGTAGCACCTTCTATGTTCTATGGGTCAGACTCTGCTGAAGCTCTCTTTGTAAGTAGTATCTCATTTAATTATCAAACTGAAGCAAACAAAGGTTAAGTGACTTACCTAGGGTTATAAAGCTAATAAATATCTAAGGTTGGATTGGAGCACAGCTCTTCCTGATTCCAGACCAATTACTTCTGCTGGGACATGGAAAATAAGACTAGCAACATCTGAGGAAGAAATACTGCAAAACTTTTCCCTTATAAGATTTGCCTCTTGTTAAGGTAACAAATGGGCAGCTAAGTAGTACATTAGATAAAATGCAGAATTGGCCCCAGACACTTACTAGCTGCCTGACTGTGGGCAAGTCGCTTAACCCTGTTTGCCTAAGTTTTCCTATCTGTAAAAAAAGGCTAGAGAAGGAAATGGCAAACCCCTCCAGTATCTTTGCCAAGAAAATCCTAAATGAAGTCAAGAAGAGAGGTATAGGCCTGAAAAATAACAAAAAGATTAAGGGAGACGATAGTCTTAAAGAAAACAAACTCTAATTATGTATAATAATATGTATAAATATGTTTTGTAATGTCAAAGGATTGGAAATTGAGGAAGTGCTCATCAATTATGGAATAAATAGACCTCTCTTGGAGGATGTTAGAGACTTTTATTTTTTTAAGTGTAAAAAAGGGTAAGAGGAGGTTCTTGGAAAGGCACATGCAAAGATAATTTTTGAGAATCTGGTTTAACTTGGCACCAACATGATAAAGAAGCTCTTTGACTTTGTATGTGTTTCAAATATTTTGTTAATGTCATCTACTCTGTGTATACACGTGTGTTTTACTATACTACAGAGGACTCTCAGGATCTCTTTTGCTCCTCGTACACAGTGACGGAAGTAACTGCAATCCGAGGACTTTTTACAAACTGGAAGAGCAAACCACAGGAATTCAGTAGTCAGTTAGGCTAGGTATTATATAGCAAGCTCAACGTGTAAGCAGTGACCTTAGAAAGACGTTTAGGACCCCAGCCCAGAAAAGTGGAGACAAGGACACATTTGGCAGAAATCCACATTTAGATACAAGCTTTTTGGGAACAAAACTGTGGGGAAAACTAATGAAACAAAACATATTCCCACAGAGACCTATGTGGTGGGAGTGGAAAGTTTTTTCTTTGTTCTCAGTATGCCCTTGAAGTGAATATCCTTTTGTAAAAACTTACTGATATTTAGGAGTTCACTTTTCCCAATTCCCTAACAATGAGTGTGCATAGGCTGGGGCTTTAGTCTATTGTAGGAGAGAAGAGACAACCTAGAACCTCTCAGGGTATATTAGAATTATAATGGAGAGACAGCCCTGGTTTGTGGGCAAAGAGTCAGAGCAAATACACTACAGGTGTAAACTTTGTTTTTGTTTTTGTTTTTTAAATCAACCTTTACATATTGTCTTAGATTGATAAATATTGGCTCCAAGACAGAAAAGCAGCTAACAAGGCCATTGGGGTTTCTAAAGTTGTATTTTAAAAATCAATGGGTGGATTCAGGAAAGCAATTTGGAATTATGTGCAAAGGGCTTTAAAAGAATGCTTGCCCTTTGATCCAGCCATACTATTGCTGGGTTTATACCCCAAAGAGATAATAAGGAAAAAAGACTTGTGCAAAAATATTCACAGATGTACTCTTTGTAGTGGCAAAAAATTGGAAAATGAGGGCATGCCCTTCATTTGGGGAATGGCTGAACAAATTGTGCTATCTGTTGGTGACGGAATGCTATTGTGCTCAAAGGAATAATAAAGTGGAGGAATTCCATGTGAACTGGAACAACCTTCAGGAAGTGATGCAGAGTGAAAGGAGCAGAACCAGGAGAATAATGTAGACAGAGACTGATACATTATAGCACAATTGATTGCAATAGACTTTTCTACTAGTAGCAATGCAATGACCCAGGACAATCCAGAGGAATTTATGAGAAAGAACTCTATCCACATCCAGAGAAAGAACTGTGGGGTCAGAAATGCAAAAGAAAAACATATGATCCAGCATGTGGTTAGTTTTGGCATTAAAAGATTACTCTATTGCAAATATGAATAATATGGAAATGGGTTTTGAATAATGATACATGTATAACCCAATGGAACTGCTTGTCAGCTCAGGGAGTGGGGAGGGAAGATGGGTGGGAAAAATCATGAATCACGTAAGCATGGAAAAATATTCTAAATAAATAAATCTATGGTTGAAAAATGAATTTGAGAAATTATGTATAAAATCAGAAAACTAAATTGCCCAGGGTCACACAGTTAGGTAGTGTTTGAGGCTAGATTTGAACCAAATAACTCACATCTCCAGGCCTGGTTCTTTATCCATTTGGCCACCTCATTGCACCTAAATATTGATTTTAAATGGAAATTCTCACACTGGGGCATCTACCCACTCACACACAATATACACAGAGTAATACAACAATGTTATTTGCAAGTAACATATTCTTTTGGTAGATATAGATCCTATGAATGATGTCACTAAGAGAAGAAAGTTCTACTAGTATACTATGCACTTATTTCCAATTCTCAAGATGGTCTCAGGAAGAATTGACTGACCTCTAACATTGCTAAAGTAAAAGAATTTGCATGTTTTTATCCAAATAGTGAAATTTTACATTTATACAAAAGAAAAGGGACACAGTGATTTAAAGAATTATTTCTTTATATAAAGAACTATTATATATAACTTTATGTAAAAAATTATTCTCCTCCTGAGTAGCTGAATTTGTTTGAATTTGGGTTTTTGAATTGAATAAACAAGGAATAACTCCTGAATTAACTCTCTGATGATTACTACTTTAAGGAGATTGCAGTGAAGACTCATAAAATCACATCTTTGGGACTTGGTGACTTGATTGATTTCAGTACTTTAGAAATTAAATTCTTTGAATAATTATAAAAAGGTAGATATAAGAAATATAATTTTGATGCATTCCAAGTATGTTGAGGAAGTATATGAAAGGAAAAAAATTCCAAATGTCACTTAAAATGATTTTTGTTAATATTTTCTATTCATTTTAAAATCACTGGCATTCTGAGACTTCATTCTGAGTTTAAGAGATGGTAGTGTTGACATGATTAAGAACTTCAAAAGCAGAAATGTTTTGGTCAATATAGTATTACTTAGTTCCATGATATTACACATAATTTCCACAATTCATTTTTCACCCATAGATTTTAAAAAGAGGACTTTTAGAAAGTAATCAGAAACTGCAAACTTGAAAACAAAGCAAACCACCACAACAAAAATCTATTTTGGTATTAGGAATGAAGAATACAAATATTATTGGGTATTTCATTGAGAATTCAATGTCTTGATGTTAACATAGTTTGGAAAGAATTACTTTGGCAGGAAATTAAATGATAGCAAATTTTAAGTCATTTTGGGTAGAATCGTCTTTTTTCCACTTACAGTAAAGAAATGAAAAAATACATATATTCTAAAGAACCCATCTCTATTATTAATATTGCATTCAAAAGAGAAAAGAAGGCCATTTTTCCCAAATGTAAAACCATTCTGCAGCAGAATGAAAAATCAAATTACATGTAGGACTGATTGTTTTCATAAAGAACTAACAACTGAATAGACACTTTAATATTGTAGATGTAAGTACCATAAATGTTTTCAAAATGTTTCTGGAATAGGGTCAAGATTGTTTTTACCTTTTTTTTTTATCTTCTCTTGACCCTCGACCCCCAATTGTATTCCAGAATGAATATTCTCAGAAATCTCATACTGGGTTGTACAGGAATCTTGTCTTCCAAATTGACAGGTTTATAAATTAGTTGTCAGTTTCTTCTTTGGACTTTGAAATATTGGCCTGTTCTTCAAGAACACAATTCTTTAGAATTTCAACTTAGTACCCTAAGCACAATATACTTTTTGCATAAATCTATCTACATGTTATCTGACAACCATGCACAAGATTTCATTTCCCGCAGCTATGCCTTTGTACAGGCTGTTCCGTTTTCTGGGATTTTCCTCTCTTCTAGCCTCTGCCTCTTAAAATTCCTTGGTTCTTTCTTGGCTCAGCTCAGGAGGACTTTCATGATTCCTTATGTAAAAATGGAGACTTGAATCCAGGACTTCAATCCCCAGAAGTCCTTGCTCCAATTCCCCAGAATGCCTTGTAACCTCACCTGGGCCTAGAGCGAGATAGGGTATTTAACCTGGTTGTAAATAGGCTCTGGCCTCTTTCCTACTTCCACTTGGGAACAGACACGGCTCTCCACCTAGCAGGCAAGATGTAAGTGGTCGTGAATAGGCTCTTCGGGCCTAAACACGTGCCTATCTTACTTGTATTTTCTTTATATTTTAATCTTCAATAAACCTCTAAAAATATAATACTCCTTGCAGAGAAACTAATTTCTACCTTCCTCAGTTTCCCTAAATTTTAATCTTTACACTTAATTAACAATCAACACACTATACCCTAACCCAACACTATGATATCATTGGTCCTCTGCACATATGACAAAGTGAACAATTCCACAGTTGATATTGCTCGGCCTCCATGAAATTATATTGATTTTCTGCATATTAGGTATTGAATTAGGATTATGAGATCACAGACCTAGATTTATAAGAAGATTCAGAGGGAATATAGGCCAACCCCATCATTTTAAAGATTAGGAAACTGGGGTACAGAGTGGTTAAGTGATGTGACTGTAGTTGCAAAGGTAGAAAGTGACAGAGGGGTAATTTGAAATTAGGTATCCTGACACCAGTCAACTATCTTTCTGCTATCCAAAACTTATATCCCTAACAGCACCTGAAGAAATTCTACTCTTTGGAGTGTAAACCTCAAATTTCCTTAGACTTATAATTGTTGAAAATTTCACCATTGGGATATTTCATACTTGGAAAATTTCTTACTGATAGTCTATTGGAATGGGAACTCCATTGGCATGGGAGGTTCCTTTCTCTTCCCTTCTTAAGATTACTTTAGGACAGAAACCTTTTGCTGAACAATGGAAAGGACTTTGACCTATGCTTAAGCATAGAACAGGAATTTCTTTGAGTCTTGATTGATTTTAGAATTGATACAATGGAGATACTTGGAATAAATCTCCACCCTACTCAGTCCTAATAGGATTGAGTAAGGGCTGCAGCCTAGATCAAAATTTAATTATTCCAATCTCTACCATACTCAAGTTAACAGGATTTAGAAAGGGCTGTAGCAAAGGAGTATAGATTTAATCATTTGAAAATATGACCTTCAACAGACATGTGCAAAAGCCAGAAACCTCTGGGCGGTCCTGGGTTAAGCAAGAGCCTCCATTGACAGGGAAATTGATGAAGAGTGATTGGTAGATGTGAGGACTGAGGGGAGGCAACTTGGATGGTGTCCTTAAAGATAGGAGGGTCTGGAGACTGGAGGAGGTGTTTGAGTTTTTGGTCGGTGTGGTTCCTGGGCTCTGGGGAAGCTTGCTCTGAAGGAAGCTGAAGGTGGGGGCCTCTGAGACTGTTTCTCCATTTTGGTCACTTGAGTAATAGGGACTGATCTCCTTTCTTTGCCCCAGCTATCTAAGGGCTTGGGCCTTTTGGCCCAGCCTAAACAGAAGGGGTATTTAAGCCCTATTCCCTTCTCTCCCCCTTCTCTCTCTATATATATCTCTAATTCCTTTCTTGCTCCTATTGTAATTAAACTCCAAAAAAGGCTGACGGCTGACTTGAGTTTTTCAATTAGGAATTACATAGCTGATTCCTTGGCGACCTTAAATTAATATATATCAGTCTTTTAAAGTGATTCCCTTGTAACAGGAGTCTAGGATCCTCTAGTTATTGCCTTCATATCCCCAACATCTAACATATTTGTTGTTCAGTCACTTTCAGTCATATCTGACTTTTCATGACACCATTAAGGTTTTCTTTACAAAGATATTGGAGTAGTTTCTAATTTACTTCTCCAGCTCATTTTACAGATGGGGAAACCAAGGCAAACAAGGTTAAGTGACTTGTTAAGGATTATGCAGGTCATATTTGAACTCAGGAAGCTGAATCTTCATGAGTTCAAGCCCAATACTCTATTTGCTCAGACTAGCTGCCCCTCAATAAAAACTAGCCAAGAAATATTCCATATAGAAGGTTTCAATCAAATCCCTAAGAATGACAGTAGTCCTATTAGTGCTATCCTCTGCACAATGAGGTACAAACACATCTCTTTTTACCCTCAATTTGCATAGAATTGTTATAAATGTTCACATTCAGAAATACTATATAATTGATATACATTTCTCTTTCTTGAAATATTCAGTAACTATGAAAATTATCTTAAATTTTAGCTGGTGGTGTTTAAGTATTAGAGTAGAAAATAAATGCTGATTTAAGGTGAGGGAAGTGACATATTTAAACTCTATGTGAATTACGGCTCAAGATGGATCAGCTATATAATACAGAAAATTGATCCATTCTGCAATGATTCCTATTTAGAGAAAAATGGAAACTTGCCACCTACTGACCAAGATTGGTAAAAATTATACTTAACAGGTGTAATTTTTGATAATCATGAAATGTCCCAAAATGATATCAGTATTTATATTATTGGGAAACCCTCTCCCCACTTCTTTTCATCCCTGCTTCTCTCCTTCCTCCCTGTCTCCCTCCACTTTCTTTGTTTGCTTTTTTCTATCTATCCTTCCTTCATTCCTTCGTTCCTTCCCTTCCTTCCTTCCTTCCTTCCTTCCTTCCTTCCTTCCTTCCTTCCTTCCTTCCTTCCTTCATTCCTTCCTTCCTTCCTTCTTCTATAATTATGTAGCCATCTTCTTTTATGACGTCTCTGGAATTTGTGTATTTCCAACTTAGCTTGTATATGTATGCATAACAGTGAATATCTGTATTTGTTTAACTTATTTTGACCCTTAGTACATAAATGAGAGGTGAGCAATTTTACCACAAAACATTAATCTTCTTTTATTGTGTGGAATTATCATTACAGCATGGCAATTATTTCCCATAAATAGGACCTTTAGCTGACTGATTAATTAGGCCCAGGGGGACATGCCATTACTAAATGATCTGTTACATCCCTTTTGTACAAATACAGAAGAGCTATTGAACCCTGACATGGCACAGACATAATTTTAACTGTATTTCCATGTTTCCTTGTCTATGTCATAATTTATTGGCAAAAATTATATTTCTAGAATTGTAAATATCAGTATAGTTTCTAATTATTTTAACACTTGGAGGTTAGTTGACATAATGCCTGAATTGATTGTTTCAAGCTTTATTATAGCTACATGATGACACTGATTTATCTTCTTCCTCATGGAAAGCACGAGTGAAATAAATCTCTCCCATTTTGGAGACAGTTCCAAGGCTGATTTGTATGAGCTGTTTTATTACAAGGTCATAATCATGCAATAGGTTTGTAAATTAAAATAAAACTAATATTGCTTTATAAAGGCATTACTAGCATATTATTCAGGCCTGATAAGACTTTTTTTTTTTTGCTAATCTGGAGAAATATAGACAGTTTTATTTAGATTCTGTCAGTGAGTAAGTTAATTAGGAAGGTTGTTAACTATTTCATTTGCAGAAACAAAGGGCCTTCCTGCCAATTGCGAAGAACACATTACTGTGAAGAGTCTGCAGGAACTTGTGATTGATTTTTGCATTCCCTTCAGGTTTCTTCCATATCCTTTATCTCTCATTCCACTGTCCTCCATGGACACACTCCCCCTTTTCCTCTGTTCTTTTCCTGTTTTATACTCCTTATCATTTTTCCTTTTCTATAATCTATCTGCCTCCATTGCCTCCTTCCATTCTTTCCCATACCTATTTCTCCCAGTCTTACATCCCTTTCTACCTTAATCCCTTTTTTTCTCTTTCTGCTATTTACTCACATTTCTCCCTCATCTGCCCCTTTCTTTTACCTGTTTCTCCAATCTGTTTTGCTCCTTCCTTTCTCTACTTCTATATTCTTCCTTTCCTCTACCTGATTTTATGAATAAAGAAACTGAGGAGTAGAGAAATTAAATCACTTACTTATTCATAGTCACAGTCATATTTACATAGTCATAGTTAGGGGAAAAAACTAATTTCCTTTCTTCCCTTCCCCTTAGTTTCTCACTTATCTCTTTCCTTCTCTCTTGATTTTACTTTGTATAATTTTGTAAATGTCTTGTTTTTCCTGATTGGGGTACATATGTCTATTTGTTCTTCTCTCTTCTCATTTCCTCAGGTGAACTTCTTGAGGGAAGAAATCTTTTTTTTCCTTCTGCTTTAGTCTTAATATTGTTAGTGAAGTAGTCCCAATAAGGGAAGATAATAAAATTGAAGAAGATAAAGCAGATCAACCGCTTCCTGCATTTTTAGGGAACAGATTCAGTCACCCTGCACCAAGGAGGTAAAGCCGTTTATGCAGGTACAGACTAGACTAGGGATGAAAATTAGGAAGGTCAAGAAACAAAGGAACTTCAAGAATATCAAAGAGGTCAGGATGGAATGCAAAGTATCTTATTGCTAACTAGGGATAAGAAATTAAGTACATGTGAAAATAAACAACCTCTGAATAACCAGAGGATTGTCTACTCATCACTGACTTCACATACCTGTTTTTGTGATAAGGTTTGTTTGATTGTCAAATAAGAACCTGTATGTGAAAGGAAATAACTCTGTATCTTGTAACGTATATAAACTACCCTATAATGTCAGTCTGATGCAGCTTCCACTAGGGAAGGCTGACCCAGCTGGTAGATTCTTTATTAATCAATAAATAATGGTTTCTATAATTTGAATTTTTGGTGTTTGGACTCACTTTATGAAGTGCCCCACTTCATTAGCACCTAATCCAGTGATATATAGGAAGTATTTAATACATCTTCACTGAGTTGAACACTTATAGAAATTTGCAATTACTAAGATCAAGAAAAGGCATAAAAGTCACACATCAGGAATGATAAAAAGTAAATTCACAAAATTTAGAGTTAGGAAGAAATTTAGAGATAATTTAGTTTAAACACTCCTATTAAAGATGAAAAAACTGATCCCACAGGATCATATACATAAGAAACAATGGCACTAAAATTCAAACAAAAGTCTTCTGAGTCCAAACTCAGTGTAACTCATAGGACTTTGATCTCATTTTGGTTTTTTATACTAATGTTTCTTTCTAATTCATGTTTGCAGCCAGACTGTGATCAGGACATTCAAAGCCACATTCTCTAGCACACAGCATCAATGGATCAAGGAGTGATGGGGTCCTTCCTACTAGTGAGAGAAGGGCTAGTAGAATAATTCTAACAGAACATCTGGTAAATTCTTGACTTCTTTAGAAAAAAGGGAAAACAATGAGGCAAATATCTACAGTTGGATTTCATTCTAACCGATAAAAACCTGCTCAGTATCGTGGAAGTAATAAGAATCTCAGAGTCACTATGTCACTTTTGTGCATATAGCAGTGAAGGAAGGGAATAGTGGCCAATGAGACATATGCCCTAGATTTAAGGAAAATATTGAAAAATATTTAAAGAACAAATATACATAGATATGAATCATGACTTTGGATGTTACAGGTAAAGAAGGATGAAAAATTGCAAAAAAAAAAGAGGAAATTATGAGAACCTGATCATAAATAACCTTGGTGGAGAAATACGATACCTTTTTAAGTGTATCCACAGAGATTTCTCTGATGATTTAAAGTTTTCTCAATACACACACAATTGAAAGAAAGGTATGTAACCAAGGATAGTATATTGGGTAGGATAGGAAAAGAATACAATGGTTAGTGTCAGGGTAATTCTTTTAATGAGATAAGAGATGTAATGAATGTTGAAGGTAAAGGAAAGCATATTTTTAATTTCCTTTTCCAGCCCTGCCAAAACAAAAAAAAAAAACACCCCCCCCAAAAAAACAAACAAACAAACAAAAAAAACCGGACTAACAGGTCAAATATCCCATGTATTTATTTTTCCTTCAAAATGATTTTATTAAATTATTTTCTTCAAAATTATATTTAATGTACTCCTTTATGTTCCTAAAATAAGACTCTCTCTCTTTCAAGTCTGAGCATTTTAAAATGCATGTTCTGCATACTTGGGATGCTGTCTTCTATCACTTAAGCAATATGGCTACCTACGCTTATTTTAATTTCAGTTAAAATCCCATTTTCTAGAGGAAGGCTTTCTCTCTGTCGTATATCCAATATGTTGATTATTTCCAATTTATCCTGTGCCAAATTGTTTATACCTAATTTTTTGCACGTTGTCTTCCTTGATTTTAATACCTTGAGAAAAAGGACTTTCTTATTTTAGCTTTTTTTTAATATTCCCAGAATTTAATATTCCAAGAATGAAACATTTCATGGACAGATTAGGTGCTTTTAAAAAAATATTGACTTAATGACTTTATTTTTTGACTAAATAAATTATGTTGATAGAATTTATTTCAAGTTTAAGTATGAAACATACATGCACTCAAATTGAATTCTCCCCAGTACACAATCTTTAAAATAGTACAGGAAAGAGTAGTTGCAACTGCTAATTTAATCAGCTTTCCACTTTGGCAATCTTCTGTTAAAAGCAAAGTTCTGGTTAGATGTTCCATAATTGGTAACAATGTTGTCTCCTCTCTTTGATCTGAATTAATTTGCTATTTAAAGTTGCCTCCACTCATTTAGTTGTGAATACTTCATGTAGAACTTATTGTATTTGAATTCTTCTTGTTTGTCATGCCTCATTATGCAAAATAAATCAATGTAATATTGTATTATCTTTAGGCCTATTGTATTTATTTTATTTATTCCCCAAATATTAAGTGCATGATTTATAGCCATTGTTTATAAAAATAATGTTTTGACATTCATAGTAAAAGTTTTTTTTCTTATATTTTCTATAATATCTATGGAGATTAAAAAACAATAGTGAAATCACATAGTTAAAGCTTATGAACAACTTTATCTTGTATGGTATAATTCCAAGATTTTTTTCAAAATGAGGGACCAATTTACAACTTTGCTTGCAGCAAGTCATTATAGGGTATTGTTTTTTGCATCTTTTATTATCTTTTGTGATTTGATAAATAGGTGCTTTCATAGACTTGTTTTATGAAAAACTTCTATTACTATTTGAAAATTTAAGAACTTTTAAAATGAATATTATCATCTGTTTCTTTTTTGAGAATTTTTTTCATGCCTCAATTTTCTACTGGAAAGTATTTTTTATCTTAACGATTTGTGTCAATTTTATATTCTTTTTAATGTTAATGTTTTAAAAAATGTTTTCTACAAAATATGTTCTAGTCTGTATGGCCTTTTCCTTCATCTGTCTTAATTTTATTATTTATAACATTTAAAAAAATTTTAGCTAATCAATCTAGTTTGTCTCTTTATGCTCTAAGTTACTTATGCAGAGAATGAGAGGGCTATCCTATTTGGCCTTTAAGGTTCTTTCCACCTCTAAATCTATGATCTTATTCTATTAATAATAACTAAACACACTATTTTCCACTGGTGCAATCATCATGAATTAAAGGTTGATAAATTTAAGGGTCATTTATATCTCCACAACCCTTTTTGAAGGGAGAAGAGTCCTTAACAATTTTAGTAGAGCATGTAGGTAAAGAATTTTAGAGATACATGGGCTCCCATTATTATTTTAGAATGGGGAAACTAATTTTAAAATATTGTCAAAAACCCACCCATGAGAGGTGTCCCCCATGCCTGGAATGTTTTCTCTTTTACATTTCTATCTATTCTCTTCTTTGGCATCCTTTAAATCTCTACTAAAATTCCATCTTTTAGAGGAGACCTTTTCCAACTCCCTCTTAATTCTAGTCATGCCATTGTTAATTATTTCCTTTTTATCCTGTATATAACTTAGTATGCCTTGTACAGATATATAGTTTTGACATTGGCTCTGTACCCCAGAAACCCAGGTGAACTATTATCAGGGAAACTCCCTTCCTTTGCTTCCTCCTGACTCTGAATTTAGAAACACCAGATGACCCCACCCAGGGTCCTGAGATGTTTATCTTCTTTTGTCCTCTAGATTTAAGATGGACAAAGAGATGAATCTTTATGCCTCCAGGCAGACCTCAGTCAGATGACCACCCCACTCCACCAAATGCCTGAGGGACTAACACTATAAATCAAGTCCCCACCAGGGCATGGAATCTCTTGTAAAAAGGCATAAAAACCTCAGAACTGATGTCATCTGGGGGACAGCTTCTTCATCCATGCTGTCCCCATGGAGGAACAGCCTTTCCATTCATGCTGTCCTCCCAAGGAACTGCTCCCCATCTTGCTGTTCCACCTTGCTCTCCTCCTGGCCACTTTCAACATCACTTTCTAAATTAATAAATCTCATTTGTTTTTAAGCTAAGTTTTGGAGTCTTGCATGTTTGCAAAAGGCATCCTTCCCGAACCCCAAGGGTATCCTTTCCAGCCAATAACAGTTTGTGTGTCTCCTCCAATAGATTGACAGCTCCTTGAAAACAGATTGTCTTTTCCTCTTTTTTTGTATCCCCAGTATTTAGCACAGTGCATGGCATATAATAGGCACTTAACAAATGCTTATTAATTTATTAAAGTGGTAAAAAGTTTAGGTTAAGTCGGTTGTAGGATTATAAATTTAGAGTTGGGAGAGACATTGGAGGCCAATAAAAGCAAACCCTGCTTCCTCCTCTACTTTAACCAGAAGAAAAGTTGAGACCCTGAGAAGCTAAATACATTACTTAGGATCACATAAGTAACTGAAATAGGGTTTCAACCAAAGTCTTTTAAGCTCTGAATTCATTCTGCCTCAGTACTTCTCATAATCGTGGTAAGGGAAAGGAACATACAGATATGACAAACATCTCTAAGGTTAAAAAAAGGTGGGAGGGAATCTGGTGACTGCCGGGAAGGAGGAGGAAGAGGGATTCATCTGCATTATTCTTGTTCCCTTCAACAGCCAGAATTAATTCCCAGGCTCAGTCTGTTTCGAAGTTTGCACTTGATCTGCAGGCATCCCTAAGTTTCTCTTTCCTGTTTGATGGATGACTCCAACTATCAGCTTATGTAAAAGTAATGATGACTAACATGTCTTTTATAGTAGGAATGACTGCTATAGATCAGATTAACAACTCTAAAAATGTCCCTAGACTATCTTTGATGACTCAGGATGCCTCTAGAGAAATATTTTTTTTTCCCTTCAGTTTCCTATCATTATGGCTTCATAATTTTAGAATTAATTGAAATAACCACAAATTTCAAACACATGTACACTTCAAGGATAAGTACTTGAAGTTGTACCATAATGAATCTTAAATTAAATAATTAAAAATATTCAGCAAATATATCAATGAGTATTTATTAAGATCTATCATATATGAAGCATTGAGTATTGAAAGGCAAAAATAAACTGCCTCTGTTCCTTTAGGTATTATTGTCCCATTTCAAAGATGGAGAAACAGAGGCTTTAATAGATTCCTTGAACACAATCAAATAGCTATTGGATATTAAATGCAGAATTCAAACCTGGATCTTTTCCTATAACAAATCTAGCACTCTTAGATCACTTTAGTTTAAAACTTAATTTTAGGGATGAAAAATCTGAGAACTAGAAAAGCTAGGGGACTTGACTATAATCATGTAACTATTAATGTCAAAGTGGGAACTTACACTATATATTACAATATTATATAATAATAGAGGTCCTGGAACTAAGAAGTCATTGATTCAAATCATAACTTTGACATTAACTAGTTGTGATACTAAATAAGTTCTTTAACCTTTTGGGTCTCAGTTTTATCATCTATAAAATTAAGATTTAAATGAGATGACTGAGATTAATGAATTCAGAGTCAAGAGAGATCTGGATTTGAACTCTGCCTTTGATATTTAGTCTCTGTCTGACAGTGGGCAAAGAGCCTTTAGGGTTTCACTGTCCTCATCTCTAAAACAGGATAATAATACCTAAAGCACCAACCTGAAAGTGTTCAAGTGAATAAAGTATTCAGTATGCCTATGAATATTTATTGTATTTAAACTGCATATTGTGTTTTTCAAATGATCATGCAAAACAAAGGAAAATTCTGACTACTATGAACTACATTTCTGTTAAAATAAATCCAAATGCTTTCATTGTATTGTTTATGCATACAAGAGTCAGTAAATGGCATGAAAATACAAGTTGTAGGATAATGGATGAAAAATATCCCAAATTCTATAATCTATTGTAAATTCAATCTCATGCTTGACTATAATCTTGAGACACAACAGAATTGGATTATAAAATGAGGGTGAGTTACTTTACAGGGAATACTGCCACTTAAATGAATAAGACAAGCTATTATATACTTAATGTAATATGTTTTATTATATTATCTGATTATTACAATGTCTCATACTTGAGTCTCCACAGCAAGTTTCTTTCTTTTTCTTTCTTTTTTTTTTGTGAAACGGTCACCTATCGTAGAAGTATTTACATTTTAAAAAATGTACTTTTAATCACAACATACAGATATTATATGATTCTGAATTTAATTTTCTTGACTCTGTGTTGTTTTTTTGGCTCAAATCAGATTTCCCTTCATTCTGAGATGAGAGAAAACTGATTTCCAATTAACAAATTATTTCCTTTGGAGAGAATTCAACACCATAAGATAAAATCATAAATTTAGAACTGCAAGGGTCCCCTGAGGTCATCCAGTTTGATACAATTTTTTAGAAAAGGAAACTGATAGCCCAGATAGGTAAAGGAACTTGTACAAAGACATAAGCATAGAAAGTGGCAAAATTCTAACATAGTTCCTCTGACTCAAAATTTAGGGCTATTTCTACCCCACCCAAGTTTTTAAATATTTAACTTTATTGATGTCATGTTCCTGTATCAGAGACAAAATGAAAACTTTGCTTTAGTCAACTTCCTCAAGAAAACGAGCTGCCAAGTAAACTGTAATCCTAAATCTGTGAAAGAAAGCTTTTCTAATAAACTCCCTTTTCCTGCCTTCCCCCGGCCCCATAGATGGCACAGAAGACAAAAAATAAAAAAGATGAACATCAGAATCTCTTGCATCTGTTGTCAACTTTAGGTTTCATTAAAATGTCATTCATTTGAGCTGCCTCTTGAGTAGTCTTTTAAAGGAGGACCCGTTTTCATCTGTTTGAAAAAATTGAGAGCTAATGATATCTTACAAGGCAATTGGGAATTAATTAAAGTTGTTATACTTTCTGAACTTCAGGTGAACCTTTTGTAGGGATGTCAGCTCATGAACTTCCCTTACAATCACTATTTGGGGATGGGTATAATTACTCGATTTGGGGACCTGCAAAATTCTACTTTATAAGTTACACACATCTATATTCACCTGCTTTGAGCATTAGCTTGAAAAGTAACTCTCTAGAAAGATGTTATCATATTTGTTTTTTTTTTCTAATTTCCTTTTATAAATATCCTATTAACTAAAGAAGTTTTATGGGCATCTTGTACTTATGACTTTAGATGTAGCATACTTTAGAAATTTCAAGAGAACAATATACATATTCTATGAAAGTTAGAGGAAAAGAAACAACAACCTTTGCTTATGCTATTGCCTATTATTTCTGTGATCCCCTATTGTCCTTTCCAAAACCAATATTTCCTTCAAGGTCCAAATTAGGCCTTTTTACTTATAAGGAGATTCATCCTTACCAACTTATTTAGTATGTGTGAATTTTAAATCTCCATCTTGCTTGGTCTGACACCCAAAATTGTGCACACCCACGCTACATAGGCATGTGCTAGTCAATGACAAATCAGAAATAACTAACTGTGCACCTGGGCTGCCCTAAGCCAAGCTTGAGCCACCATCGGCACTTGTGAGGCACAGGAAGTGAGGTAGGGAACAGCCTCTGGAATTTGCTCACTTCCTGTGCAGAGAGCTAGGCTCCAGTTGGTGCTAGGAGCTGGAGCAGAGAGGAGGCCCACAGACTGCTTTCCTTCGGATCGGTCACGTGAGTCAAGGACTGATTCTCCTTTCTACCTTGGCCTTCGGGCCTAAACTCCCTCTGGCTCTCCCAGAAGGTTGAGTTAACTTTTTTCCTTTACCCCTTCTTTCCTTCTCTCCCTCTCCTTCTTTCTTACTCCCATTGTCATTAAACCATCATAATCTCCATTCTGACTTGAGTGTTTCATTTTAGGAATTTCATAAGTAAATTCCTTGGCGACCATAAATTAGTATTATAACAATCTTCAAAAGTAATTTCACTATAACATATGTTACCTTGAATTGAACTCATATTTTTATCCAAAAGGGAGCAGCTAGATGCAACAGTGGATAGAGAGTCGGGCCAGGAGTTAGGAAGATGCGAGTTCAAATTTTATGGCAGACTGGGCTCTCATTTCAGTGAGAAAAAAACCTTTTAATACCTTCCTAATTAGTTATCTGGAACAGCTATGGTACAAAGTGTCCAGATTGGCCAGTCTGGAATCAGCAAGATTTATTTTCTTGAGGTCAGCCATGAACTCAAAACACTTACTTGCTGTGGTACCCTGGGCAAGTCACTTAACCCTATTTGTCTCAGTTCCTCATCTGTAAAATAAACTGTAGAACAAAATGGCAAACCAATTGCCAAGAAAACCCCAAAAAGGTCCGGAAGAGTCAGATGCAACTGAAATGATTAGACAACAATTTTATGCAAATCTTTGAAAGTTTCCTCACCCCACACATTCCTCTGACTTAATGGCTATTATTATTATGGTGATAGACCTCTAAGTTAGGTTAGTGCTATTCTGAGGAGATAAAGGTATTTTACAAGGTCACATAGATGGCACATGACAGACTAAGTGGGATGTGAACCCAGTTCCTTTGAATCCAAATTCAAATTTCTGACACACCAATGATTTTGAGTATTTAGCTTTATTGAAATCATATCCTTCTGCCAGACATAAAATGGAAGTCTAGCTTTAGTCAATGGACTCAATGAAATTAGTTCCAAAGAACTCTCAATATATTTGTAAATGCATAAAATAAAAATGCAAATGACCTCAAAGATAACTAATTAAAATAGTTAATAAAATACGTTTTTAAAAAATTCCCAGACTTCACATTAAGGACCTCTTGCTGAGTCTTACTGAATCTTGAGAAGAAAATATGGTATTTTTTAAAGGAATAACTTTCACCTTAATGGCTACAAGTTCATGCCACTAAATCTGTTTTTGAAGATAGGGAAAGATAATTAGTTACAATACTGAGCTGTGGTTTTTATCATGTTACATATAAAGGAGAAAAACTGGGTATTAGTAATGATAGCAAACAAGTTATAGTATTAACTGTGTTGTAGTTTTCCTTTCCATATATTTTTTTATATAGGTGGCATTCTGTTTCATAGGGCTTTTGTAAATAATAGTTGTAGATTTTATTAACTTTGGGGATCAAGGGAATACTTTCCTATTTGCTTTCTTGACTCCTGTCCTAGCCTGGGCTTTCCTTCAGCAGGTAAATATCTGAGGGAAAATACTAACATTTCCCCAAGTGGTATAATAGCTGTATCAAGTTTAAACAAGAAAAGGACTTCAACTATTTTTTTCTGTTTCTTCTGAATCGCAGCATTTCCTGGCATGTAGTAAACTCTCACTGAATGAGTAAATTAATACATGAATGGCTAAGGATGAAGAGAACATGGATACTGGAAATTATCCTTTACAATCTAAATTGTCTATATAAAAATAGAGCTACTTTTCATCTCTATATTCTTCTCTAAAGCATTTGCTTCTTTTTTTAGCAGTTTCTGTTTGTTCTCTAACCCCATGTCCTATACCAACTAATAATTATCAAGAATGGATTATCAAGGTCCATTGTTTTCCTTCCTTCTTTTCTGCTCAGTCCACCTTTGTCCATTTCACTATATATTGCTCATTAGGTTTCCCACCTGACAACAGGCCTGGGAAAGAGAAAACTCAAAACTTCGGGACCTTCCTCCAAAGCTATTGTAGCACTCTAAATTGTTTGCATGTTCTTCCAGACCTCTCACTTTCTTTTCTTGTAGAACATTTTCTTTGTTTTAACTTGATTTTAATAGTTCTATACTAAAAAAATATGCATACCTATGCCTCTATATGTAAACATCCACATATATGTGCATATACAGATATGTATGTATATATGTGTATAATTCCCATTAGTGTTTAAGACAAAACTGGATATTTAAATAAAATTTAAGAGATTTTATAAATTTTTACAGCAATTATATACATGTACTAGTCTATTCATTCTCTAAGATGAAAAGCCTTTATCATTAACTTAAATGATGTCAACTTTTTTTAAATTAAATAATTTGAAAGAATATAATTTTGCCCCAAACCAGAAAGCTTGGAGTACATTATCTCTTTCATATGCAAACTTCTTAAAGTTGTCCACTTTATTTGAAATTTTGATAATCATGACATTCCATTTTAAAGCTACCAACATATCTTGGTCTAACTTATCTTTTACACCCCTCACTAGTTTATGAATACATTTTGCCCAAATAAGCCTTGCCATTACTTTTTCATTTCTACCTCATATCATTTCTTCTGCTATTTCCCAGATACTTTTTCACTGGATAAGATGATGGGAATATATAATGAATAGAAAGCCAGTCTTGGAAGCAGGGAGATTTGAATCCAAGGCCTTTCTCTGACCCATCCTGCTGGTGTGATTCTGGAAAAGTTATTTATCTCTCATTGCTCTAGGACATCCTCTAAGGATGTAAATGGCCTATGTTGATTGTAGGAAATGAGTCATCTAGTAAGGAGTTCCCTATATTAATGACACCACAGTTCCAAGTACTATATTTCCCCTCAGTAATGGAACAATATATTTTCCTATATAGGCCTTATTCTTTTTCTCCATGCCTCAGACATTCTCATTAAGGATGTGAATCACATATCTGACCCATCACTCCTATCTCCATTGCCTTAATCCAGTCCAGGATTCTAAAGTGCCAATAAAATGTTCATGAATAACTAATACTAGAAGCACTGAAATTTTCATTTTCTATTTATATCAATTAATTCTCATTGTTTACTATTTCATGTCTTACTGTGAAGAAACACTCTAAATTTAGTTTTCATTTTTTCTTGGAAAAATATTTATTGCCATGTAGTACAATATTTATGCTTTCATTACAGTTTTGTGCATGGAAATGTGTTGATGATTTTTTTGAAAAAATGTAAATGAATCTCCCACCTGCCAAAAAAGCAAAACAAACAAGCCACAGCAACAACAAAATCATTATTGTACGTCCACATGTTCTGAAGGAATCAAAAGAATGATAAACCTGTGACAAGGAAATCACTTTAAAAGACTGATATATATTAATTTAAGGTCGCCAAGGAATTCAGCTATGTAATTCCTAAATGAAAACTCAAGTCAGCAGTCAACCTTTTATGGAGTTTAATTACAAACAGGAGGAAGAAAGGTATTAGAGATAGAGAGAGAGAGGGAGAGAGAAAGGGGAGAGAAGGGAATAGGGCTTAAATACCCCTTCTGTTTAGGTTGGGCCAAAAGGCCCAAGCCCTTAGATAGCTGAGGCAAAGAAAAGAGATCAGTCCCTATCACTCACGTGATCAAAATGGAGAAACAGTCTCAGGGGCCTCCACCTCCAGCTTCCTTCAGAGCAAGCTTCTCAGAGCACAACCTCTCAGAGCAAAACCTTTCCAACCAACCACCCCTAGTCCTCAGACCCCGCTATCTTTAAGAAAACCATCCAAGTTCCCTCCCCTCAGTTCTCACATCTACCAATCACTGTCCATGTCTTCCCTGTGCCAATGGTGGCTCTACCTTAACCCAGGACTGCCCAGAGGTCTGTGTCTTTGCACATGTCTGTTGAAGGTCATATTCTCAAATCATTAAATCTTGATCCTTTGCTGCGGCCTTTCCTAAATCCTGTTACCCTGAGTAGGGTGGAGATTGGAATAATTAAATTTTGATCTATGCTGCAGCCCTTCCTAAATCCTGTTAGGACTGAGTAGGGTGGAGATTGTAATTTCCAAGACCTGGTTCTGTCATTCCAAGTATCTCTATTGTATCAATTCTAAAATCAATAATGACTCAAAGAACTTCCTGTTCTATGCTTAAGCATAGGTCAAAGCCCTTTCCATTGTTCAGCAAAAGGTTTCTGTCCTAAAATAATCTTAAGAAGGGAGGAGGAGGAACCTCCCATGTCAATGGGGTTCACATTCCAATAGACTATCAGTAAGAAATTTTCCAAGTATGAAATTTCCCAATGGTGAAATTTCCAACATTTATAAGTCTAAGAAATTTTAAGGTTTACAAACCCAATAATTTTTAAGAGTCAAGAACCTTTCTTTGTCAGCAACAGACTGTATGTATCTTTTATCCGCTCTGTTTTTAACATGTAAAAACACAGGCAAGCTAACAGAGTAGGAAAATATAACAAATATTCTCTTTACTTGAAAATCTAAATTGTTCTTGTCAAATGTACTTCTCTATTCATCAAAAATAATAAGGCAATTCTTTAAGTAAAAGGTAATTTTTTTTAATATGCCTGTCTGGATTTAAAAGAAAGCCTATGTATTTGTTAATTTGACTGCAAGAAAGATTGTCAACTTTAACCCCTAATGTAATGCATTAAATAGACCAGATGATTCATAAAAGTTATAAAAGAAGCCCACACCATATATCAGATATAGGAATTAATTTTAGTATTACATTGAATTCTGAATTCCATCATTCACATAATTCAAATCTTACCTTTGTGTTTGGGTCGCGTAGCTGCTATCATAGGCTTCATAGCTCTGGTCATCATATTCACCACCATAGCCATCATCATATCCCTAAAGAAGGGGGGGAAGTCAGAGCTCAGCAAAAATTAATTTATAAGAATTTGCAATTCCATGTTAAGGAGGTAATATATGATGCCACTTGGGATTAGGCTTTTTTTTTTCACAGTGATAATAATACCTGTTATATTCCAATAATAAGAGAATGTAACTCAAATGTAGAACTATGTGAATCAAATATTATGAATTTCCTCTTCCTCCTCTTCTTCTTCCTTCTCCTTCTTCCTCCTGGTTCCCTTCAAGCCTCAGCTCAAATCCCACTTTGGGGAGAAGCCTGGCCCATGTTCCTCAATGGTAGCACCTACCCCCTGCTGGTTTCCTCCAAGATATGGAGCCTGTGGCTCATTCAAACAGAGCAGTTGTCAGGGTAATATCTATCCATCAATAAAATTCAATTATGCCTCAAATGGTTGAAATGTAACTTTTGATTTTTCTAAAATTTTAGGACACTTGAATAGCCTGAAATAGCTCTTATTTGGAGAGCAAGCCTATTTTTTTTTGACTCAAGTTGCCTCTGTTTTGGAGAATTTCACTCTTTCCTGGTTTTATTGCCTTACCCAGTCTGTAGAATTCTGTATCTCCTATAACTCCTATACCTAAAACCTAATATGTTGAAACTGGCCCAGGTCCTAACCAACTGGTAACTCTATGCTTGTGGCATCAGAGAAGCTGTTCTCCTAGGGGTTATACTATAAAATCTTTTAGGTTCTGCCTCAGAATCTTTCCATTTTCTCATCCTGAATGAGACACCACCCATCCCTTTGAAGCCTCTGGTCTTAATTCATCATGTTGATTGCGAGCCTTTTGTCTAAGATAGCCCAGCTAATTTGCCATGGTATTTTTGTTTGAAAAAAATTTTTTTTTGTTTCTATCTTTGTTTCCTTAGAGAACACTGGAAGTAGTGCCTGGAATCTACAAGATGCAAATTTGGGTTAGAAGTAAGAAAAAAAGCTTTCCAAAAGTAGAACTGGCTATCTCAGAAGATAACAAATCATGATGACTTATTATTTCATTGTTATTGTTGTTTTTTCCAACAGTAGATTGGAATAGGTATATTTTCACCTCTGGAGACCCTGGCAGAACCAAGGTTCCCCGGGTGAAAGTGTGCTCATCTCCTGAATCTTTGATCTTCTTTCTACTGCCTGAAGATCATTAAACCCAAACTCAATATACTGCTTTTATTGCCCCACCTCTAGCCCCTGTAGCCACATTCTTATCTTTCAGTTTACAAAGAGCCCAATCTTTTCCTTTCTCTTCTTGTTTTCTTCACTCCTTGCCCCACCTCAGACCAAGTGTCTAAAGTTAAACTCCTTTCCCTGTGTGAGGTAAAATGCATCCATAATACAGAACCATTTTTTAAACAACATTGGTCATTCTACTCAATGTATGAAAATCTTTAAAACTTCACATAGTGGCTGCAGTGGTCTGGGATATCTCTGCTAACATAATGGTAATCTTAGGAATACAAGGGATATGTTCTTTTGCTAACATATATTGGTGACCTAATAATCTGTAAGATGAATAAATGTTTATTGTTATTCAGTTGTGTGAACCTTAAAAAATTCCCAGACCCTACTTCATAAGTTTGGGTTAAGACCATTCTCCATTGGGACCATTCTCCATTTGGGCAGTGAAGCTACTTAGATCAGGAATGTGAGACCTCTACTGCACCATACTTAAGCATGCCTTAGGGGGAAGATAAAGTTGTAAACTCTTTTCTGAACAATGAAAAGTACTTAAACCCATACTTATAGTAAGACAAAAAGTTCTTTAAGCCATGCCTATTTTAGGACTAATACAAAAGGGTGATAAGTACCTATAAAGGTCAAGCAACTTGTGAATTTACAAGGAACAAAGAGGTGAGAAACTTACTCAGAGCTTTCCTGGTGTGAATTACTCAAAAATTTACAGCTTCTTAGGTGTGAACTAAGAATGGTCTGTCCTTTGAAAACCATCTACTGTGATTGGTAGATGTAAGAATTTAGGGGAGGTGACATAGGAGAAAATTCCCTTTAAATAGGAGCTCAGATAGAGCTGAAAGGACATTCGGATTGACATTCAGACTGAGGATTGAGCTGGTGGAGGCAGCTGAGATGATGCTGGCCTGGTGTCACTAGAATCCTTGCTTGGACAGATCTTGTGGTGAGTGATTAAGGACTGACTGATCTTTTCTCTTAGGGCTTAGGCCTGGGTTGGCTTGGGTATATTTGAATAATTGGGAATATTTCCCTGGCAACCACCTTATATTTGATTTAAAAACTATTGGCCTCAACTATTTTAATTATTACAGTTGTTATGCCATGTTCGATTCTTTGTGACCCCATGCATGATATCACTGTAAGCCCTTTGGTCTTCCATTATCTCCTGAAGTCTCTCCAAGCTCCCGTTGCTTGGAAGACTTGCTTCCATGTCACTATTTATCCGTCACATCCTCTGTCATCCCTTTCTTCTTTTGCCTTCAGACTTTTTGAACAACAGGTTCTTTTCTAAAGAGTCCTCTCTTCTTTTTAAAATATGACAAAATAGTGTTTAAAATACCTAGTGGGCATACTAAGCTTCAGCTTCCATATTTTTCCTTCTAATCATTATTCTAAATTAAGTAAATGGAGGTAACAATATTTATTCCATAGTCCTAGTAAGATTTTTGTGATTAAATAAGCCATATTAATCAGTTACTTTAATATGTGATCAAAATTCAAGAAATAATGCAGAGTCATCCCAGTGAATAATCACCGAAATAAATAAATCATTTTCACTTTTTATGTTTGCTAGGATTGTGGTTCTCAAAGGATTCACTGAAGCCCTGATATGTTCTAAGTTTTGCTAGGCATTTCATGGAACTTTCCTCCATTTCAAACTTAATATATAATTATTTACCCATATTAGCTTTATCCATATATTCAGTTCCTTTTTAGATTGTAATTATTGCTATGAACTAAATCCCTACTCCTCTAGGGAAAAAAAAAACCTTCCTGAATTACAAGGGGTTCATAGATTTAGCTATGGAAAGGACCTTAGGTACTAAATCCAACTCTTTCATTTAACATATGAGGAAAATGAAGCCCAGAGAAACTAGACTTACCCAGAGTCACAGAGAAATTTAGTCTGAATAAAGATAAGATTCCAAATCTTTTGGACTCAAGTCTAGTGCTCTATACACTATATCAGTGTGCTTCCTTGATATGTCTGAATCTATTTCAAACTGTAGTCTCTACCCTTTGGGACTCCCCTGCATTATTCCTTCCGACCTCCTGAGACTTCTACATTCCTCAGCTCCTATCCTTAAATGCAGTTTGCTGTCATACATCTTTCTGAATAGAAATTCAGAATAGTAGCTCTGTCCTTGGAGGTGCAAAACCTAAAATTTGAAACCTAAAGAAGTGCGGGAAAAAAAAAAAGAGTGAGGTTGTCAGGGAGGGAAAAGATGCTTGAGAAATCTTGAGGCTTGGGCAATGAGTCTGAAGTCCTAATTGCTTGAGAATGCCTATTTGTCACCAACTTCAACAATTCATCATGTTAAGATTCCTCACAGCAAAGGGATGAATAGCAACACATTTTGCAAATTACTTTTTCTAAGTCTTTAATAATACTCATTTATGGAGGGATCATACTAGTGCTCGAAGACCATGCTGTCTAACATTGTCCTCTTATAGAGGAGAAAATTGTATCCTAGGGAGATGGATTGTTCTATTTGGTTACCCAAGTAGTCAGTAGCAATATCAGGTATGGAATTCAAGTCCTCTTACTTTAGATTCCACACACTTTCCTCTGTTCCCCAATAGATTTAATAGATGTTCATGGAAAAATTCAATTTCTATAGTGTAAGCTATTTTTTTAAACATTTTTTTAATATTTTTTTCCTACAGAACAGAAACTATGAAGGTAACATTTTCAACTTGGCAACTCTTGCCCTAGGACTCTCAGGTCCTAATCAATAAGTACCTCATATGTGAGCCACCATCAGGCCAACTCTAGCCATGTTTCAATTTATGCTCCTATAATCTTCTTACAAGCCACTTTCCTGATATTTGAAATTCCTCTGCTTGTCCATATATTTCTAGTTCTTGAACCATAATAAAATCAATACTGCCCTTATAAATTTTGTCAGTTTATGGCTTACTCACCATCACTTTCCAAACTGGCATTCTCCTGATAATATGCATATAATCTATATAATCTTACTCTATTTTGAGGTAAACTCCTTCACATTTGTTTTTGAGTCCCTTTTGGCTAGCACAGGGATTGGCCTATAGTAAATGTTCAATAAATGCTTTTTCATTCATTCATCCAAAGTTCAATATAACCTTTTCATTTCTGAATGTGGAAGTTGACAATATGGGGGACTTCAAAGGTCTCTTTCTATTGGAACTAACCTTACCTAGTGAAATAATTGATAATAATAATAATGATGATAATAGTGGTTTTGATGATGAGATACAGAGCTGCCTTTTCAACTGTGTTCCACAGGTAGTGCTTATAGTTGGATTAGAACTGAACCCTCAATGTGGCTGGGAAAATAAAAAAATATTATAGCACTTGGTCGGCAGATGGTATGCACAGGATATCATTGTTATCCTAACTATTCAAGTATGTGGAGGATTATGGAATTTTGCTTCTACACTTGTGCTTTATTTTATTAGCAATTATTAAAAATCAACTGAGCAGAACTCTTCTTGGTGGCAACCCAGAATTTCATGAACCATAAAAAAGCAATAGTGCTATAATAGATGTTCCCAAAGTAGGAGACAAAATGGAAGGGAACAACTCAGAATGAATGACTTCTCTTTTTCCTCTAAATTAATGTGAATCAATCACCAGTCCTCAAAGGAAAGGTATGAGATAAGACTAAAATACTATATTTTCTACATTAAATGACCAATAAAAATACTATTGCATAAAGGTTAGTAATTATCTGAAGATGAACTACAAATAGTTGGATTAAAAAGGAAGAAACCCTAAGTATCACAGATAATAAAAATAACACAATATTTCTTTCCTCTAATTTTTCTCCCTCTTGTTCTTTTCTTTGGTGAGATTGAATCTTATGACCAAAGATGGTTGTGATTTATTATTATACTTGTATTAATTATCATAATTTAGTATGTTATTTATTTTTCCCCAGATTATATGCTGGTACAATTTTCAATACATTTTTCTGACATTTTGTGATGCAGGTTTTCTTTCTCCCTCCCTCCCCACTCCATTACTGAGACATTAGATAACATTATATATAAGTTATATATGTGCTTTCATGCAATACATATTTCTATGTTGTCATGTCAAAGACAACACATCATTCATACTAGAGAAAAATTCATGAAGAAATAAAGGAAAGAATGCTATACTTCAATATGGATTCACATTCAGTTTCTTCTTCTTTGGCAGTGGATAGCTTTTTTGTTATGAATCCCTTGGAGTTGTCTTAGATCCTTCCATTGCTGATACTAGTAAAATCATTCACAGTTCATCATTGTGCTTTATTACTATAACTGTGTGCAAAATGCTCCTGGTCTTTCCAGGTTTTTGGTGATCATCCTGTTCATCATTTCTCATGACAGAGTAATATCCCATGACAATCATATAATACAAATCGATCAGTCATTTGGCCAATTGATGGATAGCTCTTCATTTTCCATTTCTTTGCCACCACTAAAAAGCACTGCTAAAAATAATTTTATACAAATAGGGCCTTTCCCCTGTCTTTGACATTTTTGGGATACTGACCATGTAGAAGTTTTGCTAGGCCCAAGGGGTATGCACAGTTTTATAGTTCTTTTTATTTTCTTTTCAGAATGGTTATATCAGTTCACATATCAACCAACGGTATATTAGTGTCTCTGTTTTTCTAGATCTACTGCAATATTTATCATTCTCTCGTGCTCTGTAGCTCTTATACTGAGACCTTGCACCTCTGATTGATGAGAGTTCATCATTTCTATCTTCAACTTAAATGCACCACCTAACTACTTTCAAGTCAAGTTCATGTCATTAATTTGACCATACATCCCTCCTGGACTACCACTCAATTCCTCTATATAAGTTAAATCTCCTTACTTGAAGGTATTCTGCTTAAGGACAGGGACTGTCTTGCTAACTTACTTTTGATCTCCAAAGGTGTAACACAATGTTTGGCACATACTAAGTGTTCAGTAGATTTTGGTTTCATTCATGTAGATTCAGGATAGAATGTTTTATGTGCATAACAGAGAAGGCCAGTTTGATTAGACCACTGAGTATGGGAAGGGCCAAGTACTGAAGAGTTTTAAAAGCCAAACAAACTAATTAAGATTTTACCTTAAAAGCAATAGAAAGTCACTGGAGTTTATTGAGTAGGGAAGTAACATGGTTACATATATGCATAAGGAAAATTACTCTGATCGGTATGTGATGGATATATTGGAAGAGAAGAGTGAAAGAAGGGAGACAAATTAAAGAGCTATTGATGAGAACCTGAACCAAAGTTGTTGCTGACTAAGGAGTAAGAATGGGCTAAAGATGACAGATATTGTGGAAGCAAAAAATGCCAGGATCTGAGAACTTCTTTAATAAATGGGGGTAGGCAGTGTGAAACATAGAAGATATTGCCAAAGCAAAAAAAACTGAGAGACTGGAAGGATAGTCATACCATTAACAGAAATATGAAAGTTCAGAAGACAGGTAGATTTGGGGAGAAGTATAATGATTTCTGGATAGCTAGGTGACAAAATGGAGAGAGTGCCAAGTCCAGAGTCAGGAAAACTCATCTTTGTGGGTTTTAAGCTATCCTTAGATACTTGTGACCTATATGACCCTGGCCAAGTAACTTAACACTGTTTGCCTCAGTTTTCTCATTTGTAAAAAGATATAGAGAAGGGAATGGCAAATCACTCCAGTATCTTTACTGAAAAACCTCCAAATAAGATCACAGATATTTGTATACAACTAAAAATGATTTAACAATAAAAATTATGACTTTTGTTGTATATTGGTTGATTTTGAGGTGCTATTGGGCATCTAATTTGACAAGTACAACAGGATGCTGATTAAAAAAAACAGTAGTTTTAGGAAGAGAATGGTGGTAAATATAGAGATATAAATGTTCCTTGTATACAGATGATAATTAAAGAAAATGAATCATCCAAGTCATTTAGTAAGAGAGGATAGAAAGAAAAGATACCCTGACAAAGAGTTTAGATTATACTTAAACTTGAGGGTAAGATATGGATGATGGACCAACAAAGAAGACTTAGAAAAAAAAGGGTTAGACTACTAGCAATGGAAACAGAAGAGAATAATGTAACAAAATCCTATGAAGAGAGAGAATTAAGGAAGAGAGTACAGTTAAATATGTTAAATCCAGCAAAGATCAAAGAGAATTAGAATTGAGAAAAAGTCATGAAGTTTGGTAATTAAAAGACTGTTGGTCACATCAATAATAACAGTTTTAGTTTAAGCAATAAACCTGGAAGTCATATTTTTTAAAACTGAGAAGTTAAGTGGGAAGAGAAAAATAAGTGTAAACTACAGATGTGGTCAGCTTTTTTCCTAGGATTTTAACTGAGTAAAGAACAGGTGAGATATAGGAAAATAGCTTGAAGTGATAACGAATCTAATGAAGATTTTAAATAGATCAGTGTATGGATATTTTTGAAGTCAGCAAGAAAGAAACCAGTAGGGAAAGAGGAATTAAGGATAGGGAAAGATTAATTGAAGCAATTTGCTGATAAGAGATGGGAAGAGATGAGATCAAGGGACTATGTAGGGAGTTGGCCTTGACAAAGGGGAAGGATTACTTCATTGTAAGAGGATGAGGGAAAGGAGAAGGGAATAGGTTGTGATGGCAAGAGGTTTTCAGATGCAGAGAAAGGGAGAAGGAACATCCAGCAAAAGTACTTTAATTTCTGGGGAGAAAGGGATGGAATTGGAATAAACATTTAAGTAGCACCTACTATATACCAAGCTTACTGAATGCTTTTATCAATAACCTGTACTTTTATCTTTAGAACAACCCTGGGAGGCAGGTGCATTTTACTGCTAAAAAACATAAAGCAGACATTATGTGATGTGCCTAGAGTCACACGGCTATTAAGTATCTGAGGCTGGATTTGAACTTTGGTCTCTCTTAACTATAGACCCAACACTCTTGTGTACTATGAGTTGTCTTCAGGAAGAAGAAAAATATCTCCTTGGAAAAATTAGAAATAATGTTCTACTCAGGCGAGAGGCTGGAGGAAAAGGTGTTATATATAAAAGGAGATTTTAGGAAAGGAGTGTTTGGAACAGCCTCAGTATAGAAGTCAATAGAGAATCAAATTTAATACCCAGGCAAATTCAAGATTTTGTAACTAAATAGGATACATAAGTCTTTTTATTTATGATAACAAATAGAAATATACAAGATACACACCCACATATACATATCTTCATTCATACATATATATGTGCATACACACACACACACATATATGCCTACAGATAGTGGTTAAACACAATGTAATGGCAGAGAAAGTGGGTGTGGTAAATTAAATATACATTGGCAAACCAGCATCCTACAATTCTATGCAGTGTTTTTAGGTATTCTGAATAATTAACAAGAAAAATATAATGAAGTTTATTTCAAAGCATAGCCATATGTATAATAGCATATAACTCTCTATATATGGTTCCCAATTTTCCACTGGAATCCTTGAAATGCCAAGTGAGTTTGACAAAGCCTGTTAAAACTCTGGGCAGAACTCTTCTTTTGGATTTATGGGAGGACTTTGACAAGAATTGACTAGTATGGGACTGAATGGATTGAATAGTATTCATATCATGGAGATTACAGCTGCTCATTGAAAATTAAAGTGTAACTCTTTCCCAAATTGCTTCTCTGTACAATATTGATAGTTTTGTTGGCTTTTGGTATATGGGAATAATAGAATGAAAATTGGTATCTCTTAAGACAAAAGAGAAAAGAAACTGTCCTTGAACTCAAGGTAGTTTAATCCCTGAACTCAAGGTATTTAAAGTCTACTGGAAGAATTGGTAGTTGATGATAAAGAAAAAAAGACATCCTTACACTGAACACATGAAAATCTTAATATAATGCTACTGATGATACAGATTTCATTCCAATATACAATGCTGACAGAACTTAGTGAGAAATTAATGGAAAAATGGTCTTACTTTACTTTGTATTTTTACATCGTTGGTCAGCTATGTTCAGCAAAATTATGCATAAAATTGAAATTAGATGGATTCATTTTTTAATTTGGCAATAGAAAATCAGAATTAAGAACTAGGGAAGATATTTTCAGATTGGACTATTAGCAATTTAGAGACTTCAATCAAATAATAACTTTCTTCCCCCATCCCCATAACCATCAAATGTTATGCACACAAGCAATTTGCATACATTGCCCTTCAACAATATTGAGAAAATGGGTCAGATTTGAATCTGAGATTTTATTTTCCTTATGATGTGAGGATAATGCTTAAGCATATGTTTGCTTTATTTTTAGTTAATCTTTTTTTAGCAATAAAATGAATAAGAATGTAAAATGTCTTTGTTTCTGATGCCTACTTGTGTCTTTCAAAACAATAATTGCTAAGTCAGTGTTTTTCTTTCTTTTTCATACATGTCACATCTTTTTTATGTACTGAAATTTTAGGAGAGTTAGTATTTTCATTATTGGTTCCTTTGATCACAACATTTTTTAAAAGGCAAAGCAGACCCAAGATTCAAAACATACTTCTTTCAACATTCAAATTGTAGGCAGGACAGAATTCCATGACAAAATAATTTATAAAATCATAACTCAATAGAAAAATTCCACTGTTCAAATAAAACTTATTATCCACATAGGACAAACTCTTAGTACTTCCACTATGTATTCACTTTCCCTATAAATGGAGATTGAAATTTAGGTCTACTTGCTCCCTCTTCTTTTGTTATTCTTGATTTGTTTTTGTCTAGATTTATAAAATAAGTTATTATGACCATAGGGGTGATCATATCCTAAACCTCCTTATTATTCATAACTATACTGTCTTTATGATCTTAGAATTCCTCTAACTGATAATTTTCTACCCTTTTATATTTTCTAAACTTATTCAGATAACTACTAGTTGAGAATGAGAAAAATCAACCCCTTTAGGGCCCTCAGACAAATCCCTAACCTCTGAATTATAGATCAGTTGCTAGTGTGCATTAGTAGAAAAAGTTTCATCACCAGAAGTTTCCCAGGCCAATGATTACATTACAGACCTAGAACCAGTTTGGATATATACACAAATGTCAAAAATATTTAGTGTAAAACTTTATACATTACATGGATTTAATCAATGTTTATTAAATTGAATTGGATTTTAACTTTCCATAACCAACAGGTCAGCTAGGTGGTGTACTGAATAGAGTGCCAGGCCTGAAGGCAGAAAGACTTTTCTTTTCAAATCTGGCCTCAGAAACTTATTATCTGTCTGATCCTGGGCAAGTCAGCTTAATCTTGTTTCCCTCAGTTTCCTCAATTATAAAATGAACTGGAGACAGAAATGGCAAACCACTTCATATCTTTGCCAGGAAAACTCCAAGTGGACCCATAAAGAGTTGGACATGACTGTAACAACTGAAGAATAATCCACCACAGACTGGGATAAGGTACAAATTCGATGTAGAGCATGTTGGAGAACTCTTTGATATAGTGGCAAGACATTCAGTGTTTTAGTAATTATTAAATTTTAAAATCCTTCATTTAGGCCATTTAATTATTCAGATGATCACAAAAACAGAGTGAGTTAAGTGACATGACTGAAACAATGGAACAGAACAACATTTTAAATACACCTCTAGTACTCTAACCATTATATGATATTGCCTTAGATATATATATGTATTAGAGGGATCCAAGAGACCAAAATTCTACTCTCTCCTACGTGATCTGATAACCTGGCTTGTCCGAAACAATTGTTAAAATTTCAGTGAGTTTTAATATCTCAGAAATTGACATACATTACATATCTGGACTTGTTTTCTTATTTTATTGAGTGTCTAGATTAAAGGTAATGATGGATAAAATCTAAATAATGTAATTAAATCCTGAAAGGTACCTTGCATACATTATTTTTTTTTCAGACAGCTGATAAGTATTTGCCAGTATACCAATTTCCCTACCCTACCACTAATTTAAAATTTGGGTATTTTGGCAGAAAGGAATGTAAAGCTCCATGAGGGCAGAGGGTTTTTTTTTTTAGCACTTTATGCCTAACATATATCCTGAACACTTCCAATATGACTTGTACCTGATTGGAAATTCATAAGTATTTGCTGATTTAAAAAAAATGATAGAAGTGAGATTTTTTTAATGAAAAATTGAAGCTAGTTTCAATTTCCAATGTCTTTTTGTTGGAATTAATTTAATTCACCAAATATTTATAGAGCAATCATGATGGGTGAGTATGGTGCTCAGTGGTATTGTGAAGTTGAACAATCTTACCCTGACTTTCCTGTCTATTTTATTTTGGGTCTCCTTTTTTGAAGGTGACTAAAACTAATCCACACTAATTTCCTTTGTCTTCTAATTTGTCCTCTTCCATTTTCCTAAACTTGGGCTAATTATGTTGGAGGATGAAGAAAGTATAACTTGATATGTTATTTTAGTGTTTACATTCTGGGTTTATTGTGAAGATCTAATGAGATATTACTTGTACAGTGCTTTGCAAAACTTAAAGAGCTACATAATTGCGGACTATTACCGTTTCTTTAATAATTACTTATTATTATAAGTACTTATTATCTTTAGATTGGGTTTTAAGGGAGGCTAGTAAAAAAAAAGTCAGACTTGTCAAGGATCTTCATTCGTTATTTAGTAATCTGTATCTTTGCCTTTCCAAGTAACAATGGATGTCATTAATTTTGGTTCTTGACAACAAAGGACTGTCTTCCCTGCTTCTTTGTTATATCTTGGGCTACAAACACAGCTTCTATCATTGTTTACCTAAGGGGTGTATGGACCAGTAATCCTTTCTAACAGCAGCCATAAAGAATGTCAACTGGAATAGACCTTCTCCTAAAAGACAATCATGCTTTAAAATAGACTCACAGAGGGATATAGAGGACTCACATTTCCTATCAATGTATCTCAAATTGCTTGTCTTTTACTGGAATGAATTTTTCAGACTTTCCTTAGAAATTTTTACTAATCCCTAAACCCATTTAAAATTGACTCCTTGTCAATCAAAATGATTTTTTGTGATTTGGATCTTCAAGTAGTTATAATTTTCAGTCACACAGTGAGTTAGCAGGTATTAAAAGTGTTGGGGGATAATTGATGAGAAACTTAAAATATGAATCCTAGAAAAAGAAAGTAAAATAGAAACAATGCTGGTCATTTTTTAGACAAGGGGACTAAGCAGAGGTGGGGAGGGGTTGAGTACAATACATTTTATAGGAAATTGCTATTCTGTTATCTAATCATTTGAACTTTATACTTTACTATTCGTAGATGATATATTTTAAAGTTCTTGGCCCTCCTCTGCCTTCACATTCCTTTTCATTAGGATTTTTTTTTAACTGGACCTGATTTTGAACCAACTTAACTGTTAGTAGGTACTTTCATAAGAGTACTTAAACCCATATATGTGACACCGAATTTAACAAAACAGTAACATGTTAAATCCATATAAAAAGATGTATATAAAACTAAATAAAGTGTCAGTTTAGAGCTTTATGCCCCATGCTAATTGACTAAATATCCCTTTGAAATGTATTCCTGCTTTTGGTAAGGTTCTCTAGTTGGGAAATGTTACTGTTTTGAAACAGGACACAAAGCTAAAGATATTTAAGTCAGCAGGTTATAGGAATCTCTAAGGCTTTCTCCTCAAACTCATCCCAAAGAATTAGACAAAGGTGGTGCTGATGCCCTATTTTTTTTTAATAGGAGCAAGTTTCTGAACAAAAGTCCTGATCTGTCAGATTCAGAATCAAAAGGTTGGCAATAAACGTAAGGATGAGTTTATATCTTAATGATTCCCTAATAATAGTTACCTAATAGTAAGGTCTTTTAAAGTGAGATATTTTTCAGAGAATAGGCTTTTAAGCTCAATCAGATCTGTATGACCTTGCTGCTGCAACTGCCGCTTCTGCTGTGTTAAAGTACTATTTCAAGTTTATAAGGAAACAAATCCTAAAAGGCTTATGCCATCAGGATGTCCTTGCCATCTGTGTGAAGTGACAGACTTATACCTACTCACAAAAAATTTAGGAACTATTGCCAAAATTTCAAGATTCTTCCCAGCAGTTCTTTTTGCTGATTTTAAAAAGAAATGAATAAGAATGGGACTTTTGGTATAGCAGCAAAGATGTGATAATTGGATATAAATATTTAATTCTTAGACATCATTTACATAAAATTCTTAGTAATTTATGATCTTTATTATCTTTTTTTATTTTGTTCAGAATCAGTGACTTCAGCATGTATGGAACACCCTGTGAGGAAATTCCTTCTACTGACATAGATGGGCAAAGTGTTCATCACATAGTAATAGAGAAGTAAAATCAAGGTCATAGTATTTACATAAATTCATAGAGTAATTTTAAAACATAGTGTTGCCTACAAAATTACTATTTTTTTAAATAAAAGTGATATAGCCATTTTATTAAAATGACAACACTTTTAATATTTAAAAATAAATTTTATTTTCCCACTTTTCTTTTTAGGTTTGGGCTATAAAAGCTATACAAAAGTATTTCTTTTGTGTGTTTTTAAAATTTAAACCGAGTCTATATAATGAAGATATTTGTAGTCATTAAGCATCTTTTGCCCTAAAATGTTCTGTGCCCCTAGCAGGGTTGATTTATATGGCTTTCAAAGAGGGCTAAGAAGAAATATGTTTTTAAGTGATAAGGAAGGCAATTTATCCTAATATTATAAATGAAAGGTCCTATTGAAAGCTTCAGCTTCAATTATGATTTTGCTTTAGTATCCTATTTTTTTAAAGAAAAAAAAAAGAAATGTATCTTTCACACCTTGACTAATAGTTTGGGTATTCTAGCTAAGCACAATCTTTAGTGTGACATTTTCTTCCTCTGTTTTATAGAGGAACAATTTTGTTCTGCTGAGTATCAATCATAAGTAATTGGCATTTGAAATCTTTTGGAGTCTCTAGCCTGTGGAACCCAAGTATTCAGTCAGTTCTCAGAGAAGGATAGATGACATTTTTCTACTCTAACACCTAGATCTCTTTCTATTGATTTATTGCTCCCCAAAATAGGAATATGTCATTTCAGGTACACAAAGTTCAAATTCATTTTGTATTTCATACACTTACAGGTTTGCTTGTAGCTTTCTAGATAAAAAAGGAATAACAATACTTGTCCAAATGTTCATTATTTTTTTCTTTAAGAAGCCTATTTTCTTCCTTGGTTCAAGATGGTCTTTTTCTAAAAATGATTTATACAGCAAAAGATGTCAATTTTGATAGCAACAATAGAGTTGTCTTTTGAAATGTTTTTCCCCATGTCTTTATCTTTCCTATTGCAAAAATTACCCTTGATTTTTCTTCCTTTGTGATTTTGAGTGTAGCTCCCTTTTTCTTTACACCCAATAGATGAGAAGCTCAGAACTCTAGAGTATTTTCTTTCATGAGTCATTTCTCCTGCCTTATTCAGACGATGAACTGAAAATGCCATTAGTGACACTTGTCTTTTTTTGTTTTTTAATAATTTGAATATGAAAACAAATAAAAAAAGCATCAAGGAGCAAACAGATTTAAAAAAATATAATATGTTTGGTTCTTTTTGTCTAGAAATGATATTTTTCCTTGGAATAAACACTTTTGAGAAATAAAAAAATGAAGGCTAAAAAAGATTAGACCCATATGTTCCAATTATCTTTGATATTTTTGATGTAAGTGCTGCTATTCAAAGGGCATCATTTAGTTGGCAATGTTCCTGTAAGCTTCAGTGTTCTTTTAAAAAGATTAATAGGGTTACTTCTTAGCTGTACATCTGTATTCTATCCTTTTGGAGACTTTCAAACCCTGCCCATTGATAGCATCAGTGTTTAAATACACACATGATATATAAATATATACATATACACACAATCATAAATCTTTAGAACTAGAAGGAACATTAAAAGATGATTTATTACAATCCTTTTGTCTTGATTGAGGCTCAGAGGACTTAAGTGACTTGCTCAGTCATAGCATCAAGTAATGGCTAGTGTCTTGACTCCCAAATGAGCTACATATTATACAATTACTAAGTAGTAGATTCTCAAGAGATTACACAAGGGATGATTTAATTCTGATATTTTATATTATTTTCTTTAAGATGATAATATCTTTGATATTTGAAGAAAGGGAAAAAGGTGTTTTAAAGTGAAGAGAGGACAAAAGTCATGGATATTCATGAAATATCTAGGAAGCACATATTTATGGCAAAACATAATGCTAGGATAAACATTTTAAAAAATCATTTATGATATATGTTTTTAAAAAGATTATTTCTAGCAAGGTGAAATTAAAATGTATTCAATAATTTTAAATAACTCTTGCCCTTCCCACAAACAAAAAAATATCAAGTATATAAAATTGGAGAGTGAGATCACTCAAACAGAGGATTGGATTGCTTTGGAGTGGGCTTTGAAGAATCAGTTGGATCTTAACATGTAAAAATGAGAGAGGGCATTCCAAGGTTAGGGCTCAAGCAAAAAAAGAAAAAGCCAGAAAAAAGGCATGTCAGAATTGGTGATAATGTGCAGAAACTGCATATGGAATGGTAAATAGTACAGATTGTCTAAGATCTTCAATCTTTTTGAGATGGTGGTTTGAAATGAAGCAGAAAAACCCCCCAACAACCTCGATTGCTACCATAATGCAAGGCTAAAGAAGATGAACTTAATTTCATAGGAAATGAGGATTTATTGACATTTTAGAGAAGTGGGTTGACATGATCAGATTTGCACATTAAAAAGATCAATTTTGCCCAAGCTTGTAGGTAGAATTAAGGAAATATAGTGATTAAGACTGATCAGAAGGCAATTGCAACAGTTTAATGAGAAGTAATAGGGTCTGAGCTAGGGAGTAGCAGAAGATATATAAAGAAGGAGAAATACTTAAGTTACACTATGCAAGTTCAATCAGCAAGACTTGACAACTCATTAGATGTAGAGAAACAAGGAAGGAGTCAAATATGACATCTATGTCTTCTATTTGGCTGATTTGAGAGTAGTGGTAGTAATATTGAAATTAAGAAGAAAATGAGTTTTTGGGAAAGATTAGGTAATGAGTTAGTTTGTTATATTTAACTGGATGATACATTAGTGGGACATACAGGAAGAGATATCTGAAATCATTTGGAAATAGATATCTGGAGCATAGGAGAGAGGGTTCAATGGGAGATAGATTTGAGATTTATCCACAGAGAGATGTGTGACTGAAAATGAAAGAGAATAACAAAGGGGTGAAGATGCATGAAGAAGACAAATGATGATACAACATTAGGGACTAATTAGGTATAAGAGAAGAGGTGGAAGAAAAGGCTGAAATTATTTTCAGAGAGATAATGAGAAAATCATGTAAGCAGTTGATTAGTATACAAGTGTGGATTGTATTGAGTTCTAAGATGGAAATGGTGATTGATAGGAATCAAATAACACACATAGGTAAAGTCAAGATAGCTGGCTGGTATAGTTCTGGATCTGGATTTAGGAAAAACTAAGTTCTCATCTAGCCTCAGATACTTATGAGATTGCCTATTTGTCTCTATACATCAATGAATCTCTCATAGTCTCTGTTTCCTCATTTATAAGATGAAAATGATAATAATTTAGCACCTATATTAGTACTGTGGGTACTACACATATGAGATTACACATATCATGTGCTTTGTAAACCTTAAAGTGCTATATAAATGCTAGCTATTTTTTATATTCATCAAAGTTATCATCATCAATTTTCTTGACATTCAGACTCTTAACAATTCTGGTACTATCTTACCTTTTGCAGCTTTATCTACCATTTACCAAAATGCACTAGGCATTCTAGCTCAAGTAAACTATATTATATGCCCTTGATACATCCCATGCTCCCTGACATTTTAAAATTACATTCATTTCCTTTTGTCTGAAACTGATAATATATGTAAAACATTTTGAAAACTTTAAAATGTTTTCTTTGTGATAATTATTGATATGATTATCTCGTCGATTTATGGACTACAACTTGGCAGAGACACAACAGAATGAACTAGAACAAAGATTACAAATTCCAGAGGCATAGGTTTTTATTTTCCTTACTACATTCTATAGAAAAGAATGGATACAGAAGAGAAAAAAGATAAATTGAGTAATGAAAAACTAGTTAGGAAGATATGAGAAATGGATTAGGATTGATATCATAATTTAAAATATAGAGTTTAAAAACTTCTGGTCATAGATGGAATATGTGCCTTAAAATATTAACTTCATAGAACAAAATGATCTACCTAGGATAAACTCATTATTTTAAAAATCATTAGCATGCTGCTAACTCAATCCTCCTCTCTACTTTGATTAGTGGAATGGAAATTGGAGTAGTAAACTCCTCCACAAACCTTCCTTTAGAGAGGGTAGAATTTGGACTTCCTGCTCACTCCATTTTGCACCTGCAATTCTGACTGATCTCTACTCCTACCTTATGCAGGCAGTATATCATGTCCAGTACACAGGGTTGCCTTTTCCTACCATTTTTTAGTTTCCTTTTGTGAGTTTTCCTCCACCACTAGACTATAATCTCCTTGAAGGCAGAGGTTTTTTTTTTTTCTTATCTGTATACCCAATACTTATCCTGGTACCTAATATGGATTTTAGTAGATTTTTATTGATCTAAATGGAATTGAATAGTAAAAATGTCTCTGCCTATAGTCTTTAAAAGTCTAAAGAGCTTTAAAAAAGCAAAGTAGAAGGCATTAATTATCTATAAATTCTAAACAATCTTAATTAAAAAGAAAGTCATCAAATTATAATATAGGAAAAATAATAACAGTAAAAATGTCCTCCAATATGGAAGAAACAAAATCCAGGTGGTGTGTAATTTCTAAGCACAGAAATACAAATAAGAGAATCAAAGTTTCCAAGCAAAAAAGAAATAGGTTTATTGGGAGATGGTCAGTCTCACAATAAAGCCAGACTTCTGGTCAAGAGCAAAAGACCCCAACCATTTTGAGAAGGCTTCTTTTATGCCCAAAGAAATAGACAACATATATACCAGTTTAAAAATAATTCAGGACAATGGTAAAAATAGAGATGTAGATTGGTTAAAGTAATCAGGAAAAAACTTTTCATTGGGAAAAGTCACATGATAATGACTTAAATGGCCCTTGGTAGACAAAGGGAAAGTGGGGGAATCTGAGCTAATGATGTAAATGATAAAAGTGGATGGTTTTGGGTGGTACCAGGCTTTGAACCCAGGATCAGGCCTAGTGATGCAAACTGGATCACAAGTTCAAGACCACAATTATTGCTGACAGCGCATGATATAGCAAATTCAAGGCTAAGGCCCCAAACTGAGGCCTATACTAACAATGTTTACCTATTCTAAAGCAGTTATTTACTTAATTCAAAACTTTAAAACCCTATACTAAAATAATCACAAAAAGCCTACTAAAATCACCACTTATGCTAACATTGTTTAACTATTTTAGAATTATAATTATGATTAATTTACTACTACTACTAACACTAAAATCTAATCCTCATATAAGGGGCTAGGTGATTTTTCACTCACACAGGAAATTAACCAAAAATAAAAACTTGTCTTCTGTAATATTTATTGGGAAAAGAAAAATGGGGGGATTAGAAAACTGGGAGATAATGGGAGGTTTGTAGTAGGGTATGGAGGAGTTGAGGGGAGAGAGGGAATATTGCCCGGTGAAGGTGAAGCAAAGAAGAGAGATTCCCCCTGCCGAGAGGAAGCAGCAGGGGTCTGATTAGGACTGTTTGTCATTGAATGACTGTACTGATGTTCAGCTCCCTCTATGCACAGAAAAGATAGTCCACTTATCTGACTGTGAATTCGAATAATATAAAGTTTAATAACCAGTTGAGATTGGAGTTTTTCCTCAGCTTCAGAGCTAAGGCCAGGCCCCAGAGGCTGGTAGAGGGTTTCTCCCACTCCTGTCTACTCTATATCAGTCCTCATTTTGTTTAATTCAGAATCTTAGCAGTAAACAGAAAGCAAACAAGAACAGTTCTAACCTTCAGAAGTCTGTGTCTTCAGGCTGAACTGGACTGAATGAATTCCTCCCTCCTCCAACACCAGAAAGGAAGTCAAATCCAGCAGGAAGGAATTGCTAGTCATAAGATTCAACTGCCACTCCCAGTTGCCCCTTCCCCCACCAACTGTCAGTCTAGTTTCCTTTCCACACTTCACATGCCTATATACAAATGTACAGAATTGTTTTATAGGTGCACGAACAAGGCGATCTAGAGTTACACATTTGACTATTTATATAAATGAGATTTGGTGGATAAAACTCATGAGTGGAAGGTTTATAGGGAAAAAAAAAAAACTGTATAAGCCTGGGGTCAGGGAAAGGAAGCATTTTATAATGCATTAACCACTTAGATTCAAACTCACCAAATTTTACCTAGGTTAATTTCTAATCATTTACATTGCCTCAAGTTATCATTCCAATCCTTCCTACAAGTTTTCAAAGTGATTTTCCTTGAGCTTAAGTCATACCATGTTATTTTCCTACTCAATCAACTCCAGTGCTTCTTTATTACCTCTCTATATAATCTTTGTTTAACTTATAGTACCTTTTACACCCTTGCCGCAAACTATTTTTCTAGCCTCACTGGACACTTTTCTTTCTCCCACACTCTCCAGTTTATCCAAACTGATCATCTTCCTGTGCCACATATGTTGAAATATATCGAGTATCTCTTTGTCTTTGCACTGTCCATCCTTCATGCCTGGAATGCACTCCATCCTCACCTGCCCCTCACAGGATCCCTAACTTCCTTCAAATTGTAGCTTAAATCACAACCTTAAAGATGAAGTTTAATTCCCTCTCTCCCAAATGACATTATTTTAAATTAATTTGTATCTATTATCTTTAAATTTATTGTGTTTATAATTATGCACTTATTTTCTTTCCCATTAAAATAAAATGTCCTTAGAAGATAGACATTGATTCATGCTTATATTTGAATGCTTAGCACCTAGCACTGGCCACCAATATGATCACTAACAATTATAAGAGTTTATATTTATATATCGTTCTTTAAGGTTTGCAAAACAATTTACTTCTATCATCTTAACCACCATGTGAGGTAATATTGTTATTAGATCAATTTTACTGTTGAGGAAACTGAGTTTGGGGAGATGAAGTGACTTCTCTAAGGTCATATTAAATATCTGAGGAATATTTGAACTTGGCTATTCTTACCTTCAATACCAATGTTCTATGCATTAAGCCACCAGTTGCATCATTAATTATTCATCCCTTTACCTTATAACTTTTGCAAATAGCTAAATTAAAAAATAATTTGCAAGACCCTTTCAGATTGTCTCTGATAAATGTAATCCATTATGGATAAGGTTACCAAGCAAGATAAGCATAAAGGAAAAAGAGAAATTAACTCAAGACAATCTTGGCAAAAATTCCAAATTTAGTATCATCTGGGTCCAAAACAAAAACAAAAACAAAAACAAAAAAGAGAAGAGTTATTAGATGGGAGGAGATCCAGGAGTGAATCATATCATAAAGTCAAAAGAGAGGAGAGCATATAAAGGTTTCAAGAAAGATGAAGATTGAGAAAAGGGCTGTGAATTAAAAAACTGAGAAATCATTGTTAATTTTGGAGAGCAGTTTCATTTAAATAATGAGCTAAGATACCAGATTATAACCATTTGAAAATGAGAAGTGAGGATGTAGAGCCAGCTAATATAGATGCCTTTCTCAAAAAATGAGCTGAGAAGCAAAGGATAGAAGTTAATAGCAACAGAAGATGGTTGGCCAAAGGGTATTTAAGAACTGGGATGACATGCTTATCTTTAAGCAGGGAAAATGAAGTTAGGGAAATATTGAAGGTTATGGAAAGTAAAGATGAGAATTGGGGCAATCAGCTAGAGAATTCCTAAGGTAACGTGATCAAATTTGCAGTTAAAGATATTTGATGTGGTAAAACAGGAGGGTTGCCTCTTGGTGTAAGACAAGAATGATAAGGAAAAAAGTTGAGAAATATATCTGAATGATGTGAAAATAGGAGGTGGAGAAAAGGGGAATATTATGGCAAATAGTTTCAATATTTTTAATGAAGAATGAATCAAAGGTCTCAGAGGAGCTCACAGGGATATCATCAAAGGCTTGAGAAATGTTAAAAAAATCTGGACTAGCCATTGTGGCTGGTGGGATAGATAAACAAGTTTTATTCTTGTTTAGTAACTTCAATCGTGACTGACTCTTTATGACACCATTTGAGGTTTTCTTGGCTGGATTTGAACTCAGGAACAAGAGTATTCCTAATGTCAGACCCAGTGCTCTATCCACTCATCCACTTAGCTGCCCCAGAAAATCAATTAGAAAGTAATTTTCTTTTAGCATTTCTTAATGCAATGAGACCTCAGTTGTGGTTCCAGTTCATACTTAGGGTATAAATAATTTTATGGATATCATCTAGCATTGTTTCATGATTTCCTCTAGCCCCATTGAGCAACATATGAATAGCTGATAAAGAGGGGAATGGTGGGAGTAATCAAAATATGGAGTTCAGTACAGTATGCTCAATAAGATGAAGAGGCAAAAATAGAAGTTTAGAGTTGAATTGATTTACCAAGGAATAAAGAAGGACTTGGTGGTAAAAGTATTAGAAGTCAAGGAAAGGCTAAAATGAAAGGTTGAGTGATGCGTATAAAAAGAAAGAATAAATAAAAATTATAATTAAAAATTAGAATCCATGCAATAAGTAATACAGGTCCACTTCTGTATCTATTTAGACATTAATAGCAGGACTATTCCTACTTTTCAGTGATTAGCAACACTTTAAAGACTCTGAGAGAAAGAGAAAGAAAACATTAGAGAAGAGAGAATCTATCTGGTATTAAATAGCCATGTGATTAGAAATAAATAATTTAAATTATCTCAATTTACATCTTTATAAAATTCATATTTTACAAATTCTTCCAGAAATTACGTAGGGCCATCGAGAAGATAGGCTGCTATTGAATTTTTTATATGACTCATTTCTAGAATGCTAATAGAAGTTACAGTTTTGAAAATAGAGTGCTAGCTGTCAAAAGACTCTAATCTTTTTAAAGGTACAATAGAAACATAAAAGTATATTCATTCAATGTCATGTGTTCAAAGAAGAGAATAGAATATGATACTTTCTGCTGTGTAAGCAGCTTTCCTCTACTTGACAGTAAGATTGGTGCAAACAATAATTTAACTTACAATGGCACATCAAACACATTCATACTCCCTAGTTACTTTAATTGTCTACTTTTCTAACCAGCCACTGGTGGGTTTCTAGGAAATACACTCTTTTAAGCTGACTTGTGACAATCTACCTGTTCTGCAGTTCCTTGTGATATCCAAATTGGCATCAAACTGAATGAGTACTTCAATATCATATCCAAGACTTCCAACATTTCATAAAGTGAAACATCATAGAAGTAGCCTAGCACTCATTTATTAAACCTATTTCTCTTTTAAGATTTCTTGAGATTGAAGATACCTGAGAGGTTGAGTTTTGTAAGTATGGCAGAAAGACTCTACTAGTGATCATAGACTGGATTTTGAAAAGAGCGGCATGTTATTAAAAACACATAGGCTCATAGGATCAGATCAAGAGCTGGAAAAGACTTCAGAAGTCACCTGGTTCAACTCTCACAATGAACAGATCAGGAAACTTAGAGCAAGGTATTTAAAGTGACTTGTCCAAGGTTAAATGAATAATAAGTATAAAAGACAGAATAGACTCTGACTTCCTTTAAATTATTTCAGCCATAAATGGCATAAGGATCACTGATAATAAGCCTATAATAATAAAGACTATTTAAAAATGGATAGAATCTGAATAAAGCACAACTATTTATTAAGCACCTCTTATGTTCCCGATGTTTATAAGGAATTTGAAACACATGTTTAAAAAATGAAACTATTAATTCTCTCAAAAACCTTATTTTTTATTAAGATATTTTATTTTACCAATTACATGTAATTTTCTACATAATAATGAGATCCAAACTGTTTCTCTCTCTTTACCTTCCCTTCTCCTTCCCAGAAATCATAAGCAAATTGATCTGGATTATACATTTATTGTAATGCAAAACCCATGACCATATTATTCATTGTTATAAGAGAATACTCATATAAAACCAAAACACCAAATAATCTAAAATGAAAAATAGTATGATTTGATTTATATTCCAATTCTAACAATTGTTTCTGTAGAGGTAGATAACATTCTTTCTCACAATTCCTAAAGAACTGCCCTGGATTATTGTATTGCTGAGAGTAGCTAAATTTTTCACAAAATTGTTTTTACTGTTTCTGATATTTTTCTGATTCTGCCTATTTCACTCTGTATTAGGTCATATAGATCTTTCCAGCTCTTTTTGAAATTATCCTGTTCATCATCTCTCACAGCACAATAGTATTCCATAACCATCATATACCACAATTTCCTCAGCTATTTCCCCAATTGAGGGCTATCCCCCCCCCCACTTCCAATTGTTTACCAAAACAAAAAAGTCAACTACAAATATTTTTGTACAAGTAGATCCTACCTCCCTCCTTACTCATTGGGATATAGACCTAGTGCTGTTATTCCTGCATCAAAAGGTATGCAGAGTTTTACAGCCCTTTACACAATAGTTCCAAGTTATCCTTCGATACAGTTAAATCAGTTCACAGGTCCACCAACAATGCACTTTTGCTCCATCCCCTCCAACAGTTATCATTTTTCTTTACTGTCATACTAGCCAATTTGATAGGTGTGAGGTGAAACCTCAGAGCTGTTTTAATTTGCATTTATCTCATCAACAGTGATTTAGAACATGTTTAAAGAACTTACATTCTAACCAGTATCATTTAAAATTTGTATCAATCAAAATCAGATTGAGTGTAGTTCACTATGTTTTTAATTTTAAATGAATTTTATTTTTGACCATAACATGATTTCTTTTATTCTCCTGGGCTTTGGTCTAGGTGAAGCTAAATAGCATGCATAATAAAACTAAAAGGAATTTAGCATGTTTGTAGCTGTTGAAGAGTACATATGAACCAACTTTTGAAAATTAACAAAAATAACAGTGCTTTAAACTTGAATTTTACTATGATGAAGTAGTGAATCTTATCTAAGAAGAAGAAATTCATTCATTTAAAATGCATGCTAAATCCCAGCTTTTGAGACAAGAACTCAATATTTGACATAAACTGATGGGAAAATTGGAAAACCAGTAAGGGAAAAAGCAGGTTTAGATCAACATCTTACAATCAAGTTTATTTTATTTATTTTTTTAAACCCTTACCTTTTGTCTTGGAATCAATACTACTTTGTTTTGGTTCCAAGGCAGAAGAGTGGTAAAGGCTAGGCAATGGGGGTCAAGTGACTTGCCCTGGGTCACACAGCTATGAAGTGTCTGAGGCCTAATTTGAATATAGGACCTCCCGTCTAGGTCTGACTCTCAATCTACTGAGCTACCTAGCTGTCCCAGGTTTAGATCAGCTTTAGATCAACATCTTATACTCTATACCAAGATAAATTCAAAATGGGTAAATGACTTAAGTATAAAAAGTGAAATCATAAATAAGTTAGGTGAACATAGAATACTATACCTATCAGACCTGTGGGAAAGGGACTTAAGAACAAACAAGAGATAGAAAATATTACAAAATGTAAAATGAATGACTTTGATTATATCAAATTAAAAAGGTTTTGTACAAACAAAACCAATGCAATCAAAATTAAAAGGAAAGCAACAAACTGAGAAAATATTTTTATAACAAAACTCTCTGGCAAAGGTTTAATTTCCCCAATATATAAGGAACTACGCCAAATTTACAAAAAAATCAAGACATTCCCCAATCACCAAATGGTCAAGGAACATGAATAGGCAGTTTTCACATGAAAAAAATAAAAACTATCAATAAGTCCATGAAAAGGTGTTTTAGTTCCTCCTGGTTAGAGAAATGCAAATAAAAACAACTGAGGTGCCACCTTACATCTAGCAGATTGGCTAATATGGCAGCAAAGGAAAGTGATAATTGTTGGAAGGAATGTGGCAAAATTGGGACATTAATATGCTACTGGTGGAGTTGTGAATTTGGAACTATGCGTAAAGGGCTTTAAAAGACTGCCTGCCCTTTGATCTAGCCATACCGCTGCTGGGTTTGTACACAAAAGAGATAATAAGGAAAAATTGTTATATAGAAATATTTATAGCTATGCTCTTTATGGTGGCAAAAAAATTGTAAAATGAGGAGGTGTCCACTGATTGGGGAATGGCTGAACTAATTGTGGTGGTATGTTTTGGTGATAGAATACTATTGTGCTGAAATGAATAATGAACTGGAGGAATTCCATGTGAAATTGAAAGATGTCCAGGAATTGATGCAGAGCAAAAAAGTAGAACTAGGAGAAGACTGTACACAGAGACTGATGCATGGTGGCACAATCAAATGTAATAGACTTTTCTATGAGCAGCAAAACAATGACACAGGAAAATCCAGAGGAACTTAGGAGAAAGAACGCTAACCACATCTAGAGAAAGAATGTTGAGAACAGAAATGCAGAAGTAAAACATATGATTGATCATGTAGTTCGATGGGGATATGATTAGGGTTTTGATGTTAAAAGGTCACTCTATTACACATATGAATAACATGGAAATAGCTTTTGAATAATGATATATATATATATATATATATATATGTAGAATTGCTTGTCAGCTTCAAGAGGAAGGAGGAAAGGGGTTGGGAAAATCATGAATCATGTAGCCATGGAAAATATTCTAAATTAAAAAAAATAAAAATAAATAAAATGCATGTTACATAATTTCATAACTAGTCTATTTTGTTGAGGACATCATGTCTAAGTAACCTTTTGGAAAGTCCTTAAGCATATGTAGATGAGTAAAATTTGGGGAAATTAAAACCATCATTTTTACAAATCAAAGTTCCCCTGAAGAGGTAATGCAAAGAGTTGTGGAAGGAAAACCAGACACAAGAATAATAATTGTTTTGAGAGCAGGCAATAGAGAAATGGTTCTAAAATCAAATTAATCAGCTAAATATAGCAAAATAGATGTAGACACAAGTATAGGTATTAAACAATTCTTTTTATCAATTTTATTCTTCAAAAACACAAAAAAGTATCTGTGAATATGGCAAAATCTTTTTTATTCCTTTTTCTGACATGTGATTTCATCAGTATAGGTACCTCCCTGTATAGAAATTCTCTCTACTTTAAATAGACTAAGATCTTGATTGTAAGTTAAAAGAGACTAACTTCAGGCAATGAGAGGCTTTATTACTAACCCCTGGTCAAAAAGCCAGTAAGGGTCAGAAGCAAGACAGGGAATGGGCCTACCTAATTTTAAGGTTTTCTAGCGACTATGCAGTACTGTCCCTAATTCTGACTCCTATTGACTATCAAAATGGTGGTCATCTTGACAGCTTCTATAATTTAGCAGAGCTCCACCTCTTGGGTGCAAAATCCAAATATACCTACAGGTATAATACATAGTGCTTTATGGCACTGATGCATTGAGATGATATGGTCCAAAATGCCAAGAAGAAAAGCTTGCTTGAGTGGGTTCAGAAGTTACCTCCCTCAAGGATCCATCTTCATATATTATTCATTACTTATGTCAAAGCTATTTTTAGTGGTGAAAATTTATGCAAAGGGCAGAGTTGAGCTATATTAGAAATGAAATTTGCAGTAGCTTAAATTTCATGATGTCTTTTTGACCAGTAGCAGTTTTAACAGCCTTTTTTCATGGACATGCCAGAACAGATAGCCATTTCTAGTATCTTTTAGGAAGGCATATCATTTTACAATTGGTTAAACTGTTTCTTAGTCTGAAAATGTCCAGTCATCAGAAGGATGGTGGGTGGTGGCATAATTCAAATGACGATGCAATGACAGAAATGGTCATGTCAATCATCAAGACTGACCTCTTTGGAATCTAGTCCAGTTGCTTGGTGTTGAATTTAACTGACAAGTCTGATTGAGACAGAGTAGTCAGTTTACATATTTGAGAAAATGAGGATATTAATTCAGTTGTATGTTTAAAAATCTATTTGACTTTTGTGGTATGGTATTTTTTTTTCTTTTATAATAAGAGTGTGTATAGCATCTAAAATTAGTTTCTCTGCTAGAAACATTATATTTTAGAGGTTTATTAAAGATTAAGAATTAAAGGAAAATACAAGATAAGAAAGCCCAGAGAGCCCATTCACAATCACTCACATCTTGCCTGCTAGGTAGAGAGCCGTGTGTGCTAAGAAGCTGAAATAGGAAGAGAGCTCAGTAGACTTTACAGCCAGTTTAAATAGAAATTTTGATCTCACCCAGGGGAGGATCTCAGTGAGATTAGAGGGCATCCTGGGAACTAGAGTAAGGACTTCTGGGGATTGAAGTCTGGTGTTCAAATCTCCATTTTTACAGTGACAATGATAAGGGTTTATAAGGTCCATAGTGATTAATGAGGAATAACATGATTGTCATTGGTAGAGGCATAACTTTATAGTCAGTTGATCTTGGGTTCAAATCACTCTGTTGAGATATAACAGTTGTGTGACCTTGGGAAATTCATTTAAGCTTTCAGTGTACTAGACAGATCTGTAAGACAGAGGGATTCTAGATCTCAATTGATGGAGGTTTCCTATATCAATGAAATGACAGAATAAAACCACTCTTTGCTCCATAAAAATAAATAATAGTTATAACATTTATAAAGTACATTAAAGTTTACAAAGTGTTTTCAAAATAAAATTTCATTTATCTTCCCAATAACTGTTAGAGGTTTTTTTTTTCTTGAACTTTTTTTCTTGAATTTTTCTTGAACACCTGATTGGGAAAGAGGCTTATGATTCTTCCCTGGATTAGTAGTCATTGAGACTCAAAGGAAGTACAATATTTATCTATTCCTTACATCAAACTCCAAAAACTCTTTACTCAAATATGATTTGGTTTCCAACTTTGTCTGCACTATCTGTCAATATTGATTATAATATCAGAACACTGGATTTTATCCCTAAAGCACTGTAATATAATGCCACTGATTTAACTTCATTTTTTTCACTTATTTAAGGTAGAATATAATAGGAGAGGAGCTGGCATACTTTGCATTTGCAAAAGCAGAAGTTTGCTGTAAATGCTAATAAAGATTACTTAGATCATGAAAGGGAGCCAGGAAGCATGCTACATATTATTCAGAACAGTAAAGAAGACAGCACAAAGCAAAAAAAAAATCAATCTGCAACAAGAGGAAGACGTTATGAATTCTGGTGTGAAATATTAGGACAAGCTAACAGTTTTCCACCTTTTTATAATGTACTATTGGAGGGAGGCATTAAGAAGAAAGGAAGTAAGGGGATTAAGACTTCCAAGATCATATTTCTTTGCCTGAATGTTAGGCCATGAGGTAGCATAATGTTGTTTTTTTTCTGGCATTCTTAAATATTTGACTTTTTATCACTTATTAATTTACCTAATGTAACAGAACAATCTGTATAAACTACTAGGAGAGGCAATAGGAAAAATCATTTTACAAGAATTATTGTCATAGTGCCAGAAGCCATGGTCCAATAGAACTAAAAGTGAGAATGAGAATATATTCCTACAAGTAAGCAAACTAAGTGCCATCCTGTACTTCACTCAGTCTGTTATAATTGTTCTAAATATCAATTTATTTTGTGTCAACCTTGAATTAGTCTATATTAGCCTCCTGGTAAACCCATCCTCTGAAATTTGTCATCTTTCTTCCTTTGGAATTTAGACTATTGTTATTTTGGCTACATTTAATCTCTTGAATAATTCCTGTTAAGGATTCATAGACTATATATAGACCATAGGATTTATAGTGGAAATTTCTAATTGTGTAGATGAAGATGAAGATGAAGAAGAAAAAGATGAAGAAATTTAATCTAGGAATTGATGTGATTTTTCCCCCCAAGCCACAAAGATGATAGGCAACAGAACTAAAAGATAAGTGACATTTGACAGATTGAGTAAATATATGCATAGAATTCCAGTGGAGGGAGGGGTCACTTCAGTATGGAATGACTGGAAAAGGCATTTATAGGAGAAAAATTAGAATCAGACCCTCCCATTTTGAATGCAACTATTTTCTCCAAAATAACCAATAATCTCTTAATTGCCAACTATATTGGATCTTTTTCAAACCTCATCCTTCTTGACCTCTGCAGCTTTTGAGAATGTCAATCACTATCTTAATGCCTAAATTTTAATGAGATTTACTCTCTTAGTTTTCCTTCTACCTATCTGAACATTCCTTGTGTTTCCTTTCCTGGTTCTGCATTTAGGTTCTGTCAACTAAATATTTCCAAAATTCTGTCCTGAGTCATCTTCTCCCTCTATATTATTCCATTCATAAATTCTGATGGATTAAGTTATAATTTTATGTAGATGATTCTCATATTTAAATATAGATCCAATTCAGCAAACATTTATTAAGCACCTACTATGTGCAAGGCACCATACTACAAATTGGGTATGCAAAAAAAGAAGAAAAAAGATAATCTTTGCCCTCAAGGAGCTTACCAGTTTAATAAGGGTATATGATATTCAAATAAAGATATATAAATCAAGCTATATCCAGGATAAATAGGATATAGTAAAAAGCAGGAAAACACTGGACTTCTGAGGGATTAGGAAACACTTGCTATAGAAGTGAAATTTTAGTTGGGTCTCATAGGAAGCCCAGCTTTAACTTTTCTCTTGATTTAATTATCAAATCTCTGGGTACCTCTTGGACATCTTGAAATTAATCTCCTTTAGACATGTTAAACTCAAAGCATTCAAAAGAGAACTCTTCCACTTCTCTTTTACCTAAAATCCTATCCTCTTTCCAAACTTTCATTTTCCATTTAATGCTCCACTATCCTGCCAGTAGTCACTTGGGTCAAAAGTTTTTTTTTCTGGCACTCAATCCATATTGTATAAATTGTTACCATACTTTTTACTTGTATAACATTTCTCATATAGGCTCACTTCTCTCTGCACAAACAGTTACTACTAAGTTACAGGCTCTCATCACCTGATTCCTGGACTATTGTTGTTTCTGGTTAATCTTTATGTTTCATAGTATCTCTCTTCTCAGAACCATCCTTGACTCAGCAGCCAAAATGTTTTCATTTCCCCTAAAGAATAGAATTCATAAATTAATCTCATTACTCAATAAACTACATTGGTTGCCTATATTAACCCCAATGTATACATTGCAATCTGGGAACACCTGCTTGCTTCTGTCTTTAAAGTATAACATTCTTTCTACTTATCTAACTTTTCAGTAGATATTTTCCATGTGTATGAAATGCTCTCCCTTCTTTTCTCTATTCATGACTTCCCTGGCTTCCTTTAAAGACTTAGATAATTTCCCCTCATCTATAAGAAATCTTTTTCAGTCTCTTTCTCTACTTTCAATGCCACTCGTCCTCTCTGCAATTTTCTGTCAATATCTTGTATGTTCATTGTTTTAATATTATATTATGTTGTCTCCCTCATGTAAATGTGAACTCCTTGAGATCAGTGATAAAGTTTTTGGATTCTTTTGTTCAGTTCTTAACACAGTATGTACATATATTTATTAAATACTAGTTGACTGATCAACTGTTGGCACAATACTTTAAGCAGCTGCATATTGGGGACTATGTATCTTTTTCCTTTCTACACTGCATAAGACATACCAATGTTTGGTGAAAGATTGACAGATAGATAGATAGATAGATAGATAGATAGATAGATAGATGGATGGATGGATAGATAGATAGATAGATAGATAGATAAATAATAGAGAGAGATTAATAGAGGGTTTTTATTTTTTATAGATAATTTTGTTAAACTTTGTTTTGCATCATATAGTTTTAACTTCTCCTCCCTTCTCAAAAGCCAACCCATTTAAAAAGCGATAAAAGGGAGAAGACATAAAAATAAATTCAGCAAATGTACCGAAATAAAACTGATGGAATATTCAAAGTTCCACACCCAGAAGCTCCCAGATCTAAATGAGTAGAAAGGTCTCTTCTTAGCTTTTCTTTAGGGCCAAGTTTGGTCTTTATAATTTTATTAAATGCAATTTCAATTATTATGTTATTCTTTCCATTTACATTGTTGTAGTCATTCTATATATTGCTTTCTTTGTTCAACATATTCTTCCGACATCAATCAATACAAGTTTCCCAAAGATTTTCTGTATTTCCTGTACTATTTTCTTATGATATCTTAATAGCTCATTATATTCATGTTGTATACTTTATTCATTCATCCTTGAACTGAGACATTTAATTAGTTCTTAATTCTTTGCCTTCACCTAATAATGTCAAGAGAAGTTTTAAATTAGCTCATGGATATTTAGTTTTACTTTCCAATCTTAAGTCTTACTTAACCAATACTTTTCACTTGAATCCAACTACCATTATTACTGTACCAAGAACTAGCATGCTATAATTATTACTGCTTCCATGCATTTTTTCCTGTTGTTTTCCTTTCCTGTCCTCTTTGTTTCTCATGGCCTATGTCAATTTTATCATCTTCAAGCTCTATTCCATCAAGTTTTACCTCATCTATATATATTTTCTTAATTACAATAGCCCTAATTAATCTTCTATGGAATTTTAAAATAAATGACTAATTTTAACTATTTTAATTAGAATATCTAAGTAAGAAATATTTTCACTGGTAGAAAGCTACTTGTTTCACTATGATGGCAATTAATACAGAGTCAGTTTATGAGTAGGAGCAATACTTGAGGTTTTCAATTATAAGGGAAAAATAACAATCAAGTCATTTTACTTCTTATTAACGAATAAATATAGCTTTATAGAATGCCAAGAAATTCTGGGAGTTGAGGAGGAGGCAGCAACAGATCCTGCTAATCATTGCATATTAATTTTGAAAGAACACATTAAAATTATAGTGACCCAACAATAAAAATATCTATAGAAATCCATGAAGAGGAAAAAAAAATGTTGAATGCATCTATGTTTTCTCATGATAACACCCTCAAAGGAAAGAAAGTCTTTCTTTAATTTGGGAAGGAATATAATAAAAGCTTATGCTTGGTATCTTTCCAGGATTCCTGGACTATTCTCTTAATAGAAAGAAATTGATTCTGCAAAGTTGTCATGAAAACCCTGAATTTTATATCAACTTCCACACTTTTGGAGAAAATTGGCTTACCAGCCTATGTGTAAACAAAAAGAGAAAGTTTAGAGATACATGAAAACAGAAGCCATGGGGTCAGTCTCAAAGAGAGAGAGAGAGAGAAGAGAGAGAGAGAGAGAGAGAGAGAGAGAGAGAGAGAGAGAGAGAGAGAGAGAGAGAGAGAGAGAGACAGACAGACAGACAGACAGAAAGAGAGAGAGACAGACAGATAGACAGAGACAGAGACAGAGACAGAGAGAGCATGCACTCGAGAGAGATTTCTACATTAAGTTGCTAAAAGTAAGAAGTATCCAAAATGAAGGATTACTTCCAGCATAAAATTCACAATCTTTTGCTTCAACTTTGAACAAGGCCTTTTACCTTAATCTAATGCCTTTTATTTGACAAAAACTTACTACTTTGCTAATCATGGTTCATGATTTCAAGGGAAGAGGGTGAGGAGAGAAAGAAAAGTAAACTTGATAAATAAGAAAGTAGAACACTTAACTATATTTCTTGCATTGATCTAAGTGCTAAGGATATCAAATGTATACTGGCAAAATAACATCCTTTCTTTCCTTCAAGCAGCCCACATTTAAAAAAGAAGTTAACATGCAAACAGTTATATGCATACAAATGTCAACCAATCTCAGGGGGAAGGCACTAATATTAGTGTGTTTAGCAAAATTAAGTGAATGAAACATCACAGAGGCTTTTCCTGAAATAATGGTATGAGGGAGTCCATTACAGAACTTATACTCTGATAGAATAGCCTTTGAGAGTAGCCTGGGTAAGAACTTGCCCCAACTCATAATGAGATATCAGAGTAGAATTTTAATTGAAAATACATTATGAACAATCATTATTCAATATGCTAAAATATAATAATCCATCCTAAGACCATTCTCATCTTGACATAAATCTAGATTTCTATATCTACTAATCATTTTCTGAGAATGAACAGATTGAAAGTATTCAATAAAACTGAACCCCATGGGCCAATTTTTCTTTTGTATTGCATATTTACCAATATATTTTTCATACTTTCAATCATAACAGTACTGATGGGGCACAATATATCTGCTTAAAATTCATTACTGGATTGACTTCTGGCCCAAATTCCTGTAAATCATGGGTTCAGAAGAAAACAGCAAAAGGATTTTTATGGTTAAAAAATAAAAATCATAAAACATCACTAAGATAAACAATTCCTACCTACACACACACACACACACACACACACACACATATGCTGTAGAGCAAAATCAATAAGAAAATTAAGTTGCTTTTACAAGTATTCTTTGATGATATCTGTTTGAGTATTTCTACTAAAGATTTAGATGATGACCCACTCATGTCTGTTCATCTCATGAAACTCATGTCCATGTCATCTCATTAATTTGTCATAAAGGGTTGACTCAAAATGCTGGAGTCCTTCTTTGATTTCTTCCCACAACATAAAATACTAACTTTGATTGTTTACTAGTCTTCCCTCTCTCTTACCACATGACCAAATCATCTTCTTTTCCTCTCCTATGGTATCTTGTTTATAATATTTGCTTCTTTCTTTTAGAGTTCCTTGATAGTTTTAACAAACTTGTAGAATAAAGGAATGGAAACAAGTTCAACAATTGAGGTTTGAGTTTGAAACTAGGTTTAAGGTTTATCTTTAAAGAATGTTATTGAAGTATTATTATTTGGGAAAATAAACATTTTTGATTGATGCTAATTCATTTTTTAAATTTTAAACATTATTTCATTTGGTCATTTCCAAACATTATTCACTGTAAACAAAGATCATTTTCTTTTCCTCCCTGCCCCCCCTCCCACCTTTCCCTCTCCCATAGCCGACACACGATTCCACTGGTTATCACATGTGCTCTTGACTTGAACCCATTTCCCTGTTGTTGGTATTTGCATTAGAGTGTTCATTTAGAGTCTCTCCTCAGTCATGTCCCCTCAACCCCTGTAGTCAAGCAGTTGCTTTTCATCGGTGTTTTACTCCCACAGTTTATCCTCTGCTTGGGGATAGTATTTTTTAGATCCCTACAGATTGTTCAGGGACATTGCATTGACACTAATGGAGAAGTCCATTACCTTCGATTGTACCACAATGTATCAGTCTCTGGGTACAATGTTTTCCTGGTTCTGCTCCTTTCGCTCTGCAGATTGATGCTAATTCTATACTCTGTAGTCTAATGATATTTCTCTTACTACCACTTAGATGTTCATTAGAAGCAAGCACCTTCAATTTAAGTAACAGTGTAGCTTCAAAGAAAACATGGTAAGTCATTTCACTTATTTCTGACTCTGTGTCCTCATTTGGAGTTTTCTTGGCAAGGATACTAGAGCAGTTTGAAATTTCCTTCTCCAATTTATTTATTTACTTATTTATGAGGAAATTAAGGCAAACTGGTTTAAATGACTTTCCCAGGGTCACACAGCTAGCAAGTGACTGAAGTTGAATTTAAACACACTTCTTCCCGACTCTAGGCCCATGACTATCCATTCTTCAATCTAGTTTTCCCTTAGGGATAGCACCCAAAGATAGTTCCACTATGGTAGACAGATCCACCAAACTATGGATATATCCTTTTAAAGATATGAAAATGCTTTACTTGGAGACATATTGCAAATATGGACACATTATTATATGCAATAAAGATAAAATCCTCCAACATTTTTGTGGGAGTTCCTCAAATCCCATTAGGAAGATCCTATAGAATGCTTTGGGTTCAGAATTCCTTTTTACCCTTAAAAACTATTGAGGACCTCAAAATACTTTTGTTTGTCTGAGTCATATTTACCAAATTATATTTTAAAAATAACTATATATAAATATGTATTTTAAATAATAAATCAACCCCTTATATGTTAACATAAATCATATATTTTATGAAGAAATAACTTTTCCAAAACAAAAAAAATTGTAAGAATGACATTGTTAACATACTTTTAGTAATCTTTTTACTGTCTGGCTGGTGAGTAATGAGAGAAATCCTCAACTCTTTTTCATTATTATGTGATATTTTGTTTTAGTTCAAGTTCAGTTAAAGAAAATTGGGACGCATGTAGTTTGAAACACAAGGATTATTTTCATTGGCAAATAATATCTTGGTGATATTAAAAAAAGTTTTAACTTCACAGAACACTTTAAAGAGTCTTGGGAAACTCCAAGGATCCACAGACCACACTTTGATAGCTACAGTTATAGAGGAATGTGTTTCATGTATGCAGGGTGAACAGAGTCATAAGAATAATAATGCCAAGTTGTCTTGCTGCATAGCATAAAAGCCTTCATTTTTGAGGTAGACCCAGAGAAATTTGATTTGACTTGGGGGACATCTCGGTTCCAGAAGAGTAGAAGGAGCAGTTGGGGTAAAATTTTAGTGAGAGGACAAATCTTTGTTTGAGTCAGAGGTAGGATACACATAAGAAGTAATTAACAAATCCAAGTCATCAACTTTCAATCATTCTGGAGAAATATCTACAAAAACATCATTTGTCTTAAGGACAATCTGAATTATCTGAGAGAAAATTTTGGGAACCTGTTATGAATAAATTTATCACAGAATGCAATAGTCCATATAAGTTGCCCATTGTGAAGATACTTAAAAAGAATAGAAATTAGATTTATAGTTTGACATGACAACTAATTGAATGTGGAGGATCAGAGAGGGTGAAGATTTAAGGGCTCAGAGTTGGTGAATTTAGAAGATGAGAAGGATGATGATAACCTCCACATAAATAGGGAAGTTCAATCCTTTCATTTTATAGATAAAGAAACTCAGTCATGAAAAGGTTACATGATGAGTCGGTACCAAATCCAAAACTAGAATCCAACTGAAAATTAATAACTCTTTATTAATACTCTCTAATGTAATATATTGACAAATATATGTCAAAGAAGAAGAATAAAATGAATAGCATATATAAGACAGCTAGGAGACTCAGTCGATAGAGAGCTGGACCTGGAGATGGGACATCCTGGGTTCAAGTCTGGCCTCAGATACTTCTAAGCTGTGTGACCCTAAACAAGTCACTTAATTCTAATTGCCTATCCTATACTGATCTTATACCTTGCAACTGATTTTTAGTATCAATTATAAGAGAGAAGACAAGTTTTTTTTTAAAGATCAAAACCAGCCTGTTTCATGAATACATAATGGTTTTTATCCCAAAATGAAATATTTCATTTTTTTCCATAATATATTCCAGTTTTGCCACAATGTAATTTGTTAGGTTCACTTTTCTAAGCAAAGTGATAAGACAAGTATACGTATACATTAATGGCAAAAACTGGTTACCTACTTAAAAAAAAACAACAACTATTATACAACATGAAAACAGTTCCTAAAATTAGCCATTGCCTACAGAAGCATAGTCTCTGCTTTCAATCATATACAAAATACTGAAAAGTTACAAAAGCCAACCAACCCCCAAAAATTATTTCAGAGACCTAGAAAAAATAATAATAGTCATCTGAAAGAATAAAAAGCCAAGAATATCAAAGGAATTAATGAAAAATCTGAAAAAAGATGACTTCACTAAACTGAACTTTTGATTGTACTTTAATGTGTCAACCATCAAAACAATCTGGTGACTAAGAAATAGAATGGAAGATCAGTGGAATAGATTAGGCACTCAACAAGCATTAGTAAATGATCATAGTAACTTAATGTTTGATAAACCCAAATATCCAAACTATTGGAAAAAGAATTTATTATTTGCAAAAAATCCTGGGAAAACTGGAAAAAAAAAGTACGACAGAAATTAGGCATACACCAATAACTCATGCTATATACCGAGATAAAGTCCAAATGAATACCTGATTTAGAAATAAAAGGTGATACCATAAACAAATAAGTGGAGTACAAAATAGTTTACTGGTTAGACCTATGGAAAATAGAAGAATTTAAGTCCAAACAGGACAGACATGAAGAACATTATGAGCTAAAAATAGATAACTTTATATTAAATTAAAAAGGGTTTGCACAAATAAAACCAATGCAACCACAATTAGAAGGGAAACAACAAAGAGAAGGAAAATTATAACAAATATCTCTGACGAAGGCCTTATTTCTCAAAAATATAGAGAACTGAGTAAAGTTTTTAAGAATATAAAACATTCCTCAATTGGTAAAAACATTCTTCAATGGTAAAAAGATATGAACAGGAAATTCTCAGGTAAAGAAAACTAAAATTATCTTTAGTCATTTAAAAAAATGCTCCAAATAACTCTCAATTAGAGAAACTTAAATTAAAATAATTCTGAAGTACCAATGTTGGAGGAGATGTAGAAAAAAACTGGAACACCAATGCATTCTTGGTGTAGCTGTGAACTAATATAACCATTCCAGAAAGCAATTTGGAACCATTCCCAAAAGGCCATAAAACTGTGCAGACCCTTTGAGCCAGTATTATCACAACTAAGTATATATCCCAAAGAGGAGATTAAAGACCTACTTATACTAAAATATTTATATTCTTTTCGTGCTTACAAAGAACCTGAAATCGAAGGGTTGTCCATCAATTAGAGGATATCTGAACAAACTCTGGTATATGATTGTAATGAAGTAATATTGTGTAAAAAGAAATGACCAACAAAACAATCACAGAAACAAACTGGGAAAGACATGAAATAAAGTGAGCAGAACAAGGAAAACAGTGTACACAGCAATAATGTATGATCAATAGGGAATAAATTAACCATTATCAGTTATATAAGGACCCAAAGGACTCAGGGAACAAAAGGCTATTCACTAACATAAAACAAACTCTGAATGAAGACCATTTGAAACATAAAATTCTTCACTTTATATCTTCCATGATTTAGTGTAAGCAATATATATCTTCTTTTACAACATAATGAACAAGGAAATATGTATTGTATGATAATATTTGTATAACATGTCATATTACCTGCTATCTTGGGGAAGTGTAGGAGGGAAGGAGAGGACATGGAACGTAAAACTTCAGAATACGATTATTAAAAGAGTCATTGATGTGTAAAAAAGAAAAAAATTAAGGATGCTCTAAAAGTAAAAGTCTGTGTATTATTTTTATAAACCTTTAGAAAGAGAAAACATAAACAATTAGTAAATCTGGGATTGCCAAGGGTGATGGTTCCTAATACTAGGTGGACATTCCACTTTAAAATCACCGAATGATTACTTCCTTGACACAATTAAGCCGCAACACCACATTCCAATGGAAAATAGAGGAAAGAGGAAATTGTATCAGGCATAGTTTTGCTTTTACAGAATTAAGAAAAAAAAACACAAATTCTTTAATAATTTCATAAATCTTCTAAAGGATGTTTTGAGCATCAAAAAGTCTTTGAAAAAAAGAAACTTAGAAAATAGATTTTATTAAATGGTATTTAAAAATTTAGACCCTAGGATTTATTAAAACACACACACATCGATTTATTAACAAAAAGTTATTCATCCCAAAAGGCTTTAGGCTTCTGACAATCATTAAGTTTTAAGAGTTTTATGGACTTTGTATTTTGGATGTAAGCTTCTCTATTAGGAATTAGGAAAGCATTTACTATATTAATTATTACCATATTTGAGAATGCTACTTAGAAATGAGAGCTATACAAACACGTGGTCTTTCTCATCCGATATTTCATGGTTGACCTTCAGCAAAGGCAAATCATTTTAAGCTTTTTAAGCCATTTTGTGGAAAGGTGAATAAAGAACGTCAGCTTTTTCCACCTCAAGAAAATATTCCCCATTGTCATTAATGTTTTTCTTTCTGTTTAAGAGGATACAAATAAAAATAAAACAGAGAGCTACTTTCAAATATATATATATTTGAAGATATATATATATATATATATATATATATATATATATATATATATATATATATATATATATATATAGAGAGAGAGAGAGAGAGAGAGAGAGAGAGAGAGAATCTTGCTTCTTCCATGTGATTTTGTTTTTTAAAGTCAACGAATGTTAACATATTTGAGTCTAGAGAGCTGGGAATATTTTTAACTTCAAAGTTTATTATATATGCAACTACACCATCAAATATATGTATATGTACACATATGTATGTATTTTTATTTACTCACTTATCTAAAATAGAGCAAACTATTTCTAATTAATAATGAATTATGTAACCAAAATAAGTAATATATGTATATATAACAAGATATGCATATCACTAAATATATATATATGTATGTTATATTTTAAGATATATGAATCAACATGTATCTTAAGTTGACATAGATAGTAGTGCCCAAATAGGCTCAAATAAACACTGATTATTAACTTTTTTGGCCCAAATCAGTAATATAGGAAGGAAAGGAAGGAATTAATATTTATTAAGCACTTACTTTGTGCTAGGCACTGTGCTTAATACTTTACAAAAATTACAATCATGGAAAGTAGGTCTTCTTAGTATAGTTCTATTGTACAGAAGTGTCAAACTTGTGGTCACCCATTGCATGTGGCTTACAAAACTTCTCAGTGCAGCCCAAAGCAGATTAAAATGTTATTGGAAAATATTAAATGAAATAAAAATACAATAAAACTTAATTAATGTTAATATGTGGTCTTCTGAATCAATATGAGATCTGTGGGCCCTATAAAGGATCTGTATGCATTGTTTAATGCCTTTCATTTCTCTATAAGTGACACCACTGGTAAAGAACACCTAATATCTCAACATCCTGCAATGATGAAAATGAACAACTCATCTGTAACTGACAATTTTACAGGGTTGAATGGGGGCACTGAAGCAACCTGAGATAACTGGTTTTTGGTGTACCATGGAGTAAGGAGTTAGGAATACTTGTTTTCAATACCTATACTGATACATACTGGATGTGTGACCTTTAGCAAGTAATTTATTCTTTCAAGTGCCTCAGGAAACTATTTAAAGTGACTATCCATTTAAGAATAGATAGCTATATGCAGGATTCCAGGCTCTATATTCTTAACCCTAGGGTAGCATTCTGTCCACCAGTGAAGATTGCAATGTAACCTTCTTTTCTAATTCTGGGTAATTCTTGATCTTCATGGGCAGATGATTTACTTAGTGTGTCCTCATTACATAAAATTTCCCATTTTCTTCTAGTTACTTGTCTGGGTACCAGTTGAATATATATATATATATATATATATATATATATATATGTGTATGTATGTATGTATCTTTATAGTCTTTTAAATTTATATCATTGTTCCAGATCATAGGCCCTTTTCATTCATTTAGATTTAATCTCCATGAATTTTTAGGCAGATATATTGAGTAATTGTGGAATTCATTGATGTAATATGATGAGGAAAATATCAAATCCAGAGATGTTTATCTGGAGTACTTCACCAACAACAGAGTCATGACCTCCATTTTTCCTGTTAAAGGTAAAAGTCTTGGATCATCTTATACCATGCTTCACTTGCCTGTTATAATTAGAAGATTAGTGAAATTACTGCCAGTTAAACATGGTGGCAGTTTAGATGCAGAATTCTTCTTTTCCTCAGCACCTACCGATATAGACACCCTCAAAAGACCAAAAAACCCAAATTCATATGAATGAATGGACTCTACAGTAGGGCACAGCATTGAAGGTATTTGGGCGTTGGGCATTTCCATACTATAAGGGTGTGAAAAAGCTCCTGCCAAAATTCAAGCTAATCTAACCTCCCCCACCCAACCTTCAGAGCCAGAGTCAGAGCCAGCACTCATAAAAATCAGTGAGTGAGTGAGGGGCACCTCTAGAGTGAGTGAGGGGCTCCTTTGGATCCTTGGCAGTTTACTAAGACCACCAAAGACTTACCCCTGAGAGCAACTATACCTGAAATCCCAGCAGACTGAAGAGCACAGACTATGGGTGCTTGAGGGAAGATAGCACAGAGAAGGGAAGCAAACAACAGAAGCTGCAGAGATTTGAGAGCTTGCCTCAGGCAAAATCCTTCCTCCTTAACTACATACACAGAAAGCCTGTCCATCTCATTCAAATTTCTGACTAAAAAGGGAAGGAAAAACCTCTATAGTGATGGCAAATAGTACCCAGGAATAACGACATTCCTCCACAAAGAAAAACAAGAAGAAGGAGTTGACCCTGAAAATTTTTATGGAGGAAAAACACAGACTAGAGAGGAAATAGAAGAGGAAATTCAAATGAATGCACCAAAATCTTCCAAAAAATGGAAATTATCCATAAGCTCTTGGAGAATATAAATTGGAGCTTATCAAAAAGATGGAAGCCTTCTAGAAAGAAAAGTGGGAAATAGTTAAAAAAAATAACAGTTTAAAGGACTAGAACTCCCAATTGGAGAAACAGCTGGAAGCCACAAAAAGCAGGATAGACCAAACCGAAAAGGAAAATCAAAAGATTATAGTGGAAAATTTGTCCTTAGAGACCAGAATTAGGCAATTGGAAGACAATGATCTTGCAAAACAGTAAGAATTAATAAAACGAAGTCAAAAGATTGACAAAATAGAAGAAAACATAAAATATTTCACTGAAAAGATGACAAATCAGGAAAAAAAGAGCAAGGAGAGACAATTTGAGAATCATTGCTCTACCTGAAAAGCCAGAAATAAACAGAAATCTTGACATCATACTACCAGAAATCATCCAAGAAAACTGTCCTGATATTCTTGAACAAGGGGGAGAAATAGATATTGAAAGAGTTCATAGAACTCCCTCTACACTAAATCCTCAAAAGACAACTCCCAGGAATGTAATTGCCAAATTCCAGAGCTTTCAAGCTAAGGAGAAAATTCTACAAGAAGCCAAAAAGAGACAATTCAGATACCAAGGAGCACCAATCAGGATCACACAAGACCTGGTAGCTTCTACACTTGGAATATGATATTCAGAAAGGCAAGAGAATTGAGTGTTCAACCAAGGATCACTTATCCATCAAAACTGACTAAATACTTCCAGGGGGAAGTATGAGCATTCAGCAAAATAAAAGATTTTCAAGAATTTGTAAAGAAAATATCAGAACTAAGAGGAAAGTTTGATATCCAAACACACAGAAAAAGAGAAACATGAAAAGGTGAATAAGATAGAGAGGGAATAGGGCAAAAAATGTGTTTTTTTTTTGTTCAAACTTTCTTCTTGAAGGGCTACAATAAGAGCAAAGTATATATATATTAATATATGGGGAACATGTTATTTGTAACTCTCAAAAATTATATTCACTATTATAGTAATTAGAAGAATCATTCATACGAAGTGATTGGGGTAATAAGTTCTATAAGATGATTTACAAAAAAAGAAAATGGGAAAAGGGGGAATCGACGATGTCGCCAAGAGGTACTTGAAGAAATAAAATAAATAGGATAATCTTTATCACAAAAAGATACTCATGGGAAGGGGTGGGGGAGAATAGTCTTATAAGAAGGGGAGGAAGAGAGGGTTAATAGGTAATACTTAAACCTTACTTTCAATGAAATAAATTCTGAGAGGGAAGAGCATCTAGATCCATTGGGGTCTTGAGTTCTATCATATCCTACAGGGAAAGTGAGAAGGGAAAACTAAGGGGGATAGGGGAGGAGAGAGTACAAAAAGGGAGGGAAAGAGAGGGGGCAGGGAATTAAACAGACCCTAAATAATAAGGGAATAAAAAGGGAGGGGCCAGAAAGGGAAGCATATTAAGGGAGGGGATTAGGGGGGGATTGATTAAAAGCAAACCACCAATTTAAAAGGATATAGCAAAAGAAGAAAGGACAGAAATAAGGGATGATATCAAAATGCTGGGGAATACACAAGTGACAATCATCACTTTGAACATGAGTGGGATTAAGTCACCCATAAAACATAGATGAATAGGAGAGTGGATTAGAATTCAAAATACTACCATATATTGTCTATAAGACACACACCTGAGTCAAGTAGACACTCACAGGGTTAGAATTAAAGGTTGGAGCAAAACCTATTGGACCTCAAGTGATAGAAAGAAGGCAGGAGTTGCAATCATGAAATATGACAAAGACAAAGTAAAAATAGATCTGATTAAAAGGGATAGGGAAGGTAAATACATTCTGATAAAAGGGAGTATAAACAATGAGGAAATATCACCAATCAACATGTATGCACCAAATGTATAGCATCTAAATTTCTAAAGAAGAAATTAGTGGAATTGAAGGAGGAAATAGATAGTAAAAATTTACTAGTGGGAGGCCTGAACCTTCTTCTATCAGAGCACCATAAATCAAACCAAAATATAAAGAAGAAAGAAGAGAACTGAATAAAATTAGAGTTAGTAGATATATGGAGAAAAATAAATTGGGACTAAAAAGAATACACTTTCTTTTCAGCAGCACATGGTACATTCATAAAGATTGACCATATACTAGGTCATAAAAATATGGCAAGCAAATGCAGAAAAGCAGAAATAAAAAAGCAACCTTTTCAGATTATAACATAATAAAAGCAATAATCAGTAAGAGCACATGGAGAGACAAATCAAAAGTTAATTGGAAATTAAATAATATGATTCTCTGAAACTAGTTATTTAGGGAAGAAATCAAAGAAACCAGTAATAATTTCATTGAAGAAAATGACAATGAGAAGACACCCTTTCAAAATCTATGGGTGCAGCCAAAGGAGTATGCAGGGGGAAATTTATATTATATCCTTGAGTTCATATATTAATAAATTAGGGAGGGCAGAGGTCAGTGAATTGGACTTGCAAATTAAAAAGCTTGAAAGCAAATAAATTAAAAATCCCCAGAAGAAAACTAAATTAGAGATCCTAAAAATTAAGGGAGAAATTAATAAAATCAAAAGTGATAGAACTATTGAATTAATAAATAACATTAGAAGCTGGTACTTTGAAAAAACAAACAAAATAGACAAAGTACTGTTCAATCTAATAAAATAAAGGTAAGAAGAAAAGCAAATTAACAGTATCATAGATGAAAAGGGGGACCTTACCTCCAATGAAGAGGAAATTAAGGCAATCATTAAAAACTTATTTGATCAATTATATGGCAATAAATATGCCAATCTAGGAGATATGACCGAATATTTACAAAAGTAAAAATTTCTTAGACTAACAGAAGAAATAGAATTCCTAAATATTCCCATATCAGAAAAAGAAATCCAACAGGCCATCAAAGAACTCCTTAAGAAAAAATCCCCAGGGCATGATGGATTCACAAGTGAATTCTATCAAACATTCAGAGAACAGTTAATCCCAATACTATCCAAACTATTTGACATAATAAGCAGAGGGAGTTCTACCAAACTCCTTTTATGACACAAACATGGTACTGATTCCAAAACCAGGCAGGTCAAAAACAGAGAAAGAAAACTATAGAACAATCTCCCTAATGAATATAGATGCAAAAATCTTAAGTAGGATACTACCAAAAAGACTCCAGCAAGTGATCAGAAGGGTCATCCACCATGATCAAGTAGGATTTATACCAGGGATGCAGGGCTGGTTCAATATTAGGAAAACCATCCACATAATTGACCACATCAACAAGCAAACCAACAAGAACCACATGATTATCTCAATAGGTGCAGAAAAAGCCTTTGACAAAATAAAACACTCATTCCTATTGAAAACACTAGAAAGTATAGGAATAGAAGGGTCTTTCCTAAAAATAGTAAAATGTATTTATCTAAAACCGTCAACCAACATCATCTGCAATGGGGATAAATTGGATGCATTCCCAATAAGATCAGGAGTGAAAGAATGCCCATTATCACCTCTATTATTTAAAATTGTACTAGAAACACTAGCAGTAGCAATTATAGAAGAAAAAGAAATTGAAGGTATTAAAATTGGCAATGAAGAGACCAAGCTATCACTCTTTGTGGATGATATGATGGTCTACTTAAAGAACCCCAGAGAGGGGGCAGCTGGTTAACTCAGTGGATTGAGAACCAGGCCTAGAGATGGGAGGTCCAAGGTTCAAATCTGGCCTCAGCCACTTCCTAGCTGTGTGACCCAGAGCAAGTCACTTGACCCCCATTGCCTAGCCCTTACCACTCTTCTGCCTTGGAGCCAATACACAGAATTGTCTCCAACACGGAAGGTAAGGGTTTAAAAAAAAGAATACCTATAGTGCCACAAACAACACCTTAAATCACCTTAAACAATATAAAATACTTTAGGAATCTATCTGCCGAGACAAACCCAGGAACTATATGAACACAAATACAAAACACTTTCTACACAATTAAAACTAGATCTAAACAATTGGAAAAACATTAACTGTTCATGGGTAGGATGAGCTAACATAATAAAAATGACCATACTACCCAAACTTATTTACTTTTTTAATGCCATAGCCATTGAACTACCAAAAAACTTTTTTACTGAATTTGAAAAAACAATAACAAAGTTCATTTGGAAGAACAAAAGATCAAGGATATCCAGGGAAATAATGAAAAAAAATGCAAAGGAAGGTGGCCTTGCAGTACTAGATCTCTAAATGTATTATAAAGCAATGGTCATCAAAATAATATGGTACTGGCTGAGACAGAAAGGAAGATCAGTGGAATAGACTTGGGGTAGTGACCTCAGCAAGACAGTCTATATACCAACTTTTGGGATCAATATCCACTATTTGATAAAAAGTGCTGGGAAAATTGGAAGACAGTGTAGGAGAGATTAGGCTTGGATCAAAAACCTCACACCCTACACTAAGATAAAGAAAAGAATGGGTGAATGACCTGAACATAAAGTAGGAAACTATAAGTAAATTATATGAACACAGAATAGTATACATGTCAGACCTTTGGGAATGGAAAGAGTTCAAAACCAAGTAACACTTAGAAAGAGTCACAAAATGTAAAATAAATAATTTTGTTTACATCAAATTAACAAATTTTTGTACAAACAAAACCAATGTAACCAAAATTAGAAGAGAAATAACTAATTGGGAAACAATCTTCATAACAAAAACCTCTGACAAAGTCTAATTACTCAAATTTACAATGAGCTAAATCAATTGTACAAAAAATCTAGCCATTCTCCAATTGATAAATGGGCAAGGGACATGAAGAAGCAATTTTCAGTCAAAGAAATCAAATCTATTAATAAGCATATGTAAAAGTGGTCTAAATCTCTTATAATCAGAGAGATGCAAATCAAAACAATTCTGAGGAATCACCTCACACCTAGCAGATTGGCTAACATGTCAGCAATGGAAAGTAATGAATGCAGGAAGGGATGTGGCAAAGTTGGGACATTAATGCATTGCTGGTGGAATTGTGAATTGATCCATCCTTTCTGGAGGGCAATTTGGAACTATGCCCAAAGGGTGGTAAAAGACTGTCTGTCGTTTGATCTAGCCATAGCACTGCTAGGTTTGTACCTCAAAGAGATAATAAGGAGAAATACATGTATAAGAATATTCATAGCTGCGTTCTTTGTATTGGCAAAAAATTGGAAAATGAGGTGATGCCCTTCAATTGGGGAATGGCTGAACAAATTGTGGTATATGTTGGTTATGGAATACTATTGTGCTCAAAGGAATAATAAAGTGGAGGAATTCCATGGAGACTGGAACCACCTCCAAGAAGTAATGCAGAGCGAAAGGAGCAGAACCAGAACATTGTAAACCGAGACGGATACATTGTGTTATAATCGAATGTAATGGACTTCTCCATTAGTGGCAATGCAGTGATGAACAACCCGGAGGGATCTATGAGAAAGAACACTATCCACATTCAGAGGAAAAACTGTGGGAGTAAAAACACCAAAGTGCAACTGCTTGATTACTTGGGTCGAAGGGGATATGATTGAGGATGTGGATCCTAAATGAACATCCTGGTGCAAACATCAACAACATGGAAATAGGTTCTAGTCAAAGTAACATGTGATACCCAGTGGAATTAGGCATTGGCTAGGGGAGGGATGGAGGAGGGGAGGGAGGAATGGAGTATGATTTTTATAACCAAGGAATACTGTTTGAAATTGACCAAATTTAAAAAAATAAATAAAAATTAAAAAAAAAGATTAGTGAAAGGTGTTATCTCTGTGTTTACATTTGTTAAGAAAACTTATAGGCTTAGGAAAGGCTCTTTGCAATAAAAAACAGTAAGCACAGTGGGATCTTCTGTTCTCTAGAACTTACAGTCAACATTATGATGATAAAGATATAGTTTGCTATAGAAAGCTGTTTGCAACAGTCTGTCTAACCTAGCCCTCACCGACATGCTCTAAAGTTGAATCTTTGGCCTAGCCTTTACTTTAAAGATGTTGCTTTTGCTGCCTTCTCCACAATGACAGATTACCTATGGAAAGAGCACCAGTCCTGAAGTCAAGAAGATCCGAGCTCAAATCTGTTACTGGATACTTACTAGCTGACCTTGGGCAAGTAACTTAATCCTTTTTGCTCATCTGTAAAATGAGCTGGAGAAGGAAATAGCAGACCATAGGACTATCTTTGCCAAGAAAACCCTAAATGGGGTCACAAAGAGTTGGACATTGACTGCAATGACAGGAAAACAGTGACAACTGGTTAAAAGAAGAAGAAAGCTTTTGCCAACTATAGTCCTTGAGGCTCTAAAAGGGTTCACTATCAGGAACATGTATGGTCTTAGTGAAAATGACATTAAATAACATGCAATATTATCACATTCACTACATCCTGAAGACCATGGACTTTTCCATCTGAGTTGAAACTTAAGTATCCTATATGACTTATTCCCTACCTTGTGAGTTGACCTCCTTGAAAGCAGATGTTCTTTTCTAGTAGTATCCCCAAATATGCACATTTTAAGCACTTAATATTTTTTTTATTCATTATTCATCAGATGTAGGTACAATGTCGATGTTCTCTTTCCAGCCAGTGAACTTTTAAGCAAATTGTAAGATGTCAAACAGCCATCAAGTTTCAGCGGACCTCAAATAAATTCTTGACTTTGAGTCTCACATTCTCTATACACTAAGTTTACAATTTGTATTGGCAGAAGGAATACAAATGCCAGAGATATTAATATAAAATGTTTTATGAAATGCCATACTGGAAGAAGTGTGTATTTGATAGAGTTGTCAGTAACTATAGTTTCCTAAGGGCAGATAGGTGGCTCAATGAATAGAGTCCTGGCTCTGGTGTCAGAAAACCCCGAGTTCAAATTTTCCATAAGATATTTATTTGTGGTGCAACCTAGGGAAATTCACTTCAACCTTTTTTGTCTCAGTTTCTTCATCTATAAAATGATCTGAGGAAGGAAATGACAAATTATTCCAGTATATTTGCCAAGACAACCCCTCAAAAGAGGTCATGAAGACTTCAACATGGCTTTAAAACAACTAAGTAACATCAATGGTTTTCTTACGTGGGCATTCAAGCCCCAATATGTTTCTCTATAAGTTTTCAAAAATAATCATATCTTGCTTAAAGATACTATTTGCACTCACAAAACATATTAGATAAAACATTATTATGGACAGTTAATTCTATAGAAACAATGCTAGAATTTGCATTTCACAGAAAGGTTAGTATAGGGTAGTTTTTCAATATCATTATAAGGTTTGGTTATAATATATTTTAAGATTAAGGGTGTCAGATTAAGGAAAGCACTCAGTCACCACATCTCCACTTAGAATGAGATGAAATGTCTTAATATAGAAGGAGGTGAGTACAAATCTCAATTCATCAGTGAATCTCAATTGTAACCTGTAACGTTTTAACTAAGTTCAAAAAAAGTCTTTGGTATGGAATGGCTTTGCACAGGAATCACATTTTGATTGGTTAGGAAACATGTTTATGCACGTAGTAGACAACAAAGCTCCTTTGTGTCCCCCAGCCCAACCAAATGGAAATATAATTAGGATATATTTCACAAAAATAAATAAAAATACCATGAAACATAGTTGATGCTAATTTATGGTTTTCCAATTCAACATTGAGCTCATAGAATTAATCTAGATATTGGATCCAAGACTGTATTTTAGTAACCTGTCCCAACCTCCACAAATACTACTTAGTGAAAGGGATGGAAGAAATATAGGCTTTATCTTTGACCCTGGGTAAGTTTTCTTTTCTACTCCCGCTATCTTGTGCTTTGGTCAGAGCAGGAACATTTTAGCTTGAAGGTTTTGGAAAATTTTGGATTTCCTGTGTTCCTACAGGTTTCTTATGGCATCTTTGACCAGGTGATTGTAGCTGTCTACATTGATAACTAAGGTCAGAGATTCATAGCTGTACAAAAAGCCAATAGAAAGAAGCTACTAAACCTTGCCTAAGGGAAACTTCTTGAGCACCCAACAAAAAGAAGGAAAAGATTTCCAGCAACCAGGATCTATGATTTACCTCTTTGTCACATATGTCTCCAAACCTGAGTTAATTTCTCTTGGATCTGCATAAGGAAAAAGACTTTTACAAGAATATTCATAGCTGCACTCTTTGTGGTGGCAAGAAATTGGAAAATGAGGGGATGTCCTACAATTGGGGAATGACTGAACAAATTGTGGTACATGTTGGTGATGGAATACTATTGTGCTCAAAGGAATAATGGACTGGAGGAATTCCACATGAACTGGAATGACCTCCAGGAATTGATGCAGAGTGAAAGGAGCAGAACCAGGAGAACATTGTACACAGAGACTGATATACTGTGGTACAATCGAATGTAGTGGACTTCTCTACTAGCAGCAATGCAATGATCCTGGATAATTCTGAGAGACTTATGAGAACAAACACTATTCACATTCAGAGGAAGAACTGTGGGAATAGAAACACAGACAAAAAATATATGGTCTATCAAAAGGGTCAATGGGGATATGACTGGGATATAGACTCTAAATGATCACCGTAGTGCAAATATCATTGGTATAGAAATGGGTGTTGGTCAATGACACATAAAACCCAGGGGAATTGTGTGTCAGCTATGGGAGGGGACTTGCAGGAGGGCAGGGAAAGAACATCAATCTTGTAACCATGGAAAAATATTCTAAATTAATTTATTAAATAAATAAAAAAAAACTCTCTTGGATCTGTATGGACAAAATATGTTTATACATACTCTACATGTACTTGTGAAAGAGAGTGCCCCTTGGTTGGGTGGATGTTTTGTGCTATATATTTTTACTGTACCAATTCAGTAAATTTCCTTAGAACCCTCAGGTTATAGAGAATACTAGCTCTGAGAACTATTTCAGTGGTATAACTGAGATCATTCAGAACATGCATTATGTGTTAATGACACTGACTCTAAACCGTTTTGGTTAGGATAATTATACATGCCATGATTGCAAACTTTTTTTATAGTATGAAAATCTTTATCCTCCTCCCACTAGATACTGACACTAACAGTTGGCTAACTTACCCAAAATGCCCATTAAATAATCAGCAAGATTCCCTTGATGCCTATGTCTTGGATATGAATCAGGGTGTCAGTTAGGCTGAAAAAGAACATCTAAACATAAAGCAAAATACATGATCCTGACCAAATACCTGCCTACTTAGGCAACACTAACCATCAACACTTCTTAGCATAGATGTTTTCCATCACTGCTATGGCTCAGTTGGCTCTCTAACTGCAGTCCTGTTTCATTTCTCTGCTTTTCTTTTTATTTTTTAGAAGAAATATTGAATATAAATCTTTTAAAAATTGTCTTTTCATTTTATATCACCTTCATTTTCTTATTAACACACACATACACACACACACACATACTCTCTCTGGAGAACTACTCCTTATAGCAAAAAACATAAAGAAAGAGGGAGGGAAAAGGGTAAACCTACATACACTTCAACCTAGTTGGATAGAATATAGTGTTCCTTATTATAGAAACCTCTCCCCCCCAAAAAAACCCAACTTTTTTTCTTTTTGCAAAGAAAGGATGGAAGCACATTCTCATATATTTTCCTCAGGGTTCTGCTTAGCTTTTGTAATCATGCAATATTCAGTCTGTTTTCTTTTCATTTACATTGTTAAACATGCACATTGTTTGGGGTTTTTTGCTTACTTCATACATCAATTCATGTCCTCCCATATTATGAATTTTTCACATTCATTGTTTCTTCATATTTATAATATTCTTTCCAAATTATATTACATTCTTATGCTACAAATCTTAATCACCTGATATTCCAGACCTCCTGATTAAAGTACTTTAAGTTCATGGTCAAAAAGAGTCTAAAAACTGTGATTCTCAACAGTTTTTTTCCCTTCCATCATGCTATCATAACACAACTATTGTAGAATCAGAAAGGGTTTACAAAGGTTAATTATTCTTTATTTTTGTTCTTTCTTTCATGGGTTTCCATGACCAAGGAATTCATTACATAGTGGCCATGAACTAATGATTGGTTCTACATTTGGCAGTATATAGCAACATATATAAACAGTCTTTTCATGGGAACCATTTTTCCAGAAAAGTAGAACCTTTTGGAGCGAATGTTCCATTGATGTGGTATTCAAAAACTCAGATCAACTCTAGGTTGTGATGAGGAACTGGATCAAAACAGATTCATTTTAAAAATACTAAATAGGAGAATGGAAAAATAGATACATGATCTTGCCACATAGACATATTATATAAATCTATGCCATATACATTTATGTAATGAATGCATATATATGCACAATATATATTACATTATGAGATTCAATGTGGTATGATATAGAGAAAGTGTCATAAAATGTTGGGCCACCTCTAGTCTGCTACCTATTTTGTACAGTGTACTTGTAATTATTTGCATTATTTCACATGATTGCACAGTGAGTTCTGCTATAAAACTTGTTTGGAAAACACAAATTTATTCTAATGAGATTGGGGAACAAATACAGCATAACCCAAATTTTGTGTTTGCTGGTGCATGATTCTTTCCAAGAAAAAGAATAAAAGAATACAGAAAACTGTGCCACTTCCCAACACAGCCACAGCTTGAGGGGCTGCAGTGACTGTTTCACTCTCTTGCTGCTCACGTGAAAAGGAACAGAATTTGCATAATTTGAGTTTTTGAAAAGTAAAATGTTGTAATTCATAAGCTGCCACTTCCAGTTTTCACTTCTACAAGCAAACTTCAGGTATTTTACAAGGTAAAGTGCTATACTCATTGTCTATCTTCTTCATTGTAGGATCTTGGGGCAGAGAAAGACTGGTCTCTCTATTCTCCCACCCCCCTCCTTTCAGCAAGGCAGAGGCTCCAGATAAGACTAGAGATCCAATGTAGTGCTGCCCTCTTCCCCAGGACTACTCTACTCTCCGAGTCCATGCCTCATGGGAACTGGGATGGAGGCTGAGGTGCAACCCAAGGCTTCAAACATCACCATTATTTATTGTAGTGTGTGGGTATTTGTTAACCATCTAACATACAAAATGGCTAATATTTTTGTTAGGATCGTATTTATTTTTAATATATCACTTATAATTTTTTAAAAGCTTTATCTCCTATCTTGAAATTAATATTAAATATTTTTTCCAAGCCAGAAGAGTGATAAGAACTAAGAATTAGAGTTAAGTGACTTGTCCCAGGTCACACAGCCAGGAAGTATCTGAGGTCAAATTTGAACCTGGGACCTCTTGTCTCTAGACCTGGTTCTTGATCCATTCAACTACTTAGATGTGACTTTATCACTGATAATTCTGGTTATTGTCCCCCAACCCTCATTTTCCACCTAATCCTTTGCCTTTTATAACATGATTTAGCATGGTATGGTGATTTATAGGCACATCTATGTTGAATAGAGCAGAACTGATTATATTTAAATATCTAAAAACTATTCTTAGGCCCTTATTAAAAACAAACAAATAACAATAATAACAAATAGGAAACATAAAGAAATGGCTTTGGAGTAAAGATTCTTGAAGTTCCAGTCCTCACTCTGACACATTCCCACCCTGTAACCCTGAGAGAGTTTCTTAACTTCTCATGGCACAGGCAACTGTCTAGAATTTTAAAATTCAGAATAGTTATGAATCTGCAATTATTTTAAGGGAAGGAATTTAGGGACTTCAATATACCAATGAAATGACAAGTCTGACCTATGAGTGATTTTTCCAGGTTACATCTTGATTAGTTACATTATAATTTTTGATATTTGCTTTCTAACATTTTGCATCCATGTTCTCTCTTCCTTCTACCCCTGCCTGCTATGTATTTTTAAAATGTGTGCAAGTTGACTAGGCAATACAGTGGATATTGAACTGGATCTGGAGTCATGAAGACCTAAGTTCAAATCCAAATTCAGACATTTACTAGGCATGTGACCTTGGGCAATTCATTTAAGCTCTCTAATTCTTAATTGTTTCATTCATAAAATGAAGTATTTTGGACTCTATGATCTATGTAGATATATCTACAAACATACATGCACAGGAATGCAACTGTATATTTACCTAACTAATCCTAATACAAAGGATTTAAAAATTTTAATTATTCATAATATTTAATACAGCATAGACACCCTCTGGCTGCATTAAATCTGATAATAAAGTAAATCATTATATGGTTTTTGTTACAGATGGAAGGGATACATCAAAGCATAGAAGGAAAGCTGGAAATTGACAGACATTGGCTTGTAAATTGTGAACTGTATTTATTTTTAAATTTTGAGAAATGGGAACTGGAGACACAAGAAAAATATTAGCACTGAGGATTTAACATAGAAAAATGAAATGGAAAATTACCGAGAGCAAAATGTAATAGACATGGAATTCAAATGGAAATCATATGGACTTGCATTGTCTTAATCTTTCATTAGTTTCATTCATTTCATTTAGTTGGTCCTCTATATGTATACAAACTAATATGAAATCATATATTGAATAATACTACTTCATGCATCCACTACAGTTGAACTGGATCTAATTAAAAAATTAAAATAAATGTGCCCATTCTCAGATTTTTCTCTAGTTTAAGCAATATGTGTTGTTTCAAGGCATGCTGAACATGGAAATATGCACTGTATGATAACAAATGTACAAATTATATCACATCACCTATTATCTTGGAGAGGAAGAAGTCATAGGAGGTAGAGAATTGTTTTTTATATTAATTACTAATTTTATTATATATAAACATAATAATAATATAATTAATTAATAAAACAATATTTAAAATTGTATTGACATGTAATCTGAGAAAAATAAAAAAGAATAAAAAAGAAACAATAAAGCAAAATCAAAAGAATACAAATAGATCAAACAAAACAATTTCCCAAGCAACTAAACCCTGATGATTTAATTGAGGAATATGATTACTCTTTCCCTTATTGTGAAAAGCAAATCTTATCTTAAATACCTTACTGGAAGAGTTTCTGTAACTCATTTTAAACGCTTCCTAAATATTAGTTAAATGAATGAATGAACATATAAATGAACAAATCAGTTAGTCAGTAAGCATTTATTAAGTGTTTAGTGTGTATACTAGGTTCCATGATAAGCACCGGGGGTAGGTAGAAAGAAAAAGATAGTCTCTTATTTCTAGTAACATATATTAATGGGAGAGATAACATTTAAACAGCTAGGTTTATACAAGGTACATCTAGAGTAGATGGAAGGTCATTTAAAAAGGGAAGGCACTCTGAACTTCAGGGACTGGGAAAGGCCATCTATAGAGGTTGAAATTTCAAATGAGTCTAGAAGAAAATGATTACTCTGTGTTATCTCTAGAGACTAGGGCAAATTTCAAAGGTTTCATACTGAGAGCTCCTGGATTCCTCTTGCTGAGGAAAGTCTTTTTCTTTATTTAAAAGCAGCTTTGAATATTTACTATCATAAAAGATCCCCTGGAATTCTACATTGGTGTCAAATTCTTAAGTTTTGCTTTCTCCTCATTCCAATATGAATAACTATATTCTTCTCACATTTGAGTAGAGATTCATTTGGGAAATTTATCTCCCTTATCATTTTTTTTTTTGCTTAGAAATATCAACATGAGTTTCTTGAATAGAGTGGTTTTTAGTTTAATTTCTCACTTTCCTTACTCCAAACTCCAAGTCTCCCTTCTTGGATACTATGAAGCAGGCACTTGATCTGGTAAACTATTTTTAGTTTAATCTCTCACTTCTGTAATACTAAAATGGTAGGTGAAGAGGAAAAATCATTTGCTCTTGAATCTTAAGACCAAAACTTAGTCTTACTCCTTGTGTGACCTTGAACAAGTCACAACCTCCCTAGGCATCAGCTTCTTTACCTGAAAAGTGAGTATTTGGACTAGATAGCCTGTGGGCTATTCTGGCTTTAGAAATATAATCCTATAATGCCATTTAATCTTAGGTAACCTACAGAATGTATAAAGATCATTCCAACTGCAGGGCCATAATTAAAATGTGCATTTCCTGTTACTTTTAAATGTAGTTTTTAAATAGTTTTTTAAATTATCCAGTTCTGAGTATCCACACTTTCATGTGTATAATGTTTTACTCTTCATTTTCATTAGAGAATGACATTGATCACACCAGTAGTCTATGCTATTCATTTGAGGTCAGGCTCAGCAGGTGTTGAGAATTTGCAACAATTGTTTTAGATATAAAGCAAAATAGAAATATTTGCACCACAGAAAAAAATCAAAAGTTTCCTTGAGTTTTTTCCATATAATAGATTCATACATAATATTTGTTATGGTTTGCAATTTTGGTGGGCATTTTTAGAGGAAAAATTATAGGACAAAATTTATTAAAATTTTCATTTGTAATAGCTGGTTTTAGCAGAGATTATTTACAGACTTACTGTCTTTTGAAGGCAGATCAATAGCTCAATATCTTTTTATTTTAATGAGTTTGAGAAAATAGTTCTTTCCCACAGTTGTAGCCCAAAGATAGCCTTATATCATCATGAAAAACAATATATATATATATATATACAATACATATATATATGTGTGTGTGTATATATATATGTATGTTTGATAATATATACTTGACATCTAATTATGAGATATTTATTTGATGTTTCCAAAATATTACAATTTTGTTTCTGCTATACAGGCTTGAATATCATACACAAATTTAATATTCCCTTGTTCTTAAAGATAGACAGCTTGAGATCTAATTAAGTAAAACTTTTATACAGCACATTCATTTGAAACAATTTTGAGTGTACAATTCTAGCCTTTTTTTTTTTGTTTTTGGCAATTTTAATTCCAGAGGTATTTCATTCAAATCACAGACAAAATCTATTCCTATTAAAAATTCGGGGGTTGATGCAAAATATGAATTTTGAGTGACTGGTGATTTAAAAATTTTCAGTTACAGGATGTTAGATATAGGATTGGAAGAGAACTTGGAGACTATCTAGCATACGCCCCTTATTTTGCAGATGAAGATCTTGAGGCAAAGAGTTGTAAAGTGATTTATGTAAAGTCACAAAGGTAGTAGACAGGATTAGAACCAAGGTCCTCTCAATATACATCTAAATGTTCTTTCTACTACACTTCATAGCCTCTAAAGAATGTATTAGCATACTCAATGTATATATGTATAAGAAATGTACCTTTAAAGTATATCAGTAGAACAAACTATTCTTCATCCATAATAAAAAGATAAACAATCACTATAAATATATTGAATGCTTATATTGGCAAAACATTAATTGAAGGGTATATTAGAACTTACAATAATAGCAAAACATCTTGAGACATCTAAAAGTATAAAAGTCCCAAATTTCTGAGAAAGAGGAACAGATGTAGGAGAGAAGAACAGAGTGAATAAAAAGTTCAAGTTGAAAAGGCTAGAGATAACTCATAGGTGTAGAAGAAATGAAATAAACTAGAGAAAAAAAAAAACCTAGAGTTAAATAGAAGAGTACCAGATCTGATTAGAAATGGATAAAAATGAATAAATTAAAGCAAAATTATATGAATGTGCCTTTAAAATATATAAAGAACACAGAAGGTGAGAAGAGAAGATGAAGCATCAGTACTATTAAAAGAAATAATTGTAAAAGTAGGAGGTTGGAGACGGCTTCTGGAGGTGGCCATTGGATCCACATCTATAATCTTTTCATCCCAAGATCCCTATATATAGTATTCAATTTACATTTTTCCTGCCTTCCTTCCTTCCTTCCTTCCTTCCTTCCTTCCTTCCTTCCTTCCTGCCTTCCTTTCTTCCTGCCTGCCTTCCTTCCTTCCTTCCTTCCTTCCTTCCTTCCTTCCTTCCTTCCTTCCTTCCTTCCTTCCTTCCCTCCTTCCTGCCTTCCTTCCTTCCTTCCTGCCTTCCTTCCTGCCTTCCTTCCTTTTCCCCTCTCTCCTTCCTATCTCTTTCCTCTCTTCCTTTTCTCTCTCCTGCTCTATTTTTATAATTTGTAAATTATACCAGAATCAAGGGGCTCAACCTAGCTTTAGAACATTCAGAATGGGAGAGGGGGTAGTTTTGGAACAGAAACTTCATCTCAGTTAAGAGCTCAAAAGATAATATCACAAACAGCATCAGACTTTGCATATAGTTACAGAGAACCAAAATAAAAACTTGAGACTTCTTTTAAATTTAAACATGTGTGTAAAGGACCTGTGATTAGAAAACCACATTTTCTTTTCAGGGACACAAAGATAAACACAATCTATAATATCATCTTTGAATAAGAAGGATGATAATGCTATGTATTACAACCAAAAGAAACCACATGACAATAATGATTCACCCACATAAGATGGATGTGTGCAGTCCTGGTTGAATAATTCAAATTCACTCCTTGAATTCTGCATAAGAAGTGAGCATGAATTTACTTTATGTACAAAATATGTTAAAGCAGTCTTAAGAAAATATGAATTCTCAAATACCAGAGAGCTTTAATGGTGGGGAAAAAATGTTGCGCTATAACTAAGTCATATCAAAACCTGTCTTTATATCAAGATAACTAGAATAAAGAAATATATACAATAAAGAAATATATACAAAGAAATATATTCAAGCCAGCTGTCACCATTATGTTATTTCAAAATCCTTTTTAAGTGAGGATGATGCTATTACTATCAATATTCTGAACATATGCGAATTGTTTAAGACCTCAATATCTTGTCATGTATTGGTACTAAGGTAGCAATTAAGTAAAATATGCACTGTATCAAAAATAAAGTTTAAAAAATTAGAGTAGGGAAAAAAGAATCATCATGGGATCACAGGAGGTGAGGTTTTGACAAATGATCCAAATGAGAGAACTGAATTAAGTTGCATGTGATATTGCACATTTAATACCAGGAATCTGGCTATTCCCTCAGTTTAAATGTGAGGAAACTGACTCCCAGAGAGATTAAGAGATATGCTTAAAGTCACTCAGCCAGTGGCAGAGATTGGATTTGAACCAAGGTCGTCTTATAAATCTACAAGTCCTTCTACTGCAAAGACTCTCTTTAGGGATATTGACACTTAATGATATTCTCTTGAATAAATATAAAGGAAGCCCCAAAAAAGAAACAAAAAATTGGTATTGACAACATCCCTGTAATTAACCCCTTTTAAAAATATATTTTTAAAGTTAGTTATTTTTATGGTAAAGAATTGAATATACCAGCCATATGTATTTCCCTTCTGTATACTCTCACATAGAGATGTTTCTGCTTCCCAAACCATTTTAGCTAAATGAATGGATGCTAGTCTGAATTCTATTAATAAATATGATTCTTTTTTCAAACCATGCTTATTAGTATCAAAGAGGAAATCAATAATATAGATGTCAGTATTTTATCTATTTTTTCCCATATCACTAGGATAGATTTTCCTTGTTACCTCTTCAAATGAATTCATCTCATATTATGGTTTCTAATGAAGTTTGATTCTTCTTTACTAGAATTCATAGTTATTTATTTGGGGAAAATGGCTATTCTTGCTTTCTCTATTATAGTTTGACTAACTACATTTCAGAGTAACTAGTAGGAGAATTTTTCACTTGTAAGTAGTCCTTTTTTTGGTTATACCTATTATATCAATTGTATAATAGATTCTCAATAAGGAAACTTCCTTTTCCAGACAAATGGGCACCTGCTCTTTGAGAGCTGCCTAATGACTTACCTACAGTTACCCAGACAGTTATGTCTCAGAGGTAAGCTATGAATTCAAGGCTTTCTGACTCCAGGGTTGGCTGCTTATCATTTCTTATAATACTCTTAGGACTTCCTTAGACTCTTAAAAATCACAATTCTGGACAAAAGAAAAAATAACAACATAGTACCAACATCTACACCTCTGTGATGACATGTTCTAAGAAATTTCTATTTCTTCTTGCTAATAAACTTTGGGCCATTATCTTTATCTGTGCTTGGGATATCCATATTTCTTTTTCCATCCAAGGTAAATATCACTTTCAACCATATTTTACCATTAGCACAAACTCTACTTGCTTTGTAGACATCTTTGAGTGGCACTATTTACTTTGTGGAGAATGTATTTGTCTTTCCACTACTAGTATGGAATGTCCTGGAGGTTTGTCCCACAAAGTACAACGAGGAAGTTGGATATCTTTCCTGCTCTGTTTGAGTCACATACATTGTGATTTTATGATTTAAATTGATGTGAATTCCCAGAATATAAACATAGGGAGATATAGTCTATTTTAAAATAGATACCCAAAATATAATCCCCCAAAATTATTTTTGTCTCTTCTCCTTAATAAAAATGTTACATTGTTTGAATAGGTTGAACAAATTTCCAGTAATTTGAGAATTTTCTTATTTTCTAGTCTAATGAGAAAGTAATTTATTGAAGATTGTCAAGATATAATGTAATTCTTTCTGATTGATTTAACCAATTATAATGTGTGATTTCTTTTAAATTTGGGCTTTGCCCTTCTGAGCTATTATACTTTGAAATAATTTGAATGTATTTCGAGTGAAGAATTTGGAAGAAACCTAACTAAAGACAAGAAAATATGCAATAACTCTAAAATATAGTACATAATGAGAAAAAGTCCTGCAAAAGATGCCTGGGGAAATGGGTGATACACTTTTTTCCGTAATATTTCCTCCATTTTAATGTACTTGTTTAAAATTGCCTAATACAAAAAGAAAAAAATAAGATTCTTAATCTAATCTTTGAAATGTATATGGGGCATTTTAATAAATGACTACAATACATTTTCATAGTTTCAAAAGGTGATAATTTGGCTCTTTATATATTAATAATTTGGTTTATAATCACAGATGGTAACATTTTAAGGTATATCATAAGCTAAGAGGGCTTCCCATTATATAATGTCAACTTTTTATTACTTTACATAAATATTGATAATGACCTTGTGCTCCCAAGGTTTTATTTTTATATGAAAAGCATAGGTAATAACAATATCTTTTCAGATTAATTAATCTGGTCAAGATTTATCAGCTAATGAACATGGTAACTTGGTTATTTATGGTAAAAGAACTTCTGCCTTAATTTTTAGTCAACCTGGTAGCTACTTGTTTTGCTTTTTCTATTCATCATGACAGAGAAGAAAAAAACACTGCAATTCTTTCCAAGCCATTCCAAGTATACTTTGGTCTTCCACTTAAGGCTCTTTATGATACAAGTTATCTCATGTTGCTTTCATGATAGAAGATGACTGTGAAAACAATTTAGTTGATATTAGGCAATCAAGTTCAAATTCAGGATTTTGAGAAACCAATCCACTGAGTAGACTCTCTTGGATACACATGTAAATAATGCTGAAATTGAAAAATGAGACTTATGGAAAGACCTTGAGGAGAAGACTAAATGGACATAAAGCATTATGTAAATTTTATACTATCCTCTGGAAATGTAAAGAATAATGGGAGACATGGGAGTCTACCATATATATTTAATTATATGTATATTTATATAAAACATTAATTTATATAGATCAAGATAAGATCTTGAAACTGTAGTATGCTAATAATTTTACTATCAGAATTAATAACCAGTTTGACACTGTTTAGCTCAGTTTGGGCTAAGAGGGAACTATGTTTCCAAGGAAAGCATGGTATGAGTCAAACAAGGTCAACTATAATTTAAATTTTAATCTTTGTCTTCAAGTGTCAGGATTCTGCTAGGATCTTACCTTAAAATATTCCTAACTGTTTCTATGTTGGATCATCAAACCATTAAAAAGAAAAGCTAGCTGTCCTGTGTCTTATTTCCTGTTAGATAATTTCTTATATGAAAAAAATGGTGTTCATAAGTATGCTCTTCTCATAGAATATATGCTTATATAAGAGAGATCTTCAAACATTATCCAAATGATATTTAGATGATATTATTTATGTTTATTGATAGTGAGATTATGTGATAATGATAATATTAGTAAAAAAATATTTGGGAGCACCTCAAGTTGATTTATGTTTTGACTTTACATAGAATCATTCATCAGAAAGAGTAGGAGTGTACAGTGAGACCTATATTTTGGAAATTTAGAATTTTCTAATCCAAAAGGCTGAACAGTCTTTCTGACTGTAAGAGCTATAAATGTGTGTATATATTATATATACATACATGTGATATATATATATGTATATATATATTCTGCTATGCTCTATAATAATGGAATGTCTAGAGCAATGTGAGTTCATTAAAGAAATAATTTTGGATTTGTTGAGTAGTTTAGGAACATTAGAGAGAACATTTAAGAAGAATAATAAGCAAACTTTATTTGGAGTTAATCTTTTAATATATTTAGTATGAAAAAAAACACCCCACACAATTTTATGTTATTCAGAGTTGAGCTCTAAATTGTAAATGTTAGAGTTATTTGATTTAACCACCACAAATGCCCTATAAAAACAAATAATTATCTTTTTTTCATGCTTATAATCATGTCTTGGCTAATGAGGCATTTTAGTTTACTTAATGTTTAACAGAGACAAACAGGAAACACAAAATGGTAAGCTTCTGATGCAATAAGCCTGTTGAATAAGTGGATTATTAAAAAAGGAATTAATTTCAGCTTCATGTATACATGAACACATATAAAAAACTACACATAAAATTTAAAATACACTAAATTATAAAAGAAACATTTATTTTAAAGTAAATTGATCAAAATATGAAAAAAAAGGTTCTTGGGCTTTAGGTTAAGAACCCCTGGACTAAAGGTATATGCATGGGGAAAATGAGTGGATGTATATAAAAGAATGATGGAATCGAGTGAAAATATATCTGATTTTCATTTTCTGGAGTATTTGACTAAAAGATAAAAAAAAGAGTCATAGGAACAAGTGAAAAAATAGTTTAGACTCTGAACATAAACTTACAGACTTTTTATTCTTACTATGCCTCACAGCATCAATCATGGATTACAGTACAGTAACTTTAAAGCTCTGCAGTTTTTTTATCCCCAAGATACCTGTCTAAAGACATCTTTAAAAAATAGTTTTATACAGAAGATACAAGAAATAAGGTGACAAATATTTGCAACCCAAATTTCACTTAAAACATCATTTGATCTTCTATATTACTTTTTCATTATGAATTGATGATGATTTTAGCTAAGAAACTTCACCTCATTTCCAAGATTACCAGACTTTCTTCCAAAATTAACAATTTGCTTATCACCTTTCAGAATGTAGCCAAACATTATTATAATCATTGAATTTGAAAAAGGCAAAATAATTTATGATGTGGCAATCTCAAAACAAAAGGAAAATGTAAAGACATCTGCAGGCTTTTTAAATGGAAAAAAAATCCCATGATCTTGTTTTTCTGACACATTAATCAGTTTTTCTTTTGTCACAAATATAATTTTACAAAGTAAATCTGATTGGAATATAAAAATAGCTTTTTTAGAACTGTTTCTTTAAATTTTAGTAACTTAATCATATTCTTTGTGACAAAGAAGTGTTCTTTCTAATAAAAGGGTTTTAGAGAGAGGCAGAGAAAGCAGAAAAAGAGACAGAGACAGACAGGGAAGCAGACAGGAAGACAGGCAGACAGAGATAGATAGAGAAACAGAAACCAAGGAACAGAGAACTCAGAGAAAAAGAGATATGGAGAGATAGACAGACAGACAGACAGACAGACAGAAAGGCAGGCAGAGACATAGAGACAGAGACAGAGAGATACACAGACTGGAAGTCAGACACATAGCCAGACAACAAGAGCCAGAGATACGGAATCAGAGACTGAGTTAGAGAGACAGAAGGATAAATTTTTTCAACAGAAACGTGATATGTTTTTTTTTTTCTATAAAATATTTTTACAGGCAGCTTCAGATTTTCCTGAGAAAAGGTTTGTATGACATCCAGCTCCATATCTTTTACAATCCACTGTTCATTTTCTCGAAATGCATTGTGATCCCAAAGCACACAGTAGACTCATGTCCACTGACACACACACACAGACAGATTGCAAATGATCAAATAATATTATGATTTTTAAAGAATGTAAAGATGAATAAACTCAAAAAGCAATGAAAATAATCATGGCAACTAAGATAAGACTGCAACATATGATAACAAGCAACTACAAAGAAGAACCAGAATAAAAGGTATCAACAAAGAATGCGTGGTCAAAAAAAAGGGGGGATGATGGGGTGATTATATGTAGAGTGAGCAATAGCAGGTGAATAAAGTAAGTCATTCCAATGATATCCTTGTGATATGAGAAAGTACAAATAAATGGTAACAATATTTATTAAGATTTATCATTAAATATATAATCACAAATAATCATTGCTTTCTTTTAGCTGACATATTAAAAATATCTTTGCTTTTATTTAATTGGACTTCATTTCATATTAAGCAAGCTGTCATTACTTTGTCTCAGCTATCCTTTGCAATTATGGATGCTAAGCCCAGTACTGTCATAGTTATCATGAAAATGCCATATTTCATACTATGCTTCAGTATGTTAATTTGTGATTTCTAAACTGTACACAAATCAGTTTGTCTTCTATTAAAAATGATTCTCTTTTTTGTTGAGATGATGATGGGGAGATGAAAAGGAATTCCTCTCTGCAAAACCTTGCAAAAAATCACTTTCCCTTCTTGACATGGATCTATTGTAAAATCTTGGACTTCTGATCAATGCGTATTGGTCAAAATACTTCACAAAATATTCACAAAAAGGTTTTTTAGAGTGGTGAGGATATACAGTAATAGGAGTTTATTTACAAACTGTTCTTGTTTCCCTAAGTCATTTGGCAGGGATAACATAATAAGATTGAAAATTTCCCCTTTACAGAGAGTATTAAATTACTTTGTCCTCTATTACACACAGTACATTCTGGCAGGAAGGGGGTTTGCCTCTACAGTTCTCATGGAGTCTACCTTCCTACAATTTGAACTCTGATGAGTAGAGGAAAGGAGATTGTGAGGGGGATTAGATATTGGTTTCTGTTTTAGATTGGATAGGGTAGTTTATGGAAAAAGTAGAAAATTTTAGGAAAGTGAAGCCAAAAAAATAAATTTGAGGTAAACAGAATGGAAGATTTATCAATTAAAAAAATCAAATAAATGATGATTTTTCTGTGCTTTGTCTATATATACAAATAAAATGTGACTTAGGCTTAAGAATTTAATGGTCCCCAAGTTCAATTCCCTCATTTTACAGATAAGGAAATTAAGACTCAGAAATGATAAGTGACTTGCCCCAAAGTTACACACAGAGAAATTAGGCAGAGTTGGAATTTGAAGCCAGATCCTTTGACTCCCAATCCAGCATTCTTATTACTACACCCCACTGACATCCAAAAGAGGAAGAGGAAGACAAACATGAGATTCAACTCATAACTATAGAGATCAATGAACTGACTTCTTTAAATACTAACCCAAAGTCTCCAAAAAGCAATGAGATAATTACATAATTCTGCATGTGGGGGAAGTGGGGGACATAAAGGAATGGTAGAAGCAGAGGTAAAAAGTAATGTTTCTTGAAACTAAATTTTAGATTGACTTTCAATGATAATGAAATCTGACTCATTCTTGCTGTTTGTTGTTCTTATTGTTGTAAATACAAGTATGCTTTTCTTCCATTTCTTCTATATTTCTTCTAGTCTTGGATCCTGATATTGTTCCACTTCTTCAACATCATTCAAATGATCATAAAATGTTAGAGCTAGAAGGACTTGTTCCTATAGGTCACGTAGTATAATTCTTTCATTTAGAGTTAAATAAAGATTTAAATTCAGCTTTGGTAGATAAATTCTATGTGGCCTTGAACAACTCACTTAGTCTCTTCTTCTCTTATCCTCTTTCCTCATCAACATTATTTCCCCCTCCCCCTAGAGGACTAGGAATATAATATTATATCAAATTAAATATTAGCAAAATAAACATATATAGAATAAAAGGGGGAAAATCAACAAGGTAAAATGGTAAGAAGTATGAAATTTAATTTTACTCCACACTGCTTAGTCTTTAGAATTCTAGCAACCAGGAATGTATACACTCCCTCTTAAGTATTAACTGTGAGGAGGATGACATATGACAGACATGTGCTAGTAAATGACAAATCAGAAACAACTGACTGGCCCCCTGGGCTGTCCTAATCCAAGCTTATGCTACTATTGGTACATTTGAGATGCAGGAAGTGATGTAAAGAACTGTCTGTATATTTTGTGTCACTTCCTCTCTCTGCTCTCTCTCTGGGCAGCATCTTGGCATGCTTGTGGTGTTTTTTGCTCTGTAGCGTGGTTTAGGTGAGGTTTCTTCCCTGAGTGACCTTGGCGAGGGCTTAGACTGATTATTCTTTTCCTTAACCTTCTAAAGGCACTATTCTTCAAGGAAGGCTCCTCATCTGGGGGAAGATCTCATAATTGGAAGCTAAGGTAGATTTGATCTTCTGAGAAGGTCCCTTGGTTGAGGCTTCTGAACTTCCGATGGCTTAGGCTAGGCTGGAGAAATTTTATACCCTTTCCTCTCTTTTCTTAATTTCTTCCTACTATTGTAATTAAACCACCATAAAAATTCCTAACTGATGAGTATTTTATTTGGAATGAATTTAAATCCCTGGTGAACACTAAAATAATATATTCGATCAAAAACCCTAATTTTTACCCCTAACAGTTGCTAGAATTAACCATTAAGACCTGGATTCAAACTTTGTATCAGATTTATTAGCTTCTCAGGTTGTTGTTATTGTTTTTTTTAATGTCATACAGCAGACATGTGAATCCTAATTATAGTGAGTTTGTTTGCTCTTATAATTAAATGGGCTATTCTAATTTTGGGGGTTTTGATACTTCTTGAATTTGCATTACCTGTTTTACTAGTACTCTTTCCAAAAAAAACAAAACAAAAACAAACCGTTACTTTGTGAAAATCATTTGCACTCACAGTGGATCATGGGAAAGTTTGAAAAGGAAAGGGATCTCATTTTTGGTGAAAAACCTTTGTATTCTACCTTTTTTAGCTGACACTGTGTCAATGATTGTAAGCTATATTTTTTATTTTTAAAACTTTTTTATTATTGTTTTTGCTTTCATGTGCAATATACTATTTCAGTGTTTTTTTTTCTTTCTTTTTATATTTGGAGCACATGTCACCAGTATTGAGAAGATTTTCTTTAACTCTTTTGATTTTGCAGTAATATAAGTTTAAAATACATTTGCCCTAATGTCAATGCATACCCAAACAGCTTTAGGCTATAAAAATGATGCCATTGGTTGTTTTAAAAAAATATGGGACTTTGCTTAATGATTCTGTATGATTCCAGGAGAAGGAAATACAAAAAGAACCATTGCATAGTGCCAAAGAAGCAGAAAGTTACTTGCATAGTGCCAATCGAACACAAGGAAAAAGAGACCAAACCAATCCTGGCATTCTTTGGAAAGAGCACAAGGCCTTGATCATATGTGAGACTCGAGGTTGTAACTGTTTAACATGTGTTAAATGCAAGTCTTCCTTGTACCACACACTATATCAAATACATAACATTGATTATTCTGGTTCCATCCTGGATCCCATTTACTGCCATAAATATAGTCCTTTTCTGTCTTTCATAGTGTGGCAAACTTTCTATAGTCCTGGCTACTGGACTACAAAATGCATAATTGCTTAAATCACTTTAATTGGGTCTTGATTCAAGGACCTATTATAGGTTTTTTTTTCCTTTACTTAGAATTTTTACACATTAGATTTGATAGTCTATATTTCCTCCATTTTTTCCTCTATTTTTTTCTTTTATTTGGATTTTTTTGATGTTTTTGATTTCTTTTGCTAATTGATTTATAAACTTCATTACTCAGCCATGCATTCCTAAGTGATCTCTGTGTTTTTCAACATCCTCTTCATGGGGGAATGTATTATTATTCTAAAATGCAAAGTTTAAATTCTTTTGAGAGTAATTTTAGGATAAGCAACATGCTGCCTCTCCAAATCCAGAAAGTGAACTGTTTGGAGAAGCCACCATAAAGATGCCAACACAGACAACACAGTGCACCAGAAGATCCAAAGTGAACTCTGGGGTATGGTTATTAGAAGTGTGTGGGGTTGAAATGCATTTCTTTTGTATGTATACTCTTATGCTGAAGGGGTCTGCCCCCAACTGGCTTTTTGTCAATTCACCTAGCAATCATTGGTTTTGTTCTCTTTTTCTTTTATTCCCAAATTATTGTAATTTCAAAGTTGGCTATGTTATAAGACCCATTGAAGAGACCAGTCCTACATGAATCTCAGGGGGGAATGTATAATTGAAAATCTGTTACCCTAAAAAAATCCTACATTTCCCAGGAGCCCAATGATTTCCTGTCATTACATATTTCCTGTAGACAGGGAATATTAGGCAGTGATGTAGAGGATCCTGGCTTCTTTGCTTCATGGACAGGATGGTGGTGGTAAGCATGGGAGATTTTGAGCTGAGAAATTATCCATGAGGTTTTTATTTTGTTTCCCTTTTATTCCTTTATTTCTAATGATCATTAATAAATCTCTTAAAATATAATATTTTTATTATGGGATTAATTTTAGTTTTTACACTAGCTATATAACAGTCACATTTCTCCTTGTTTCCTCAGAATAGCTAATTCTATTTGACCTTAAAGCAAGTATCTTGTAAAAATTATCATTAATTTTAATTAATAAAAATATTAATGATCCTTTGAAGTAAAGGAATGAAAAGGTAACAAAAAACAAACAAACAAACACAGGCTCATTGCTAATCTCCCTGTTCAAAAATCCCTCTTATCACCACAGTCACAACCCAGGAAGCAAAGAGGCTGAGACCAGCAACCCCACTGAATTTATCCCTCTGTCTACAGGAAGTACATAATGACAGGAAGTCAGTGGGATACTGGGAAATGCAGTTTTTAGGGTAACAGATTTCCAAATACACACTCTCTAAATTCAAATCAACAAACCAACAAAAATTTAGTAAATTATTACTATGTTTATACATTGTCCCGAGTTCCTAAAAATGAAAAAGCAGCAGCCCCTGGTCTCTAAAAGTTTATAGTTGCCCATCAGCGGCACCATTAGAGATAACTTGCCAGGTTAAATAGATCATTATTTTGACTCAATACTGTTATTCCTATGTTTTAAATTCCATAGTCCTGATTCTAAGATTGTCTCCAATATGGGAATAGCTCTACTTAAAAGATGTGAACATTATTATGTAAAATGCTTAGCAAATGTGCTATATAAACATCAATTTATTTATTTATACAAAAAATATGTATGTCATACTGATTTCCCAGTAGTTCCGAAATATCTTATGTGAATATTTTAGTATAATTGTTACGTTTTTTCAAATGAAATCCATGCTTTCAGTTTGAACAATTATTTCTGGAGTATCGAAGTAACAAGAAGTTAAATTCTTTCTATTTTCAATGTATTTGATTTTTTTTGTATATCTAATTTGTAGCTTATATACAAGATTGATCAAAAGTAGTGTCTTACAAACGTGATTGTCTTTGATGGAATCTACTCAGTTCATGAGCTGAGGTCCATCATTCCTTCAGTATGGAATACATTTTGTCCTACAAAATGCTTTTGTTCCTCAAGCCTAACAGTACCATTTAAAAATAAGAAATCTATAGAGAACTATGAAAAACACAGACAGGGAAACTCTTGTTGATAACAATATTAAATCAGCCCTCTTATAGGGAAAATTTGAAGAACAAATTAAATTCCCATTCAGTCACTCAAACAATGCTTGTGCTTGAATGCTCACTCAATGTGTACCGTCTCATCAACTCAGTAGGTGTCTTATTCAATAAAGAATTTTCCGTATAGCAAAAGTATTTACTTTATAATTTCAAGAATACATCTCTGTACATATAACAGAATTAAAAACAAAAACAGAATTTAAGCTTGTCCACCATTACCAGTTTCCACTTGTAGAACTGTTTTCCCATTTCTCAAAGTCTCAGAAGAATACAAAAAAAAAATCATAATCCTGTAGGTCTCTGGTCACAAACATTGATATACACTTATGGAGGAGTATAAAAGTATGCTCTGAACCAGCAGAAAAACTGTATCAATTTGTATTTGGAGAAACTCAAACATATTATCACAAAAGAAATGAAGACAAAACCAAAATCTTAGGTTTCATAAGCCGATGTGAGAAAATTACAGTTATATCCAAAAATTTAGACTTGAAGCCAATTTAAGTTTACTTTTACTTGAAATCATTATAATTATAATGAAATTGAACCTTAAATTTTGGTTTCTTAAGGAAAAATAAAAGTCCATTGACCAAAGGGCACATGTGATTTCTCTCAGTGACATGATCCATTTTCTACTAAATATGTCTATAAAAGCATATTTAAGGAGTCATTTCAGGAGCCACATATGTGCAGCGTGTGCTCATTAAAGATGAAACTGAGCAAACTGGATAAGTCAGAACTGCATTCTTTGAGGGCTCTCTCTCTTAGCTGTTGATTTTGATTATAGTCTAACTTTCTGTAATCCACTCAGAATAATTGCAATTAAAGGAAAAAATGGTATATTTTAGGATTGAAGATGGGGTGTAAATGATGGTAAATTGCAGATTTACTCAGTAACTCATTTCAAATGTTTGGAGCTAGTTTCAAGATGAGAGTTTTCTTTTGTTGTTTTCTCAGGGCCCCTTTAAGTACAACTGGTTTTCCAAATCTTTAGTCAGTACTTATGGTGTAACAAGGAATATTTTTTTTTGCCAAGATTAAGAAAATTAAAATTTGTTTTCAGGAAATTAGTGCTAAAAATCCAAGATATAAAGGTCACTTTATTCATAATAAGCTCAATGAAAGATAAGGTATATTCCTATTTGATAAAAAAAAGAAATGGAAAAAAATTAAGAAATATTTTAAAATATTGTATAACAAATTAACATGTATGTATGTAATAGTACTATCTATAATAATATTATAGTAATATCTTTTGAAAACATACAATGAAAATATATTTATTAATTAAAAACAATGTATATGTGACTATAATATTACAAAGGATGTTATTATTACATTCTAAAAATGATTTTTTAAACCTGGTGTTAGGAATGTAGAACAATAGACCTGAATAAAATGTTATCTTAGCTTAGTATCTGCTTAGCTCTCTAGAAAGAGCTGAATTTGAACTCTGCCAGAGATATCTATTATCTTTGTGACTCTGGAAAAGCCATTTATCCTCTCCAAGGCCTTAGATTCTTCATCTATAAAATGAGGGAACTGGACTGCATGACCTCTAATATCCCTTCCAATTCTGAATCTATGATGCTATCATTCCATAGTCCTGTTACTTTTACTACCCTGTATGCCAAGCACAAATACTGGACAGCTTCCTCACACTTAAAGGCTATTCTACTTATGCTAAATTCGCAGAAGTAAAAAATGCACTAATATCAGACGAGTGTTCTGTAGTCTTTTCATGTAGGCGGCAGTTAAGCAGGCATAATAAATCAATAGAACAAATTGTCAGACCAGTAATGTGACTTGTGTTGTGCTGCTTCTCATTAAGTGCAGAAGCAATTGAAGAAAAGCTATTACTGCATCCAGAATTCTTAATGAGATTTGCTACCAATTAGTTTACTGCCCAAGTATGTACTTTGACATTTAGTTAGCTGAAAACTTGGGCAAGTTTGTCATGCAAGAGAATCTAAGTGCTCAAAACATAGAGGAGATAGGTTAGAATAGGTCCCTGAAAATGGACCTTAGGAAAACAATGACCTTCAAAGTGCTTTGTTTGGAGTTTGTCTACATCAAATCACTAATGGTGTCACAATTGAATATTTGATTGATACTTTGCCTAATGCAACTGGAAAAATATGTTTTATTATGCTTTGTTAGCTTTTTTGTTGCTTTAGAATATCATGCCTAGAAGTCAGTCCAAAAACTTGTCTGACAATTTTTGATGGGAGTTTTTTAAAGACACCATCATCAGTGTCTTCTTTATTCTCCATCATTTGATTTTCCATTCATTAGCATGCATTTGTTAAGAACCTATTACATGTTAATTACTTTGATAGACACAGAAAGTGTAATATCAAAGAAACATGATGCCCTCTTGCCCTCAAAGTGTTTACACTTTATTTGTAGGGGGAAATGATGAACATATAAGCAAATACAGTGAATTTTAGGGGTTGGAGGAAACATTAGCAACTGGCAAGTTCAAGAAAGACCTGATATGAAGGTGGTACTTGAACTGTGCTTGAAAGATGAGCTGTTTCTAAAAGGTAGATCCCATAAGGCAGTGCATTCCAAGATTGGTACAGTCTCTTTAAAAAGTGTATACAGATCAAAGATAGAATTTCATGTATAAGGAAGAGAAAGTAGGACAGTTTGTCTAGAAAATGAAAAGTTCCCCCAAGGAAGTAATTTATAATATGCCTGGAAAAGTAGGCTTGAGTGATACTTTGAGGGACAAGGCTAAGATTAAAAGTAACAATTTCCCCACAATAACTTGGTTTAGGCTAAATAACAGAAAATGCTCTGGCTGATTAGTCACTGAATATTTTTAATTTCCTTAAGTATTAAGACTATGAATGGTTTTGATATAAAAGTATTAGCATATTAAATATATGTACAGGTATATGTTTCATTCATATAATATGTGAGATTAAAATTGAACAGAATACTAAATATTAAGTTTAATTGGAAATAGAAGACCTTGATCATGTTCTTGTGCAATGACTTAGAAGAAATATTTTTACCTTTTTAAGCCCAAGTTTCCTTGTCTATAAAATGGGGATAATTATTACTCAGGAGTGTTGTACAATTTTAAAGATTAAATGAGGTAAGAGACACAAATGCTTTCAAAACCTAAGTAAATCTAAGTTGTTTACTATTAGAAGCTTAATATATTTGAAATATAACAAAAGTGGTAAAATATGGAAACAAGTGATGTAAGAAAACTAGGAAAGACCAATATTAACTGTGGAGAGACAGAAGAAATAGAAATATGAGTATAATAACTGCAAAAGGAAAGGGATTAAAATATGGGTCTTAGGTCTCACCTGTATAATGAAGGAATTGAGGGGTAAATGAAAGGATAGATTGAAAATAATAGCTTCAAAAGACAAAAGTTCAGAAGAATAACCAGCTTCAATAATGAAAACAATTAAGAAACAGACAGATGTTCATTTTATCTGGCAGGCTTCCAAAAGAAAATAGAAAAGTCAAGACAATAAGCATTTATTGTTTACTCTATGTTAGGCACTGTGTTATATACTAGGAATACAAATGCAAGTAGAAAGAAAAAAAGGGAGGGAAAAGGACAAAAATAATTCCTATACTCAAGGAAATTATATTCTAATTAGACAAAAATATATAAAAAGTTTCTAAAGGAAATGAGGAGGGAAGTAATGGGGTAAGGTGTTGTGATCACATCAAGAGAATGAAAGATAGCTGGTATGGCTCTTTGGAGAATTATATGGATATATGCATGTTTTATACCTGTATAAATGTGTGTGCATATGTAAAGACAGAGATAGACATGAATATATAACATATATTTGGCAATATCTATAGCTATATCTATGATATATGATATAAATATATACATTTATATAAATACATATATATATGTATATATATATGATATAAACCCTAAAAGAAATGGAGATTATGTCTCCAGAAAAATGTTAGGTTCTAAACATATAAATTTTGGGATTCTTAATATAGACTTCCAACCCTAATATTAATTTTCAATCTAAAGAATTACTATCAAACATATCCATTCAAGTTCTCACAAAAGTTATCACATTTTGTACACGACACTCATTTTTACTTACAGTTAACATTCTATTCAGACATAAGAGAACATATGAAAGATGGATGGATAAATCTTAAAGAAAACTAAAATGAATAGTTTCAGTCCAGGAAAGGATATGAATGAAAATATCTTTAGCTCTAGCATCATAGGACCTGGATCTTGCCTCCAACATTAACTGAATGACCTTTGATCAATTTCTTAAGAACACTGAGCCTTAACGTTTACATCTGTAACATGAATGCATTGGACTAGATGAATTTTCACGTCCTTTCCAGTGATCTCATAACTCAAATAAAAATTGGCAGAAAGGGAATAAAAAGACAAATTCATGTTATATATATATATAAATATATATATATATATATATAAGCTAGATTTTTTTTTCATGCGTAGGGATTGAACTGTGCCAGTGACTTTAAACATGGACAGCAAGAGTTTGATGTAAGTAGAAGGGAAGCAATAGAATTTGGTAGGGGACTGAACACAAGTGGTCATTTAATTAATGATAAATTTTACTTATGATGAGTTATTTTGAGCGTGGCTAGGAGTTAATCTTTTGGAGTGGTGTATTGAAAATAACGAGGTCAATTTGGGGTCTATTTAGTTGTAATTATCAGTGTGTATAAGAGAGATGAATAAGAACTAGTTTTTGTGTTCCAGTTATTTTTCATTGTGTCTAAATCTATAATATGATTTGGGGTTTTCTTGTCAAAGATATTAGAATTCCTTCTCTGGATCATTTCACAGATGAGGGAACTGGGGTAAACAGTTAAGTGACTTTCCCAGGTCACATAGTAAGTGTCTGAAGCCAAATTTGAACTCAGGAAGATGAGTGTTCCTGACTCCAGGACCAGCACTCTACCCAATGTGCCACATAACTGCTCTCAAAGAACAAGATAAATGGGGTGAAATTTATGAAACTATCAGCCATCTCAATTTTAGTTACTTAAAGCAGATGTCATGCAATCCATTACTCTTATGTCTTCCCTCAAAATAATTTTCACTTGCATAGTGTCATATACTTTTTTTCAGATTATTTTATTTAGTTTTATTCACTCCAAGCATTTTAGCAGGAAACTTAACTGTTTAAAAGTATTCATTTATAAAGATAATGTCTGTAAGTTGGATAATGTTCAAGAAAGAGTTAATTTCTGGCAAAAACTGGAAAATTAGTAGAGTGCAATTCTGGGAACAACCATGACCTCAAATAAATATTCCTTAGAGATTTAAAAAAATCATAAAGTACCTGAAAACAACTATCATCGCCCTTATCCACCACCCTTCTTCTCCCGCAAATATTCATATCCAGGTAATTAACCTTGGGGACAAAAATGCAACACAAATATAATTCATTAACAATGGGAAAATCAATAAACATAATATTAACATGCTAACAATCTCCTAATGAAGATAGAATACACTACTTGCATAAATAGATAATTACTTTGAGGACAACAGTGTTAACATTCAGTTTTCCAATACACAGAATCATATTATTGCAGACTTAGAGACAACCTACTAGTTCAACCCCATATTCCCTACAAGAATTCCCTCTGCAATATGTTTTGCTTACTTCATTTTGATTTCCAAATAATTCTCCCTTTCCTCTATACTAATCTAATCTGCTCTTATACAAAGAAGTGTGTTTAAGCAAAATATCTTTACACATTGACCAGGACTCTCAATAAATCATTCACTTAACACTTGGAGTCATGTTCCTGACAAAATTAGTGAGGTGTGTCTCATCATCTTGACCCTTTTCTTAAAGAATCATAGCATAGTTTCATATTTATCTCTTACAAACACTTGCTTGTATCTTATTTGTATGGCTTGGGTTGTTGGGTTAATTCTTTATAGGGCCACATTGGTCTTTTCAAACAATTAGCCTTTTATTTCTTTTCTTTGGATATCTTTTTTCTTACAATCGGGAGGGGGGAGAGGCGGGGAGACAACAAACAAATGATAGCTAGGAAGGGAGGGAAGAGCTTAGGAGAAGGGGGATAATGAAGAAATCAGAAGTCTCAAAGTAGTACAGCCAGGTGAGAAATGAAATGTTACTTTTTCATTTGAACTTTGTGAGATGAACACTATCAATATAACTGTTGCATGGAGAGTTCAACCTATTAATCAGCAAGCATTTATACTGGGAATAGGCAAAAATGAGAGTCCCTGCCCTCTAGGAGCCAGTATTCTAACATATATATTTTTTGTAATTTATGTACTTTTGGGACAACAAACTAATTCAATTTTGCTATTTCTCTAGTAAGCATTTTAATTGATAACATTTCCATTTGGGTCCTCAGAAACAAGGGGGGGGGGGAGTAAATCATTTAAACAACAATGTTTTGATGTGGAATAAGTTAAGAACACCAAATGGTCTGAGAATAGTTCTATTCAAATTTAATTCTGATATGGAAACTGTATAAACTTGCAAAAGTTACTTAATGTCTATAGTCTCCAATTCCTAATTTGAAATATGAAGATTGTTGCATTATATGGTTTCTGAAGTCCATTCCTGCTCCATGATTTCATGATCTTTTAAATTGCTGTATGAAAGTATATGAGAAAGAGCCTTAAAACTTATTAATAACATCATCTCCTAAAATTTTTTCCTAAAGTATACGCAGACTGAATCTTCCTGATTTCCATAAACAAAGTAAATATGGTCCTAGCTTATTAGCTTTATGGCAACATGTTGATGACATTTTGAGAAATATATTAGGCAATAATGAAACCAGAACCACGTTGGATGGCTTTCAGGTTAAAAATAAATGTCATTTTTTCAGAAAGTTGCAGAATGGAAATCATTCCTATATTTGCATGTGTGTATATGTGTGCCCATATAGGAGTCCAAAACTATCCCAATGAACATTAACTTTCTTTGTTTATGTCTCCATTTGGCACTTACAAAGCCAAGCATCACAGTAAGTATATTGTTGTAGTATAGAAGAAAGCTGATTATAGTAATGTTAAGTACTACATTAGAAACCAAGAGTTTAGTTTATTAGGATATCTTCCAGGATACAGGTTAACTTTTTGCTGTTTTATCCTCTAAAGAAAAGATCTAATATCTCTAACTAAACTAAATAAAATAAATTCAATTTAAAGCTGACAGTGCAATGCTTTTAGATGGCCTGTTTAAATATATTTGATTTGGGGGCATTTTGGATTCAAATAACTTCTTTCCTTAATTTTTTAAAATTTGTGACATCAACTCCAGATGGACATGTGTCAGTTATTATCCCTATTAGTAGGAATCCAAATGTGTGGTTCATGCCCAGAGCCATGAAATTTTACCCCATTAACCTTTACATGGACTTATGATTCACTGGTGCATAATCAGTATAGCTACCCCTTAATGAAGCTAGATCTTTATATTTTTAACACTCATTTGGAAAACCAATTAACTCTGACTCTATTGAACAAATTGAAAAGGAAATAAATCAAGTGTTAAAACATTAGTGAAGAGCCAGACTTTCTGTAATTAGGGTACTGTTATGCCCAAGGCCATCAATGTGGCATCTTGTATCAAAGACAGACAATTTCTATAGTCTGAAGCTGTTAGGCTTCCTTTAATAGGAGGAAAAGTTATCTTCTAAATAAAACTAAGCAAAAAAGATCACCTTACACTTTCCAGTAAGCACTATAGTTATTATTTTACAAAGACTACATACATAATGTTAACAAGAGACACTTTTTTAGTTCATTCTTTCATTCTTTTCTCCTTCCCTCCATACTCCGTGTCTCTGTCTCTCTCTATATCTCTTTCTTTGTCTCTCTCTCTGTCTCTGTCTTTTTGTTTGTCTGTCTTTCTCTGTTTCCAATTAAACTTGGGCATATTATTTAATCTTAGGAAATCCCCAGGGTGAAAACATCCTCTACTAAGGATAAATCATTACTATCTCTTCAACAACTTTAGTACTATCTACAAATTATGAAGATGGGGAAAGGTTTCAGGGTTTTTACTGGCTCTTTTTTGATGAGTTTATGGAAGTAAGTTAGTATTTTAATAAAGCTTTTACTCTGTGCCATAAACTCTGTTAAATACTAGAGATACAAAGACAAAAACAAAACAATTCCTGTCCTAAATGACCTTATATTTTAATGGGAATGGAAATATGAACTTACTAGTTCCGATAATTAATTTGATGAAAAAGTCATATTATACTGCATATTTTCAGTGGAATAATGAATTACCATATTTTACATAATTATATCTTCAAATAGTGTGAAGCAATTCATAAGGTTCATCATTTACACTAATTGGATCTGAATAATATACATAAGCAACCACCTAACGAATAGGTGGGTTTTCCATAAAGCCCCTCAGAGATTTATAAATTCTCCTCACTTAGGGAAGAGAGAGAACTGATGTTAGATCAATCCTTGAACTATGTTAGTAGTTTTGTTTGTGTTGAGGAATGACTTTCAGTGAAATGGGGCTGATGCAGCCTTTAGAATATGAGCACCACAGTCATCATTCTAACCCTTACACATCAGTGTCTTACTTTTTCTAGTTCAGAAGTTTCTAAAGTTCCTCACTTTGTTGAATGTTATCAAGAGTACAATATAGTCTTCACTGTCTAAGAAGTGTTAGGGAGCAAGATCATTTTTTGTGGTCAGGACTTATGGATAGTTTGGATTAGTAGTAGGCACAGAATCAGTGTAGTTTTTAGATCATGCCCAACTCTTTTGCGGGTTTTCTTGGCAAAGATGATGGAGTAATTTGCCATTTCCTTCTCCAACTCCTTTTACAGAGAAGGGCATAAGACAAATAGGGTTAAGTGACTTTGCCCAGGGTCACACAAAGCTAGTAAGTGTCTGAGGCTGTTTGAACCTATGAAAAAAAGTATTTCTAAGTCCAAGCCCAGTGTTCTATCTAGTGCCTCACCTAGCTGCTCTAATAGAGTATGGACTCTACAAGTAATTGTTGCATTATGTATTTCTATAATTACGGGATCAGTTAGGACCTGTATTCTCCCCCTCACCTTTTAAATAAATCAGCTCTGATTTATTTAAATATTGTATGTATATATTGATGATATTCACAATAAAGAAGGAAATAATAGATTTGTACAATCTACATAATTTATAATCCCTTTATTGACTCTGTGGCAAATTAAAAAAAAAGAAAACATATGTATATCCCTTTAGTTTTGACTTTTTGACCCCTTTTATTAAACAGTTACATATGTACAAAAAATTTCAAACATATTTATACATAGTTTATCTATAAGAATCACTGACATAATTTAGTTGAACCCTTTTCATAATTATGAATAGACATTAATAAAAACCACCCTGCGTCCTTCTCTAACTATTACTCTTGTATTGGTTCAAATATTAGATTTTGCAGTAATAGTCAGATGTGACATCATTTTGATATGATTGATTTTGATTATGTTAACTACTAAAAATAGAGGTGTATGAGGTACCTATTTATTTGATTGATCAATTCATCTATAGAATCCTGTGTAGGATGTGATTTTAGCCCATTCTTAGTGGAATCAGTGGATTCTCTTCCCCTGAAGTAGCCCTGCAATGCTTGCATTAGTATCTGAAAACATTTCTTAGAGAAAACTAAGATATTTCCAAGAGTTCCCACTAGCTCCAGTGACATCAAAGAGGCAGTCTTTATCTTCCTTGGTTAGCCTTGCTCCCCCTAAACATATCTCTAAGCTATAAGGGAGTTCACTGAAGCTTGTGGGAGGAGAGCTCATTTTCATTCAGTACTATGAGTAAGACCTTTCAAATCAGCTCCAAGTTGGAGCCACTCCAAACAGCAAACATGGAAGCCAGGGCAAAGGAAATTCAGCTGACTCTGATCACATCTCTGAAGAGTCCTAAAATCATTTAACCTTGGCAAGATTTTCAGTCTATTTGGAAGTCAAGAGGACAATCAGATGTGATCATTAGCATGACCCAAAGTTCAAACAATTTGACCACAATTTTTCCTTTCTGTTTGTTTATTTGCTATTGGGCTTACAGTCTGTAATGAAAACTCTACATTCTAAACCATAGCTTCATTTTAAGGAAGAAATAATGTAAGATAAACTAGGAGATATTGTGTCTACAGCTCATAAAATAGTTTCAGAATAAAAAGAAAAAATGTGCAATTGATGCTCTTCACACTATTCCTTTATCTAAAAAAGTAACAGATTTTTAAAAAAATTAATTAATTATGCAAATAGAACTCATTCAATAGTACCAGAAATTATTTGGAAATAGAATATTAATATTAATTGAATGTTTAAGTTAATAAAGAGTTTTTCTTTGTGTGATTATCCTAAGGGAATATTAGAGAACTTGACATGACTTGAAGTTATCATGGTTAACATTTACTTATCAGTCATCCTCAACAACATCAGTCCTGCTTCCAGGAATCATTACAGTGAGTAACCCTCATGCTGATGTGGTCTGCCAACTATTTCTGCACTTGCTGCAGTCACAGCTAATGAAAACATAGAAGATAAAGTTCTCTCCTCTATGGTCCTAGACACTATTAAGTGGCATAATACCAAAAAACTGATATAATTTAAACAGTAAAATGAAATTAAAAATAAAAGATGTATTACTATTTTCTTTGCTTCTGTTCCCTAAAGGTCCACTTGGGATGGAAAGAAATAAAAGACAACAGATCCTACCTTACCTACTTTATTACAACAGGAAAAATTAATCTGTATGTGTATGCAGAAAAAACAAATACCAAATATATAAAAATTAGAAAAAATTAGAAAAAAAGTAATGTTAAGAGGAAGTTCATTTACAACTACAAAGAATGGGATAGATTTCCTAAAGGAGGTAGAACTTGAGTTTTGATATGAACAAAGCAAGGGATTCTCTAAAGCAGTGAAATATCAATTAGAGAAGTATGACCCAGATTTCCCAGATAAGATGATATCAAATAAACTAATGATATAATTTCTCATACATGGCTTCCTAGGCATCTTGATTTCTTTCCAACTGAAGGTAAGTCCAGCAACTTTTCCCCCTGACCAACTTACATTTTCTCTATGAAGAGTAGTGTCTTTATTTTCAATCAGACTAGGATAATAATAACTAGGGATCAGCAAAACATGTATTATTGTAATGATGAAGAAATAGCAACTGCTATACACTGCTTAATGTATCAGATATGAAACTCAACTTAAATTGGGTAGAATGTTTTTTATTTGGCAAAATGAAAATAAACAAACAACATTAACCTTTTTCTTGGACTTCCCCAGAAGAGTAGTTTTTTTCTTACTTTAATAAATATAAAAATATATTACAAACAAGTTAAAATATATATTGTAAGAGTGTCCAGCATGTGTTTTAATATGTAAAATTCTGAATAGTTTTAATTGTTTTCTTATTAATTACTAATCTGGCATTTCTAAATATCTACTAACTAAAGAATTAAAAAGGAAGACACAGAAAGGATATAACTAGAAAAATGACAATCAGGAAAAATTAACAATGAGCCATTATGAAGCAATAATAAAGAACAATCAATAGATAGGCAACAGATTCTTTTATTATCAATAAGATTTGAATGAGGCCCTTTGTAGATTGGATAACCTCACTTGGTGAAATTAAAGGAGTACAAGTTCAAAAATTATACAAGATTGGCAGTCATAAATGGGTTGCAACCTATATCACTGGAAAGGTTGCCTAAATCAATGAGATCACAGAACCATTGAATAGTTGTATATATATTTGTTTATATATAAGACCATGCACTAGAGAATATAAATCTGCAGAACTACCTTCAAATATTCAAGGTCAAACATGTTTAACTAGTCCAAAAGACTCCTTTTTAACCTGAAAAATTATGGAATTAGCAGTAGGAAGAAAAAATACAAATAAAAATATGGCAGTTGACATCAGTACAATGGCATGGCTCAACAACAATGAAATGGAAATCTAGTTTTTAAGTGCTTACCATGTCCAGCTCTAAGATATTATTTGGCTATGTTAACAACTAAAATCATACTTTATGTATTTTGCTATAAATGCCTGGGATTTTTTTTTCATAAAAATAATATAGCTAGAAAAGGAGGTTGTTTGTGATAGCCAATTGCTAATGTTATTAAATCAGGTCACATTAAACGCATCAAAAATAAGAAAAAAGTTACAAATTACATCTTTTTTATCTTGAAAGTTTTAAAAAAATCTAGCCTTTTATTTCCATTTGATTCAATACTTCAGGGGAAATCAATGGACAAGTTGTTTCAGTAAGCTACTGCTTATTGAAAAAAGAGATGATTAAGATATGAGTTTGAAATTTAATTAATTTTAAACTAAGATTAAAAAAAATGAAATTACAATCCTTAAACTTTATTTATCAAGTCAATCATTCAATATTGAATGCATGCATTCAATAGCATGCAATTCTCTTTTAAGAAAATAAGTGGAAACCCAGACTTATATGAAGTAATGAAAAGTGAAGTTGAGCAGAACCAGAACACTGTAAACAGTAAAAGCAGTAATGCACGATGAGCAACTGTGAATGGCTTAACTGTCATCAGCAGCGAAAGGATCTAAGAAAATTCCAAGGGATTCAAAACAAACAAAAAAAGGCTATCTACCATTAAAAAGGATCAGATATAGTCTGAAATCAAATTGAAGTATATGATTCTTTGTTTTATTTCCTTCATAAATTTTTCTCTTGTATAAACAATATGATAAAGATTGCATGACAGCACATGTATGACTTATATTACCTCTCATCTCAGGAATGTAGGAAGAAGGGAAAGAACAAGGATCACAAAATGTCAGAATATGATTATTAAAATTGTATCTACATGTAATGTAGAAAAATGAAAGGTAAAAATATACACTGTGAGAATAGATATATTAGGTTAAAGTTCACAATATTCCAATAAACATTGCCTAACTCTCATTTACTGAAAACAACTTGAAAAACGATCAGCTAAATCCCTATCTCTGATACCAAACAAAACATCTTGTGGATACCATACTTAAAAATAAACAATCTTTCCTCTTTGCACTGACTTTGCTCATGAGTAGAAGCTGATACATAATGCAGAAGAGGTTGACAAAGTTGAATTATATGTTTATGCTTCAGTTATGGTCTAACACACAAGGAAATTAATATGGGAAAGGGGATAAATTAATTTTAAACTTCATCATTCATTCATTCCACAAACTTTTAATTGCTTACAATGTACAATAAACTGTCTTAGGTAATGCCAGGCATGTTCTAGTAGCAATTTAAAGCTCATCCATGCTAAGAGATGTGGTTCTGCAGCCTTGTTGAAATTTACTTTGTGAAATATTCCTTTCCTCACTAAAAATAAAACATGATCATCCTAACTTTTCAAGCTAGACTAATAGTTTTTAGGATGGAAAATAACATAAAAATAGGGTTTTAAAAACATATTTCCTAACTTTGACTTGTATTGAAAATACTTCTATCTCTGCAAGAGTAGAAAAATTCTTACTCTTATAATTTATATTTTTAGAACAAAACTGATGTTTTTAAAAAGGGTAGGAGTAAATTATCTATACATTTCCCCCCTCTTGGCCTTTGTAAATGCTTTCAAAAAGTCTTATTACCTTTGAAGTTCATTTTCTTCCTCTGAAAAGAATTTGGATTGGAACAGGTGATCACTGTGGTCTCTCAGTGAAATAAATAATAATATCATTGATATCTTTTCAAAATTATAGGAAAATTCACTGTCCCTTCCATATTAATTTGAAAGACTATCTGCATAAATTACATATTTATGGGATTCAATGACAAATACTGATTGTGTGACACTGGGCAATTCACTTATCTTCCCAGAGTTCCAGACAATCCTCCAAGTCTAGAATTGCAGAGATGTTGATCTGCATTGGTAAATGTAAATTCCTTAGTATAAATTCCCAATACCTAATAAATCATAGGCCTAATTAAAAAAAAAAGACAGGATACTTATATGAGTAACCAAACACTGCTTATTAGAATAATATTTATTTATTTTAATAGCATTGAAGAAAGCCAACATTGGCCTGGTTTGTATCTATGTAACATCTCTCTGATATCTCAGGTTCAGTGGGCAGTTACTTGAACTGGGAATGTTGTAACTGCAATCAAAACTCAAATTGCATGGTGGAAGGTGATTTACTTCTAAATGAGTGAAATAAAGTCAATTAAAAATTTTGTTTACCTTGAGGGAGAAGTGAAGTACCTGTTTGAAGGATTTCTTCAGAAATTATTGGAGGATTTCAGGAGAAACCATAGGAAGAGAAAACCAAAACCAAGCAATGGTTGTCTGATTTTCAAATAAGTCCTTTCTACTCTCTGGCAGACTTTTAATGTTAAAGTTTGCTTTTTTCCCCCTCTCTGACAATCAATAATTATGTCTATCTCTGTTGTGCAGTTACAGAAAGCAGAGTCACAAAGGTATCCTCACAAGAACAGAGGAAAAACCCACATGGGCAGATTGATATATGTAATAGGATCTGAATATAAAGGAGAAAAGAGTGCAAAGTTCCATGGTTTGAAGAGAGCTCAGAAAAAGATAAAGATCAACAAATATGACAATAGCATCAAAGGATTTTAAAGCTAGAAAATACCTTTAGAGATCAACTAATCCAACTCTCTTTATTTTCAGATGAGAAGACAGAAACAGCCAATAAAAGACTTATAAGGTTGAACAATTTGTAAGTGGAAGTTAGGAAAAATAAAATGTAAATGAAAATTCTCTTTCATTATTTCATTCTCTTTCATTAGCATTCCAAAAGAATAGAAGGGAATGATGTTACTTCCCTATTACCTACAAACTTTCTGAGAGATAGAACATTGTAGAAGAAAAGGTACTGAGTTGAAAATCAAATAACCGGAATTTGAATCCTGACTCAGCTTTCTTCTAGTTGTGTGAAACTAAGCAAGCCAGTTCAACTCTCTGAAGAACCATGTGCTTTCCGAGGTCAATATAAACTCAGGGTTCTGTGATACTCAATTGATGGGTGACTTTTTTCTCTTCTTCCTTTATAGTGGCACAAGACAAAAATGTAAGGACACTAACAGGATAGACAATGAATTCCGGAAATATCTCATAGTTTTAAAACCAGAAGAACCCTGAGAAAGCATCAAACTGATCCTATTCAGTTTACTGAGAAGGAATCTTGACACCCAGAAAAGGTTAAATACCTTTTCCCAAGGTGTCACAGATGGCATGTGCAAGAGAAATCCTGGGTCCTCTGATTCCAAATTCACTATATTTATACTCTTTTATGACAAATCTGATGCACATATCATCACTCCAGGCCATTCTATTTATCTTCTAATCTCTTTTAAATATACATGATTAATCTTAATTTTCCAACATCTTTTTTTATCTCTCCCTTTCCACATTAAAAATCTGAATTCTTTCTTACCCATCTTTATTTTATATGTAGCCTGACACTTAAGACTCAATTCTCAACCACAGATTTGGAAATTAACCAATTCTGTCTCATTTCTCTTTTTAGTAGAAAAAATATCCAGAAATTATTAAAAATTTGTTAGTAACTATATACTTTTATCCTTTAATTATCTATAATAATCAGAACTAGAAAAAATATACATTCTTGGACAGACAATTGAAACGTTTTCAAACTTTAACTTCTTTCCACTGACAAATCCTTAATAAAAGTTGCTAACTAGTAGCTAAATTGACTCATTTGAATTTCATTTTCCTTTCCTAGCTTAATGAGAAGTAAAATGGCCTAAAGCTGGTTAGCCATGGGGAGAAAGAGGAGCAAGTCAACTGGATAATCCACACACTTGGGAATAGTCAGATAAGATAGACTTTATTTTTCCCCAATATAGTCAAACTTATATGAAAACTTATAATCAAATTAGATGAATTTAAAATTTTCTCAGTGAAAGATGATGGAACTATCTTGCCATTATTAATAGTTCAGACTTTTAAAAATTGGCATTACCTATTCAATGTTTTAAACAGCAAATTAAATGGTTGAAATTAAAAATAATTTTTCTAAAAATAAACTGCTGTGAAACAAACATGTTTTTCTTACATTTTTTTATACCATTACCAAATAGCCTCTCTAGTTCTATTTATATGAATAGTTTCTTAAATATTAGAGACAGGTAGGTACCCAGTGTTAGACTTTGTAGTCAAGAGGACATATTTTCAAAGTCTTCTACAGAATCTTATTAGCTGTGTGACTGTGCAAATCATTTAATCTCTTTTAACCTGTTTATCTATAAAATGAGGATAATAGCACCTATCTACTGGAATTATCATGGAAATACAGTAAGATAATATTTGTGAATTGCTTTGATGGCCATGAAGTACTATATGTATCCTGGGTAGTATTTGTACACTAAATAATTTAAAAAATTTAAAATGCAGTAATTGTGTCTTATCAGTTTTGTTTGAAGTATTACTAGTTATAGATTTCCTAAAAATAACTATAAAATAGTCACATATCTACACTACTAGTAGTACTACTACACAATAAATAAGAGAATTCTTTAAGATTTATAAAATATCATTGTTCCATCACAAGTGATGAATGCCATACAAATATAACCAGATTGTATGGAGAAAGAACCTGAAATTCAGAGAGGTTAAGGGACTTATTTACTATCAATGGCTAAAAAGTCAGTGTCAGAGTCATTATTTAAGTCATATCTCCTGATGTCTAGATCGTGGTCTCCCTCCTGTACTTCAGGGCTTCTCTAAATTCAAGTTATTGAAATATACAAATGTCTTTAATCATCAATGTTATATTTATTAATTTTATATTTTATAAATATGAGAGATCCAAAGTTATTTTTCAAAGGTAAAAGAATCTAAATTAGTCAATTCTTTGACTGACCTCATGGAAGTTTAAGTAATCCTTGACATATGCTCATCTGGTACATATGAACAAGAGTCCAAAAAAAAATCTCATTGAAGTGGTCATTGGCATTTGCTTTGCCATGGGAGCCTCAGAAGTATTAGCTATATAGTTGCTTCCCTTTGATGAAGTGGAAGTACTGTTGTAACAGTCTTGTGTGAGGGAAATGAAGTCTTTGCGCTGGCATCCTTTCAAGAAGGTTGAAATAAATTTCCCCAGAAGGACAATATAACAAATGGTAGCTAAGTTATCTAAATGTTCAGTTGCATTATGGTTTCATTAGACATTTGTAGACTAAGATAAAAATTTAACAACTATTCATAGCTTTTTATCAGTTAGATAATGCATTATGACTTCCAAATAATTTAGTCACAAGTGAACTTTGCAGACACAATGCACAGGTAAGTTTGGGGATACTTCTATTTGTATAAGTGTGGTTAATTAATATAGCTTATGTAAAATAAACATAATGTGACCATAATCTGTATTTAAAATAATTTTCAAAGTCTTTTTTTTTGGTGCTGTAGTCAGTATAATTTAATTATTAAGTAGGAAAAGGACCCTTCCTGCAGATGAAAATGAAATTATCTAGCTATTCAATATATGCAAATATGTAATAACTTCAAGGATAACTTAATTGCATAACATTTCCTCCAATCATTTCTAAGTGGAATCCTAACCTTTATAAGCCATGGCCATGCTGTGAGTAGAAATTTAAATAACAAGTCATTTCATTAAACTAAAATTATATTTTTGCAAATTTAAATAAATAAAATCTTTGAAGTGATAGATTATTATAGCTGGAAGAGACTTCAGAGAACATTTAGCCCAATTCTTTAATTTTTCTTATGAGGAAGAAGAGGTCTTATGCTGTAAAATGATTTGCCCAGTGTCATATGCTATTTATGAAGAAAAAACAGAATTTAAACTCATCTTCTCATTCTATGTTCTTTGAATTATATCACTCTTTTCCTTAAATTTACATTTTATTTTGGCATGGAAAGGACTGGATTTTAAAGGGCTTTTCTAGGACGTATATAAAAAAGAACTATGATACAGATAACATAGTGAAAACACACACACACACACACACACCAAATAAAAATATTTCACTGAATTAGACAGTAAGGGAAAATGGTTTGAATGCCAGTTCTGCTATTTGAATAGATATATAGATACATAGATACACAGATGGATAGCTAGCTAGCTAGCTAGCTAGATAGATAGATAGATGGATATATAGAAAGAAAGATAGATGGATGAATGGATAGATAGATATAGACAGACATACATTGATATACAGATATAGATGCACACATAGTATATATATATATGTATGTCTGTGTAGTGTGCATATATACTTATATATATATTTATATACACCCATTTATATATATGCATTTACATGTATATATGTTAGATTTATATCTTTTAGACTACTATAGATTCATTGATAATAGTGTGTGCTACAATGGATAACAGTTTGTACCTGAAGCCAGGGAAACTTGGATTGAAATTTTACCTTTATGACCAGGAAGTCACTTAAACCCTTTGATCCAGTTTCCTTAAGTGTAATAACAATTTAATAATATCCATAATTCACAACATCCCAAGATTTCTATGTGAATCAAAGGGAAAATTATGTAAATTATTTTATAAACTTAAAATAACAATATAAAAACAAATTATCTCATTTTTGAAATAATTGGGATCTGTTAAATATTTAGGATGGAAAATCTCTGATCTTCAAAACCTTTTCAAATTCTGAACTGAGTAATCCTATGATGGCCTATCAAATGTTAAAGCCTAATAGTGTATTGATAAACTATATGTGCATCGATCAGGATCAAGTCAAGCGAAATATAGTGAATTTCATAACCAGAAAATTGGCAACCGATTATTTATTATCTATGTGACTTTGGACAAGTATCTAACTCTCTCTAGGTCTCCATTTTCTCATACTTACAAATAGAACATCATAGTAGATGGCTCCTTCCAGCTCTAATCCAATAATTCATTTTTTTATAGGCAATGGGGGTTGTGACTTGCCCAGGGTCACACAACTAGGAAGTGTCTGAAGCAAGATTTGAACGTAGGACCTGCCATCTTTAGGCCTGGCTCTCAATCGAATGAGCTACCCAGCTGGCCACACCAAGAATTCATTTTGTTACTGCCTAAGATGAAGCAGAATGTGGGCCACCTACATGGTATGATTTAAGAGGCATAGTAATTGAGACTATTTCCTGAAATTCTTTTCCATTCCAACTGCCAAAAAGCCTCAGATTCCTCAAGAATATATTTTTTACCTTAGATTTTCAAACTTGTAAAAATATTTTGATAACTTTAATTAAATATGATTGGTTTTCTTTTTTAATTCTCTACATTTTATTTTATGTTAAAAACATAAGGGTCCAGATTTTGCCAAAACTTTATACAATACACACAAAAAGCTTATAATGCTCTACTCTGAAGAGAATTTTATTGAATCTTGAAGGATTTTTTCTCCTTCATGAAAACCTGTACCCATTCTCCTCTACTACAAACTAGACAAGCAGGGTAGTTTTATTATTATCAGGTTAAATATCTCAGAGACATTTTATGAAATAAAAGTAAAACCTTATGATTATTCACTTCAGCAATCCCCAAAGACATAATAAAATGAATAATCATAAGGTTTTACTAATCTCGACCACCTTAACCCTCAAACTGAGGTGTTTTTTTTAAACACGAAATTGTAAGTTTTTATTTCATAAAATGTATTGGGAATGTTTGAATTAGAAGGATGTAAATGGGGTAAAATGCCAGGTAATCTAGCACATTTGCATGTCTGACCCTAATTGTAACCCAGCCAAGGGCCCAGGATTAAGAGTCGAGTCTTTTCATGTCTAAATACTTTGGTACTGATTGCAGGGATGTATTTTCCTTTTAATGGGGCACTGGAGAGGCAGAAGGGCATAAGGGTTAAGTGCTTGGCAGAATAAAAATTAGGTCTCACTTTATTTATTGATAATAAAAAGCAAGGAAATTAAATCCCCTTTACAAGAACTGGAACCCTTTCCAGGTACTCTGGGAAAAACAGATTAACTAATGCTAATCCACATGTTCAAAAGATAGTGGTTTGCTCTCTGTGATCCAATGGCATAATGCTATGACTTTGCTATAAAATAACATCTCCTTTTCAGTACTTCATTGCATTTGCTATAAATAGAATGGGTAGGTTGTTTACATTTGATATTTTGTAAGAGCTATGAAGTTGCCATTATGTAGCCATTACTTGACACTAGTGCGAATGGTACCTGTTTCCCAGATATGACAATCTGTTAGTAATGCTTTCTGGCCTGAGTGACATTTTTCACATTACCCACCTTCTTTGTCCTGGAGTCTTTTCAAAGCTTTTGCTGCTGATTAAATTCTAGGACAGGCGATTGCTACAATCTCCAAAATGTAATATTTTTGAGATAGCTTTCAAAATGCTACTTCACTCACACATTTTGGAAGACTTTGCTTTCCTATATAATAATACCATATGTTCAGTTTCTATCATACATCCTCAATTCAAAAAACCTTCTGTCTCATGGCATTTCCCATCAATCAACAAGGTGTTTATTTGGAAGGCATTTAGTTGGGACATGTAGTATTCTATCCAAATACAAATTAAATGAGACCCAAGCATACACTCCCTGATCATCACTCAAGGTAGTTGGACAAGACAGCTATTAATGACTCAAAAAAGCCGATCCAAGGGCAAACCCAGGTACAGACATTTTGGTGTAAAAATACTTTAGTAGCACTCAATTCATGCCACAACCCCCACTGGAGAAATAAATTTCTTTGAGTTTTTGAGATGTTATAAATGCAACATGTTTCCTAGAGTGATGTGAAAATTGTATTTTCCTCCACATTTAAAAAATTATCTGTTTATTTTCTTTATCCTTGATTTGACCCTTTCCAAAAATAATCTCAGAGTAAATTTTTCAATGTGCCATATATCATTGGAATGTGCCCATGTACAGATGTGGAACAGAAATGAATCCATTTGTTTCAGTCCTCAACACAATCATTTCTGATGAACTGATCTCTATCCATCACATGGATGGCAGATGGATTTTAATGAATGGTGCTGGTCATTTCATTTGTTGCATATAGAAATAACCTCCATGTTTAGTCATTGCAGTTGCATGGAATAATGTTGTTACTTAACTCTTCATGTTTTTCCATATTTTTTAGGCAAATCAATAAATTATACACAAAACACCTCACACCATGAGTGAATAGCTATCAATAATAATAGCCTGCTTTAAAGTAGAATTCTCAGCTAAAACAAATTTATAAAATTTTGATTTTATAAAGTATTTTAGAATTTTAATTGGAAAATATTATATTTACATACACATGCAAATATGAATATGAGTATATATACATACATATATGCATATATTCATCTGTATGATATCATTTGATACTTACAAAAACCATATGATGCCAATTATGTAAAAATGATTTCCATATTCCATGAGGAAACAAAATATATGAGAAACAAAATAATTTGCTCATGTTCCAGTCTGAGCCTGCCTATCTAATACACTGCCTGGAATATAGTAGGCACTTAATCCATTCTTGCTTGATGGTTGATTGATAAGCATACATATATAAGAGGCAGGGCCAAGGTCCCTGATTTACTCTTTACCACAGCTGTAAAATCCATCAAATAATAAGAAATAATTAATTTCCCCTCCTTTAGTGGACGTAAGTATTATATATTCTGGTCTGTATAAACTACAGTCATTAGCATATTAATGCTTTCTCTCAATATTGCCTAATACTATTGTTCAAAACAACAAATATGATCATTTAGGGTATATGATGTGATATAAAGGAAAGTGAATAATCAAATTAATTCAGCAACAAATTCAATTTGTTAAAGACCTTCCAAGTTCATAAAATTGTGCTATGCTCTGGGAAAAGAAAAGAAAATAGGATATTTGACTTCATGATGATAACTTGACACCTTACATGTATATAAATACATATACATATATATGTTCTTATATGCACATAATTGTGTATGTTGGTTTTTGGTTTAAAATTTGTTTAAAATTTTACATACTGGATGTCTCTAAAGTATTTGTTTAGTTTTGAACTATTAAAGTTTAAAACTGAAATGAGACTTTTGGAACTGTTATATCTGAGGATCATTATGAATTAATTAACTAAGTAAGGTCCAGTTTCCCATAATGATCAAAGAAAAGGAGGGGGTGGGAAGACATATGTGTACAAAAATATTTATAGCAATTTTTTTTTGCAGTGACAAAGAATTAGAAATCGAGGTGATTCCTATTAGCTAGAGGATGGCTCTACAAGTTAGGATATATGATGAAGATAGAATACTATTATGCTACAAGAAATAATGAGCAGGGTGGTTTTGGTAAAACCAGGAAGCACACATGACCTGATACAGAGAAGTGAAAAGAACCAGGAGAACAATGTATATAGTAACAACAATTTTGGAATTGTGATCCACTGTTAGAGACTGTTATTTTAATCAACAGAATGATCCAAAACAATTCCAAAGAATCTATGATAAAAAAAAAATTATCTATTTTCAGGCAGAGGAATGACAAATGATGAGTGCTGACCAAAGCATACATACATTTGCCCCTCCCCTTTTATTCAACATAACTAATATGGACATTTATTTTATCTCACTTCCTATGTATGATTATTTTATTTGTCTTTTTAATGTGTGTACAAGGGGCTAGAAAGAATTTGGAACTCAAAATGTTAAAAAAGGTAAAAATAAATATAATTTAAAATATATATACATAAAGTGAAAAATCACAGGCAAATAGGGAGACAAAAATAGCATATTGCCATTGTTATCCCTCTACTTAAAAGGCCAAACTAATAAATCTATTATCAATATAAGGTGATATAAGAAGTAGCCAACAAAAATAAATCCAACTCTGTTCTTTATTCATTCAATAATGTCTATCAATATCTAATAATTATATTAAATTCCAATGTTTAGTTCTTATCAAAGAAACTTGATGCATCTTTAATAGAAAAGAAACAGAAGAAAGAATACAATTGCTTTCACATTTACTGACAACAAAAATCAATATTATCTAGCCATAAGGTCCGTTGAAAAATTTGACTCATTGAAACTACTTTTACAAATTTAAAAACAAAAGTAATAAATGAGATGTTGACAGAAAAGTTCTATTTTCTTCCATTGATTCTCTTAATTGGAATTCCTCTCTGAGTTTGTGCCAGCTGCATTTATCTCAGTCTGGGCTCTTGTCAGGTGTTTATGGCTGCCTATTAGAGGAACAAAGTAGAAAAAGCATTTTGGTTGATCATTTGCACTTCTAGAGCTCTGAAATCTGCAGAGGTGTCGCGAGGATACACTCCTGACATTTTGACTAATGTATTTGAAGGCTGCAACTTAATTCTGTAATAACAAAGAAGGGAATGTAGAGGAAAAGTAGTTTCACTGTAACATACTAATATTTCATGTGTAAGGTTATCTTTCTAAGCCTAGCAACATTTGGTACCAGGTATGCAAAATAAATTTTGAGGAATTTTGAGCAAAGAATTCAGGTGATTTAGATATCTCAAAAAATGGCCAATTAACGAAGTTTTTTGCTACTCTGCCTTGGCATAGTGGATAGGGTGCAAGACTCAGGTTAAAATCTTACCCAACATGCTTGTTAGCAAGGGAATGTTGGTTAAGTCAAGACAGTTGGTCTCTTTGGGCTTCACTTTTCCTTATGGGTAAAATGATGGAATTCAACTCTAAGGTTTCTAAGATTCTATTCAGCTCTAAAACAACAGATTTATCTTACAATCCTTTCTTTCTGCCATTCATTTCCCTCTTGGTACTTTATCTGAAGGAAAGACAGCTCCTAAAATTTCACTAAATAGATATTTGGCAGCCAGGAACAAAGCACTGTCAAGGCAAAAGTATTTTCTAAGTCTAGGTCAGGTAGAGATTTGAAAGAGAGACGTTCCTTTTTATTTTTGGTGAACAGGAAGTTTGTTTTTTTAATAGTATACACACACACACACATATATATATATACATATGTATGCATGTAGGTATTACCTTGGTGCCTGACTGTTCTGAATTGCAAGAACATGACCTATTAAAGTGAGGACTTGTCTTCCAGAAGAGGAGTGACTATTATAGCCAAAAGTTTAAGGCTTGATAGACTAGGCTTATGAAGGAGAAAAGGTTTTCCTTTATTCTAAAGGAATTTTCTAATAATTATTAAGAGCTTTCCCTTATTCTCATTACTGAATATTTGTTTTTAAAAAAAGACATAAATTATGCATCTGGGATATAAACTAGGAGAATGATGAGGAAAAAAAAAAACTCATCTTCCATCTTAAAATCAATATTTGATTGCATTGATCCCAAGGCAGAAGAGTGGTAAGGTCAATGGAAGTTAAGAGACTTGCCTAAGGTCACATAGGAAGTTTCTGAAACCAGATTGGTATCCAAGATTTCCCATCTCTAAGCCTGGTTCTCAATCCACTGAGTCACCTAACTGCCCCCTGATGCCTCCCCTTTTAAGAGGAGAAAGCATTTTTCCCCATTCATTTATTCACTTAACTTTGTATTTCAAATGAAGCCAGAAGCTAGAACAAACAGCAGCTCTATAAACTTCTACATAGTAAAGCTGTGTCAACAGAAATGAGCAGTGACCACAGTACCAGTACAATACCATCTGACATTGAGTCTAAAAAAAAGGAGTAAGTAATATGTAGCTGAGAGAATCTATGTTTGTGTGTCTAGTAAACATTACATGCTTAAAAGTTATTCCATGCCATATAAGACTAGTAGGGGGAAGCAATATAAGAAATAGTTTTCTCATTTTTCTATTTCATTAAATATATTTGCTTTGAAGTACTTATATCTTCTGACTGACTAGTAAAAATAATTTCATCAGTGAGAGCTTTTAGTCAAATATTATATGAATGAGTTTGGCTTACAAAGAACCTGAATTGGGAGGTACCTTGTTTTGGGGGAGACAAAAATCTACGTATTTTTTAAGTTTTTGATTTTTTTTAATTAGCTTATTTTCTTACAGTAAAAGTAGTGCCAAGAAAGAGCACTGGATCAGAGTTAGGTGACCTTGTTATCAATTAGTTATGTTATATATGATAACTAATTTTATGCATCATTTCATTTTCATTCTATAAAATGGTTATAAATATAAATATAAATATACATAAAGTGTCTATATCAGCATTCTTGTAAACTTTCAATGAGAAAATGGATATGGAACACCCTAATTCAATATGAGATTTTATCACAAAAGACAAAAATCATCATCTTTTACATGTTCAGTGGCCCCTTGGAGCATGTCTGTCATATGTTCAGCTCCCTCTTCCCTTCTTTATGCTAAAGAGGGAGAGAGACTCACTTCTAAGAATGGTAAAGAATATATTCCACCTGTTACTGAAGAGTTTTTACTTCACCTCTAATCTTAGTGGGTGGGGAGAAGTTATGCAGAACTCATCCAGAACTTGGCATTTGAACTGAGTTTTGAAGGAGACTAGGGGTTCTAAGAGACAGAAGTGAGGAGAAATAACTTCCAAGCACAATCAGTGCAAAGGTATAGAGATGAGATTTGGCTCATCATTAATGAAAAACACAAAGAAAATAAGCACAGTATGGCTGGGCATAGAACAGAAGAGAGTATTATAGAAAAATCCCAAATATAATGTTTAATATTTCAATAACAACTTGGAACAAGCACTATAGTGAGGTGCTCAGTGATCTGTGTTATTAAAATTTTGTCCATAACCTGGATAAGCCCATAGATCTCATGCTTATGTTTGTAACTGATGCAAAACCTATAGAGATAGCTAAGGCATTTGAAGACAGAGTGATTGTTAAATGCCAACTAGAATATTGGGGCAAGTCTAATAAAGTAATACAGATGAATTTGTATTAAAAATAAACTTCACATGTGTAGTATGAGAGACATGGCTAGATGGTAATTTATAGAAAAATAAAATATTTGGGAAATTTAGTGAACTTCAGGTTCAACCATGAGATATGGAAGCCAAGAAAACTGTTGCAAATATATTATTTTGGGGGGAGGAAGGGGATCCAGGAATAAGGAGGTCATAGTTCTGCTAACCTTTTTTTTGGTGAGAATACACCAGCCTAAATTATTGTGTATAATGATTGTGTTCAATGAAGACCATACCACATTTTAGAAGAGGCACTGATCATCTAGTAAGTATTCATATAAGGGTGGGTAGTCAGGATGGTTATTGTCCTCAAAATTATGCCCTAGAAAACTAGTTGTGGAAAGGGCACCATATTAAGAATCCTGGGGTTTAGATTCAAATATTGACTCTCTCCCTTTATTACCTTGTAAGACTTGAATAACTCAGTTAACCTCTTCAGTTCTTGATTTTCCTCAATTGTAAAAATGAAAGTTTGGATGAGATGACTTCTGGCATCTATTCTAGCTCTAAGCTGAAGATCTTATTACCTCTAATCCTTTGAACTGGGAAAGATTATCCTGAAGAGTAGACTTAAGCAATGGCAATGAAGAATGTCATTGTTTATGTGCAGGGTTATCACAAGGAAGAAGGATAATACTTTTCTCTTTGGTTTCAGAGAGCAGAACTAATAAATCTAAGTAAAAGTTAAAAAAGGCATATTTAAATTTGATTTAAGTAAAATGCTTCTTAACAATTGGAACTATCAAAAAATGGGACATGATTCCTAAGAAGGTTATCGGTTTCCCTAATTAGTGGCTTTCAAGTGTCATAGATATTAAAGAGCATTGAAGTAAAAGACTACTACGATTATTTCTAAGTCTCTAATGCTGTGATATGGAAAATTGTGCATGTTAACACATCTATGACTATTATAATTGTCTGTGCAATTAACAGCTTCTATCTTCTTTGGGAGATGGTTAGCATGTAAACAATATATTGATTGACCCTACCAATGTTAATGGAATATATTTGGGTTGTAATTTTGTCTCTCTGGTTCACTATCTATGTGTAAATATTTGGGAAAGGCATAAGGAATATGGATAAGGGTGATGAAAATAGTTTTCAGAATCCTTATAATTTTTTAAGTCCCTGAGGAATATTTTTTGTTTGAGAAAATAATTGTTCACTGAGGTACAAATGACTAATTTTCTAATTTTGATGATATATGAATTGTTTTTGCCATTTTTCAACTTACAGACATTATTCTTACAAATGATTACATTTAAAAATATATATGAGGGTAGGGAGTCTGCCAAAGTGCTTGTGGTGAATATAGTGAGGAAGAACAAATTCAAGAAAATTATGGCACATCACAAATGAAAATTATTTTGACAAAAGACACAAGAAGAGTGGAAGGCACTTCTTTATTTTATGGGAATATAAAATATACTCAAAGAAGCTATAAATGAGATGGTAGTCAGTACCAGAGCTTTTACTGTGTAGATCAAGTTCTTTATCCTTTCCTGTATCTGTTTTTTTTTCATCTTTCTTATGCCTGCTGAGCATAACTGAACAGACTCTAAACTGACCCCATTGTTCTCAATATTCTAAAAGACTAAATCTAAGTCAAACTCAAAAGTATATCAAAGTCAGTAACTTTAATATCTTCATTACTACCCATATTCAGTCCACTATCAAATTTTTGTGTTTTTTTTTCCTTAATAATCAGCTCACTCTTGCTCTCCATTTACAAAGTTACTGCCATAGTCTAAACTGTTGGCACAAATAAAATTTCAGCTATTATATGTTCTATAATATAAACCCATCTTTCTCTGCTCTATTTTATCCCAGCTTGATTTGTGTTATGCTCTCATAATATCAAACTTGAAAAGAACTGAAAGACCATTCCATTCATGTTACAAATGTTCAAGTTCAGAGTCAGGATACTTAAGAGATTTACCTAGGGTCAAAAAGGTAATTAGTTTTAGAGGTAGGATTTGAACTAGGCTCTCTGACACCATAACAAACTATATGGAATGCCCTTTTATGATCTGATGTTATAATTTTTCTCCTTCTTTGAGATTTATCCATCTTTCATTCATATATCATTTTATGCCTCAAATAGAATGCTTAACTCTAAGTATAATAAGTATCATATAGAGACTGAAAAAATATGTGAAAACTTGAATAGATGTGATTATGATAGTATTATTTAGATGAGATTTAAAGTATGAGTCCATATTGTGAAAAGCTACTAGACAGAGTCATTGATATTTGAGTCTGGAGGTAGAAGAGAATTTCTGAACTATATTGATTAGGATATTAATAAACCTAAAATTCAGTCTATCTATGCAGTTGCAGATTACTTAGATTCTTGGAAGTATTTATGGAACATAGCAATCATGTTATACAAAAGGAAGGACCATTGGTATTTGGACAGACCAAAAGATACATGACAAACTTTTTGGTATCCTACAGTCCCTGAATACATAGAAAATCCTTGATATCAATATAAACCTCTGAATAGCACATCAATACAATAGTTCTCTCTCTATATATTTTTGTTAACAAAGTATCTTTTTATCTACCTTTAGATACATCTTTTGTTATCCCAAAGCCTATGTGAAGCAAATCTGATCTTTTACAGGAAAGATATATATATATATATATATATATATATATATATATATATATATATATAATGGAAAAAAGAAGTGACTTTGACTAAGTAACTAGGAGTTCAGGCACCCAGGTAATTTTTCTTTTCATTATATTTTTCATGTTTTATTATCTTTCTGCTCATTTCAAATTAGGTGGGACACTTCATAATATTGCCAATAAATAAGAAAAATGCGACTGCATCATGAAAAATCCAGAAACTGCCTTGCAGTGTCTGGAAAGAAATGAATTTAATTTGTATTCACACATCAATGTTGTAACTAACAGGAAGAATAAGATGGGTTTCTATGACCTCTCTTCAATTATTTAGTAAAGCTGAAGTAAGTGTCAATTGGCTGAAACTGTTGATGGTTTTACTTTATTAGTTTTGCCCTAATTTGGTAGAATTCCAAAAGAAGCTTTACCTTCAACACAGAAAAAAATACTAACAAAAGCTGCCATGCTTAGAGTCTTACAATCTAAAATATGAATATGTTTTTAGGATGTTTGGCTATGTACACATACATTAGCATTAGGAGCTACCAAATTACAGGATCACAGATATAGAGCTGGAAAGGACCGCAAAACTGTCACTTACCTACTGTTTATCCAAGGAGTAAGTTAGATTCTTATTGCTCCCACAAACAAATATTTCATATAAGAAAATGAATTTTCTGATATTTTAATTTTAATATAGGAAATTCCAATCCCTTTATATTTTTAAAATTCTTTCATTTCAGAATAGGAATTTAGAAGGGCAGAGAATGGTCTTAAACTATAAAGGTCATATCAGCACAGCAATTAAAACTGGAAGAAGCCTTGGAGGAATTCAGTCAAACCCTTTTGCCCTGAAGATCAAACTCAGTGTCTCAATAGACATTTTTAGATCATATGTGCTATGCACGGTGCTAAGAAGCTCTGAGGTTACACAGAAAAAATAGTCCTTGTTCTCAAAGTATTTGCATTCAAATGGGCAAGATAACTTGCAAATAACTCTGTAAATAAACAATAGAAATAGAGTAGAAGTAAGGTAATCTAAAAGAGGAAAGCTTCAAAAGTTGGAATAATCAGGAAAAAAAAAAACCTTATAAAATAAAGTTGAATTTGAGTTACATCTTAAAGACAGTCAGGGGAACCCTTAGGGGGAATTCAAAAGAGAGAACATTCAAGGTCAAGGATTAGGGGGTGTTGAATACAAAAGAATGGAAAATGAGAGGGATAGGAAGAGACAGACAGACAGAGAGACAGAGACAGACAGAGAGACAGAGACAGAGAAGAACAAGAACAAGAAGCATAAGAACAAGAATTCAATGTGATTGGATGGAAAGTACTAAAAGAAGAGGAAGGGATCAGTTTTTTCATCAGCTTTAAAGGCTAAACAGAAGAGAGTACTTTAAAACTTAGAACATCTTGTACTTAAGTTACTGAAAGGTAGAGCATTTTTAAAAAGTAGGGTGGGAAATCCCACTTCAAAAAATTCCACTTTAAAATCACAGCCAGGCTAATTCTTAACTTAGCTAAATCTAAAGTATTTCCGCTCTCCATTGCATCTGTAACCCCAAAATACAAATTTTATTAGCTACTGAAATTGCTGTTGAAGAATTCAAGAAGATTAACAATGAAGTCTTTCTTAATCCATCCCCCAATTTATTTTTTTATTTATTTTTGTGTATGTATTTAGGGGTACATGTGTGTATATCATATATATGCATATACTTGTGTGTTCATTATTAATTGGGAGCATTTATACATACAAACACATATGTATATATGGTTTCCTCATTTACAATGGGAAACCATGCATATATAAATGTTATCTCTCCATTTTTAATGGGGAATTTTATACTCACATGTGTATGTTGTTTTCCCATTTATAGCGGAAGTATTTAAGGAAAGTTGGGATTGTTTTACTCTTTTTATCTATATCCTCAGTGCCTGGCACAAAATAAATGCTTACTAAATGCTTTCTTATTATTTTTTTTCTAAAGAAAGTTTTTCTATAGCAAGTTTTCTTATCGTGTGTGTGTGTTTGTGAAAGGCCTCTTTTGGTAGCCTGGTGCTATTATTTCAGAATAATTGCTCAATTAAAAAAATCATAAGCAGAAATGCTAGATTTCAGTTAGATCTTAATTAAAATTAAAATATATTAATTTTCATGTTCACAGAACCCTTGACATTTACATGTCCCTGGAATCTTTCCACAGACAGGTTGTGGTTCATGAACCATAAGTTAAAGACATTTCTCTTATAGAAATAACTGAAAGATGTCCTAGGTACACTGACCTGGATTTGGAAGAGCATGAATATCTAAAAGATAAATGCAAAAATATAAAAATTCTAAGAAGGGGAATATTGAAGTTGATGTAGAATGTTCACAGATTCGCAGAATCTCAGAATTGTAAGAGACTTCCAAGAACATAGTCATATTCATATCTGAGCAAGAATCTCTTTCTAGAATCTTACTAATAAATTTATAGATCTCTAATTAGGAGAGCCCACCCCTCAACTTGTGCCTACCTCTATTTGTTAGTAAGTTTTGTTTTTTTCCTGTTAACAAATTTAAAAGCGTCTTTCTGAAATTTCTATATATTGTCCCTGGCATAACTCCTTGCAGTCAAAGAAAGGGGATAATTCTTCTTCCAATTGTCCACCCTTCAAAGATTGATGTCATCTTTTCTGCTACAAAGTAAATGTCTCCAGTTCCAGTTTTTTTTTTTTAGTTGAATTAGATTGGATTCGATTGGGTTAGTAACAGAATCAAGTTGAAATTACACTAAACTAATCTTGTTAATAGCTTGCATATCAACTTTTTTCTCTTTATCTCCTTGCTTTAGGTCTAGGAAATCTTTTGGCAGTTATGGCCCAAGTGAAGGTAAATAACAACAACAACAACAACAACAACAACAACAAAGAGGAGAAGAACAGCTAATATTTATATAGGACTTTAATGCTGGTAAAATGTTAGGTTTGTAAAATGAGATGTTTATCATGTAAAGCTATCTTTGGTGAGGAAGAAGGGCAAAGAGGTGAAAAAGAAAAGGAAGGAAATATAAAACAAAACAAAACAAAAACCTTGACTATTCATCCCAAACATATTGTCCTTGCTTTTTCTATTGTTTTCCTAGATCTACTGTTGAATCTTTGGGAAATTTTCTTGTCCCCCACCTATTTCCTCATTGGGCCCCCACTTTCTACCATACATCTCCATTTTGCTTTTCAGTTTAGAGTTCCTATCTGAAACCACTCAATATAGTTCTAATCTCAGGATCCTCTTAAACACAGTTTAGTCCTTTGTATACAAAAACTCACTTTTTCTGTGCCTATCTTTTCTGTCAAAATGTGAGGAAACAAATAAAAGTGGGAATAGGAGATCACATGAAGATCTGTTGATCATTTAAAGGTCATTCCTATGCAGATTCTTTGTGGGTTTTTTTTGTGAATTAAATCATTTTTATATGGAAAATTATATTTTAAAAAATCAGGTAATGCACTAGAAATCTTCATTGATTCTAACTAATTGGGGTCAATCTGAATCTCTGAAAAGTCTAAAAATCAAATTTATTTTTATTAATCTATATATATATGTACTCAAAGCAATACTTAATTTAAATCAGTCAATAAGAAAGCATTTATTAAGTGCTTATTATGTTCTAGGAACTGGATTAATCACTAAAAATACAAAGATAAAGATGAAACAGGCTATAACCTTAAGGAACTAATATCCTAAAGGGGAACAAATAATTAACTAGGTAAACATATTATACATCTGCAGTACACATATGTGCATATATGTATGGGTACATATGTATATGAGAGAGAAGAAAAGTGAAACTACAAAATTTAATACCCAATTAAATGTGTGGTAAGAATAAGGAGAAGATGATACCAAAGTTGCAAGCCTTGTGATTGTGAGCAAGATGATGCTCATTTCAGGGAAATTCAGAAAATCTGAGGGTTTGGGATTAAAAAAAAAATGAGTTCTATTTTGAACATGGTACATTTGATGTGTCTATGGAACAGCCAGTGTAAGATTTCTAAAAGTCAATTAGTAATGTGATACTGGCACTTAGGAGATATACAAGAGAGCAGGAAAAGAGGTGAAATTTGTTCTGTTTGACTCCATGAAGCTGACTCAGGAAAAAAATTTCGGGAGTCAAAGAGAGACAGATTTGGGCTTATGTTTAAGAACACATTTCCTATTAAAGTTATTAAAAATGTCTGACTAAAGAGACACAAAATAAAGAAGAGCCTTCTACTCTTCTCATGTCTTCCCAAATATAATTTCTCATAATAATTTTCCTTTCCAAGCTGTAGTATAGTTTTCTTCAATTTGTTGTTCCACCTAGCTTTATTCATTACAAGCACTTTGACATACACCCTACTTTTATATTTATCTGTTGAAATATAATCATTTAGATTTGTATATGCTCACCTCCAGACAATAAGCTGATAAATAGAAATAACAAATACATAGTTTGATATGTACATATATCTTTTTTCAAATGATGACTTCTCTAATGAGGAGGGGGAGGCAAGTGAGTGAGGAAGTAAACTGAGTATTTTAATGTAACAAAAAATGTTAATTACAAATTTTTAAAATAAATATATAATAATTTATAAGGATATTGCGTGTTGCATTGTATAACATTAATTATTATTTAATATCCAATATAATAATTATGATATATTATATTTATAAGGATACTATCTAATATAAAGATAATATCTATAAGTTGGTTAATAGTCAAGAAATAATTTATGTCTGAAAAGAGTTAGAAAATTATTAGTCTTTCTGTGGTCACTCAGGCTGAAAATGCAGGAAATGCACAGGCTATTCATGGGATTGATCCCACTTCTGATCAACATGAAAGGTTGAATCTCTTCTATTTCCAACTTGTTCTATTACCCCACACCTGGGCAACATGGTGATTTGCTGTTCCAGTATGTTCTTCATTCCGATAGAATAGCCAGAATAGCCCACCACAGCTCAGGCTCTTGAACTAAAGAGCCCCATGAGTCTCAGCATCCAGGGTACCTGGGACTACAGGCAGAAATGACAATGCTCAGATGGATGATCATTTGGCAGTTTTGTTGTAGGGGGGATTTCTGTTCAGTTATAAAATAAGCTAGATGACTAATTCCTTGTGAGAATTTTAAAGAATGATTTGTGATTAACATATCAAGTGTGCACTGTTGGTGATGATCTAGTAGTGAGGCTGGTTTCCTTTTATGTCTTATGAAGCCAGTTTCAATTCAATTAAGCAAATTCAATGAATATTTAGTAAATGTCTACCAAATGCATGAGGCTGGGCTAGGCTATAGGGACACAAAGACAACAAAACAAAAATATATAGCCTGGATTCTCAAGGGGCTCACATTCTTATGGATACATAAGTGAGGGGTAAGCAAGGAGTCCATTCCAACAAAACTGTTCTCCCTGGCCCAGTCTTTATTTAACCAAGAGGATAGTTATTTCTCAGAGATCACTTTATTTCACCTGCTGTCTCTTCCCTTATGCCCTATCCTTACACACCTAACTCCCCTCATTTGAACCTTGTAAATCTAGAAGTTTCCCAGGATAGACAATTTCTAGTTGATCAGAAGCTCCCTTGCCTATAAACTTAGTGGTAGGAATCCAATCATTTTTATCTTTCTGCCTTTCATGGCCTGAATCCCATCATGCTTGAAGCTCTTTGGCAATATCCCTGGTCTTATCTCCTCTCTCATTCTTCCCAGGTCTTTTTGGAGGTTTAAGTACAATAGAGAAAGTACTGGATTTGGAGTCAGGGTGACTTGAGTTCTAATCTTAACTCAAATGTGACTAGCTATGTGACTTAGGCAAGTCATCTAATCTTTCTCAGTCTTGGTTTTCTTAACTGAAAAATTGTTTTAATAATAGCATCTAATTTCTAGAATTGTTGTGAGGAGCAAATGAGATAACATGTAAAATTCTGCATGAACTTTAAAGTACTATTTAAATGACAGTTATAATTGTATTATTAATATTATTATGTAGTACTCTAAATGAGGGGTATGGAGGGTTACCTGATTTGGGGTATCTGTCTTAGCTCCACTCTAAAAAGATTCAGGGATGGCCCTAGTCTCCAGTTGTCCATCTTAGGGCTCACTCTGCTACCTTTTTAGCCTTTCCTTGCCCCTGCTCTCTGCTTTCATTTGCTGAAGTTTAGAACTATGATCTTTCCTTTTAGCTTTTCTACAAATACATCAAATAAAAGAATCTGTTTCTTTAAGCACTGACGGCTATTCTTCTTCAAAGCTTTTTTAGTTGCAGCCCCATGCTCTGACAATGAGGGACCACTGCAACTAAAGGAAGTTTTATGGTCATATCTTATACTGTGATCATTTTATTGTCATTCCTCATATGCTGATAAGGAGACTTAAAAATTGTTCATTCTCTTCAGTAGTTGAAATATTTCCCCCTGCTATCTTGTTTATGGTCTTACCATATTTTCATAGCAAATGCATTCCTCATTGAGAATGCAAAGGTAAACTCCAGCCTAACCTCCAACTGATTCATCACAAATTTTAAGTTAGTCAATTGGAACCTATTTTTCCCCCTCCTGAGTTCTGAGAAATACTCAATGAAAAGCATAATCTCATGGAGTAGAAAGGGATGGCCTTTTATACAAGTGAATATTTTCTCCATTTTCTCTCCATTGGCACACAAATTCATCTTAGAAGAATAACCCACTCATTGTTCCAGCGTTAATGGCTAAATGAAACTTGTTTTTCTTTCTGTTAGGAAAAGCAATCAATATCATACTATTGCACCCATAGCAAAATAAGCAGTCAGGCTTACAGATAGCCTTAGTCTTTTCTTAGTCCATTCATATGGAATTCCTTCCACAACAAGAAACAAAAAATTATTTTTTAGAACAAACTCCACAACATCCATAAAAGGCTGAATTTCCAAAATATAGCTCCACTTTAAGCAGCAAATGATTTTGGGATAAAACGAAGACAATATGCATGCCTTTAAAAGGATATTAGCTTTGGTTATAGAAAAATATACATTTTAGTTTGTGTCAATACTTATGATCTGATTTGTCAGCCATGGGGAAGTTTTACATGGTTTCCTATTTTCTGACATGGTTAAATACCATGGCTTTTGATCTTATAAAAAAGACTAATATAAAACTGATTTAGTTTCATTACTTGCACATCCCAGCTCATATTTCCCAAGACTGTACTACATCACACTACATATTACCTTTGCTGACAGCTTTGGGGTTGTGTTTTATTAAAACATTAAAATACTAGCTGTTCCTTCCCTTACAATAAAATACATTGTATATACATGGCCAAAATCTAGACTTGATAGAAAATATGTTCTTTCTGGGAAACAGTTCTACTTGTTAGTTATTCTGATGATGATGATCTCAAAGATATGGCCTTGCATCAGAAATCTGAAAAAATCATGACTTTCAATTCCATCCTGGCAAGATGCTTTAGAACAAGGAGACTGAGACACAAAAAGCTTACCCAGAGCTGACTTTCTCTTCAAGGTCCGGGGCTATAGAGTGAGAGAATACCTCAGTACTGACAGAAAGCAACTAATGTGCCCACTCAAACAGAGGGGACAGCCTTTTCTCAGCCAAAGTGCCATGTGTAGTGGCATATGGTAATGACTGAGACATAATTGTTGACTTTTTCCACAGCTGTGGACCATGGTGAATCTTCAGTATGGCATCCAAGCTATTAGTATGGATATTTTATACTATGAAAAGGGCTATTTAGATGCTACATCTATAGTGAGAGGGAAAAATATTTTTCCACCTGTTTGGTTTTGTTTTAGTCTAGATCTGTTATTTCATGGCTGTGGTGAAATCTTCATGCAAAAATTCCGTATATAGATGACCAACTTGTCTACACCTAAGAAGTCTGTGCTACAATGGGAAAGTCATATAGTCATATAATCTCCAATACCTATAGCAATTCCCTAAGCCCCCCCCCTTTTTTTTGCAAGCATGAGCAAAAGCATGACTTGAATCCAAGACCTTATGCTATAATTATCACTTTTAGCCACTAGGCTATGCTGATTGTTCCTTAAATCCATAATCCTTGGAAATATTCTGGAAATGAAGATATTAAAGTCTAAAAATGAATGAGTAACCTCTAAAGACTGTCTCTTTTGATTATATCATGAATTATGGCTTCACTTGTTATCCCTGTATATGTGCATGCAAGTATCCATTTAGATCAGAAGGAAATTCTCAGATACATATATACATATATGTTCATGTAAGTCTAGATAGAGGATAGATAGGCAGATATAGGTAGAGGATAGATTAATAGATAGACAGATAGATAGATGGACAGACAGAAAGACAGCCTGATAGAAAGATATATAGACAGAGAGACAGACAGATAGATAGATAGATAGATAGAGAGAGAGAGAGAGAGAGAGAGAGACAGACAGACAGACAGACAGACAGACAGACAGATGAATGGATAGATATTGGCAGTGTATGAGATTACAGAAATTTATATTTTATGAAAAGAAATCTTAACTTCATGACAAGACAAAATTCCTTTCTTAGTCATTCTGTAGTATAAGGGAAACTATCTAGAATTTCTCATGATATTCAAAGAAATTCTTTGACCCAGGAGCCAAGATGGCAGAGTAGAAGAAGGGGAAGCTTTGGCCACTCTGAAAATCCTCTGCAACCAAAATTAAGATAATACTTCAAAATGAATACTGGAGTGAAATAACCAAAAAAGAGGATGGGCTGAAACAACTTTCCTACATTAAGCAACTTGAAAGGCAGGCAGAGAGGATCTGGTTCACTGGAAAGAGAGGGCGTGGCACCTCCTAGCAAGGCTGCACCAAAGAGTACTGGCTCAAACCCACAGCAAGCCCATTCCAAACCACATCTAGTGTTTCAGGCTCTGAACCTGAGCCTAAGCAAACTTTGAGACCTTGACACCCTGCCTAAGTCAATAGCAGTGCCACCACATACATACCCCCCTTAAAGTTTTAAACTCCAGCTCATGTCTGCAGTAAGGCTCAAAGTCCTATCACTGGGCAGTTCATGGTGTGCCTGGCAGGTAGTACAGCTCCAAAGTGATGCTCTGAACCCCTGCCTAGGCCCAAACTAAGACCCCAAACCTCATCACAAAACAGACTGTGGGTGCCTGGCTGTGCAAGCCAAAGGTTTTACCCAGAGACCTTACCGAAGCCTACAATGAGGACCTGAAAACCAGCCCAAGGCAATTGCTAGTACACCTAGTTTGTGTAAGCCCAGAATGAAGGCCAGAGCCCCAAGCCAAGTCTATAGTGACTGAACCTCAGTACAAGGCAGTCCTCAGTACTCCTGACCTGTGTAAGCCCAGAGTGAGCCCCAGAGACCCTGCCAAAGCTGAAGTTGGGCTCCAAAGCCCCAGAGTAAGAGAGCCCGTAGTGCTCTGAGCTCTGCAAGTCATCAGCAGTCCAGGGGGAGTTTGAATCAATAGTGGGAAGTGACTTTAAGAGTTCCCAAGTGACAGATCATTATACCAGCTTTGAAGAACTGAAACTTGCAAAAACCCAGGAATAGAGCCAATGTTAGTAGCAAGGAAAAATCGAAGTTTAACAACAAGTCCCATCTACCCTGGGAACAGGGTATTATAATATTTTGTGAATGAAGGAGATATCTTAATTTATTTTTCCAATTAAAAAAAAAGCATTGTGGTTTTTCTTTCTGTCAATCTGTCCATGTAAATATCTGTGTACAGTATTTTTTATTTTTCTAGATGAAATGTTGATACAATTTAAAATATTAATTTTCTGACATTTTACAATCTTTGTTTTCTCCTTCCCTTCCACCACCCACCATCCCCAAGAAGGCAGGTAATATGATATAGGTTTTATCTACATTATCATATAAAAACATAATTCCATGTTTATCATGTTGTGAAAAAGACATAATTTACACAAGAAAAAGAAATCATAAAGATAATAAAGTGAAAAATGGTAAAAAAAAATTTAAAGTGAAAAGTGAAAGACAAGAAAAAGGCAGGGCAAATGAGCACATTAAAAAAAAGATAATACACACCTAAAAATGGAAAATTTTTATGGAGACACAAGGAAGAGCAAGTCATAGATTCAAAAGGGAATTGTGAGAGTAAAGTGGCTACAAATGAAACTTCAAAGGCAAATATGAATTGGTCTTAGGCTCTGAAAGAACTCAACAAGAATTTGAAAAATCAATTAAGAGAGTCAGAGGAAAAATAGAAGAGAGAAATGACACCAAAGGAAAGAAGAAAAGAGTTTCTTAAAAGCAGAATTGATAAAGTAGAAAAAGGTTGTTATAAAGCTCATGAGAGAAAATTCTTAACTAGAATTACACAAGTAGAAGCTGACTTCATGAGACATCAAGAACAATATAATAAAATCTAAAGAATGAAAAAGTAGAATAAAATAATGAACTATCTCATTGGAAAAATAAACAAACAAACAAATGGACTTGGAAAATATAGTCAGAAGAGATAAGTATTAGATAAACTGAAAAACATGATAAAAATGCCTAGACATTATATTACAAGAAATTATTAAAGATAATTGCCCTGATATTTTTGAACAGGATGACAAAATATAAATTAAAAGAATATATCAATTACTTCCTGAAATAAATCCCCAAATGACAAATCCCAAGAATATTATAGCCAAATTCAAGAGCACCCAGATCAAGGAGAGATACTGTGAGAAGCCAGAAGGAAACAATTCAAAACATCATAGAACCACAGTCAGAATTACACAGGAATTAGCAGCAACTATATTAAAGGATCAGAAGACACAGAATGTGGTATTCTGGAAAGCAAAAGAGCTAGGTTACAAGCGAGAATCACCTACAGGACAAAATGAGTATATTCCTGAAGGGAGAAAATGCCAAGAATTCCTAATGAAAAGACCAGACCTAAAAAAAAAAGTTTGGTGTTCAAATACAAAAGACTCAGGAGAAGCCTAAAAAAAGTAGATAAGAAAGAATATTTAAGGGATTTAATAAGGTCAAACTATACTACATGGAAAGCGATATTTGCAACTTTTAAAAATGTTATCAGTATTAGAGCAATTAGAAGGAGTATACATAGACTGGGGATTTGAGAGTAAGCTGATTAGGATGTCATGATAAGCAAAAACAAAAATAACAAAACAAAACCAAGGTGTGAAAAAAAAAGGGTTTCACTGAGAGCAAAGGAAAGGGAGAGGTGTAATGGAGTAAATTCTCTCTCCTAAACATGTGGGGAAAATTACTTCATTGGAAGGGATGTCCATCAATTGGGGAATGACTGAATAAATTGTGGTATATGATAGTGATAGAATACTATTTTGCTATAAGAAATGATGAAAAGGATGATTTCAGAAAGAGATGGAAAGACCTATATGAACTGATGTGGAGTGAAATAAACAGAACCAGGAACATTTTGAGGTTTTGGCTTTATATGAAAATTCTCTTATAATAAAGACCAATATGAAGCATTTTTGTATGATTATACATGTATAACATAGAATAAATTACTTACCATCCCTGAGAATGTGGAGGCAATGGAGGGAAGGAGATATTTTGGATCTTTAATTTCAAAAAAGTATGTTGAAAAATGTTATTATATGTAGTTTAGTAAAATAAAATCTTTGAATAAAAATGAAAAGAAAAGAAATTCTGAGTCCAGTTCAATTGATCTTCCCTCTAAAAAGTTAAGGGATTCTCTTCATATGTTTATATGTATATAAATACATACTACTATCATATCTTATATCAAGCTTTCTCTTTATGAATATATAATATGCACATATATAATTAAGTTTATAGAAAGTTTATTAATTTATTTATTACTACAGAGAGAGAGAGAAGTAAATTAGCAAGAGATGAGTAATTAAATAAGAAATGAGAGTTGGACATAGATTCATGAAGATCAGATTTTAGATAATTAGCTATGACAGTAAGCAAAGCATTTGATCTCTCAGCCTCAAGTTTCTTCATATGTAAAATGAGATAAGAGCATTAACTTTAGAGAGTTAATGTGAGGATCAAAGAAGATAATTTTTGTAGAATGAATTCCAGCCTTAAAAGGCACATGAGTGTGAGCATGTATGTAAAATATAGAAGAGAATGCAAAGATCATTGTTGATCTTCCCTAGACCCCCCCCCCCCATTTTAGAAAAGATTTTGGTCCAGGGATCCAAAGTATTAAGAATTTAAATTTGTTTTATGCTAAATATTAGAATTCTAAAGTAATATTGTGGTCACCTTTTTACAAAATATTACAGCTTAAGTCAAAATTACTTTTAGCAGTTTTATTTACAAAGAGGTGGAAAGAGTGAAAGTGGAAAAATGTAAATAGAGAGAGCAAGTACTGCCCAGCTACCAATACCCTGATTTTAATCCTAATGTCTCCAGACCACAACTGTGAATTCGAAATCAAACCTCACTAGAATCCAAAGTCCTAATTAGGAAGTCAATATCTGAAGGACCAGGAGATGATGAAGAACCCACTAAGAACCAAGAATCCCACTAGAACTCATGCTGAAGGGAATGTCCCACCTAGGTGTCAATAAACATAGAGTGTTTGCTCACTGAAGAATCAAGTATGGAATCACTTCACTCACCCACCACTGAAAGCCGACTCAGGATCCAAGAAAAGAGTCTCCTTCTCCAGTTTGGCTCACCAATGAAAAGTGAGAGAGACTGAATCCTCAAGCTGGCTTTTTTAAAGCAGTTTTCTCGATGTTGCTCCCCCACTTTACAATAACCAATAATAGTCTTTCATTTTGCCTAGCACTGCCTAGGGTGGGGATGGAGGGAGAGTGATCTTTGGAGGTGTGAGCTTACTCGAGTAAGTGACTTGCAAACTCTTACTTAGTGTCAAGTAGAGATACTTTATGTTCTTGATTTGTTTAGCTAAAAATAGACAAATGGAGAGTTAATCCTATCTTCCCATAAGTAACTTGTCCATGGCATCATGCAATATAGTATTTGGGTAGAATTTGAGACTAAATTATCTGATTTCAGAAACAGTGAATTTTTTTAGACATCAACTGTGTCTTGAAGTCCATCTCATCCAATCTCCTCATTTTGGAAGACGAATATAAGAAAATTGAAGCCCAGAAGTGTGAAATATCTTTCACAAAGACATAAGTAGACAATAAAAGTGTAATATTTAAATTTATGAGGCTGGTTATAGCTTAATAACTTCATTAAATCAAAATTAATAGTAGTAGTAAAAAGACGGAAAAGTAGGAGAGAGGTAGAGAGGTACTTAGCTTTCTAATGCATTGGCTGCCATTATGGGTGCTCCTTTCTACACTCCAACACATGTCCAATCTCTTCCTCCATCAGCATTCCCCCTGGATGGCCCAGGAAAATTAAGAAACTATGATTGGTTCCTGAGATGTGATGTGTGAGTTAGTCGATGGAGAACAAAGCTTATAAGTTCAGACCAGGAGCTAGTCTTGGTCTTTGGGCATGCATATTACAAAAGTTTGGATTTGGACACATGTTCTCTGACTTCAGGGCCAATGCTTTTTCCTCTATATAATATTCTTGAATGACTGAATTAAGGTAATTATATCTAAATTTTTAAAATAAAATTTCACAAAGACATAAACAAAGTAATCATAGAAAAACACAGTATCAAGAAAATCAATTTTAATTAGAGAACAGGTTGATGTTCTTATGTGATGTTTTCAGCTTCATCATCACTAAATATTTATGGTCCCCATGCTGAGTATATGAAAATTTCTGATCACTTTAAATGAAGGAGTCTGCCAATTGTCAACTCTATTGAAAGTAAAACAGTTTCCATGCTCCCAAAGAAACTACTTTTTGGGAACCTTATGAGTCATAGACAATGGTTCATAATGAAAAGTCCATCTGATTTAAGCACATTTATCACAGAATATGATTATTTGCAGTAGTTATTCTATGGCCATGGTAGAATCTTCAGGAACATCTCTGTAATAGTATTTTATTTTTATGGAAATGGAATTTAATTTTTTCAGTTGCTTCCAAGTGCAATGCTTGAGTACCTTTACTCATTTGTTTTTCATCATGTAACACCACTGGAGGCCATCATTAGCTAATTTACAGATTTATCATTGCTCTTTATGAGCCTTAAACAATGCTCAGTGTTTTGAACCTCTTTCTGAGGAATCCAACAGGCAAAAAATATCTATCCTTTATGTTCTTAGCTAGGTGAAGCAAATGTATCTTGTCCTGTGTGCTATTGGCTTCTATGACATCTAAAATTGCTGTCTTATTATTTTCCTGCTGGATTCTAACAGGAGGCAGTGTTTACCCAGCTCTCCTCTCAGAAAGCTGCTCAGTCTCTTTGTGCTACTGCTGATGACAAAACAAGGTCAGAACACCCATTCAGCACAAAGAGCAGGATTGCAATTACTTATGCACTATCCCAATGACACACGTGCAGAAAAGCAAATTGGTTACTGCTGTGTTTGCTGACAGGTCCTGGGATCAGAGCTGTGTGAGTCATGCTTTCAGGATTGGATAAGAGAAAAGCTATACTCCAAATATATTGTATAACAGTGCTCAGGATTTCAACTTTGCATATATGACCTATGTTTCACATGGAAAAAGGAGAACTTTTGGATGATGCCTAAGGATTCCCTTCTGTGTTTTTCAAGACTTTTGACTCTGGTGACACCAGTCATAGTAGGAATGAGTAGTAGCATAGTTTTGGATTTGTGAGCTAGGTATACAATAGATAACAAGTTTAATTTATGAAAACCTTATGTGGTATGCACCTTAACATTATGCAATATGTTAGTTATCCCTGGAGTCACCATTGAATGATGGATAAAGAACTGGCATTAATTCTAGGAAGACCTGAGTTCAAGTTCTACTTCTGACACATAATGGACATGTGACCTAATTATTTAACCACTAAGTACATTAGGTAAGTCTAAGATTTTAAATTGCAAAACAATTCCATAGTCACATTGCTGGAGGGACTTTTGCCACTGGGAAAGTTTGTAACCAAAATAAAATCACAAGAGAAGTATAAGAAAAGAGTTGGGTGGAAACTGTCAAAACATATTTCTTAATAAATTAATAAAATATGTATAAATGTTCACACATATAATATATACATATAATATAAGCCTATTGAGGTCACTATAATTCCTTTTTTCTCTAATCTTTATTTTCCATTGTCATGTATTCTAGGTATTCTACTTTTGTTATAAAATTGGATTAAAAGCATTTATTTCTGTATTAGATAGATTTCCATTCCCCCCCCCCCCCCCCCCCGCCTGTTGAAGTCAAGTTGACTAATTAGGGCTATTTATCGCTGATGCTCCATAGTTAAATAAAAGCCTGAGCCATAAATGTGATGTTTGATAATCAACATATGTTCTCTGTTGCAATATATAAAAGAGAGAGGGAGAAAGTCTTCATTTAAATAATTTCCTAGTAAGGGAATAGTGTGTAGAAATCTGAAGACTCTGTGTTAATACTACTAACTCTTGTTCCTGATTTGGTGAATTGACTGTTTGGCAGCCACTAAATGGCTTACAAGTTTTGTGCCTTTAGAATATTGGTATGGAAACTGGAAGTGATGATAATCCCATCTGAGGTAATTGGAATAAAAGATGTTAAACCAACCAAACAAAGAAACAAATAAAGGGTAGGAATAGAGAATGAGGTAGTTTTTACCTGTGCTTTTATTGATATAAAGAATTCCCAATGTAGAACATTCTCTATCAATTTGTATAATAAGCCTTGTTTTTAATTTTAGTTGTGAAGACTATATGGAAATGATAAGTAATGATCATTGTCATACAGCACTAGGTATCAAAGATAAGAATTAAACCCAAATCTTCCTAAATTTGAGATAGTCTCTTCATTGACTACCTTTCTTGATTATAATAGACTATCAACAAAAGTATGCTGAACTGAATAGCTGAATGTCTGGCTGAATTTAAAAAAAAATGAATTTCAAATAACTTCACAATAACTTGTGTTTGTATATGTGTGTGTGTATTTGTCTGGTGTGTGTATGTGTCTGTGTGTATATTTGTCTGTGTTTATCATTATACAATTACTCAGAGCTAATGAAATAGAAAATAATGGATTTAAAAACAAGGATCCAAGAAAACTCCAAAGGGCTCATGATGAAGAAGGACATTTACTGCCATATATAGAACTGATAAAGTTGGAATGCAGATTGAAGCATACTGTTCTTAACTTTATTTCTTTTGTGAATTTTTCTCTACTTTTTAATGTGTCTTTTTTCACAACACGCTGAATATGGGAAAATGTATTACATGATATGTGTAAAACTTATGCCATGTTATCTGCTGTATCAGAGAGAGAGAGAGAGGAAAAGAACACTAATGGTGAAATGGCAAAAATGTTTATGAAAATTGTATTGATATGTAATCTTGAAAAAAATAATAAAAAGAAGAAAAAATAAAATTAGAATATGAAGATTAATTGGAAAATGTCTATATATCCATCTATATCCATAGTAATCTTTAGAGCATAATATTAAAAAATGTGGTGTTATTTCCTAAGAAAATATAGTCAGAAAAACAATTAGCATAATTGACCATATCAATAACAACACCAAAAGCCACTATAGGATTAGCTCAATAGAGGTACAAGAAGCTGATTAGTGAAATGCAAATTTAAAGAATTCTGAGAAACTCCTCCATACCTATCAGATTGGCTAATATGATATAAAGGAAGACAAAAAAATTTTGGAGGGAATTTGGGAAAACTGGGACACTAATACACTTGGAACTGTGAACTAATTCAATCATTTTAGAGAGCAATCTGGAATCATGCCCAAAGCGATATACAAATATTCACACCCTTTGACCAAGCAACACCACTAATAGGTCTGTATTATAAAGAAATCATAGAAAAGGAAAATATTATCTATCTATCTATCTATCTATCTATCTATCTATCTATCTATCTATCTATGCAGTACTTTTTGTAGTGGCAAGGAATTAGAAAATGAGGATTTTCCATCAGTTGGAAAATGTGAAATAGAAAAGGGTAATCTGTGTGACACTATTTCTTGTTGTTGCAGTGACTGATGAACTCTGGCTTATGGCTAGAGAGCAGCTGCTGGTATGGGGACACACCTGATGGTACTTAGGTACAATAGAGGTAGAGGTACTATAGAGATAGAGAGATATGTAGCCATAGGGGATACTGCTAAAAGGGAATGCTCTGGTGTTTGCCTACTGATCCCTACTGATCACTAGTAGATCAATCTATTTCCTAACCTCCTTCCTCCCTCACTCCCTCCCTTAACCTTCCACTTCTGGAAGCCTTTTGGCTTCTTCCCTCCCCCCCTGAGTGGACTATAAAAGACTCTATAGTTTTCTTTCTCTGGTAAGGGGTTTATTGTGATAACAGGATGGGAGACTGAGGTAAGAGGGATGAGGGTTTCCCTAAACTACATGGAGAATTTAGGAGGGTTATGGATATTATCAGTCTTGTCACAAACCATGACAGAGAGACAGTTAGAGAGATGGATGGAGGACAACTGTTTAAAATCTTTTCTTTTTCACAAAGCCACCAAGAAAAGTCTCTCCTTCAACTTGGCTTTTCTCCAACTCTCAGTCAGTCAGATCTCAGAGAGAGCAGAGGTTTCCCCTTGATCAGAAAACCCAAAGCCAAGCCAGCCCTACAAGGTCCTTCACTCATGGACAGAAGCTAACTGAGATCAGTTCTCAGCTTCTTCCCCTTCAGTCAGGCTCAACCCTCAGAGAGAAACAAAACCAAAGTTCCAGTTTCTCCCCTGATCAGCTTCAACTCCCAAAACCAGAGTCAGAATCAAAAATTCAAGATCCTGCTTCTTCTCTCTGACCAGACCCCCAGCTACCTCTTCTGGGAACATTCCTTTTGGAACCTTCTTCTTGATTGACAAGCAGGTCAGGTCCCCAGCTTGTTTCTTGCATCTTGGCTTACAAGTCCTCTCTCTCCCCATGCCTCTACCACAAATGACTGATCAAGTTGTGGTATTTGATTGTAATGGAATATTATTGTGTTATATGAAATAACAAATCAGATGAATTTCAGAAAAATATGGACTTATATGAACTTATGCAGAGTGAAGTAAGCAAAATCAAAAGAACATTGTAAGGAGTAATGGAAATACTTTATGATGATCAACTAAGAAGAACTAAACTATTATCTGCAATATTAGGATCCAAAATAACCACGAGGGACTTATGATGAAAAATACTATCCATAGCCATAGAAGAGGTAAGAGTATGAATGAAGACTGAAACATAATGTTTATTATTTTATTTCCTTCATGAATTTTTTTCTTGTATGTACAATATATGTCTCTTTCACAATATAGGAGAATATAGAAATATATATTGTCTGACAGAATTGAGAGGGAGAAAATTTGGATCAAGAATATCAGGAAATAGCTGTTGAAAAGTGTTATTGCATGTAATTGGAAAAAAAGATAAAAAGAATTAATAAAAGAAATTATTGTCAGAGTGAACGGATTTTGAAAATCAATGTTCTCATGGACATTAGAAAATAACTTTTCAAAATGACCTTGTCTACAATAAATGCCACTCAGTTATCAAATTATGCACTGACTCCACCAAGATTTATCTATCAACTATTTCACTTTTTGCTGTTCTTATTGTTTTAGATAAAGAAAACAGAAGCATGTTTCTGTGACAAAATACTCAAAAAAGTAACCACAAAACAGCAATCCATGTGTAAAGTGGATAGAGTATAGAATTTAGAGCCTGTAGATTCAGGTTCAAATGACAATTCTTCCACTTATTAATATGTCTGTGACACTGGGAAAATTGCTTTATCTCATTTTTTTCAGTTTTCCCATATATTAAATGATAATGTTGGATTAGATTAACTGTGAAGGGTCTTCTGTCATTTAATTTGTGATTCTATCAATTTCTTCAAAATAAATAGAAAAAAAGTAAATGAGAGAAATATACATTTTATTATTTTATTTTAGACTTTCCTTCTGATATTTAAACATGGACTTTTCAAAGTTTTATGAAGCAAAGCTAATCTGTGTTGCTTCACTTGCTTGTTTTATTGTAAAACATATTGTTTTAATTATATAACTACAGTGATTTCCATTTATTTATAAAAATTCATATTGCTAACCATAAGGTGAAATGCAATGTTTGCAAAATGCAGATTCTAATGCACAGGAATCTAAAGACAGCTTGTTATACAAATCAAAGAATTTTGACTCCAGAGTAAGAAGTTTAAATTCTTCCCTTTGGCACTTGTGGAATAATGGTACTCTATTTCCTCGACTGTATTAAAAATAATTTTTTAATTGAGTATCAGAAGTAGCTATGTGGGAAATTGCAATGCTTCCATATTTACTCTGCACTATTCACCATTGCAAAAGTTCATTCCTTTGATGTTACAGATTTTCAGAACATGTAGTTTATGTAAGCAATGTCTAGGTCAACAATCACTAATATTATTGTTCTGCTTGACTTGTAAATGCTCTCCTATTTTTCAACATGAACTTGTCAAAACTTGGGCCATAAATGATACCTGATTGGAAGGAGAAAGTTTCCTTGTTTTTGAATTCTGGAGGGAGTAAAGTTAAAATTTACTAGGACTGTTCCAAATCACAGTTTGTTTGTTTTTTAATGTGGAAGAGACCTCAGTTATTACTTTTTCCAACTCCATGACCAAAAAAATCCAAATTCCCAAGATAACATGTTCCAAAATGTGTCAGTCTTTCAAAGGAAACCCACTAACACTCCTGATAGCTTACTTCACTTAGGCATAACTCTAGTGGTTTTGAAGTTTTTACTGTCTTTAACCCCAAATTTACTGTTTTTATGTAGACTTGAGCACAATGCAATAGTTTTGGTGTGACCAGGCAGAAGATAGTGAGAAAATCATCTTATTTCTGGGAGCCGTGTCTCTCTTAATGTAATCTAAGAAACCATTAGGATTTCTTATGGTTAATTAGAAAATTCACATTTTAATTTTCTTTGATTGGGTATTTTTAAAGTCTGAGCAAAATTTCTTCAGTCAAAATAAATGATATATGACAAAATAAAATGAAAGCAATCCAATCACTCATTCTTTATTAAACCAATTTTACATGTTGCTGTCTCCTATTCTCAAAAAATTTCTACTAAGCTAAGTTCAGTTTTACAAGAGAATAAAACTACATGAGGACAATTTGAAATAGGAATCAATTACTTAATTTTATTAATCACATTGTGCCAAGTTTTATACTCCTCATTAAGGATACAAATCCAAAAGTAAAGTAGTTCCTCTCCTCAAGAAACTTATATTACACTAAAGATATCTGACATGTTCACAGATAAATAAATATACAATATATTTGAAATAATTACATTGTGATTAGTACAAAGGATACTAAAAATTGGGGGAATGAGAAAAAAAGATTCTTGAAGAAACTAATATTTAAAATGAAACTTGAAATGAATCAAGAGTTAGAAGTAAAGAATGAACTATGCAAAAAAGTGAGAAATGGAATCTCTTCAAGAGATCAAGAAAGTTATGTTTGCCTGGAGTCTAGCCTGTTGGATGAAAAATAATGTGCAATAAACCTGGAAAGATATGCTGTAATTAGATTAAACATGGGCTTAAATGCCCCAAAGAGGAGAATGTATTTTGTCTTAAAGCCAATGAGGAGTCCCTGAACTTCAGGACATAATTAAATTTGTACTTGTGAAATGATGAAATTTTAGATACTTAGCAAAATCATACCCCAAATTTTTTTTGGTATATTTGTAACAAGTTTTAGAATATGCTTTAATATTTTAATGATTGTGACTTAATCAGCCATAGTTCTTCCTTCAGTGGTTGAGAACATTATCCATTCACCATCAACACAGTCACATCAGTTATTCTTTTCCATACTTTTCTGTATATCTTATTTTCTGTATATATACTCAATGTGCTAGAGTTCTTTCTCTAATCTTTTTCATTACATATCAGTCTTAAATTAACCTATCTACATGCTAGCTTTCACTTTTCTACATGTAAGGCCCAATTTCTTTCTACATTTATCAATTACTTTTTATGCCATTTTCTTGTCAATTTCATCTCTGGAAATAAAATATGGTGCATCTAGGTGGCACAGTTGAGAGAGTGCACAGTCTGGAGTCAAGAAGACGTATATTACTGAGTTCAAATCTGGTCTTAGACACTTAATTGTTGTGTAGCCTTGGGCAAGTCACATAGCCCAGTTGGCCTCAGTTTCTTCATCTGTTAAATGATCTAGAGAAGCAAATGGCAAACCACTATTTCTTCTAAGATATCTCCAAAGTGGTGTCACAAAGAGTTTGATGACTGAAAAACAACCTAATAACAACAAATCAACTGATGAATGCCCCCACCATGAATATTTGCTTTGAGTTATCCACAAATTTGATTCTTTTGAATCTTTAGTGTTTCGGGGTTCAAAGTCACCTACCATCATTGAGAGAATGTTCATACAGGCAATGTAGTAGGGAATAAAACAGCATGATTTGAAATGATGTGTCTGAAGATTTTGGCTTTGCCATTTATCCTTTTATCTTGGTCAGATCACCTAACAAGTTGTTTATAAAAAATAGAGATGAACTAGATGATACCTATGATGGTTTTTAAGCTATGTATCCTCTATATGATCCTGTGGATGAACTTATTGGAAGGAGACAGCAAGAAATTTCAGGATGTGATATAAAATAAAATATGTATTGCAATCCTGGGTCCAATACATTGTCAGTCTTCAGGAACTGTGAAAGATACGTCTACTGATATAATCACCCAGACAGATGCATTTTATAGTCAAGATAGCTGACGCTTTTCTTCTACTTGATTTTTCCAATGTTTTTTACTAGTCTGTTTCCTGGATATTTTTTCCTGGATATTTCTGGATTCCTGGATATAATACAAAATGTATGTTGCAATCTTAGACCTTGTAAATTGTCAGTCTTCAGTGTCTTTTCACGATATGTCTACTGATGTAATCACTGAATGGACTATGCAAACAATTGTGTTGTATCCTGGAAAATGTGTATAGTTCTCCTATTAGAAAAACTCTATATATCTATAAAGCTGACAATTAGAGACAATTTCTTGGAGGAGAATCTTTACCTCTGTTTTTTTTCCCAAATGCTCTGTTTTTGTTTATGTAATCAAATAACAAAATAATTAGAGTGAGATCTCTTATTCTCTACATATTTCAGACTTTTGTTAGACTGAAAATCTATTCAATTTTAGGGAATGATTATAAAAACCTATCTATTCCATTTTCTTTTTTCATTGAGTAGACCTTCAATGTGTACATTGAACATCCTTTAAAAGGTTTTGTAGATGAAAAAAATAAGCATACGGATAAGTATATTCTTGAATCCTTTCTTTTGAAATTAATACTTTCCACGATGGTCTTCATTCTTCAGTTTTACCATTCTGCACTACCTTAAAAACCCCTTGTAATTTGGCATTTATCTGCTTGCTCTCTTCTACTGATATTATTGAATAAATATCCATTTGTCTTCTGAAACTGATCTTTCAAAAGCCACCAGCAGCTACATAAACATCAAAGTGCATAGCCCCTTTTTTTTGTAATCAAACATTTTTTCTAATTTTTCAGAAGCATTGATGCTATTAAGTAGATCATCATTGTTATTTCCTCTATCAACTAGCTTTAAAGATATAATACTCTATTGATTCTCTTTCCTCTCAAATTACCTCCTTCTGTCTGTTGAGGGGATTATTCTTTTGTTCCCCAAGACCCAAAATTCTGTCTTTGGCCTTCCTGCCTATATTTTCCAACAACAATCTTATTCACTGATATTGCTCCTAAGAGCCTTTTATTCAGAACCAGAAACATATAGAGGTATCCTGTCCACGTCTTGGTCTCTTTCTAAGAGCCTTGCCTGACTCCTCTAGCTGTTATTAGCTATACTGTCATTGGACTCTTCATGGCATTTCAGACATGCCTCTAATGTTTATCATTCCATGTTTGATAAAAACTGTAGTTCACTATAGGGGACAAATGGTTGACCCCAAACCCAAGAAGACAAAGGCTCAAGTCTCACCTCTGATACATATTGACTGCACAATGCTGGGAAAGTGATTTCAGTTCTCATTTATCTACACTGATTTCTAAGCCTATAAGTTACAGAGCCTTCCTGCATGGATAGACTTCTTTGACAACCTGGGAGATCCTTATTTCATGGAAATCCTGTCTTATTTTATGCATGTATCCCTAACCAATCACATTGTTGTTGTTGTTTTTGTTGTTGTTTTTCTGCAACTCTGGGTTCAATCCTATCAAAATCCTTCCCATTGATGGAAAGAATGATTATTTCACACTGCTGAGTTATGTGAGAGTTGGCATTGGTGGGAGAGCTTAAAGAAGAGAGATGTACATTTTTGTTCAGCTTTAAGGTTATGGGTCCACACAGTCTTCAAGGAGCAACAGACAGACAGACAGACAGACAGAGCGGGGGGGTGGTGGGTGGGGGGAGAGAGAGAGAGAGAGAGAGAGAGAGAGAGAGAGAGAGAGAGAGAGAGAGAGAGAGAGAGAGAGAGAGAGAGAGAGAGAGAGAGAGAGAGATGGCTCTTTGGGAAATATCAAACAAGTAAAAGAACTAGACACTCTTTATTTTATTCCAGTATTTCTAAATTAGGGTGGAGGGACTATTTCCCTTTGGTGAGATAATGAGTTGAGATACCAGTAGAAGCACTTATTCACCTTCTGTATTTTCTGGTGTTTTTAAATCTGTACAAATTCTCTGATTTGTGTTACCTCTCTGCTTAAATAAATGATCTTTCTGTTGTTGCTATACATTATTTGTGATGGTCTTTAGTAAAATTAGCATTTGGTGTGAAGGGGCCGATCCTGCACATATAAACTTAAGGTACCCTTGACTCTGTAAAATGGTGACTAGGAAAGTAGCTGGAATGTAAAAGGAAAATGTAATTTTCCTTTCATTAGCAATATTTAGGGAAGGGCAAATGGGTATTTTAATATAAATCTTATTTGGTATTTCCTCTGTGAGAAGAACATAAAGGTCAGCTTCATGACCTCTTCTATTCTTTTCCTAGATAGAATTAAAATCCTCTTTAGAGAAGGGTAGGTAATATTCCATAGATTCTATTAAAGGCTCTTTATATGCCTTATTTATACTAAACCATGTGGACATAAACAATACACATGGTCACAATATACTACAAAGGTCAATTCTTCTTATCTGTACTAGCCCTCAATCAGATCTTATGAGAAAGGAAATCATGCTTGGGGATGAGAAAAAATCAATTCAACTCCACATATATTAAGCATTTACTGGTTATAAATATGTTCTGTTGCATTCATTTGTTGGAATTCTTTATTGTGGCCATTCAGTCCATGCTTATTTCACAACACTGCTTATGTCAACACCTTGGAAACAAGCTCAAAGAATTTAACTACATTGTGTTTCTGTCATTAACTTTGTTCTCTTTGAAAAAGGCATTTTACACTTGAAAAAATGGAGTTGAAAAATTAAGAGACAAAATAAATTGATTGCAAATGTAATTTACAACCTTTGCTAGGAAATGCTGTAATTATTACATTGGCTCTAAGCAACGTGAGTTGATTTGATTTGTGATTCAATGATTTTACAATCTGTGAGGCATTCCCTATGGACTTTGGGTAGTGGCAATACCAGACCCTAAACACCAGAAACACAAAGTTCTGAATTTTAATAAACACATTAAACTTCTAAAGGATACAAAAGTTCTTGAAAAAAATTACTATATTCAGCCTACTATAGGGATATTGGGTTTAGAAATGAACAAAGATGGACTTTCTAAAACTGTTATTTACACTTTTTTCTTCATGGATCCTGTTAGAGACTAAATCATATTTGTTAACTCATATATATATATGTATATAATGATATTCTTCCAGAAAAAATTAATGATTCTTTAAATGAGATGGTCACTTGATATCTAAGTAATAGAAATAAAAATAGCAATTTTCTTTTTAGGGGAAATAATGTAGAATAATAACGTGAGTTTATACCAAATAGATTATGACAAAGTGATACACAGTTTGGAATTTGGTAAAATGGGGATATTTCAATTTGCCTCAGTTTTCCCAGTGGTAAGAGAGAAAATTTAAAATCTTAAATATCACAAATTAATGACTATATGCAGAATCATAGAATCAAGAGCTTACACTTGATGACATTCAACATTTTCAAATAATCTCTCTTGCTAAAAAGTGAAATTAAATTCCTCTTTTCCTTATATTCTTTTATTGGAACTTAATTTTATAAGTGGGATTGACTCCCCATTAATTCTTTAGCATTCTATGGCTTATCGTACCAGTACCCATTTATGAGTCAATTGCAAAGTTTATGCATTTCTGAAAAATCTTATGTATTCTTTCTTACTATCTTTATATCTGTACAATCTTATTTTATTTACTGTTATAAACCAATTTCATTGACCATGTCAGCATTTTATCCTATCACTTACAGAAAGTGACATCAATATTTGATAGATAGAGGCAGCTAGATAGCAAAAAGGATAGAAAGCCAGGTCTGTAGTTAGGAGGATCTGCATTCAGATCTCGTCTCTAATACCCCCTAATTATATGACCCTGGGCAAGACACTTAACCCAACTCCCTATTCTTTGCTACTCTTTTGTCTTAGAACCAATACTTATACAGATTCTTAGATTGAAGGTAAAGGGTTTAAAAAAAGAAGGAATGAAAATAAGATTGAAAAATATTTAATACAAAAATATTTAATAATAGTACATATTCCCCCCTTTTTTTTTATTCCAAATATTACTGTAGTTTCAGCTCTAGATCTCCCACCTCGGCTACTGCATTGGCCTTTTAATTCATCAATTGTATTGCCAATCCATCCTGCATATACATGTTAGAAAATCTAAGATGATTTAATTCTGAATTAGGAAAGTCATACTGTCTAGAGATAGAGATGATATCTCTGTTGTTGTTTGGTAGGTATAGTCTCTCGGTAACCGAGGATGAGGATTGTCTTTGTGCTTTTTTGTGCACAAAGACACTTGTGCATGAAGATTTAAGTGGAAAAGTCGATGCACAGAGACAGTCCCACTCTCTCGGCATTGGAAGCCTGGGTCCAGTGGCAAGAAAAGTCATTACATCTAGAGACTTCCTCAGCTGCATTGGATGGCCGTGTTGTCCTTTGTGCTCCAACATGCCCTAAGCACTCCACAGTGCTTTGCTGCATTGCCCTCTCAGCCGTTGAACCTTCTTATTGGTTTCTTCTGTCTGTTCGGCCAAAGCAGTATTCACATGCTGGGTGAGCAAAGCCCTAGTTCACCAGGGGTCAACGACCCGATGGCTACCCTCACAAGGTTTAGCCGGCCTGTCGAAGCCGTTGCCCTGGGTGTGGCCGCTGCCTCATGCTAGCAGCTACTGGGAGCCACAAGTGAGAGCTGGGTGTCAGGTGAGGGTCAGAGGCTGGAGAGCTGCCCTAGGAGGGCACGACAAGCCCTCCACACCAAAGATATTACTCCTCCCCAAGCACCCCATACACCCATACATCTCTGTTGTACTATCACTCAAACGGATAGGTTCAGGGATTGATGTTTGTTATCTGCTATTCAACATTTTAATCTACCAGTGACTTAAAGACATAGTTAACACATTTCCAAATGATTTTAACTAAGAAGGGATGAATAACAATGATGGATTTCAGATTCAGAATGCAAAATATCTTGACAGACCAGAACATTGTGCCCAGTTTTAGAAAATGAAATATAATACAACAAATTTTATATCTTATACTTCTGTTCAAAAACTCAACTTCACAAATAAAAGATTAAGGAGGTTTGGCTAAATAATAATTTGCCTGGAAAAGTATAGACTACAAATTCAATGTTACCAATGAATTATGGCAACCAAGAAAGCAAAATACTTTAAAGACTTTATAAAGAGAAAAATATCATTTAATAGCAAGGGAATATTCATTCTGTACTTTGGCCTATTCAGATCATACCTGGAGTGTTTTGTTCAGTTCAGGGTTCTAAAGCTTTAGAAAGAAAGTTTAGAATAAACTAGAGAATGTTCTTTTTTTCTTTTTTTACTTCATTTTTAATTTAATTTAATTTTTTAATTTTAATTTTAAGAATTTTTTCATCTTGGCTCCCTTCCCTCTTCAATCTCCCATCTGAGAGCTGACAAGCAATTCCACTGGATTATACAAATATTATCATACAGAGCTTTCTGATGATGACCAGAAACCCTTAGCTTATAACATAGTAGATGTGGGTGGGTGAAATAAAGATGTTGATTCTGAAGAGATGAGTTTGTAAAGGAAATGATAACTATTTTCACATATATAAAGGACTGTCATGTGGAAGAGGGATCACTTTTGTTCTGTTTGACTTGAAAGAGCAGAGGTAGAAGAAACAGCAAGAAGATGCGAAGAAGCAGATTATGGCTTGATGTTTCAATTGGAAAATTTCACAAAATGGAAGGGGAAGCCTCAGAGATACTTGGTTTCCTTTCATTAGTGGTCTTCAAGTAAATATTGGATAACCAGTTATCAAATGGGTTTCGGAGGGGATTTTTGTTCACATATGATGAACTACATAGTCTCTGATGCTTTTCCTTAGAAATTTAAGATTATGATTAATCTTCCATAGTTATACTTGGATCATGTCATCCCTCTGTGAAAAAAAAAAAAACATTCCACAGTTCCCTAATGTCCTTTAACATCACACACGCTTTCCATTCCTTCCTTGCTTTGTTTATGCTTTCCTTTCCACCTGAAAATGTTTCTATCGATTTTCATCCCTTGAAACCCTCTCCACTCTCCAAGTTAACCTCCTCTATGCAACTTTCCTTTCTCACTCCTGTCAGAATTTCATTCTCCCTCCTCTGAACTCCCCTTTTCTGTCATTTTTGACACTTACATTCTGCCTTGTAATTGTAGGTATTTTAAAAATACACATTTCAATTCTATTAGATTGTAAGCTATTTATGGCAGAGGGAAGCACCTGGAATAGCAACTGTTATCACTTGTTGAATAAACTAATGAATGAATGGTCCTAGAATACAGTAGCAATTGTTTTTTTTTTAATTTTAAAACAATAATATTTAGGTGACTTTTAAAATGAAAGATTTATCTTTATTTCCAAACTAGTCATATAAATTTCTTTAAGTTAAACTTTCTTCAGTTTTGAATCCCTTATATTTCAGTTTTAGCATCTCCATAACTCCTAGACTGGGTATCTTTTTTGGGTGAGTATGGGAGACAAACACATTCTTGGGCACAAATGGATGTTAAAGACTGAGCAAACAAGTATTAATTAAAATCCTACTGTGTGCAAGGCACTGTGCTAAGAATTTGGGATAGAAAGCAAAAGAAAGAATTCCAGACTGCAACAATTAAACATTCTAAAGAGGGAGACCACATTTTTAACATAACCAGGTCCATATGTATATGATATATGCAAAGTATAAGAAGCTAATACTTATAATAAAAAGCACTACTACTTAATGTTTCCCTTGATTCTCAATATGAAAATAATTCCTTCTCCTGTGAACTTACAGGGTGCTAAGAGACTATAATTGTCCTTAGCATTGACTTTGGATTATAATGATCTGACAAGAAATGCCCTCTCAGAAATGAGAATTTTTAAAAAAACTAAATCCTTCCCAAAGACACCGAAGGAGATTTCAATGAGGGCTATAAAACATTATAAATATGAATCATAGGCCATGATTAAATCTCTTTAGAATTTTTATAGAGGATAAAGAACTCTTAAAGTGTCCCTTGTGCTAAAAGGTTTAATAGGACTAATCTTAACCTTATGGTAGAAACAGGAAATTCTATACCACACAAAGCTTATAGCAGATAGAAGTTACCATTGTGAAAAAATCATATTATACACATTAGAGAACTGCAGCATAAGACTGAATTTGTATTATTCCTTTGAGTAAGTAGAATGAAATCAAGTTAAAGGGGATGGGAAAGAAAACAGATTTATCATTTAGTTAGACTCTGTTTTTGAAAAGTTTATTTAATTAGTCACTTTAGAACATTTTTCCTTGGTTACAAGAATCATATTCTTTCCCACCCTCCCCTCCCCTCAGCCCTTTCCATAGCTGACATGCAATTCCATTGGGTTTTTCATGTGTCTTTGATCAAAACGTATTTCCATGTTGATATTTGTACTAGGGTGTTCATTTAGAGTCTACATCCTCAATGATATTCCCCTTGACCCATGTAATAAAGCAGTTGTTTTTCTTCAGTATTTTTACTACCATAGTTTTTCCTCTGGATATGGATAGTGTTCTTTCTCATAAATCCCTCCGAGTTCTGGATCACTGCATTGCCACTAATGGAGAAGTCCATTACTTTCAATTGCACCACAGTGAATCAGTCTCTGTGTACAATGTTCTCCTGGTTCTGCTTCTTTTGCTCTGCATCAATTCCTTGAGGTCATTCCAGTTCACATGGAATTACTCCAGTTCATTGTTTCTTTGAGCAAAATAGTATTCCATCACCAGAGATACCACAATTTGTTCAGCCATTCCCCAATAGAGGGACCTCTCTTCATTTTCCATTTTTTTTTTGTCACAACAAAGAGTACAGCTATGAATATTCTTGTACAAGTCTTTTTCCTTATTATCTCTTTGGGGTATAGACCCAGCAGTGGTATGGCTGGATCAAAAAGTAGACTGTCTTTTAGTGCCCTTTGGGCATAGTTCCAAATTACCCTCCAGAATGGTTGGATTAATTCACAACTCCACTAGCAATGCATTAATGTCCCAACTTTGCCACATCCCCTCCAGCATTCATTACTTTTCTTTGCTGTCATGTTAGCCAATGTGCTAGGTGTGTGGCGACACCTCAGAGTTGTTTTGATTTACGTCTCTCTGATTATAAGAGATTTAGAACACTTTTTCATGTGCTTATTAATAGTTTTGATTTCTTTATCTGAAAATTGCCTATTCATGTCCCTTGCCCATTTATCAATTGGGGAATGGCTGGAATTTTTGTACAATAGACTAAGACTATTTGTAATGAACAAAAGTCACATTATACTTGGGAAGTCAATGTAATTATGCTTTAGTTTTTGCTTTGTGATATCTGTGAGATATATAAATTAATATTTATATTTATGCCTATTCTATATCTAAATATTCCCTCTATTGATGAATAATAATAATTCATTGACTATAACTTTTGAGTCTTACAGTGCTGTCTGGATGACTAGAAGGTTGTGATTTGTCCATGGTCTTGAGGTCATAGAGTCTCCTTACAGGTATAGATAACAGAATTTGAAAATAGGACTCCCTGACTCCATGATTAGGTCCTCTGTCTTCTAAACTACACTACCCTAATAGTCTGGTACTTGTAATTATAATAATACCTTTAACTTTGTCTGTGAAATATAAATTGAATAGACTGAGTGAAGTAAAGTTAAAGCTCCTTTGATCATGAATGTCACCTGGACATAAGATATTTTTTGCTAAAGTTATCCCAGTGGAATTGTGCATTTAGACAAACATACCCCTCCCCCCCAACCCCAGACAACCATAACAACAAAATATAAATAAAAAAACAAAATTTAAAAGGTAAGCTTTGTAATTATAACCTCTGAAAAAGCCATTTCTATTTTCCATATGGCAGCAAATTAAAAGCTAGAGATAAATTGTTGCCAGTTAGACAATCCTTTGGTGACTTTCCAAAAAAAAATTTTGAATTAAGTGGAGTACCATAGGGTTAGTAGCTGATGAGGTCACATCTTTAGACCTGAGACTGTTCTCTGAAAAATTGTGACTTATGAATTCAAGGACAAAATTCATTATTTTCATTGATATAAATTCTTAAATTTCTTTGGAATGCTGTTCAAATATTTGTCAAATCAGCATTTTTTCTTTTCCTTTAGTCTTCTTGTAATGACATTATGTTTGAATCTCTGATAGAAAGCAATTCCCCAACAACCCTGCATTCTGTCTGCATCTGCCTGGATAATATTGATGTGTCCATCTTTTAGAAATAATTGCCATATCATCAATTGTGTTTCTAGGCGTTACCTCTACTTCAGACAAGAATCAATCTTATATAATGACAAGAGGAATGATGTTTTCAATCATAATGCATGGCTTTAGAGATAGAAGGTTGAGGTTGTTGAAAAATGAATGTTCAAAGTTCCATTAAAACTACATAATGTATCAATACATTATATAATTAGATAGTGATGATATTCTTCTCTTAGTTCCCCATTTGAATTTTCTTGAAAAAGGAAAGCTAATACAAGATTAAAATTGAATATTTTAGGATTGGGGGCATTTTCTTTCTTTTGCAAAATGTCTAGGAACTATTGTATAGGTGTTATTTGTGTATCTATACAAAACTATGCCAGGCAGAAAATAGTCCAACATAGCAGAGGGAATACTGGACTCACAGTTAGAGGATGTGAGTTTGAATCCTGACTCTAGGTGGACTTGAATAAGCCAACCAAACTTTCTGTCTCAGCCTTCTTATTTATAAAATGTAGGATTCATAGAACTGGTGTCAGGTTAGTATTGAAGATAGAGTGTTGGACTTGATGTTAGAAGTAAGTGAACTTGAATTTTGTATCAGATACTTTTTACATGTATGACCCTGGACAAGCCACTTAACTAATCTCAACTTTTCTTCTGCAAAATGAAGGTAAAATTAGCACTTGTCTCACTGGATTATTGTAATGGTCAAATGAGACAATACATGTAGAATACCATATAAATCTTAAAGTGCTACATTAATGTTGCTTGTTATCTAGCACTGGAAGGATCCTTCAAGGTTTTCTAATCTAACCCCTTTATTGTACATATAAAGAACATAAAGACAATGGAGGTTAATTGACTTGAGAAAGACTACAAAAGGGACAATCAGAGTTAGGATTCCTATACCCAACTGATTCTAAAAACGAGGCTCTTGATCTGGGGTCTGTAGACCTCCAAGAGGTCTGTGAACAGATTGTAGGGGGTATCCATAATCTTGGATGAGAAAAACAAAAGCTAGATTTTTATTTTAACTAACTTCTGGCATTTCCATTAATTACTAAAAAGCACTTCTGAAAATGGGTTTATAGCCTTCACCAGATGGCCAAAGAGGATGACGATACACAAAATAAATTTAAGGACCTCTACTCTAGAGACATTGCTTCTTGAATGAAAATTCAAAACTCACTTCAAATTTCAAACCTTTGATTCTTTAAGAGGGTTCCAAATAAATAATTATCAGAGCTACCTCTATATTTGAGCAGTACCCTCATAATGAGTTTTAAATAAAGTCCAGACCTAGTGAAATGATGCAATTCACCTACCCACAGAAGTATTAACATTAAAATTATTTTAAAATTATTTTTCATTTAACCATTGTTTGTCTAAAAACAGAAATTCTTTATAAATGACTATCTCTCAGTAATATTTTAGTTGTAATTTTAATAAAATACTATTTTATCAATATCTGTGAATGGCAAAATGGTAGAACAGTGGTATGGGAGTCAAAGTATCTAGATTAGAATACTGTCTCTGATGTGACCCAATAATTTATCTAGTACTTATTATGTGCCAGCCACTATACTGAGCACTTTAAAATGACTATCTTTACCTTATTGAAAAATGAACAAGCCACATCCTCCATGGACTGCAGGTTTCTAATAAGTAAAATCAAGTTGATGGTCTTTCAAGTTCCTTCCAAATATTTGAGGGTAATAATTTTTTATTTCTGAAAAATAGAGGATATTTTTATTCTGATGACATTGCAGCCTTTTGAACCTCACTTCCAGCTTCCTACTATCAGCTTTATTCCTCTGTATGTTCTCTGTTGTTACTCTCTGACTTCTTTCTGACACCTAACAGCAGATTAGCAGAATGGTATCTCATCAGTTCCACTATAGTTGCCAATAGCTACTCTAAGAGAGTAGGAGTTGAGAAAGTAAGAATACTGTGCATTTTAGCTATACAGATTATGATTCATCTGAACCATGGCTGGACATGAAGACAAACTGATGAAAAAAAAACCCTTAAATACATCTATATTTCTTGATGTCATTCATTTTCCAATTTACTTTTGGATGAAGAAATGCCTATTATTGGTGAAATGCTAAAATCCTGATGAGACTAATATTTAAAATGCATTAGATTGCTATTAATTAATTTGCCTGTAAATATTACAATTTTGATTTGATTAAAGCCTATTCTTTCTATTCAGGGCAAAATATGATTAAAATTTATCTATATCTATATATCTTTTAGATATTATCTCCACTGAGTTTTGGAAGAGGGCAGGTTCAGAATATTGAGGAATCATCCTTTCCTCTAAAGTCACTATGTCTATATTTATTTCTCACAAAGGGAAGAAAATCACCTTTCCCTTTTTCTAACTTGTTCTGCCCTTTTTCTTTTTTCATCTGCTTTCTTGCTCTGCTGTATTACTCTTTCTAACACCTCAATAACAAAAACTAGTGAAACTCTCAGGCACTGAAAAGGGTCAAGTTCTATATTGTGGGAGGGAGAGGGGATAACTTTGGAGTTATCCTCTAGCTAGCTGTATAATACTTGGGACACCCTTGGTTATTCTTTACCCACGTATAGTTCCAATTTGAGAACTATTGAAGATTATTGGCTTTTCTCTCTTTAGAATACCATAATTATTTCTATGGTAGTATTTCTATAAAGCTAAGCTCTGATTAGTACAAATAATGAATTTCCATGAAGTGATCACATGTATTTAAATTTATACTATTCAAATTTATGATTATGTAAATATATAAAATATAGTCACTAATTTCAGCCTAAAGGGATTAAGCAGTGTAAACTTTAGAAAGGGACCACTTCAGGTATTTTATTATTTGTACTATTCAGGACCTAAGTTATAGAGCACCAAAAAGGGTCACTGATTCTCAGCTCTATAGCAAGAGGTCCAACATGGAAGGATTATTCAAGCTTAGCTGTATTCTTAACTATAATATATTTGAAAAATGATTCTTGAGGTACCAGGAAAACTCTACTAGTGAATTTCATAAAGATGCTATTCTTCCTATGGGAACATGTTGCCTTAGAGACTTGAACACTAGTGATTCTTTTGACTTAATTATCTCAGAGGAAAATAGCAAATGTATTTGGGAACAGATATTGGGTCAAGAGTCAGAGAACCTGAGTGCAATTCCCAGATATGTCATTTAATACCTAGATAACACTCAGCAAACTATTGAACTTATTGGGGCTCAGTTTTCATGTTTGTAAAATGAAAGCATTTAACTTGATGACTTTTTAACTCCAAATCCACAAGTTTTGTATAATTGGCTAATTCTTGATGCAAAGCCAGAAAATTCAGTGGAAAACTATACTTTCATGGGTAGTCACTTCCATAAATAAGCAAGTTGACTTAGAGAGTGAACACTATACTCAAATATGTTCCTAGCAAAATTTTTCAATAACTTTATATGTCAAGACTTTTCTATGTAGATCACTGGGATGTGGCTTGCACTATTTTATGCAGTCTAGGGAAAAATATGTTAACAGCTCTTTAGCTTTTTAGGCATTTTGTATGACACAGAAAAATTATCTTTATCTCTTAAAATATCATGAATGATCCACATGCATTCATAGTAATTTACAGAATATCAAATGGAAAAAAAGTTCAAATAAACATGGTAGCATGTAACTAAATGGAAATTTACATGTTTAGAAGAATTTTTCTGCAATCACATTCTATTACAGATTTGTGGAGTGGACAAGGAGAGTACAGTTGGGATCTGTTTCCAAACTGATTTCATGTAAAAATTCTTCCAGTTTTGCAGAACCCTAACTGTTTTACAATTTGTACTTTTAAAGTGACATCTGGGAGTAAAGAAAAGTTAAATGACTTGTTCATAAAACTAGGATTTGTGAAAGGCAAAAACTGAACCCATATCTTCCACATTCTGAAATCCTAGTCCAGGATGATAACAACAACAACAACAACAACAACAACAACAACAACAACAACAACAACTACTACTACTACTACTACTACTACTACTACTACTACTACTACTACTACTACTACTACTACTACTACTACTACTACTACTACTACTACTACTACTACTACTACTACTACTACTACTACTACTACAATAGCTTGGATTTACATAGTTCTTTAGGAATAGTGATTAAATTTGTATTTTCAGAAGTAAGGAACTCCCAGATAAGGAAACTTTTTCTTGGTTATTCAGGTTGCTACCTTCTCTGCAACTTATAGGATAAAGAGTTGCCTACAACATTGAATATTTAAGTGGTTGTTCCAGATATGTCAACCAGTCAGATTCCAGAATTGAAGAAAGATTACATTGGCTTCAATGCTAACTCTCTATTCAATACATCACGGTGACTGTAAGAGTGATTTCTATTTTCAAAATTATATATTTATATAATAGACATCTATATTGTATATATAATTATTTGCTTGCTTACAATAACCCTGTGATATAGATGTTATTATTAACCTATTTTACAGGTTAGGAAAATAAAAATAAGAGAGATTAAATGATTAGCTCAGGGTCTGACAGTAACCTGAGGTAGGATCTGAATTCATATTTTCCTGACTATTTCAGTATTTTCTCTACTCATTATGACATGAAACCTCCATTATAATATGTATATATATATATGTCCCAGTTGGTACTTTAAGAGCATATATATATATATATATATACATATATATATATATATATATATATATACATACATATACACACATTTATGTTCATGGAAAATAAAAACATGATAAATGTTTGTTGAATAGATTGAAAACTTTTAAAAATTTCTTTTCAAGAAATATTTCTCTTGAGGCTTGACTGCCATCCCTATTCAGTCTTTTCATGGGTGCCAGACAATAGTATTATTCATTCGCTACTTACTATGTACCTTTTGAAATGGAATCATTGTGTCTTTAGGGAAAGGCAAGGAAAGTTGCAGTTTGCCCTGATCAACATTGAAAACCACAGCCACTCATCTACAAAGATTCACCTTGAAACTCTCAGCTTTGATGGAAAAGTATCATTGCATAAACTTCAAGTAGGGTAATGCTGGCACCACTCTAAATCATCATCTGCAGACGGCTGCTCTCAAAAATCTCTGGGAGCTCAGATGTCCAATAAACCACTTCCCTGAAACATTGACAATATGAAGGTTTTTTTCTTTCAAGCAAAGATAAATGGTATGTATTTTTCTGTGCATTTGTCCTATCTAATTGACTATCTCTGCTAAAATTATGAACTTAAATTAGATTATACTTCTATAGTACATTAGCCATTGCTGTGGAAGTCTAGGCACATGAATACATGCAGAGGATGAAAAGTTGAATGTAAAAACGTTAAGGGCACTAGTCTTGTATCTTTATTTTGTTAGATAGGTCTATTGTGAAATGGGTCAACATTTGCTTTATTTCCACATCTTTTCCATAACTAAGATTAATAGTCTAAGGGCAATTTTCCTTCTCTATTATTCTCTGAACTACTCCATTGGAATTTCTCTTTGCAGCTAAGATTAAACATTTTTTGTTTGTTTTAAGGAGACTTCATTTTATGTATATGATCCTGTCCCTTCCAGGAACAAATGAATAATTTAATGGAAGAGTATTTATTAAACCCTTATTATGTGGCAGACACATTGTTTAGTGCTAGGCAACTGAGTACTTTTGTCTCATATTATCTTTTTTTCTTGTAGATAAAATTTTAAATAAATCTTTTCTGACACTGAATGATACATGTTCTCTTCCTCCATCCTTTCACCCTCCCTGAGATGGCAGATAATGTGCTATGTAAGTTATGCATGTGCTCTCATGTAATACATATTTCCATGTTGGTCAAATTGTGAAAGAAGACATATTTTATAGATGAGAAAAGTAACTCATGAAATAAAATGAAAAATGGTTTATTTCAGTTTTCAATCAGACTCCATCAGTTCCCTCAATGGCATGTCCCATACTGTCTTGCACATAGTAGGTTCTCAGTAAATATTTAATTAAATTGATATTAATTTGAAAATATTATATTCCATATTTGTAAACTGGCTTATAAAATTAACCACTATAGTGAATTAATGGAAAATAAATAGATATAAGTGAATAGAATTATGCCTATATTTTTCTTATGACTATCCTCCTCATTACTCTTCTATCAGAACTTCAATTCTGTCCCTGGAACTCTGGGCTCCTACGGGTGAGCTTTCACCTTATTTTGCCTGGAATCTAGATACCATCTTAACTACATGATTTATTCAAGGATCTACAGAAACTGAGAAGGGCTTGAACCCAGGTTTTCCTCACTCTAAGGATGATGACCTTTCCACTAAAATGACATGCTGCCTATCTGGATTATAGTGTTATAAACATGTGAAGGAATTCTCACTCAAGATTCGGTCTCTCACCAAATATGAGGACAGATAATGACAATGAAAAGAGTTTGTGCCTGACACATAGTTTACTAAGTGCTTAATAAATGATTCATCAAATTGATGAAAACAGTTAAATAAACTCTAATGGAAAGTAGATTGCTAAAGTATAGAAAACACAAAAGAGAATCCAGAATAGGTTTGTCAAAGAAAACTATAATTGGGAGTTAGAGTGTTTGGATTTTTTGTGTTGGAGAAAGCATAAAATATGTGAATAATTAAGAAAGTATTAAGTATTAAGAGGCACTACCCAAATGGGACTAGGGAAACATTCCTGTAGAACAGGTTATCCCTGAACTGAACCTGGAAAGGAAAATGAGAATATTATAAAGTGGACAGGAGGAGAGGAGGAATTATAAAAGGGGGACGATTGACTGAGCTAAGGTATAGAAGTGGGAGAGACACTTACATATGAGGAAGAGCAAGAAAACTAGAATGCTGAGTATATAAAGAGAGATGAAGTGACATGTCTTACATTTAGATTTTTGTTTTTTATTTTGTTTATTTTTGTCATTTATTTGTTTTGTTTCATTTTCCCCCAGTGAGACATGGGTACCTGGCAATAAGATTCATAATACTAGCCCTTTCCCCCAATTTCAAACTTCAGAAAGGAAAGTTTTATTATTTCATTTTGTTTTATTCTTGCCTTAACATCCTCGAACAAGACAATTTGACAAATGACCACATAAATGATCAGCTTCTAAAACTTGTTCCAATTTCTCATTTTATGGCCTCCATAATATTACCTTGAAATTCAGTTATTTCCTCTCTGGTTTACTGATTACTAAGATCTCTAAGTGGCCTTAATGTCGAATCTAATGTGCTAAATTTTATATCAAGTTCAATTTCCACAACATTTTTGTTTTACAGTAAAATACATTTTTAAAAGATGCATTAAATTTTGTGGTTTTATAAAGTATGATGGCTTGCAGGTTATTGCAGAAGGAAACAAGTCATGCACTTCTATAAGTATTTATCTGACAGTGAACTGAAAATACCATATTACTGCAAATGTCAGAGACTGAGGACTTCTGGAGTAATGACACTAGAGAATTTATCATCAACAGTAGGTAGTTTTGTAAGATTTCAGTATTACTATAACTGCATCCTGATGAAAAATGTTAGGAAGTAAGATCATTTATCATTTAGCCAAATTCTCATCCTGTACAATACCTTTGTTGACTACCATTCAATGACTTTGTTTGAAAACAAGTGTATTTTTTTTCCTTTCTTCCCATGAGTATCTGCCTACTTCTATTTTTACTTGAATAATTTGTTACATCGTTATGTGTCCCTTCTAATTAAAAAAATTAGCAGGGGACACTTCAGAGACTTAGTAGATAGAGTTCCAGACCTGAAGGGGAGAGGTCCTGCATTCAAATGTGAGCTCAGGTACTTCTTAGCTGTATGACCCTGGGCAAGTTACTTAACCCCAATTTCCTAGTCCTTACCACTCTTCTGGGTGAGAACTGATACTGTACTATCAATTCTAAGAATAGAAGGCAGGAGTTTAAAAATAGATAGAGAGAATAGATAGATAGATGATTAATTAATTAATTTAAAAATGAAGGAAGCAGACAGGGGTTGCTAAAAAAATAATGTAATTCAAACCACTAACTCTGAGACTTGTCAATATGTTTTCATTGTAAAATTTTTTAGAATTTGTAACCACCTTCCTTGTTTATAGCTTTTAATGGAAAGCTGTAAGGAACCATGATAAAAACATCACAAGAAATGATATCCATATTTAGTCCTTGCTAGTTAAAATTCCAAAGGCCAGAGTGATAGAATCTCAAAACTAGAAAGACTTTTAGAGGTTGTCTAGCTGGAATGGGAATCTCATATGCAGCATACCAATAAGTGGCCATGGTCATTCAGTTCTGCTTGAAGGCCTACCTTGTTTGGGAGGATAGATATCCCAAGGCAGCCCATTTTATTTTTTGATAGCTCTATTAGCCAGCTATAATAATATTGAGCAGAAATCTGTCTCTCCACTGCTCACAGTTCTATGCTTTGGACCCAAGCAAATAAAAAATAATTTTTTTACCCCAAAGAAAACTGCTAAGTAGTCCATTTCCTTTCTAATCCATTAACGACTTAGAAACATGCTTCCTATAAATTTATTCCCACTTCCTTATATGAGTAGAAAATATCTTGAGGTTTCTGGGGCCATAATGTATGTCTCTAATACTAGCTGACCCTCTTATTTGCATAGAAAGCTCTTGACATGGCTTTGATGAGGAAATCTCCTAAGGAATTTGCTTTGTCCTGTGAAATAAGAAAAGTGTCTGATATGCCCTCACAGTTGGAAGGAATATGGCTGAAGAGCTGGCCCTGAAGAAATGGCCCTGAAGAGCTGAGAGAATGTGAGGAGCACACAAAAGTGGGACCATCCTGGGAAATAGCCCTTTAAGCAATAAAACAACATATTGTGGGAAGAGAAATCATGGAGGGAGCAGTGTTAGCCATGAAATCCTCTGTGCTACTGTCCAATATAGTCCAATACTGTCCAATATACTGTCCAATAATCATAAGTGAAGAGTGCAAGGATGAATACTATGCCTTTGAAAATCCCTGAATTGCAGGCTTGTCAAAGTGGTGATTCTTTTTTTTTAAATTCCTTCCTAGTCTCTCTACAATTTACAAATTAAACTCCTCTCAAATACACTCCCAAGAAAGTTTATATATTTTCCCCATACTTTTCTTTATAAAACTTTATTTGCCTTTCTGTTTATTTTGTTATGTATACACACGTGTGGCATATATTATAAAACATACATATATGTATGTATACATATATATATATATATTAAGCATGTGAACATAGGTACACATTGTATTGCTAATCTATGTGCATCCTTTACCAAATGCACTAGAAAGGGACCAGAAGGGAGAACAAAAAAAGAGAAAGATTCACAGTTTTGGTATTTTGCCAGAGTAGTTGTCAGGGTTGGGACTCAGAGGTGCAGAAATAAAATTATTATTATTATTATTATTATATTAGTGGGACAATTCTCTAGGCACTTAATGGATCATCCTTTTGTCTGATGGAGGTGGAGAGAGAAGAGAAAATGGATGGCGAAAAGGATAAGGCAAGCAGTCGAAGGAGTAGCTGAAAAATAAGTCAGCTCCCACAAAGATGGTGGAGAAATAAAAAGCGGTGATAAGTCATTTTCCTCTGTACCACATAGCACCATGGCAACATCCACTACATATATTGTCTCATTTGAACCTTACAACAACCATGCCTAATAGTTATTATAATCATTATCCTCATTTATAGACTTAAGCAAGTTGCCTAAAGTCAGGCAAATAATAAATACTAGAGGAAGGGTTGGAACCAGATCCTTAAACTTTATAGTCAATGAACTTTGCACTGTATCAAGCCACTTCCCCATAATTTTCAATGAACTGCACTGAAAGCTTAATTTAGTAGCTAAAAGCCATCACTCATCTCTTGGCTGCCTTCTCTAGATATTTAAGGCAGATCATCTAAGACCTTAACTTAAATAGCATGGTAGTGCAATGTTAGCTGACATAAGAATATGATAGGAGAAAATATAAGGAGAATTAAAGCATATCTAGATCCAAGTGAAAAAGGCAGAATCATTAAAGTTCCTGGCATTTAGAGACTTTCAATGAATGTGCATATAAAAACAATGCCACTGAACAACATAACATCAAACAAGAGGTGACTGATTTTTTTTAAAGAAAATGCTCAGTTGATCATCAAGCCTAGAAACTGAAAATCCTAGATTCAAATTTGACCTCAGACATTTCCTAGTTGTGTGATCCTGTGTAAGTCACTTTACACTAATTGCTTCACTCTTACAACTCTTCTGCATGGAACTGATACTTGTATCAGTTATAAGACTGAAGGTCAGGTTTTTTGAAAGGAAGGAAGGAAGAAAGGAAGAGAGGGAAAGAGGGAGGAAATGAGAAAGGGAGGGAGAGAGAAAGGGAGGAAGGAAGGAAATGGTTCATTTGAGTGTGAGAATTTATGCTGAATTGCGAAGGTACTTTCTACAAGCACAGAATCTGAAGTCATTAGCAGGAATAAGATAGAGAAATACTATATGTAGTAAGATTAAAAATTAATGAAAATGATTTGTTAAATAAACAGGAGGGACATTTTTAAAACTAGGCATCTCTTGGCCTATATCCTTGTGCTAATATTGCTCAAAATCTTCTTTAGAACACAAAAATAACTGCCTCAATGGCCAAGGTTTGCATGTAGGTGCATATACACATAAATATATGTAGAGATGTAGATGGAAATGTAGATGCAGGTATAAATAAAGGGGTGGGAATCTTTATATGTCAGGATGAAATCAGTTTATGAAAGAGTAAAGAGACATTTAGAGCAAAGTATATTGAATTGTGAAGGAATGGAACTGATAAAGGTGAGTAATGTATTATTGGTGGGGGGGACCTGTGATTATAAATTATGTAAGCTGATTATTTTGTATGGCTTTAAAATTCATAAAGGGAGTTGCTAAGGGAATGTTCTACCTGCTCCCTGGGGAGAGGTGGTATCAGGCCCATTTGATAGAGGGTTATTATCAAAGTCTAAGGGAAAGAACGTCTCAGAGTAAAGAGGAATAAGAATTTATTAAAATCCTGCTATTTCCAGGCTTTGCTTTACAAATATTGTTTCATTTGATCCTCACAGTAACCTTGGGCAATAGGTGCTACTATCATCTTCATTTTACAGTTGTGGAAATTGGTACCAAGGGTTTTGATGGAAGACAGGAGGGAGGAATTAAAAACACTGATTTGAAGCCAGAGGAATTTCCAGTAGTGGCAGGTAATATTTTTATTTCATGAATTTTCTATACTTGAGAGAAAAGTGATTTAAGAAAATAGGATGCTAGTGCCATGCTACACACGGCTCCTAGAATTTCAAAAACACTTTGAATAATAGGAATATCCTAAGAATATTTAGAGAGATCGCTTCACCAGAGATAACCTTGCAGGACAGTACTCATTCCAAAAGGTAGATAGTTCTGGTACTTTTGTTAGTAGGGGGAAAAAGTCTTCTTGCTTTATACTCACAAACACTGTGCAAAATTAGCACAAAAATATAACCCCTTATCCACACATATGCATTAAGAAAGAGTACCAAGTCACGTGATGGGGTAAGCTGGATGGTCACCTGAAGCCCTCACTTCTGAATAGGCTAGCCATTTTTATGTTTGGTGACTTGGAAACAGGCCTTGTGACCCTTACTGTCCTATCAGAGAACGCCAATAAGAAAGCTGTCATTCCTCTTCTAAGACATGGGAGGAAGGGCAAGAAGGAGCAGATCTCTCTTTCCTTGCTCTGCATAGCAGTATTTGATTTTATCTTTCCCATGATACAGCTTGTAAAATGGTTATAAGGTGGGCTGGGAATCTGGGGAACAGAAGAAACACAGTGCAACTGGGAGACTTTGCTGCTTATGAAGACCTGATGTTATTTTTTTCTCTTTTTCTCTCTCACCTTTACTAATAAATAATTATATTTAAATATATAGTCTTCAAGATTAATTTTAATTGTAAGAAGAGGTAAAAGAAACAGACACAGTTGACATTTATTTAGAGGGACTTTGAAATTGACCTTGCCTATGTATACATTAATTTTTCTGTGTCTTTTGTGAGGAAGCCATTATTACTGATATTATCCCCATTTTATAGATTAAAAGATTGAGCTATTAGAAAAGTTCAGTGATTTGGACATGCTTTACATCATTAGTAAATATTAAAGGCAAAATAATAATCTTGATCTTTCCACGAGTCCAAAATCTTATCCATGAGGCCACATGGAACACAATCATAATAATATAAATCTTTGTCTTTTGCATATTCCACTTTCAATTCCATATTCTGCAGGTTTAACTGAAAACATAACAATAAAACTATGCTGCATTTCTTCAAAATTAAAACTGATGAATGCAAAAGGACTACCAATATCATTTCCTAACAGCTTTTAAAAGTCCTCTTTCAATGGCACAAGGTAGCTTTGAGCTTGTGATATGTCATTTCTTTTTCTTTGAATTATTATAAAAATTATGTACATTCCCACTTTTGGGTGAATAGAATAAAATTTCTGAGGTACACACATATAAAATAAATTATAAGTACTCATATGATATATATATATACAAATAATAGGTGTATTCCTATATATGCATATACACCATATATACAAATAATATATGTATATATAAACACATCTCAGAAATAATATTCTATTCATCCAAACATGGATATGCACAATGTGAATGTTTATGCAATACAATACATGCATACATGTTCACATGATACCTTTAGATCGGTGTATATAAAGGTACCATATGTATATATAACACATACATGTTTACATATATGTGTATGTACATATATGTACAATCACACATAGATATCTTTGTATTGTGAAGGAATAGTTATTGTAGAAAACATGATGGATTTGAAGCCATCATATCCTGCTTCTCATTTCCTTGAGCCTTGGTTCCCTCAAATTAAAAATGGTGGGGTTGGACTAAGATTACAGGATCATATATTTGGAGTGGAAAGGAACCTTAGAGGCCATCTTGTACCACCCTCTCATTTTACAGAAAAAGAAAGAGAAATCTAGAGAAGTTAAATGTCTTCCCCAATTTCATGCAAAGAGATAAATAGCAGAAATGAAATTCAGCCATTTCTCATTTGCCCTTTTACTTGAAATTGATGAATGTGCCATGCATTTAGATTACTTTCCATAATTACTACTTTTTGTTCTTATTCTCCTCTTCCTCCTCCTTCTTTTTCCTCTTTTTCTTTCTCCTTCTCCATCTCCTCCTCCTCTATCTCTTCCTTTTTCTCCTTCTAATTATTTTTATTTTAAATATATATAGATACATATATAGATATATTACTATGAGCTAGGAACTTTACAAATATTACCTCATTTGATCCTCATAATAACCCTAGGAAGTAGGTGCTATTTTTAACTTCATATTAAGAAACTGAGGCAAATTAAGTCTATATTTGAACTCATGTTTTCCTGATTCCAGGGCCATCATGTTATTATAATTTATTAAGTTATATATCTGTAGTGCTTAACATATGTAAAACACATACATTATCTTATTTGATCCTCACAACTACCCTGAGAAGAGGACAAGTCTTTTTTTATTATTGCTCTACAGATGAGGAAGCTAGAGGTCAGAGTGGTAATAAGAAATGTTCCAAAGATAAAACATTTCTCCCCGCCCCATGTAAAATCACTGAATTTGATAGAAGCATCCATTGAGACCATCAAAGAAGATGAATGGAAGAATTTTGCACTTTTCACCTGAATGTCCTATAAAATCAATCATTAAAGGGCAAAAAGAATGGCAATGAAGAGAAGCCTGATGAAAAACTCAATTTGCCACCTAATTGCCCATTCCAAAAAGAACTAAGATTTTTTAGTATCATATGTATATACATGGCCGTAGTCATGCTCTGTAAATGAACTCACATATGTCATTGATTTAGAATTGGAAGTATGTTTATAGGTTATACAGGCCTATGTCATGATTTTATAAATGATGTAACTTAGTACTAGATGGGTAAAATGACCCATCCTAAGTGCAACAAGCTACAGCTACTTGGAAGAAAATAGATTTAAACTCAGGACTTCTTATGCCAAATTCAATGTTCTTTCCACTGTATCATATTTCTAGGTACAATTGGCCTTGAAATGAAATTTTTATAACAATTTTTCCTGACTACTATTATAGCAAATCCTGACATTTGTAACTGAAAATTAGCAACTTTAAAAATATTTTCTTGCCCACCAAACACACACACACATACATAAATACATACACACTTGGACATGAGTACACTTATATGCATATATTATTATGTTTATGTTAAATATGTATGTGTCAAGTATTTTTATAAAGAAACATCCTCTTTTTAAAAGTCTTTCATTTATTCTCACTCTTCTATGACTATGACTTGGAGATATTTCCCAAGACTGTTATCTGCACTCTTTTATGCCTTTTCTATACTTTCTCTCCTGTTGGTTTCATCAACAACCATAGCCTCAGTTATTACTTCTACATAGATGACTTCAAAATCTCTCTTTAAAACCATAATCTCTTCCCTGATCCTTCTAGTTATCTTCATTTGGATGTTTCTCAAGCAATTACAATTCGACATATCCACATTTAAATTAATCATCCCTTTTATTTTCTCAACTTCCTTTTTATAAAATTTATAATATAACATCTTCCCATTTTCACATGTAGTAACCTTTGACTCTTCTCTCTCCATTATTCCAGCCTTTTTCATCCAATCAATTGCCAGGTTTCATTAATTTTATCTCCCAACAATCTCCTATATCTATTTCCTTCTCTTTACTCATAATACAAACCTTAAAGGTTTGCCCAATTGCCATTATCCTGAAATAATACAAATGCCTATTAAAATTATCTCTATCATACTTCTTAATCTTCAGTCAATCCTTCGTATTGCTATGTAGTCATTTGGGGATAGGTAGGGGATGTTTATTGGACTTACAGTTCCATTTCCATGAGAAACTCCCTCTAAAAATGTCATTCAATTTTTTTGTTTTAATGATTTGAACAGAGAACTGAGAAGATAACTGAATTGTGAGAGGATCACATTGCCAGTCTGTGTCAGAGGCAAGACTAGAATACAGCCTTCTTTCTAGGTCACCTCTAAACTGCCTAATCAAGATATTAAAATATCTGCCAAAAATAATGCTTTCTCATTTCTTAGAAGATAAAATAAAAATTCCTTACGTTTTTTAAAGATCATTCTAATTCAACTTTCCTTCTTTGTTTTCCTTATTCCCTTTTGCTCACTCAATTTTCTAGCTACCCTGAACTAACCTCTAAGTGTCATGGTGGCACTGACCTCCTTGCTGTTTTATAAATAAGAAACTCTTTGGCCCTGGGCATTCTAACTGGTTGTCCCCCATGCCTTGAATTAATTCCTTCATTCTCCACCTCTTGGCTTCTCTGGCTTCCATCAAGTTCCAGTTAAAAATCTCATCCACTTAATTCCAGTGCCTTCCTTCTGTCAATTATTTCTTATTTATACTATATATAGCTTATTTGTATGTATGTTTGTTGTCTCCTCCGTTATATTGTGAGCTCCTCCAGGACAGATTATCTTTTGTCTTCTACTGTATCCCCAGAATACGGCACAGAGGGGGCATTTAACAAATGCTTATTGACTGAGACTATATTTCCATGCATTTGGTAAAATCTGGAATTTTTTTCCTCCCATATTTCCATTAATTGAGTTTTTTCAGAATTCAGTTTATTTACAGACTATTCATTTAGACTTTCCTAATTTATGGAAATGGAATAATCCTTCCTTTTTAAAATTTTCTTAGAAAACATTGATCTATCCTTTAGTTATATCACAGTATATCTCATATTTGTTTGAATTCATGTTATCTATATATTAAATATGTTCTTTGAGAATGGTATTAGGACAGAGTATTTTTGGTAAGGGTTGGTGCATTTGTTCAATCACTTAAATAATAACCATTAAATAAACACCTACTATGTGGCAGGAATTGAGCAGAATTTTAGGGCCTCAAAACTTAAAGTGACAAAAATTCTGTCTTCAATAATCCTCCATTTTATTAAGGACATATCTCATGCACATAGACTTTTTTTTAACATATAGGATATATGGGGTTATCTATATATCACAACAAAACTATTTTGACCTTTTATCTACAACTTAGAGTATATTTCCCTTTTATAAACTTACCTTTGTGGTATTAAATTATAGATTTATGGTGGGAAGTGTTTAGGTTTCCTTTCGTTTCACAGGAACAATCTGTGCATTAGCCCCTCTGGGAGGTTATCACCTAACTAGGACCCAGACATCCTCAAAGCCATATGAACAAAATCTCCAACTTCAACCCCATAGGGATGACTTCCTGGCCCAACATAAACTTTTGGTTGATGTAAGTGTACCTCTATGGAATGGCTCCAGATAACAGGGTAGGAGCTTCCTAAGGCTTCATGCATACCTACAGTTAGAAAAAAATAATAAAATAATTTGGTGGAATAAAGTGAGTCATCCTAGAAGAGCAAATAAAGATGGGCTGGATTTGTATTACAGATGTCAATTCATCATCTTTGGTTACAAACTCAATCTTCCTTCAAACTTCCTTATTGCTGTGGAGGGTACTCTGTCTTTCCAATTACCTCAATTTGCCATCTCAGTGTCATCCTAGACTCCTAATTCTCCCTTGCCCCAGCATATAAAATTGCTTCCCAAATCCTGTCATTTTTATCTCCATGACATCTTTCATATCTGGTCATTTCTTTCATTTTACATGGCCACTTCCATGATTTAATCCCTTAGAAATTATTTTCTAGTCCATCAATTCTCAAAGTACAGAACTCTGGGGATCCATGAGACCTTTCAGGGAGTCTGTTAGATCAAAAGTACTTTCATGGTAATTGTAAGATTTTAACTTCTAATATGGCAAATAGAGATGAATATAACCCACTCAAATGAAATCTGTTTAGGGTATTCTCAATAAGTTTTAAGAAAAAAAATTTCCTAAAACCAAAACATTTGAGAATTACTGGCCTGCGGGCAGAGTATTGATAATAACTTCCCGTTTTGTCTTTTTGCCTCACATCTTACCCCTCTCACATCCATTTTCTACACAAAATCCAAAGTGATTTTCCTGAAGCACAGGTCCAACTCTCCCCTATTCATTAAGGTTCTGGGGCTCCCTATTGACTCAAGGACCAAATACAATTTCATCTTTTTAAAATTTTCCTGATTTTTAATTTTTGAAATGCAGTGAATAATTAGTGTAGGAGACCATTATTTCATTTATAAATAAGTAAACATATGGAGCTATTGATGTGTACAATTTTTTTTCTGCTAAAGATTCAATGTTTGAAGATAGCCATAGAGGATTTTTAAAGTCCCTTTTTTCACTGACCCACATGATCCATTGAATAGAAAATCCTATGATTCTATTTATTTTTATCTGTATATCATACCAAAAGAAAAGGGAACAGAAGCAAGTGGTAGCCATATTATGCCACTCCCCCATAGAGGTGGTACAGATGGGTAGAATGTTGGATAGACTGTGACAATGGTAGAAATAGCAGCATGAGGACTGGGAATACTAGAGTGGTAGTATTTGCATCTAAAACTATGGCAGACTGAGGTTGGGGTATGATGCCACCCTCTGACTCAAACATCTGCTTTAGGGGCCTAGAAATGGGAATGTGTTTTCCACAGGGGCTAACTAAGAGTTCAATTTAGTTTGTCGAATAGGCAAAAACTTCTTTTTCCTATGTTTCTGAATTATTATATTCACCAGTGCAAAAGTGAAGCAAATTCCCATTTTGACTGGTTATTTTATTCCAAAGGATATATTATCCAAATGCTTTATTTAACCCAGAAGCTGTGGAAATACATATAAACACAAGATAGGTATTTTTCATTGAGATTCCCTTATTAGGGATTTACCTCAAGAAAGACTAAGGGTTATATACAACAAATATTCACAAAAGCACTGTTTGAAGTGGCATATAACTGGAAAAATTGGTATATGCAATAAGTCATATATGAATTAAATTGAATATTAATGTCATAAGCAAATGCATAATTGATGTAGTGGAAAGTTAGGTAAAATAAAAAAGTCATATTCAAATACTATAGTAGTTAAAATAGATTAAAAATAAATTGGAATCTTTGTAATTATAGTTTAGTCTGACAAAAGTTGAACAAATATATTTACATTTTATTGGTGGAGTTAAGAGAAATGTATGATTTTGAAGATAAATTTTAAAAATACTATCAGGCATGGTTAGTTTGTTGGTTATGTTTGCTGAAATACCTTCTACACACACACACATATCTAAAGTAACATAAAACACAATGTAACAACTTATTTAATGTTAGGCTAGGTGACTTCAAAGTTTCTCTTTAGCACAAACATTCTATAATGCTTTTCTGATTAGGAAGTTGTCAAAGGGTGGTCAAAGGTCTTTAATTTAGTTTCTAACTTCCAGTTGTAAACTTCTGATAAGCTAAATATGCACTCTCCATCCCTTAAAAAAGGACAGGTTGAACAATATTTTCTTAATTAACAAAAGTGTCAGGATTAATTATATCTGTAGAAGGATAGATTTTTCCCTGGGAATGATGGAAAATTAGAATTGAAATTATAAGGGAAAATAATTTGACACAAATTGGTTTTTATGAAATGTAGAAACATTTAATATAAGCAGGCTAGATCAAACTATGCTTTAATAGTGGTCTTTATATTAATTCTTCAAAGCGGAGACAAGAAAATAACATTATTTCCATATTGAAATAATGGCAATAGGGCATCTTCAGTGTCATCAAAGAGATTAATGGATACGGATGGTAAAGAGACCAGCTTTGCATTCAGTTTTGAGTGCTATGTCAAAAAGGTGAATGTCCCTGTGCTAATAAGATAATAGGCCCCAAGAAAGGCAATGTCTGATGAAAAGAACTTAAAGTCTTCAAATTATAAAGAAATAGTTAATATAATGAAACACATTTTCAAGGGAGAGGGAATAAACATTTTATAGCACCTATTATGTTACAGGTTTTGTGCTCAATATTTTATTCTTATTATTTCATTTGATCCTCACAATAACTCTACAAGGTAGGTGCTATTATTATTTTTGTTTTACAGTTCAGTAAACTGAGGCAAACAGGTGCTAAGTGATGTACCCAAAGACATCAAGCTTATAAATCTCTGAGGCTGGATTTTAACTTGGGCCTTCCTAATTCTGAACAAAGAACTCTAGACATTGCACCACCTAGCTACTTCAAAAGATGGCAAGACCTGATATTTTGGAGAAATGCTCCTTAATGATAGCGACTAGTTTTTGTTTCATTGGCATGAAGATTTCTAGGATAAAGACATTCCCTCCACGGATGCATTTCATCAACATCTTTAGAGGTTATAGTTTTAGTGATTTGCATAGAAAATTCAAGTTTAAGTGACTTCTCTAAGGACATCTGACATTCTTGGTATGTATCAGAAGCAACAATAGTCCAGGTATTTCTGGACCTGAGGACAGTTTTCTTTTCCTGTTACAAGATGTCTCAATAATTCTTATAATAATAGAATTATCCTTAACTTCAGGGACCCATCTTAGTCAAATATCATAAGACTCTAGCCTATACTGAGGTATCATAATATAGTGGAAAATAGATATAATGTTCAATGGTGATGTAAATTTCCATGTAAATATAGTTATATATACAACGGAAATAAGTTTGCAAAACTTTTGATAGAAATATGGAGTCAACAGACATATAATCTCGAAATCTTAAATAAAACTTTTTCCTCTGGGAGATGACTAATTGGTTATTTCACAAAAAGTCACAGAGTGTGGCACCCCACAGAATGTAATATAGATTAGGACCATAATCTTTCCTTCCACAAAAATGTCAGAAGCATTGATTCCCATTATCCTTTAATTCAATATTTGCCTCTCCTTACTAAAAATTGTATTGTACACATGAAATGGAAAGTTGGCATGTCCGTACTCATTTATGGAACTTTTAAGGGCTATTGATTTACCAGTGAATTGCGGCATTCTTTCATTGTTCCTGGAAGGAGGCTGCTTGAGACTGAACTAGACAATAAGATGGGTCAGAATGCCAAAAGTCTTAGTTAAGAGTAATGAAAAGAAAAGCTTCTTAAAAAAATTTCAGAATAAATTCATAAATTATGTTAGCATGATTGATTCTACTTGGCCAAAATTTCTTGTATAGGGTTAAAATTAATTTTAATCATATCCTTACCAAATGTGTTGTTCTATATTAGTATATTTTATTGGTTTTTATATTAACTGAAGGAGAAAATATAAAAAATAGTAAATCATACACATGTATTTTAAAAAAGTATAAGTCTCACTTCTACCATTATGCTGCTTTTGATGATTAAAAATTATTAACATGCAAATCAAAGGAAATATTAAATTTTTCAAAAGTATTTTGTAAGGAAATAAGATGCAAATGTAAACTTCTGCATTATACCATATTCTTTCCAAAATAATACATATAATAATACAATTATACATCTAATTATTCCATTAAATCATAGGGTTAATCTAACAGATATTATGGCCACAGGTAGAGCAGTTAGCTGGTGCAGTGGATAGAACACTGGACTTGGAACCAGGAAGACTCATGTTTTTCTGTTCACATCCAGCCTCAGATATTTATGAATTGTGTCATCCAGGGGAAGTCAGTTAGCCCTATTTGCCTCAATTCATCATCTATAGAATGAACTGGAAAATTGCATATCACTCCAGCATCTCAATTGCCAAAAAAATCCCAAATGGAATTATGAAAAGTGTGACACAATGGAAATGATGAGATAACACTGAATATCAACAGGTATATTGCACTTTTACTAAATGTACCAAAATAACCCATGACATTTATTTTCTGTTCCCTAAACCAAACTTACTCAAGCTAGATAAACTTATTTCAAGCAATGGTAAAAGATAGCTTGACAATCTTAAAATCTTTGAGTTATCTTCAACTTCTCCCTCACTATCTTCCCCTATAGAGTAAAACAGAATGTCTTGTTAATGTTGAAATGTTATTTATGATCATATCTCTAATAGCCATCATTTCTTGTCCTAACTTATTTACTTACTACTTAGAGTAGTTCATATCCTCATTCCCTAAAATCTTTTTTTCCCCCTATTAGTCACCTATCTGATTTTCTTGCTTCAGCCTTTGCTTTTCATACACAGAGTTAACAATGAATCATCTTCTTAAAATGGTTGTTGGCATATATAACCTACTTTGTTTCCTACCTCTTTAAAAACAGAATCAGGGGACCTCAGAGCTACAGGAGACTTCACTACCTGCACTAGAGAAGGCACCACTTGACAAAAAGATTTTATATGTATATATATATATATATATATATATATATAACCACACACATACACACATATGTCTACATATATAAACACAGATGCACACACTTATAAACTATTTCTTGTTTGTTTCTATTTATCAGTTCTTTCTCTGGAGATAGATTTACACAAGTCATTATTCAAACAATATATCTCTTGCTGAATATAATGTTCCCTTGGTTCTGCTTATTTCACGCTTCATAATTTCATGTAGGTATTTCCATGTTTTTTTTTAATTAGCCTGCTAATCATTTCTTATTATACAGTAGAATTCCATAATAATCATAAGCCATAACTCGTTTGAACATTCCCCAATTGATATTCATTCCCTCAGTTTCCAGATGAATCTACTTTTAAAAATCATTTTCCTATTACATAGAAAAGCTTGAGAATTATCTATTTCATGAAGCATCCTGTGATCTCCCCACAAAGAAAAAATCCTCCTTCTTCCAAACTCTCCTTTCTTACTGGTATCTCATATGTACCCTTTTCATTTGTATCTCTATTACATATGTGTCCTAAATTGTAATTATTTACTTTATAGTCCCCTGCACTTAACATATTGATTGGCCTCTATTTAATAGAGGTTTAAAACATTTTAAGATTGTTTACATTTTTTTGAAACTCAGCTAAATACTAAACTAATTTTCAGCTCCATTTACAGTAGAATGCTTCCTTGGCAGGCAAACAGTGTATTTGATTATCTGTATACCTGCTATATGCTCAAAACTTTAATACTAAGACCCTCAGGGGGAATGAAAAATCTAAAATGAGAATTCTTTGGTAGTGTTAGTTAAAATGAGGGGAACTTTCCTATGAACTTCATTATAAAATAGACACTGGTTGGATTTTGCAATCAACTTAGTATTTTGATATTATTTTTGTTATTGAAATACTTAAACTTTTTTTTAATTTCTTATAGTGAGATCAATAGTCAAAGAATAGACCTAATAGTCAGGAATTCTTGGCTTTTTACATTGAATTGCTATATACTTGAACTCAAGGATTTTTCCTAATTAATTGCTAGGTATCTGGGAATTTCTGATTAGGCCTTTCTCTTCTTTTTTTAGGGGTTAGGGGATAAGTGTACTTTATTACCATCTGCATATTCAAGCACAAATGATAGTTGTTGTTTTGTTGTGTGTTGATCATCTAATACCAATTGATATTGTACTACATATATGACACTGAATTAAATTTTGTAGGGATTGTTATAATGTAGGATAAGATCTATTATTTCAATGACTCTTTAAATAAATTATATCAGACAGACTATTAAAAATAAGATGAATGTTTATTATAAATAACTATTATAAATATCATCCCTAAGACAAAGCACAAGTAAAAAGGGTGAACAATTAGAAAACCCTTTCATTATAATTTTCTTTTTACATATCTATTGTAAAGTTAGCTATTTTATAATTTCTTGTTTTATTAAGTATGTTTGAATTTTGAAGCATATATATAAATATATATACATACATGTCTACATAGATATATACATATATAATTTCAAATAGGTTTCATTTTATTTTAGAGGGAAACCAGATCAGTCAAATAATTTAATGTACTGATAACTGGGATTGAGGAATATAACCTGACATATTAGTAAGCATTTTACCCTTCCCAAGTGAAATGTAACTATAGCATGATTATTGAAGACATAAACAGTTAAAAACACTAATTTTTTATTTTTATGTATTAAATCAGGGATCAAGGAAACCATAGTTTGAGGGACAAATATAGGCCACTGTCCATGTTCCTATGGTCTGCAGAATAATCTCTAGGCCATATGAACACAAGAAATGGAATAGATTTGGTTTGTACATGGCAGTTTGCCAACACCTATGTTAAATTAATATTGTACTTTAATATTAGAAAATATAAATATAGTTGAAAGAATTGGGACTTGGAGTTTGATGACATGAGTTTTAATTCTAGCTCTGATACTCCCTAGAAGGCAGTCCTTAAGGTCATTAATCAAATTGAATATATAGTTTTTTTAATTGTAAAATAAAAGTATTTTTATCTAATGGGCTCTTATGAGAAAAATGCTTTGTAAATATAGAAAATATAAACTGAGTTATTATTATCATTATTTGTAATAAATATACTGTGAGCATTCACACATAATGGGTAGTGCAGATTATATTCTATCAGTTAGATGGATGTGATAATGGCAATAGAGTTGTGGATTTGCTGTCAGGAAGAACTTGTTTCATTGTAGACAGTTACTAGGTATGTGATTCTGGTCAAAGAGTGAAAAGGAAGGAAAAAAGCATTCATATAATACCTACCATTTGCCAAGAACTGTGCAAAGCACATTTTACAAATATCTTGTTTGATACTAACAAGAACCCTGCAAGAAATGTTCTATTAATATAATTTTATAGTTGAGGAAACTGAGGCAAACATAGGTTAAGTGCCTAGCCCAAAACAATACACCTATGAAGAATATGAGGTCACATTTGATTTCAAATCTTTTTTTAAAAATAAAATTTCTTTTTACACATTTATACAATTTTTAATAATCATTTTCTGATTTTTTTGTAATCCATGCTCTCTCTCTCTCTCTCTCTCTCTCTCTCTCTCTCTCTCTCTCTCTCTCTCTCTCTTTCTCTCTCTCTCTCTCTCTCTCTCTCTCTCTCTCTCTCTCTCTCTCTCTCTCTCTCTCTCTCTCTCTCTCTCTCTCTCTCTCTCTCTTCCTCTTTCTCCTCCCCTGTAAATTCAGGTCTTTCTGATTCCAGACCCAATACATCCACTGAGCCACCAGCACCTCTTTGATGCTCAGTTTACACCCTAGTAAAATGAACTCAAAAATACTTTTAGTATTTACCTCAAATATTTTTGGCAGAACAAAACAGATATTGCAGGAAAAGTGTTTTGCAAACATTAAAGCATCATATAAATGGCAATTATTTTGTATTAAATGTCAAAATGTATACATGGTTCTAAATGAGATAGAAGGAACACAGAGATCAAAAGAAAAAACACTAAATTATTATTTTTGTTTTTAATAATTGCATGAACAAAATAAATTTGGGGTGTAATGATTTGAGGAAGGATCAGTGAAGGAAAAAAGTATTTTTTAAGCTACTAGAGGAAGTTCTCAGAAAGAACTGTTCTTTGTATGATTATATACTTTGAATGATTAGATACTTTTTCTGGCTGAAATGAGTTCATAGGCAAACTGGCAGAAAATAAAGGCTATTATATAGTGTTGAAGCAGTTTGAGAGATGTCTACATGACCATTGTTAGCTAAGAAATCTTCTCAAAGAATGGGTTCAAAACATCTTTTGTGTTTATTTTCAAAAGTTTTCACCCAGCATCTAATGCAAACAACTACTTCAAATGATTTAAAGTTTATGGAAAGATGATTTCCTATCATTTTTATCTTTGGGAAGTTTTCACTTTTTGGAAAACAAAAGATATTCAAGTTTCCTTAAAGTAATTAGCTCTAGCTTTATTTACTATAAATTAACACTTTAACTAGAGAAATATTAAAGTTCTTTCTGGTCAATGCCTAAATAGTGGCAGAGATATTAAGGACATTTAATTGGAAAATCACCTATGTAAATCAATATATTAACCTATTTTTACCACATGCTATGTTAGGGTCCGGGTTTTCACCCACCACCAAAGAAGTCCACGAGCAATACAAAGCAAGGAGAAAGCCTTTATTGGGAACACTGATACGCGCATCAGTGGGAACCTCTACCATCAGAGTTCAGAGTTGCTTCTGATTGCAATCTGATTCTGATTGCTTCTGACAGGCTGGGCTTTAAATACTTTTCTGTAGGCACGGTTTTCCAGCCACCTTATCTATTACATACCATCCTTGGAATTTTGCCTGCATGTATGGCTCTTATCTGCTTCCTACTATTCTATATTGTTGGGGTCTCCCTGGCCTGCTGTTTGACATATTTGTTGGGGTCTTCCTGGCCTGCTGTTTGACATATTTGTTGGGGTCTCCCTGGCCTGCTGTTTGACATATTTGTTGGGGTCTTCCTGGCCTTTATCTGGTACCTGCTGCAGTTGGGGTTTGGCATATTTATGGTTCTGACAAACTTCTCAAGGCTAGCCAGCTTGTTAGGCCTTCCTGTTTTCTCAAGGCTGGTCATTTTGGCCTCCCTCATTCCCAACTCCTTTTTCTTTTAGGAGGCAGAGGGAAGGCCCACCCATTGGGGCAGCTTGTAGCTCTCGGCTAGGGGTCTGTACTGTTGTTGAAGGGCCAATACCTGGATGGCATCCAGCTGGTCTTTCATGAACCGAACAAGGCTGTTAAAGTTACAGGGGCCAAAGGTCAAGAGTAGGGTTAAGAGTATAAGGGGTCCTAGAAGGGACGTGACTAGGGTGGCGAGCCCGGGAGAAGAGCTGAAAAGGTGGGCGTACCAGGGGCTGGTAGTTTCTCCCTCCTTCCGCCGGGCTTCTAGACCTTTGCGTAGCTTCCTCAGGGAGTCCCTCATAATTCCCGAGTGGTTAACATAGAAGCAGCCTTCCTCCCCCAGGCTGCACAGAGGCCCCCTTCCTTAAGGAAGACGAGGTCCAGGCCTCGTCTATTTTGAAGGACCACCTCGGCTAAGGAGGCACGGGACCTCTCAAGGAAGTTAATGGTGGATTCCAGCCTAGTTATGTCCTCATCGACTGCCTTGCAGAGGTGTTGGTACCCCTGAGCCTGCGTGGTGAGGGCGGTGATGCCCACCCTCGCCCCTGTTGCAGCTAAGAGGGTGGCTACAGTGACGGCAATGGTGACAGGTTCTCGCCTCCATCGCCCAGACAATATGTGGTCCCATGTCTGGAGGAGGTCCTGCTCAGCGTAGGAGGTCACTCGGGGCACTATTGTGTCAGGGGTGCAGCACTCGCGCGATCAGTGAGGGAGCTGGGGGAGACGCAGGGCTGTAGGCCAGAGCGGGAATATAGCCAGTGCGCTCCTGCAGGTGGGATGAGGTATCTCTGGGTTGAGGGATACTCCGTGGTTGAGCAGAGGTGGGGGTCGGGGTGGCTGGATTATCCCGCTACACAGTTGCCAGGCCCGATCATTGTACAAAGGGTTAAGCCATGGCCCGGTTTCCAGGGCCCGTGTCACTCCAGCGGCACTGCAGGGGGTTTTCTTCCCGTGAGATGTCACAGGAGGCATTTAGGCCGAAGGCCTCGTAATAGGGTGGGGAAGCGACTAGGCAAAGCCAGCAGGGTTCAGTGAGGTTAGGTGAGGAGTAGTTGAGGGCTGAAAAGGAGGCTTATAGTAGGGAAAAAGGGGGTTGCCCGGTACCGGGTGGCGAAGGGAATCTCCAGGGGCAGGGGTGGAGCTCAGAGGCCACGAGGGGGTGGTCTTTTGCGGGGAGGGTGGAGTGCTGGCCTCCTGAGGGAAAGGAGGCCTTGCGAGGGGAGGAGGCCTAGGGGTTCTAGCTGGAATGGGGTTTATCACAAGATTGGGACCCACTGGGTATGAGGGGAGGCCTAGGGGCTCTTTTTTGATCAGGATGAGCCCCCCTGGGTCAGTTCCGGATACATATGCCCTAAAATCCCAGGTCCTCCCTAGAAGCCAGCCCTGGTCCTGGGAATTTAGGATAGTTATATTCAGGGACCGGCAGTTCCCTGGCTTTGATACGACGCCACCGCCCATTCCACTGGACCATGGAATCACACCGCAGGAGCTACAGCTAGAGTCCTGGTTTTTTATGTATGAGAAAGAGAGAGAGAGAGAGAGAGAGAGAGAGAGAGAGAGAGAGAGAGAGAGAGAGAGACAGAGAGAGAGAGACAGAGAGAGAGACAGAGAGACAGAGACAGACAGAGACAGAGAGACAGAGAGAGAGACAGAGCCAGAGACAGAGAGAGACAGAGAGACACAGAGAGAGACAGAGAGAGAGAGACAGAGAGACAGAGAGAGACAGAGAGATAGAGACAGAGAGACACAGAGAGAGAGATAGAGAGACAGAGAGACACAGAGAGAGACAGAGACAGAGAGACAGAGAGACAGAGAAAGAAAGGAGGGAGAAATTTATTTCAACCTTAACTGTGTTTGAACAGAACGTGAAGAGACACAAGGGATTACATTGGTCTTCCCACCTTGAAACATTAGGATTTCATGTAAGTTACATAATGAAAATCTTGGTATGCCATCTAGTCCTTAATATTAAGCCAATTATACCTAACTGCAAAGCACATTAAGCTTGCAAAAAATAAAGCTCATTTTAAAATGTTCTAATGATTTAAATCACAACCTTTTGGACTCTTTATCACATCAAATACACTTCTCTAAATCCTGAGCGATGTAAATGAGAATCAAGTACAGGCATTAGCTGATCTATTCTTAGCATTTGAATGTCTCTGAGGTCCAGGATATTTCATGATTGCTCAAATAATTTAGCTGATAATAATGGCCAGGGTCTTAACTTTACTTACATATTCTTCATAGGCTTCATGGGCTGGGGGAGGGGGTGGCCGGTATCCTGGAACAGCTGGAGCTCCCCTTGCTCTAGGAGTCGGAACCCCTCTTGCTACTGGGGGTACTGGAAGAGCACCACGTGTCACAGTTGTCCCCCTAGGTGCTGGTACACCTCTTCCAGGTGGTGGGGGAGGAGGAATTGCACCACCACGGCCCCTAGAAGGAAAAACACACACACACAAACATATACTAATGATACATAAAGGAAGAGGGAGCAAGGGCTATACATAATAGAATGTTATCCAAAATGTCTAGAATGATAAGAACACAGAACTAGAGTTGGAAGATGTCTATGCAATCCAACAAATCATATTATAAATAAAGAAACTAAAAGTCACATCTATGAAGTGACTTGTACAGAATCATACATGGAGTAAATAGAATTGAGAATAGAATTGAGTGCATTTTAGTGCTTTAGTGCTTTTTTCTTTTCTTTTCCTCCTCCCACTCCTCCTCCTCTTCCTCCTTCTCTTTACTTTTTTTCTTCTTCCTGCTCCTCTCCCTCCTCTTCTACTTCAGACTGAATCTGTCCTGTCTTATCCGAGGCAGAAACATACTCACAATATCAATGCTATTGCTGAATAACATCAGAGATTTAGTCTATTATATTTGTGATATGGCCCAGATTGCTCCATCTGCCCTTTTTAGGCAGCCTGATAACACCTTACATTCAAGGTATTGCCATATTAATGCTGGATTTAGTGGAGAAACTCATTAATTTAGCATGCCACAGCTCAGAACTTCTGAACTCAACTAGGCTTAGCCTCCCAATGGCAAAAATTACAGGGTTATCTCACCACATCAGCTCTTTCTGAAGTACCCATCACAGCCATTAGGTAGCTGAAACAGGCATGGAATTCCTTTCATATAACATGGAAAACAAGGTACAGAATTATCACATCTTGTTGATCCAAAACTCGTATCTCTATCTGGCAGACCTAGGCAGGGTAAAACGTAACCAAAGCCTTGGCTTTGTAGTCAGTAGACCTGCATTAGAATTCAAATTCTGACCATAATCAACTATATGAGTTTGGAGAAAATTATGAAATCTCTTGGAGCTTTAGTTTCCTCAGTTATAAACTAGGAATAACAATATTTGCACTATATACTCTGCGCCAGCTGGATGCCAGGGTCCTCCAAACCATGGGTGGCTGTGCTGCCCTATGCCCAGCCCCCATCCCTATTTATGCACTGAAAGCATGACCCCCAATATTTATTGTCACCCAATGAAAAGCCTCTTGGTCTTCTAAAAAAATTGCACTATATTTGTACTATATACTTCAAAGGTCTATGGTAAGAAAATCATTTTATAAACTTTTTCAAATATAGGAAAGAGGTATTTATTAATACTATATTATCTGTTCTACTATGTATAGTTGGAAATTCTTGAATCCCTAAAACTACATTACCCAAAATTCCCTTCTGTATTACCCAGAATCCTTTCCCCTTTTCCTGTGTCCTCACATTTGTGTGATTGGTTATAAACTGGCTGTAACTTCTCTCTCTTCCTCTTTTTATTTTTCTCATGGCTTAAGTGAGTTAGTGCCCTTTTAACCCTAATTTTTTTTAATAAATCTTATAAATAATAACACTTGAGTTGTAGTATATTCATTTTAATATTTACAACTATCTATATACTTAGTGATCTGCCAAAGTCATGTATCTGTAGTTCTAGCCTTGGAGATGGATCCTCCTTTGGAGATGGATCCTCCTCCTATCTAACAAAAGCAATACATTTCCTATTGTCAGCCTAGACATGTGCTTTTATCAGCAAAATCAGAAAAGTTTTCACTACAGAAATTTCCTCAAATAATCCAAAAATAATAACTAGCATGCTATTTATAACTTAAGAAAATTGCCTGGATCTGAAAAAGTTTATCAATATTATCCTGTATAAATGATGGGAATGGACTCATTAATTCATTTCTTATAAACTCTGACTCTGGTCCTCTTTCCATTATACTACATTGCCTTTTACACTTTACTAAAGTTTCTAATGATCGATCAAACAGAGTAAAAATTACTTTGTCACATTATCCTGGGATACATTTGCAATTATCTGAAACTTCAATTTAATTTTACTTCCTCCTAGGGGCTTTCTTTGCTCTAAGTCACTATCCAAAAGTACAACTTGAACTAGAGCTCATCTTATTGTAACCATGGTACTGGGGAAACACATAAGCATATCACACTAAGAAAATGACTAAATGCTTTTTTATTATTGGAATGATCACAAAGGCTACTTCAATGAAAAGCATAAGAACAAATGGTATTAATCAAATTTTATGATATTCAGAAACCACTGAAAAGGTTTAGAATTCTTCTGAAATATGTGAGAAAGTCCAATTATATTTTCTTTTCATTTTGTTTCAAAGGATAGCCTCCATTTTCTCATTTGTGCAACTAGGGAGTTTGACTAGATGATCTATCTATTGGTCCTCTCAAGCTTTGAAAAGTCTATTGACTCAGAGAACACTGGAATATTGCATACTTATTCTACCTTATCTGCAATACCTTATCTTTCCAACTTCTGACTCTAAGGGTACTTTTGAAATCCTATCTATTGAGCCAAGTAATAAACCGTTTCAACCAGCAATGATGCATTTTTTATAGCATATATATATATATATATATATATAGCATATATAGCTATTTTTTAAATAGCATAGGCTATTTAGAGGTGTTGAAATATTATGGTTTATTAGCTGCATAGTTTATAAATCTTAACATATGCAGTACAAACTTGGTTGTCTCTTTTTCATTATCACTAAAATACTAGATATTTTATTGGGAATATTGTCAAATAAAATGATTCTAGTATAAATTGTCTTCAAGCATGATTCATTACATATTTATTCTAATATTTCAAATTTGGTATTTTACATTTTAATTTTCATTCTTGAAGCAAATGTAGTATTTTCTAATCTAATCTATTTTTATAATACTTTGTCATAAGTATGAAAATGATACTGTCCTAATTTCTCATTTTCAATAATAAGGAATTTTTCATTTTCTGTTTGTTTTGAAACAGAAGATAGTTCTACCCCATTTGCTTCCTTGTTGATATGTAAATAGTATCAATGACATCAAATCTACATTGAAAGATTTAGTACTCATTTCAAAGACATATATTCTACAACAAAATACTGGCTGATGAAAGAGCAGGGAAGAACAAAAATACCTTACAGTACACATGTGGCAAATTTCATTTTATGTGAGTAGTGGAGTGAACTTCTTGAAAATCTGCTCCTCACAAAGGGTTTGAAAATTAATTTGGAAAATAGTAAGTCAAGAATTTTAGGGGACCTTGGATCACTAAAATAATTGTGGCAAAATACTACTGTGATTTCCTTTTTCTTTTAATGAAACTTTCTTCTAAATATTAACTTAAAGTATCTTTTCTTGTTGGCAGGTGTGTAGTTGATGTAAATGATGTGTGGAACAAATACCCAAACAAAAATTTGCAAATAAATTATTGTTCAGAAAACATTTAAAAAATGAAAGATTACTGAAATATTAGAATTACACCAGATTCAAAGAGAAAATAAAAATTCTCATTTCAAAGTAATTATGTAATCCACAGTTGCTATTTACATTAAAGAGCATCAGTAACATAGCTATTTGTATTCATATGCTGACTTAACATTTTCAATGAGCCAAGAGAGCTGAAAAGAATTCAAGTTCTGTTTCTAAGCAATAAAATATAGGTGTAGATACTCATGACAAAGATCTTTTCTGCAGGCACTCACAATATAAAGCCAATCAAGAAAGAAAACAACACTTGGGTAAAGTCTCTTCCATCAGTAGATAAGGTTATGTTGTTTCTCATTCTCGTTACTTCACATGATTTCCTTGTTTCTCACCTGGCCACACTACTTTGAGAATTCTCCAACTCAAATCTCAGGAAGCTTAATATTGGGATAATGCCATCCAGTGAGATCTCATCAACCTTGTACCATACCACTTCACTAGACTCTGTTCTTCTGATTGGAGGCTAGATCCATCAATTCCAAACTTCTCCTTTGGGAGAGCTCAGTTAAAACAATTCACTTTTCACTGGACTGCACTACATTGAGATTTCTCTGGCTGACTTCTCCACCAAGGTCTCTGCCCCATATCACTTGCTACATTCAGTTTCTTCTTGCTTTTTGTCTTTCATCAGATTGTAAGCTCCTTGAGGGCAGAAATTGTCATATATATATATATGTATATATACATATATATATAAAATCTGTCTTTATCTCTATAGTTATATCAATATCATGGCTGGCAAAGAAGTAGGCACTAATAAATGGCTATTGTGAATTATTGTGAATTTAAAACTCCTCCACCCTACTCAGACTGTACTTTAGAAGATTTAATTTAGCTATTTCCTGATTTGTAACAATGGAGATACTTGGTCTAACAGAATCAGGTCTTGGGAACTCTACATTGTTCCACCCTACTTGGTTTAACAAGGTCAGGAATGTTTGAACCCATATTCAAGGATTAAGTATCTAAGAAGATGGCCTTCAACAGACATGTCCAGAAACATCTGACAGAACCCTGGGCTGTCCTAAGTCAAGTTAAGCTAACATTGGTACAGATGAGATGTGGGAAAGTGACATAAAACTGTATATATAGGGCACATCACTTCCTTTTTTTGGCCTTTTTTTCCCAGAGAGGCAGCGTGCTAAGCGTTCTGATAACTTGGTGCGGTGGCAGCTATTTGTCTGGGTTTTAGTGGTGAGTTTGTCCTTGAGCTAATTCAGGTTCAGGTATCTTGACTGAACCCTCTTGGAGTTCAGGCTGATTCCTTCCTCTTTTACTCTCTAAAACCTTACCTTCATAAAGCCTCTAATCTTCCCCCTGGCACAAGTCAGGCGGGAGAAATCCTACACCCTTTCCTTCTCCCTTCTTCTTAATTTCTTTACAATATATTAATTAATTCACCATAAATTTCCAGCTGACTTAGGCATTTATTTATTTGGGATATCCATGGAGACCATTAATTAATATAGTTTAGGTCACAACACTGTGACCTTTACACTATGTGACTAGATCCCTTGTGTAATTGCATACTTAAATGCTCCTAAGTAAATTTTTCTCTATGTTAATTGTTCACCTTCTTTGGAAGGGAGGGGAGGACGATAACTTTTGTTTTACATTGCCTTCATTTCCAATGTATTTCACATTGTCTCTCACTTAGAGAACTATCCTATACAATAAAACAAGTTAAGCAAAACTAACACATTAGCTGGGTCTGATAGGACATTCATTATTCCATGTCTGTAGTCCACTCTCTTAGTGAAAAATTAAGAGGCTTCAAATTCTTAATCCTTCCTATGAAGCCAAGCTCAGTCATTAAAATGGCATAGTTTTCATTTTCAATTTTTGTTTTTATTCTTGGTCTTTCCATTTAATCATTGTAAACCTTGTACATATTATTTTCCTAGTCAAACATACTTCATTTTGTATCAGTTCATATGACTACTTCCTATGCCTCTATTTTTTCATATTCATCATTTCTCATTCTGTTGTAATTTTCCATTGAATCTATGCACCACAATTTTTTGAGTCTTTTCCCAAAAAATGATATCTACTTGCTGCCCTTCCCCCCCTGAGTTATTCACATTCATATACTGTTTAAAGCAGATTTTCCTCACAACAATTCTGTAAGGAAGGTTGCATCAGTTTTAATATTCCCATTATGAAGATAAAGAAAACAGGCCACCACCAGGAAAAATACCATGTACAAAGGTTATGAAATAAATTAGTGGCCAAGACTAGAATTTAACTCAGGTTTGTCCAACATTGTATCTCATGTACTTTGCACTATGGCACAGTTTGTTGCCTCTGAGTCATTAATGGATCAATACTCCTTCACAAAGAGAAAAAAACCAACACAGTTGTTTTGTTTCATTTTGTGTTTTTTTTTCTTTATTCAAATGAAATGCAAAATTGAAATCCTAAATTTTTCAGTAAAAGAAACTGCCTTGGTTAATTCTAAAATGTCAGTTACATGGAGTCAAATTTTGCCCTTTTTTCCTGATACATAATGATGTTTGAATTAGAAACTTCAACTATTGTAAGGAAATAATGATGTTGAAATTTAAAATGAAAAATATTCTTTGAGAAATTTCTTATATTGGTTTGAGTCTACATATGATATGAACATTTTATTTAAGGGGGGGCAATGTTTCTATGTAATATGGAAAACAATTTGCCATGTCTTCATTCTTATGGATTTCAATGATATCTGCTGAAGAAGTTTAGGAAATGACAGAATTGCATTTTCTGAGAATGTTGTCTAGGAAAAGATATATTTATTATTCTGATTCTCTGAAAGCTGATGATTTATTTTGAAAATCTTCAAAAAATTATAAACATTCATGATAGCAAGACTCTAATGTGTAAAAACAGTAGTATAATATCAACTATACTCTTTGCTTGATTGCTGATAACTTTGTAATGTGAAATATATCTGAATTTTTAAGGCTTTTCAGGATCAATAAGTGAAAGATAGCATTTATTCTGGCCTTTTGACCCTGCTTGGATCAATATGTTTATTAAATCTATACTTATTCAGGATCAGTTGCAGACACAACTAAATAGTGTTCTTCCCATTATGATATCTTTACTGCCAGGTCTTACCAGCACAATAACACATGGCATACCAAGATTTTTTTCCCTCATGTTTCCAGTGATGATAGTAGGTGGCTAGATTGCATAGTAGGTAGAGTACTGGGCCATGAGTCAGGAAGAATTAAGTTCTAATCTGATCTCATATATTTACTATCTCTATGAAACAGCCTCAATTTTCTCAATTATAAAATAGGGATCAGGGTAGAACCATAACACAGGATTGTTGTGAGTATCCAATGAGATATTTGCAAATAGAACAATGTCTTCCATATAGTATACATTTAATAAATGCTTTTTTTCCCCTCCCTCTTCCATTTATTGTGGGATTCCAGGGGATTGAAAGTAATTTTCCAGTTGCAAAGAGTGTTCTTTGTATATGACTTCTGAAAGTTATTTTTAATATATCATTAGGAAGTCTGACCCTGAAATAGATTGGAACATTTTTGCATATATACTGTTAGGAAGTAGGGAGTAGATTAGTGACTTCAATGGTACAAGGAATCCTAGGTCAGGAAACTACATATGCTAATGCAGGTTGACACCTTCTGTGTAGTCTACACTTCTGCCTGCAATTTATAGCCTTAGAAATTTGCCCAAAGTCCCATAGTCAGTTTGTGTCAGTCTTGAAATTATTTTTTCATAGCAGAATGAACAAACCTACCTTGAAGGAGCTGTAGGAGGGACTCGTATTCCTCTTCCTCTAATACCTCTCCCACGACTTGAGTCCTCTGAGCCATTCAAATAAGATAACTCACGCAATTGTTCCTGGCGAATTTCATCATTGTAATCCTGAATGAAAGAAAACCAAAAATAATATTTTATGTGAAGGTCCTAGAAGTATAAAACATAAACCAAAATAAGAACCAATTTACGTGTTTCCAAAAATATTTTGTTTAAAATTTCTACAACATCTTAAAGTAATAATAACAAGTCTCTTAAGTGTGGTATAGTAGACAGAGCACTGAATTTGATTTCATAGCCATATTCTCACTCTGACACTTATTACATGGGGGGCAAACAAATAAATTATCTGGCCTTCAGATCTCTTGTCTCTTTTGGCCTAGATGACTTATAAATTCCCTTACAGGTATACTCATTGAAATTGTAGCTATTATTATTCTCTTCACAGATGAGAAAACTGGGACTCTGGGTGGTCATTAAAACACGGTCACATAGCTATCATGCAGATACAAACATTTATATTAGGACATTCACCGAAAGGATTTTATCCTTTTTCAATTAATGTTAACCTTTTTTTTCCCTAGAGAATTATATTTTATATATCAATTAAAATAAAGTAACTAATATATAATTATGCATATATAATTAAATTTAATTAACATAAACATAAAAGCACAAACTTTAAAAATGATTTGAAAAATATCACTTTTTAAAAACTGAAAATTTTTTTGAAATGATAACCTGTGCATACCATGTCATACACTTTCAAGGAAAAAGAAATATATTTTCTTCTTCTCAAGTACTTTCTAGGTTGCTAAAGCAGTAAAAGAGATGGCAAAGGAAAAACATAAAAATTTATAAAAAGCAACATACATTTTAAGTAAAAATGTATCAATCAAGTGCTAAGTGTATTGAGGCACTGTGTTATATAACAAGATTGCTCAATATTTAAAAATAATAATTATTTTTTGTATGCTCTCAATTTTGATACTGTTATATTAAAACTCTCATTGTCCAGCCTTAGTCATGACTGTTTACAATTAGCTAAAGAAAGTATAAGTAGCCTTCCTACTAAGATCAAAAGTGTAGCAAGGATGCCATTAGCACCACTACCATCAGTATTTTACTAGAAATTCTAGTTATAACAATAGGAAAAGAATATATTGAAGTAATTAGAATACACAATGAGGAAATGAAGCTATCTCTTTGTAGATGATATGATGGTAGAGCCAGAGAACCTATGGAATCAACCAAAAATACTACTTAAAACAACTAACAATATTATAAAAAAGACAGGATATAAAATAAACTCATATAAAGCATCAACATTTTTCTCTACTACCAATGAAGTCCAATAGCAAGAGATAGAGAAACAGCATTTAAAATAACTGTAGGTAAGATAAAGCATCTGGAAGTTTTCTGCTCAAAAAAATGTAACAACTATCTAATCACAATTGCAAAACACTTTCCACACAAATAAATTCAGATCTTAAGAACTGAAAGCAACATTCATAGTTCATGGGTTGGCTGAGGCAATATAATAAAAATGACAGTTATACCAAAATTGACATATTCAGTGTTACGCCATTTAAGCTATTCAAATATTATTTCTTAGAGCTAGAAAAAATAATAAAATCCATTCAGAAGTATAAGAAGCCAAGAAAATAAAGAGAATTAATGAAAAAGATATAAAGCAAGTGACTTAGCTATCTTAGATCTCAAACTATTATAAAGTGTCAACTATAAAGTAATCTAGTACTAAGAAATAGAGTAATGGATCACTGGAATAAATTAGGCGCTCAACATGGTGTAGTAAATTAGTAAACTAGCAACCTAGTGCTTAACAGATCCAAAGATCCAAGCTTTTAGATGAAGAACTCACTTTTTAACAAAAACTGCTATGAAAATTAGAAAACAGCATAGAGGAAGCTAGTCACAAATCTTGACTTCAAAACATAGACTAAGATAAGGTAAAATGATTATATGATATAGGAATAAAGGTTATATTTTAAACAAATTAGGGGAGCATGGAATAGCTTACCTGTGTAAGGATAATTTAGGGTCATGACCTAATCTAAGTTTGATTTTTGGTTGCCAGGGTATACCCAAATTAAAATACCCAAGTCAGTTTGGAAATCTATGTTGGTTTAATCAATATAGAAGGAAGAGATCAAGGAGAAGAGACAGGGAAAGGGTATAGGATTTCACCCACCTGGCTTGTGCTAGGGGGAGTTCAAAGTCCTCTGCCACAAGGTTTCTGAATAAGATTAGAGGCTTCTAAGTAGTGTTTGGAAGTTAAAGGAGGAAAAATCAGCCTGAACTCCAAGACAGCTCAGAGAAGATGCCTCACCTGAAATAGGTTACTAGGCTTCCTCCAGTATGGTATCAAGGAAAACTCACCACTAAACCGGACAATAGCTGCCACCATGCCAAGATGCCGAAAGGCTCAGCACACTGCTGCCAGCCACCTCTCTATCGCAAAAGAGGCTGGAGAGAGGAAGTGATGCAAAATATATAGATGGTTTTACATCACTTTCCTGTATCTCACCTATACCAATGGTAGCTTAACCTTGACTTAGGACAGCCCAAGGGCCTGTCAGCTGTTTCTGATTTGTCATTTGCTAGCACATGTCTATCATAGGCCATCCTCCTAGATACTTAATCCCTAAGTATGGTTATAGACATTCCTGATTTTGTTAGACTAAGTAGAGTGGAATAATCTAAAGTTCACACCTGTCAATCTATGAATAAGGAAAGAATATGTCCAAACAAGACCCTGAGAATGTTACAAGATATAAAATAGATAACTTTGATTACATTAAAGTTTTTGCACAAACAAAACCATTGTAACCAAGATTAGAAGGAAAATTATGACAAATGGAAAAAATGGATAGAAATGTCTTTGATATAGGCCTCATTTCTCAATTATATGCATAATTGACACATTTATAAGAACACAGCATATTTCCCAATTGACCAATTGTTTTGACTTCATGAAGTCATGGCATGACTTCAAATCTTGTTTTGGACTTTCAGACCATTACTAATTATGTTAATATAAAATCATTTTACTGATTTTTATCTATAAAATATTTGGAAAATGAGGGAGTTGCAATGAATAGTTTTTGAGATCCCTCTACACTTATATGTGAATTTTATATTTGGAAAGACACATTTATTTGTATCAATTTTGGGGAACCTTATCAGTTTGTAAATTACTATGAGCATATTTTCAGACTTTTTTTCAGTTGTGTCTAACTCCTTATGATCCTATTTGGGTTTTTCTTGGCAAAGAAACTGTTGTAATTTGCCATTTCCTTCTTCAGACTCTTCTAAGGATGAAGAAACCGAGGCATGAAGAACTGGATGACTTATCAAGGGTCACACAGCTATTAAGTGTGCGAGGACAGATTTGAACTAGAGCAAATGAGTCTCCCTGACTCTAGAGCCAACCCTCTATTCACTGCTCCACTTAGCTGCTCCTACAGCATACAGGTACACACTTACAAATATTGATACTTGTCTTTCTTTTGCTCAAAATTATTTTTTTTTTTTGCTCCAGATTTAAAAAAAAAAAACTTGCTATCCAGGAATAGCTTTTATGAAAATATAGCCTCAGGTCACAGTATTTATTTTCTAAGTTGCAATAATATTGGTTTTGTTTACTTCCAATAGCATCTGATGGTAATGGAAATAGATTCTTACAAGGTTGCCTGACTGTAGGCTCATACACTAGATAATTAGGATTCCTAACTAAGTCAAATATTATTCACTCTTTCCTTCTAGTTTTCACATTTAAACAGGCATTGAACTAAAGAAAAAGAAAACATTTATATCAGTCTGTTATTAGTAGGAGGTAGGTAGAATTATCACAATGAAGTGATTGAACTCAAAAAATGAAATTTTAAGCTCACAAATGATCTAAAGTGACTAATTAGAGAAGATATATTGGAAAGATTTTTGTATTAGAAAATTTGAAATCCTCTTCACTAAAGGCAGCTGAGGATCATCCAAGGATATAATAAAAGGAATTCAAATCAGGAATAGCTCTATCTATGGTCTATAACCAACTCCCTTTATCCATTATTATTATCTAGTACATATACCATAGGTAGGTAGCTGACACAGTGGATAAGATGTTACACTGGTCTGGGTAACTTTACTTCAAATACAATTTGAGACACTGCATGACCCTGGATAAGTCATTTTAATGTCTGCCTGCCTCAGTTTCCTCAACTGTGAAATAGAGATAATAATTGCACCTGACTCCCAGAATGTTCTAAAGAGTTAGTCAATAAATGTTTATTAAGTGCCTACTTGGTGCTAGACATTGTGCTTAGAGTTGGAGATGCAAAATGAAGTAAAAGAAAGTTCCTTGACTTAAGAAATTTAAAATCTAATAGGGCATGTAGTATAATGTGAAAAGAGAAGGGAGTAGAATGAAGAAGGCTTGTGAAAGACTTCCTGTAGAAGATTTTATTTTCTTTAAAACTTGAAAGGAACCCAAAGAATGCATTAGGCAAAAAATGAATGGAAAGAGTGTTTCAAGCATGAAGGACTACCAGAGAAAATGACCAAATCCAAGAGACAGAGGTCTAGTTCATAGAACAGAAAAGAGGTCAGAGACACTGTATCAAAGCCTTTGTGGGAAGTAAGGTGTAAGAAGATTGAAAAAAGGATGAATCTAGATTACAAAAGGTTTTGAAAGCCAATCAGGGGGTTTTGTATTTGATCTAGGATGGGACAGGTAGAGGTGACATGGATAGATCTAGACTTTAGAGAAAATCATTTTTTTTTGTCTCTAGGCAAATGGAAGTAAATGGAGGAAGGATTGAAGTGGAGAGAAATTTGAGGTAGGCTAATTCCTCAACAAGCTATTGAAATAGTCCAAGTACAAGATGATAGCCCGCACCAGAGTGATGGCAATGTCAGGTGAGAGAAGGAATATTCAAGAAATGTTGCAAAGGTAAAATTGACAGGCCTGGGAAACAGATTGGATTTGGGTTTGAAGACATTGAGGAATAAAGAATGACAGCTACATCAGGAGCCTGAGGGACTAGGAGGAGGATGTTGCCTTCAACATTAATAGACAAGTTAGTGGAGGAAGGTTTAAAGGGGAAAATCATGAGTTCAATTTTGGACATATTGAGTGTAATACTTTTTCTGAACTCTAGTTCAAGATGTCTGAAAGGCAGCTGGTGATGCAAGACTAGAGGTCTTCAAAGAGATATGATAGTCATCGACAGAGATGTGGAAATTAAATCTATGAGAACTGATGAAAACCAAGGAAAACAGTATAGAGGGGAAAGGAACGAGAGCTCAGGACAGGATCTAATGTGACACACAGATAGAGAGCATGATCTTGAATGAGAATCCAGCAAAGGAGACTGAGAAGGAATAGTCTGATGGCCAGAAGAGAACAAAGAGAGAATGATGTCTGGAAAGCTTAGAGAAAATAATATATCAAGGAGAAGAAGATGAACAGAGAGGCTTTTCCCATGAGCTTTTTATCATGATATTTATTGTCTCTCCTATTGTTATCAACAGCATGCTGAATCATTCAATTAGAATCCTAGTCATTTTTCAATAACCAGCTCAAATGCTGTAACTTATAGGATGGTTTAAATGATCAAATGAGTTAATAAATGTAAATTACTTTGCAAATATTAAGATCATATATAAACATTAACTATAATTATTAAGATTATTATTATTATTGTTAAAAAGCTTTTTCTGATCCTCCCAGGCAGAAGTGATTACTTCTTTCTCTTAATTCCTCTAACAGCTGGACTATATATTATATTTCTCTTCAGATATTCAACATATATTTTCCTTGATTGTATTTTTATTTGATATATGTATTCCATAGTGAATTACATATATATTTCATTTTCATTATTACATATTAAGCTTCTTGATACAAGGGAGTTTATTACACTCACCTCTGAATTCATTTCCTAACATTGAAGTCAATGAATTAATCCAATTTTGTTAACTACTTAAATAATCATAGTTTTTTGTTTTTATTCTTTATATGTTCAATTATACTATTATAATTTTTATTATTAATTTTATTTTTCCAGATTATGTGTTAATGCAATTTAATATTTGTTTTCTCATTTTTTCAATCCATGTTCTTTCTTTTCCTCCCCTCCCCACAAAAAGGAGGGTAATCTAATATAGGTTGTACATATATTATCATATAATGCATATTTCCATGTTCATAATGTTGTGAAAGAAGACATATTGTTAATACTAGAGAAAGATTCTTGGAGAAAATGAAATGAAGAATGGAATGGTTAAATTTGCATTTGGACTCCATCTGTTCTGTCTATGGTGGTGAATATACTTTTTTTTTTTAACAAAAGACTCTTTGAGTTGTCCTGAATCCTTGTCTTGTTGACAGTTGATCATCATCTTATTCTTATTACTGTGTACAATATTCTTCTGTTTCTACTTACTTCTGTTTGTATCACTTCATATAAAGCTTTTCAGGATTTTTTTTTGGTAATCATCTTTTTATAGCACAATAATATTCCATTACAGGCAAATACCAAAACTTGTTCAGCCATTCCCCAATTGATGAATATCTCTTTATTTTCCAGTTTTTTTTGCATCATAAAAAGAGCTGCTATAAATGTTTTTGTGTTTTCCCCTATCTTTAATCTGTTTGAGATATAAAACTAATAGTAGTATTACTAGGTCAAAGAGTATGAATAGTTGTGTAGTCCTTTGGGCATGGTTCCAAATTGCTTTTCAGAATCTGTTTGTAGTTAAACCAGTAATATATGAATGCTCCCATTTTTCCACCTCCAACATTTATCATTTTCCATTTTTTTGTCATGTTATCAAGTCTGTTGGGTATGAGAAGGTACCTCAGAATTATTTCAATTAGCATTTCTCTAATCAATAGTGATTTGGAAAAATTGTTCACAACTAAAGATAGTTTTACTTTTTTCATCTTAGATTTGTCTCTTCATATTCTTTGACCATTTGTCAAACAGGAAAAACTTTGAATTATTTTAGATTTGGCTCAATTTTCTATATTTTTGAGAAATGAAATCTTTATAGAGAAATTTGCTATAAAGATTTTTCTACTTTATCATTTGCCTTTTAATCTTGGTTGCATTGCTTTTGTTTGTACATAAACTTTTCATTTTAATGTAAAGTTATCTATTTTGTAATTTAATCTGTATTGTTTTAACCTAAATTCATCATCCCTTATGCATAAGTGTGACTATTTTGTGACCCCCCTAATTTGTTTATGATATCTCTCTTTAGTTCTAAATCATGTATCCATTTTGACTTAACTTTGGCATAAGGAGTGAAGTATTGGTTGTGTCTAATTTCTGCCATACTGTTTCCTCTTTTTCCCAGCAATTTTTGTTAAATAGTGAGTTCTTTCTGAAGCTTGGATCTTTGTATTAGTCAAATACTGGATTACTATGTTCATTTGCTATTGTATGTTGAGGGTGCTATTATTTAAATAGTGAAACATTCTTGGATCCCAGATATGTATTAAAATCTTATGGAACAGTAAAACATTAGATTGATAGGTAGAAAGAATCACATAGACCATCTACTCTAACATCTTCATTTAACAGATTAAGAAACTGAGGCTTAGAAAGGTTAAATAACTTCCTCTAGATAACATTCCTTGGAAATGTCAGGGTAAGGATTTAGAAAATATGAATTTAAATATTTATCTATGATGAATGAATCCGATAACAATTTGAATATAATTAAGTTATTGAACATTAATGTGTGCTGCAAATCAGATTAAGTATTTGGAAAATTCAACATTCAGGTCAAAGACAGTTACTGCTATCAAAGACTATAGACTAGCAATAATAATAGCTCACACTAATAGTTGTTCATTTTTATAATATTGATATCAGAATATAAATTGTTCTTTTGGTTTTGCCTAATTTGTTATGCATCAGTTCATACAAATCTTTCCATGCCTTTTAAAATCATCTGTTTCCTCATTTCTTAGAGCCTAGGAACATTCCATCACCTTCATGTATCACAATTTACTCAGCCATTCCTCAACTGATAGGAATACACAACTTACATTTTTTTTTCCAAACCAAAAGAGCTGCTATAAATTTTCTTGTAAATAAAAGGTTTTTCCTCTTTTTTATTTCTTTGGGTTATGGGCCTATTATTAGTATAACTGGATCAATTAGTATATAATGTTTGGTATTTTTTGCACATAACATTAAATTGCTTCCCAGAATGTTTGTACCTATTTACATATGCAGCAAAAGCACGCTGATGTGTCTGATTTCTGACAGCCCTTCCAACATTTATGATTTTCCTTTTTTTGTCATCTTCACTGATTTGAAGAATATATGATAGAATCTCACAATTGCTTTAATTTACATTTTTCTAATTAGTTATTTGGAACCTTTTTAAATGGTTCTATGTGGCTTTGGTTTCTTCCCTGTAGAACTGTCTCTTCCTATCAATAGAGGATTCAATCAGTGGAACAGGTTGGATACACAATATACAGAAGCAAATGAATCTGGTAGCATTGTGTTCAGTAGATATAAAGACCCCTGCTCCTAGTATAAGGACTCATTTTTGTAACTAAAAATTTTGGGAAATTAGATATTATAACTGAGGAAATTAGATTTAGATCAGCACCTACCTCCTTATAGAAAGGTATGACCCGAAAAGATACATAAACTAGATACAAAAGGCCTCATCATAAGCAAAATAGAGAAAAAGAAGGAAAAATTACTTAATAGATCTATGACTAGGAGGGACTAGAAAGAATCACAGAAAATAAAATGAATAATTTTAATTAAAAATTAAAATTTTTTGAATGAACAAATTAAATTCAAAATTGAAACAATAGAGAAAAAATCTTAGAAAATTTTTCTCAAAAATCTCTTTTCTAAGATACAAGAAGAACTGATTCAGATTTATAAGAAAAATATTATTAATTGGCTTCCATGTCTTGGTTCTCCCTTCAATTATATATCTTTCATTGTTTCCAAACCTTAGTCTGAAATTTTCCAAGGTGTGTGATGCAATGGATCTCTCAATCTGTTTCTTAGTCTTTGAAATGAAGGGATTATAGTAGATATACTCTTTTTATCTCAAAACCTATCGCCTTACTATCCTGTAAAGATTTTATTCACAAAAGAGATGTCAAGATGCTTCAGTACTGAAAAAGTATAATTAAACATATAAATAAAAAATATGATTATATTATGAATTAGGGAAAATACCTTAAAAAATCCTTACTGTTCTATCTTAGTATCATTCTGTATTTTGGTTCCAAGGCGAAAGTGTAGTAAGAGCTAGACAATGGGGATTAGGTGACTTCTCCAGGGTCACACAGGTAGGCATTGACTTGGGCCAAATTTGAACGCAGGACTTCCCATCTCAACCCACAGATCCCAGAAAATATCTTTTGACAGAATAAAGTTCTCAAATTTAAAATTCTTCAAAACCAGGGTGGTTTGTTTCTTCAGTAACAATCAAAACCACATGGTGTGCCGATTACTAAGATGTAGCATTCTTATTAATAGAGAAACAGTAGATTGTTTGCAGTACAAAATTGGACAAAAGAAAGGTCTTCCTTTTTAAAGTGTTTTTTTTTCCATATAGTTATGGAAATCCTACAATGTATTCTAGGAAATCTATCATAGGACAATTGAAAATTAAGTAGTGAAACATTGACAAAGATGAGAAAAATGATCTTATTTTATAGGGGATACTACTAATTATTTAGACTTTCTTAATGAATTAATATCTTCATCTAATTAGTAAGATAACAAAATAAATCCAAAATAATATTTAATGCTAAGTTATAGAACTGCCATGAATAAAAAACAAAAAGAAGATGAAAATAAAGGAAATATGAATGAAATATCTATTTATTAACTTAACAACATACAATAAAATTTTATATAAGACATTATTTATCCCTCCATTGCCCCTAAGGAAAGGATATGATTGAGTGAGTGCTACTCTATCATAATGAAAAATATAATACCTGAATTAATTGATAGATTTGACAACATGTCAAACAGATTACTAAATGGACACTTTTTAGAAATAAGAAAATTGATAGGAATATTCAATTAGTGCAAAGAAATGTCAATAAGAACCTCAAAGGAATTAATAAGAAAAAATATGAAGAAGACCAATTATTTCAAGGCTTCAAAATATATTATTAAGCAGCGAGTACAATATGTAGTAATAGTTTTGAAAAATAAAAAAATGGACCATACTACATAAGTAAATAATAGAAAAAATTAAAAACAGTACTCCAGAGTTTGATAGACCAAACAACATTCATTCTTTCTTTACTAATAACTGACTTCAAGAAAAAAAGAACATTTTGACAGAAACTAAGTTGAGACTGACATTTTACACCCTTTAACAGAATAAGCTCAAATTAGGTATGTTTTGTTGAATATAAAAGTTCAATTAATTAGAAAAAATGGAGTTTAATCTTCAAAGGAATTACACACTACAAATGTTCACTAAAACATATTCAAAATCTACAACAATAAGAAAAATGCAAATAAAAGTATTTTGGAGAGGCATATTATAATTTAACTGGCATGGATAACAAAAAAAATTGGAATATGAAACAGTAGTTGACCTGTGGGAAGAGATATACAATAATATACTATTGGTAGAACTGTGAATTTATTCTAGCCAGTCTATAATTTTGTAATTATACAAGAAGAGTGATAAAACTGTTTTTACTGTTCGATCCAGCGATATCACTGTCACACACGTATTCAAGGAAGCCAAAGATAGATTCAGAAATAAAATATTGAACAAAATATACTTAGCAACACGCTGTGGTATCAAACAATTAGAAACAAAGTAGATGCTCAATGTCTGGGTGATGACTTTAAAAATAAAAAAAAATATTACATTGGTAAACGTAATACAATATTATTGTGCATCAAGAATTTAGGGATATATGGAATTCTGAGAAACAAGTGCTTAGTTCATTTTTATAAACTAATGAAGGGAGAAAAAACAGAAAATATATAGGTATATGTGTATACATGTATAAACTTAATACTCAATGACTATAACAATGTAACTGAAAAAGTCATTAAAAGGAAGTTGAATATGATTGATCATGTAGTTCGATATGGATATGATTGGGGTTTTAATGTTAAAAGATCACTCTATTGCAAATATGAATACCATGGAAGTAGGTTTTGAACAATGATACATGTATAACCCAGTAGAATTGAATTGTTTGCCAGCTCCAGGAAGGGGGAGGAAAGGGAGAGTTTATAAATTATGCAACCATGAAAATATTCTAAATTTAAAAAATAATTAAGTAAAAATTTAAAAAATAAAAGGAAGTTGAGCTCTGAGTGTCTAATAATTAATGATGGCTTTGCCTTAAAGCTAAAAAAAAACATTTTTCTTTATATGAAAGCTGAGATGAATGGGATTTACTGGGCACAAGGTTTCATATTTTGTGAGAAACAATGTTTCAATCTCAGAATATTTTCTTTTTTAGGAAGGTTGTGCCACACTAACCTCTTTTCCAATGTGAAGATTACTGTGAATGCACTTTTGTAAAGCATTTGACACAATCTGTCATACTATCCTTATGGACAATGTGGAGAAGTATGATGTAAAGCACAGTTCAGTTAGTTGAATATCATCATATTTGAAAAACCAAATTTAATGAACACTCATTAATAGTTCAGTATAAATTTGGAGAAAGGTCTCTAGTACAGATATAGTGGGATCTGTACTTGCTCCTATGTTACATCACATTTTTATTAATTACAAGCAAATGTATGAATGAAATGGTTATCTAAAGCGTTGAGAATATACAAAGATGAAAATGATAGTTTCTCCAAGAAAAACCAATTATAGAGACATAGGTAGCAGTTTTCTTCTCTGAAAATAAAACCTGGGAATATTTAAATGAATTATGAGATCCATGAGTCAATAATGTGACATTTTAGCCATTTAAAGTCATGAGATCAAAGATTTAGGTAAATCTCATCTCATATAACAGACACTTGTTTATCCCTCAAGTTAGCAGTTTTCTCTTTCCCAAATTACTCTTTGTATACATAATTGTTGTTGTATTTATATAGGAAAGTGGTGCAATGGATAGAGCACCAGGGCTGAGTCAGGAAGACCCAAGTTAAAATTCAGACCTGGACACTTACTAGCTATATGACCCAGTGCAAGTCACTTAACCCTGTTTACCTCATTTTTCTTATCTACAAAATGAGCTGTAGAAGGAAATAGGAAATTACTCTAGTACCTTGTCAAGAAAATTAAATGAGATTACAGTTTCAAACACAACTGAAGCTATTGAACAACAACCAACTATCTGTCAACATTTCCCTTGAGAGAAATACAATATCCTTGTAGGCAGGCTCTCTCTCTTTCTCTTTTTCTTTCTCTCTGTCTCTCTGTCTCTCTCTGCCTTTGCATCTGAAACACTGAGCACAGTATTTAGCACAAAATAAATTCATAAATATATTTATTCATGTATATATATATATATTTAACACAATTAAATTACATTAAGAAAGGGACAGCTAGGTGGCACAGTGGGTCTTGAGTCAGACAGACTTATCTTCCTTAAGTTAAATCCATCTTCAGACACTTACTAGCAATGTAACTCTAAGGAAATAATTTAAACTTTATTTGCCTCAATTTCTTCATTAGTAAAAATGAGCTAGAGAAGGAAATGGCAAACAACTTCAGTATTTTTGCCAAGAAAACCCCAAAAGGGGGTCATAAAGAATGATATATGACTGGAAAATGACAACAACATAAACACACTAAAAAAGGTCTAATGCCAGGATGAATGCTACTCTACTGTGCCCTTGTCATACCATATCTAAAGTATTGAGCTCAGTTTTGGGTACTACATTTTTGGATGGTTGTTAAGAAACTAAAGAATACCTATATATGGACCAACAGGAAAGGGAACATCTTGAGATCATGCCATAACAATCCTCTTTAAAAGGAACTGAGAACATTTAACCCAAAGAGGTAAAAGGTTAGAATGGAAAAATAATGGCTGACATTGGAGCAAATGTCATGTGGAATCAGACTTAATTGTTTTGCTTGGTCCTAAAGAATAAAACATGGAGCAAAGAGTAAAAGCTGGAAAGATATACATTTATATTTGTTTTTAGGTGGAAAGTAATTATTTATGTAAAAGTGAAATGAAGTAGCTTAGAGGAAGTCAATTAACTCTCTCTGGAGGTCATTAAGAAAGTCATCATAACCACTTTTGGAAGTACTGTAAATGGTATTTTGGTTCAGGTTCAGCTTAGAGCAGATGGCTTCTGAGGTCCTTTCCAATTCACAGATCCTGTAAATTGTAGGTTATGAGGAAGCTCATGAGCAAAATCATGGAAATGGAAGATAATAATACATTTTAACTAATAGTAAAAAGCATAATTCATCTGGTTCAACTTAGTAGATAAAGAGGTAGAAATATAGCTGAAAGGGTAAACAAAGTAACACTATACCACACCAATAAAAGAAAAAAATGGTAAGTCAAATTCCTTTTTCCCTTCACTATAAAAATAGCAGAAAAGTTCAAGTTTATGTATTAATTTTTTTCTAATGTTAAATGCCAGCTGAGGAATTTAGGGGAACCAACTGTAATCACTTGTTAAGAATGATAATTAGGTAATATTTATTAATCAGTTAATTAATTAACTATTAATAAGTTCCTTTCTATGTTTTTCCTTAGAGGCATTGCCATCTCAATATCTCTAAGAAAGCTTAAATTCCTTCATATTTTTAGTTTTCTTTTAAGAGTTGTATAGATTTTAGAGGAAATAAAAAACTCGACCTATCTTTTAAATTCAATTTTATGTCATTTAATTTAAAGAGAAAAAATTGTAAATATCTAAACTTATCAATGCTAGTAGAATTGTTAGTAAAAGATATATACATTGTGTACTCATTATGTCACATCTTTAAGCAATTGAATCCTTCACCAAAGTCCATACTTACTTTCTTCTCAATGGTATGGTGAAGAGCAGGAGCCAGAAAATGGTTGCCAGTAGGAAAATTTTTGTCTGCTACATGTTTTTGAGCAGTTTTATATACAAATTAAAAACAAAAATAAAATTCTTAGCTGCTTAGCCTTACCAAAACAGGCAGATAGGATTTAACCTTCAGGCCATAGTTTGCCAAATTCTGCATTTGGGTCTTCATAGCTGCCCCAAAGACCAAAATGTCTGGTACTTTCTGCCAAACTAGAGGTTAGAGCATGGACCCAGGAACAGAATGCATTTGATGGTTAGGAACTAATCTAAGTACACAGATGTTCATCTCCAGAAAACTGGCTACTTTGTGATGATTATTTAATCATGGAAACACATGAAATAAAAAAAAATGGCACTCAGAACTATGTAGTTTCTTTATACAGTGATGGTGATGTAGTGGACTGAAAGAGGACAGAGTAGCTAAGTCTACTATATTTTAATACCATCTATAGAACAAGTCTATCATATTTTTATATCATCTATACATATTAATTTAACTTTTGATGTTTTTAATGTTAAATCTTTGACTAGTGTGCTAAAAACTAGAATGCTGATCAATTTATAAAAATAAATATGTTGACAAAAAGTTGCAGATAAATAGCATAGGTAACTCTTTTGTTTTCATTTTATCTTAGAAAGGAGAAGTAAAGGAGTAGGGTTTTATTTATTTATTTCAATTTATTTATTTATTTCAATAAAAGTTATAATAAAAACCATTTCATGAAATATTCAGCCATATTTCCTTTTAGTGCTCATGATAGACACAAGCAAAATGTTGACCTAGAAGTCAATTGCAGCTTATGTGCCAACTTTTTTTTGCAATGAATGAAAAAAGAAAGAAATTCTATGAAGATCTTGATCAAATCCTCTAAACTAAGTTGAAATATACTTTTATATTTAATGACTTCAGTAGCAACTCAGATAGAGAAAGGACTGTGAGCAGAAAACTGTTCTTTTATTTTGCTTTGAAACTTGCTCTCTTGTAATGAGTTGTTCCAGATGAATTATGCTATTTACTTTAATTTAAAATGCATTATTCTTTCCCACTTCCATGATTTTGCTCATGATGATCCTCATAATACACAGATGTGCTGGTAAATGTTTAACAACTGACTCCCTGGAGATAAAACAAAAACAAAAATCTACTGTGGAAACATTCCCTCCATCGCTTTCTTAAATGTAGAAGATTAACAAAGCATTAAATTAAACACTGATTTGAAACTTTTGTCTATTTCTAAGCTGTAAATACTAACATTAAAAATTTAACAATTGATTATTCTAAACTGTTTGAAGTTGTTTTTAGCATATTCATGGGAACAGGGCAAAAATACACTAAAATGTAATCAGGGAAAATTGAAATGAAGGACAACAAAGTCTTGAGACTACTCAGTGGACTGTCTTATAAATCAGAACTTGTTTGACATGGCATATACAGAATCCTACCACCAAAAGAGAGAACATTAGCTGTAACTTAATATACAGGAAATGACAAGCTACAAGGAATTCCATTTAATCAGTTTATTGTGCAAAAAATTCACTGATTTGATGAAGTATAGATTAAAATCAATACCAAATTTAAAAGAAAAATAATTAGAAGAAATAAGATATACAGAAACTAGGATATCAGACACAATTGGTCATCATATTAATGCTATTTAACAAAAGTATTTGCTAATATCAAGAAGAATGTCCACTACAAAGCATAAATCAAAAAAAATCTATGATTATTGAGTTTCTTTTTATATTCTCATTATTATTAAGTGCATAAAATATGAGATATGTATTACATTTCCTAGCACACTAGAATTGATACACTTACTAGCTCTGTGACTGGAGAGCCAATGTAAGTTTTTAGCCTCAGTTTCCTTACTTGTAAAGTGACATAACAATATCTTCCTCCAAAAATTGTTATGGGATCAAATTATATAATATATATTTTTAAATTTTAAACCTTGAAACACAGTATACTTTTTATTTTATTATTTCATATCATATTAACATTGTGTCTGTCATTTTTGTTGAAAACCTGATTAAATTAGAATCTCCTTACTGAACATTCACTATCATGCAAAAGAGCTCCATATAGCAATCCACATTAAAAAATAGATGAGAACATATTGCCAATATTATGACATGCAGTTTTATGGGCAGCCAATTGTTCTAGTCCATTACTATGTACATCATAAGCATATGCTGCAGATGGATAAGGAAGGAAGTCTTGGAATTGAATAACAAAAGAAGATTTGGTTGGGTTTCATTTCAGAAATTGTACAGCATTTTCAAGGGTTTGATGTTGATTCCTGCCACAAAAGTTCATCTTTTTTACCCTAATCATCCCCTGATGATGATCAGTGGTTGATATTATGGAACATCACAAATTAAAAAAATCAGAATTTCATATAGCATAAGAAGTAGCTAAAAGACTCACATTTGGGTAAGGAAGCAATAGAATTTTGCCAACAACCTGCTTCTAAAAAATAGAAATATGTAGGAATAGAACAGAAAAAAAACAGCAACAGGACAGTCATATCAGAATGCTGATGATATGAAACAGCTAGATAGATGAGTCAAATGTGATTGCAAAGAACTTAAAGAACTAAAGGAAGTTCTCTGGATTGCTGAAAATCTTAAATGGAGGACTTAGAGAAAGAATCATGTAGGCCAAAAAGAAATGGATCTCTATAGTCTGCATAACTGGAACTGTTGAATTGTAACATAATTACATAGCTACTCAAACATATAGAAATAGTATTCATATTTATGAGTATAGACATAGGTTGTATGTAAAATATATGCATATACATACATTAAAACAAACCAAACATCCTGATTAAAAGCTGCTGATACTGATGCAATCATATGATCAAATCACAAGTGGCATAAAGATATGAATATATATAAATGATTAAAATAGATATAGAGATATAGATATAAACACAGTTATATACAATATGTTGCATACATATGTCTATATGTAAAATATTCTACATATAAATTTTAAAAATTAATCCTTTTTGAGACCTAAAATATAATGGTCTAAAATTTGATTTTGTAATTTTATATTATACTGCTTACTTTTACTCCTTCATTAAGCATAATCTAGCAGTGAATTAATCTTGAATAACTCTTCCATGAATTTAGTTTAAGATAAAATATCTTGTTAAACATTAATTCCAATAGAGTTCTAGGCATCAACTTTTGGGATTTATAAAATGTTGATAATTCACATATACCAAATTCTGAATTATATGCAAGAAAACAATGAGAGATTGTCATTTTGACAGCATTGTTCATTGGATAGAACATCTGATGAAACTGGATTCCTCATATTTAAATAATGATTGCAAGATAGCATCACATTCCCAATAGTTGTTATTTAGTGTCATTCATCAACTATGCCTGGAGTGTTTAATTGTAGTTTCATGAAATATATTATTTTCATAAATTAAATTTACTAATGAGGACTTAAACCACCTAAAATATACATATACACATACCTGTGTGTATTTAAAATGTATACCTTAAAAAACAGAAAATTTGGGAATAATCACTATATATGTATATTTGCTTTTGTACATGTATGTAGGTATACATACTTACATTTTGGTACACCATAAAATTGATTATTTGTTCAGGTCCAATCCTTTAAAAATTAATGTATATGTTTATATATGTATAAAACTATATATTTGTGTATGTTTCTACTATAGGTATGTGTATACATACACAAAAAAATAAAGTCCAGACCTGCTTGGATAAATAGTGATTTCTGAGAGTGTAACTAAGTTTAGGAATACATATATGTATGTGTGTATGTATGTGTGTATGTATAGGCATATACACATATATGGCATATGTATAGATATATAGGTATGTATATATGTATCTAAAGATACACAAATAATTACTATGAAAGTAAATGCAATGCTAAAATTTTGTTACTTTTTTGAATATCAATTAGAAATGAAGTCGTCACTTGTTATTATCAGGTGAATTGATAGGAAATTATAATTCAATTCATAAGTATTCAAATATTATAGATTTAGAACTGAAAGGAACTTAATAAGCCAACAATTCTAAACTTATTACTTTATAGATGGGGAAAGAGAGGAAGGAAAACTAGGAGATTTTCCCCAAATCCCATAGCTAGTTAAATATGTAAGGTAGGAGTTGTGATTAAATCTTCCTGGTGTTAAGTCCCAAACTCTATTTTGCCACATTTTCTTTATACCATAAGTTCTTACATTGAGACCAATAAACTTTTAACAAATGTATATTTTTAAAACTATCTTTAATTGGTTTTCATCAAAATCCTATTTATTTTATTTTAGTGATTTAAAATATTATCCTGAAGAGTTTGGCAGCTTCAGCAGCTTCCTAAAGATAAATATGTATTTGTCTTGGTGTACCAATAAAAAGGGAAAGAAATCCTGCCCCATTCAATTTTTACACATTTTCCACAGAAATAGCTTTATTACTCAAATAAAGCATGCTTGTATTGTGAGGGTGACATTTATAGTAGAAAAAATGAAACATCTATAGATTAACTTATTATTTCCTTAAAATGGATATCAACCTACTGGGATACAATCTTTCAAATGATAGAGGAAATGTTGCTCAAGATTCAATAGAAATAAATCAGTAAGAGTTCTCTGAAAGAATTCTCTTCATATTTTGTTTCAAATTGTGATAGTAATGATGTAAAGAGTATATAAAAGAATTGTGATGTAGGGCTGTTTTTAGATAAAATGTCTTTAAATAATATTAATGACATATGACAAGGAATCAAATATTAAATCACAAACATATGTGAATATGTGTGTTTATAAAAATAAGATATCCACATTTGTAGAACTGTGCTGATAAATATATGCATATATGTAGGATATTATATATTACATTAATAAATAATTGAATAATACAGATATTTAAAATTCATTTTTGTTATAGGATACCATGAGGAAATTAATTTTTGATTTCTAAAATTAGTTTGTTTTTTTTTTAGTTTGTGTTTTACTTTTCAATGATATGAAAGTCTTTATTCACAATATTTGTTCCATATTCCTTTTGCCTGTGGTGAGGAAAATGCACCCAGTGAAACAATTTACATGAAATTCATGAGAACTCATTTTTGCCCATCCTACATGGGCCTCCCACTGAGGTGACATATGGTACTAAGAGTATACAAAAAGGCTCAGAATCGACAGATGTTTTGATGTTCCTCGATAGGATTCATGTTCTTAGTACCCATATTTAATGTATATGCATAATTGTCTAGTTACCTATACTCATGTCCATCTGTTACCATGGCATTATGCCCACATACAATTTGGGAAAATCTAGTTCACATGGGCATAGGTGCCAGAAAAAGACAGGTTTAGATAGATGATCTGTACAACACAACAAATAACCTTTTTATTTTTTTTTTCCTGTAAGAATACCCTCCTCTTAGACTGGAACACATATTAGAACTACACACACTTAAAGTGATTATAGCTCTTGTCACTGGAGGCAAATTTACATAAGCACAATTGAAGGAGAAAGAGAAGGAACACCATGAAAACAGGGAATGTACCACACATGACATCATGAGGAAAGAATTCAGATTTTCTTTAACTCCTGAATCTTTTTAGGTCAAAAGGAATTCCTTCCTCCCCTCTGACTAACTCAAAGATGAATGAAATGACATAAAAACCAAATGAGAAGTGTAGATAGAAAATATTCCTGATTTGTTCCAGGTAAATATTAAGTCAAAGTAGAATTTCATTTACATTACATCACATTAGTGAGATCATATGTCTCAAACTATCACAACATATTTAAATTAGTAACGGGTTTGAGCTTGAATGAAAACATAAAATGGATGCAAAAAGCAGGAAATCACAATGTACTATGTTACATGGAACTGATTAAGGTGTTCAAACTGGGAAATTTAGGAAATTAGTCAAGTTTATTCTTCAAGATAAAGAGAACTTGAAAATTTTCACATTTTGGAAACCTTTGTCTCTTTTGAGTCATATTTTTACTGATTTTGAACAGTATTTTTTTGTTTTGCTTAGGAAAATTTCAAAAATTCTTCCAGAATAAAATACTTTAGATGGAGTCCAGTGATTCTATATGGTGGTAAGTTAGGAAATATTATAATATCTAAAGAATTAAGATGATCCAACCAAGAAGCTGTAACCGTTAATTGCCCAAACTGTAAAGGTTTCAGCCAAACTGTAAAGATAATTTTTAGTGTCTTGATTTAAATTCTAAAATTAAGTGGTCACCATGGGAAAATTCCAAAATATGAAAATACCCAAGTCAGCTGGGTTTTATGGAGATTTTAATTAATACAAATGAAGGAATTAAGGGAAGGAGAGAGAGAAGAAGAGAGAGAGAAAGAGAGAGAGAGAGAGAGAGAGAGAGAGAGAGAGAGAGAGAGAGAGAGAGAGAGAGAGAGAGAGAGAGAGAGAGAGAGAGAGTAGCCAAGCAGTAGGAAGGAGCCTAGGCCAAAATGGACTAGGCCTGAGCCTAAGGGAGAGCAAGTCAGTTGTTATCACTCACCACAAGATCATCTTCAAGCTGGGTTCTTCCACTGTGAACTGAAATAAGCCTCCAAACTGAATTCAAATTTTGCCTGAATTCAATTGCCCTGAACTTGTTCCTTCACCTCCCCTAAATTTTCACATCTACCAATCACAGTAGATGCTTTTTCTCAGGACTGCCCATTCTTAGTTCTCATCTTCTTTGGTTCTCACCTTTTCTGGTTATATTATATCTTCTAAATATTTCACAACTCTTTTGCTAAGCTTGCCTGTTGTAAGTTGCTTGACCTTTTAGTGATTAATTTAACCTTTATAGGTTCTTAGCACCCTTTTGTATTAAATCTAAAAATAGACCACCTAGCTTAGGGTTTTTGCTTCACTGTAAGGTATGATTTAGGGACTTTTCATTGTTCAATCAGGAGTTTGCAACTTTGTCTTCCCCTAAGGCACTGTCTGAGCAGGGTGGAGTAATTTTAAAGTTCTCAATACATTCCTGACCAAGTACCTCCATTGTTAAAAATAGGGAAATAGCTTAACCAAATCTTCTAAGGTATAGTCTGAGCAGTTTTAAGATTCACAAAGCCTGTGACAAATGAAAACAAGCAAATACTACTAAAGGACTGACTTGGGGAACCAGTGAAAAGCTGATGTCAAAAAAATGTATGACTAGAAACATAAAAACTGCTATTCATGTAATTACAACTAATCAACAACAGTCTTCTAATGTTATCAACATTTCAGAGGATTTAGAAGACACTCACTCAGTGTGATGGTTTGATTTAGTTTGTCATTGACCTGATTCTCCTGGAATAGATAGTTGTGGATTTGATCTTAACTTTGAAAGCTATAATTGTCTCAGGGAAAGAATATTAGACCAATTGATAGATATTTTGCTCCACCTCCAAAGTTAGATCCCACATACTAACCTATATTGAGTTGGCTAAAATGTGTAGTCCAGTGTGTTAAGCCTATTTGCTTATGTGATAGAAAAGCTAAAAAGGAAAAACACATTCAGAAGAATAGCTAGATTTTTTCACCTTTTTTCCCCATGATTCTTTAAGCAAACAAACAAAGAAAGCTAATTTCCTGACTAACAACTCTAAGACAGAAGGGCAAAGGCCAGGTAAATGGGATTAAGTGACTTGCCCAAGGTAACACATGTAGCAAATGTCTGAGACTTCACTTGAATTCAGGTCCTTCCCACTACAGGTTTGGTGCTCTATTCAGTGTAACATCTAGCTACCCCTTCTTCTACGATTCTTACAGTGGCAATGGCAATAGATATATTGTTATATGCAGGTCCCATACTGTTTTACACATTCTGTCAATAGGAAGATACAAATTTAAGAATGTCTCAAAGGATCAATTGTCATAAATTTATGCTATGCAATTTCTTAAATCTAAGACAAAGGATAGAGATTTCTATAGAATTTATTTCAAAGTAAAATTATAACTAACTTGATTTTTATTTAAAGTATATTTGAACAGATAAGAAAATTATTATAAATTGTAAGGATTTTTAAAAATACATAGAAATGGATACATCTGATTGCTTTAATTTCAAGTGTTACAGGGAAATGCCTTTGGTCATGATGGTTATAGCAAATTCTAGTGGATTTGAATATTCTGTTTTGGTATAGTTGGACATTGCTATGGGTTTTGAGGTATCAATCTCAAAAATACCTTTTTAATATCGTATCTTGTTGCCCATTTCATATGCCCTTGTTCTTTGTCCTTATCAGTGGACACTACCATAGTGACTGAAGCACTTTTAATATACAGGACATTGCTATTTTTAAAGTTAACTCAGCATAGCTTGCTTTCTTATGAGAAATAATGAAGGAGCATCACTTGTTCTCCTAACCTCCAGGTCAGGCTGAACTTCACAATGGTTGCATTTAGGTCCAGCTTGCTATTTTATGGAGCCTTGTCTCTTTTACTAATAGAGGCACTAAAATTGTATCAACTGAGATACAAATTAGTTTCATGACCACATTTGAATTCCCCAAATTAACAGGATTTTAAATTATCAATTAAACTTATTATAGTAATTTATAGGCACAAAAAAACTGTTTGTTATAAATGAACTATAAGCTGGCAGTGACATCACCCAGTCACTAAGCCCACCATGGTAAGAATGGTTAGCTAGACTCTGAAGGCTTTGTTGTTCCTGATGCTATTATTATTTTTGTTATTATTATTAATTTCAATTTCATCCTTTTCAAAAGAGAACGCTTACAAATTATTCTAGGGTGATTTTCTATCCTGCTATTATTCTTTTATATTTTATATAAAATTGACTATTACACAGAATAACAAAATATCTTCAATTTTTTAACTAAATTAAATATTGAGATGGAAGTGAATCTTCAATAGTCATTCTGAAACTATGTTTGAGCCTATTCTAGTGATAGGCTGACAGATGTGATATATAATTCAATCTGTTCCCACTTGATTTGATTTAATCTTTATTTTAGAAATTTCTTTCATTTCTCCTAGGGTGGAGATTACATACATTTGGCATTACTATATCTATAAACAATGGATCAATGTTTTCTCTGATATATAGAGAACAATATTTCTGTCTGTGATAAGGACCAGGTTCCAATAAGGTTAATTATTATTGTTATTTTAAATTTTTGTATATATGTGTGTGTTTGTGTATGTATCATTTTATTCCTTCCAACCTGGTGAATATGGATTATTTTATTATCATATTTCTTTCCCAGAGCTTAGCAGAGACCCTACCACCCATTAGATGTTTTATAATTGCTTGTTAAGTGATTCATTTACCTAGTTTAAACTGATCTCATCATTTGAACCTATGTCCTTTAACTTTTTGTCCTTCAATTTTTGCTCTGTTCATTTATAAGAATCTGTTCATTGCTTTGGAATTCTGTGTGTGTGTGTGTGTGTGTGTGTGTGTGTGTGTGTGTGTGTGTGTGTGAGAGAGAGAGAGAGAGAGAGAGAGAGAGAGAGAGAGAGAGAGAGAGAGAGAGAGACAGAGAGAGAGACAGAGACAGAGAGAGACAGAGACAGAGAGAGACAGAGACAGAGACAGAGAGACAGAGACAGAGAAACAGAGAGAGAGACAGAGAGACTAATAAAGGAGGGAGAGGGTAGTGGGAGATGGAAGGAGGGGGAGAGGGACAGGGAGACAGAGACAGAAAAGGAGTGACAGGGAGAGACAGAGAGAATTATTTTTCTCTTGTTCTTCCTTTTTCCCTCTAACCTCTGGAGCGCAAATAATATGTGGAAAAGTCCAGATCTCAGCCTGATGTGGCTATAAAAATATGTTACAAAGTTTTTCTTCTTAGATTCCCTTTTATCTAAGGCAGTTACATGGCAAAACATGGATTTACTTTGTAATTCTACCCATTCTAGATATTCTTTGGATATAAAGTAATAGGAGAAAGAAACAAAAAAGAGAGATTGCCAGCAGCAACAATATTTCTAAAAAACAGACATGTAAAAATAAATTTATGCATTGGTTTTTTGTACCTGTTTTAATCCACACATATAATAGGAATCATGATTAGAGTATTAGGATCGTACCGGTAGTAGATGGATTTTGTGGTTATTAAATATCTCAACTTTACTCAGGCATTTAGCGAACCTCAAAAGCCATTAATTTATCGTCTGCACTATTATGAACATTACTTCCATAATGTCATTAAAATACAGCAGATATCTATGGTACATTCTCCTCCCTCATCCTCAAGGTAATTTATTGGTTTGAAATTTGTACAAAAGTGATTTTGGGGTAATATAGAAAATAAATTACTCTAGTAAAATAATATGCATATATTTTAGCCCTCAACATTTTAAAGTTTAAAGTTATTTTTGTTGCTTTAACATTCACAAGCATTTATTAATTGCTTAGTAAGTTCAAGTCTTTGTGGTAAAGCAAAGGATAAAAACAAAATAGATCTTGCACTGAAAGAGCATTCTATGCAAGTGGATGATATATGTAAACAAATACAAAGTAATTTTGGTAGGAAGAACACTAATGACATTGGAGAAGGGCTAATGTAGGAAGTAGTCCTTGGTTTCAGTCCAGAAAAGGGACATTTGTACTGATTAACCTTGAGTTTAAAAATGGAAAAAGTAAATACTTTTTTTTTCATTCTGCAAATACATATATCTATTGCATTAAACAAGGAGTCCTACTTGTCAAAATTATCAGAAGCCTAAAACCTGATGTAGATGTAATACTAATTCCAAGGAGTCTTAAGTGCATTATAAATATTACCAAATTTATGTTTATGGTAGGCACCTCTGTGAATGATGAAAGGAACAAGGATTATTAGACCTGTTTATAGGCTCAGAGGTTAAGTGGTATATGTGAGGCAAATTGTAAGCAGGAATTGAGTGGTAAAAACACATTTTTAAAAGTCCTTGGATATCTCACCTCCAGTGCAGTTAAACATATTTGTTTCCTCTCTATTCTTTGATTCTAGCCAAGCCCAGTAAGTTTAGATACCAGTGGTATTAGTAAAATCTGCTGTCTGTCAGGAATCATCCTTTGATATATTAGATAAAAATAATTACTGAAGGGAGGGTATCTCTTTAAATCAATGCTGTTTTCTTAGAATTGCTGCTTTAAGAGCTGACCCTACTTTGTTGTACTGTGTTTGTCAGGAGAAATTCTGGACATTTGTAAGCTATTAGGTAAATTTTGGGTAAAGTTCTTAGGTGAAGTCCTTCATGAAGCAAGATGAGGGATATAAACATATCTATCTATACATACATATATGTATATATATATATGATTAAATTTAGTAATTCAATTATTTTTTTGAATTGCCAAAATGTAAGGGACAAATTAAAATGGGAAATGCAGCTTCTATATTAGGGATTCTGCCTATACAATAATAATTGGATCATAAGGAATAATGGGCACATGATGATATTTGATCATATATATGATTCAACTAGGCTTTGATAGCAACTTTTATCTTCCCTGACATAGTGGAGTCCTAAGTTGCTTACACTATCCTAGGAACCTTGACTTAGTTTTGCTAGTGAGTGTGGGTTCAGCCACTTGGTGTTAAACTTATGATGACATTTATAGAATTTTCTCTAATTAATGAAGCAAAAAAGATATGGAAAATATATTTAAAAAGTCACTGTAATCCACTGAGAATCTTAAGGACAGGTTACACAGGAGCTAGTTCCCAAACCTGCCTATGTGACAGCAGAGTTATTTTAGTGGCAAGATCATGGAGTGAATCCAGTATTTTTGTCAAGTTCTCCCAATCTTTGTCTCTACAACAACTTAAAAATACATGAAACTGAATTTTGAGCAGGAAATCAAGAAAAAGTAATAGCAAGTCCATTTCATAAATTAGGAAAGGCAAAGAAGCCTAAAGATATAAAAGGGTGAAGTGGCAGTGAGCACACCCTGGTGGAAGCAGAATTAGAAATGGGCTCAGCCTAGCATTCAGGGATGGTAACAATAAACACCTGGTCAGGAAAAATAAAGATCCCAAAGAACCTTTGTAAGAGCACTGAGAGTAGGAATAGGTAATCAATCTGTCAGCTCTCTTGAACATGACTCACTTCCATATCAGAGATATATAATAAAGAAAATTTGTGCAAAATGCTTAAAAGTGGATCTTCCTGATAAAGCTTTTAGAAGCAAAATTGTAAATTTGTTAAATGACAAGACCATTCCCCACTTTAGGGAAATTTTGAAATGCAGAAAAAAACAATCATTGGATAGGTTTCTTGTGAAGCTTACATTTGGTGAATTTAAAGCAGTGTTCAGGCTTACTGTTCTGGTTTGAAACCAATATTTAGTATTGAAAAAAAAAACAAAAAACAAAACTTTACATTCTGTCTTAAAATCAGTACTGTGTATTGGTTCCAAGGCAGAAGAGTGCTAAGGGGAGGCAATAGGGGTTAAGTGACTTGCCCAGGGTCACACAACTTGGACGTACCTAAGGTCAGATTTAAAACTAGGACTTCTCCTCTAGGCTTGGGTTCTCAGTCTCAATCTCAATCTCAATCTCTGGGTTCTCAATCCATTGAGCCACCTCTAATATTCTTTTATCTCACTCTCTTTTGATATCCAGTGACAGTGACCTCCTTGTTGTTCCTCAGAAAAGACTACATCTCCTAACTGAGGGTTTTCAATGGATCTTTATCCCTCCCCCCCCCCCGTCTCTCTCTGTCTCTGTCTCTCTGTCTCTCTCTCTCCCCTCAAATAAATGTATTAAACAAGCATTCAAAGACCATTCTACTGATATTTTGCTTCCTTCAAGACAATTTTTAGTATTCATGAGCACAGCAGTATTTTTTACAAATAACTTGCAACATATAACAACATATACATGGAATCCTTTTTTTTGTCCATGATGACAGAAAGTAAAATAAATGTCTGGATGACATGGAATTGCATGCCTCTTTGCATACCATAAATATTTTCTATCAGAAATTTACATGGTCTAATTTGGGAAGAGACAGATTCATATTACCTTCCCCAGATTTATTTGATTAATAGTTCCCTTCCTAGAATACTTTCTTTCCTTGTCTCTTCCTTCTAGCTTCCTTAATATCTCAAATTCCCAGCTTTTGTAAAAATCATGTACATGAAGACTCCCCCATTAGACTATAAACTCTTTGAGATCAGGGACTATTTTTGCCTTGCTTGTTATGCCCAATGATCATCCCAGTCTCTTGCACATAGTAGGCATTGAATAAATGTGTGCTGACTTCATTTGACTTGATCCATCTTTAAAATATTAGGTTAGACCAACTAGCCTACTTTCTGTTCCTAAATTAAAATATCACTGATTTATTATGAAGTCTAATGGCCCTTTTCCATTCCTTATTCTATTTTATATTTTTTATGGCATTTGACATTGTGAATCCTGCATACTCTCTTCCAGTTTTCCTTAATACCTATTAGACTCCTATTTTGAAATCTTCATTTTAATAGTTTTTATTTAATGTCATACACATTAACTGTGGGTATCACCCTAAGATTTGTGCTACAATCTCTTTTCTACATCTTCTAAGATATTTCTCTTGGTGATCTCATTTGCTCCCATGGGTTTAGTTATTATCTGTACACAAATGAGTTCCAGATCAATGCATATGATCCCAATCACTTTCCTGAGCTGGCTTTATAGTCAGGTTGAACTGGGGATAAATTCTGCATGATATATTCTCTGCATGATCGTAGGCAAAACTTACCTTTTCTTAAAAGTCCTTTTCTTAATTTGTAAATAGAAATAATAATATTTGTAGGAATTATTTCACAAAGATTTAGCCTGTCTCAAGTTTCCATCCACATATCTTTTCTCTATTCACCCACTGCAGTTCTTTTTTCCCCCTAATATATGTCTGATCTTGTCATCTTTCTCCCCTTTCTCAGTAAACTCCAGTGTCTTCCTATTGCTTCCAGGATCAAATATAAAATGTTCTGTTTGTCAATCCTCCATAACCTAGCCCCCTCCTACCTTTCCAATATCTTACTGGCTGATATGTATTCTTCAATCCAGTGACTAGCTTTCTGGCTGTTCCCTGAACAAGAAACTCCATCTCTTCGCTGTGTATATATATGTTCTTTGACTGTCTCCCATGGCTGAAATACTTTCTTCTTCTCTGCATCTACTGTTCTCCTAGGCTTTTTTAAGCCCCAAATAAAATCAAATCTTTTATTGAAAGCTTTATCCAGTCCCTTTTCATTCTAGTTCATTCCTTCCATTGATTATTTACTATTTATCTTGTATATGGTTTGATTTCTACATATGTGTTTACACGTTGTCCTCTTCACAAGATTGTAAGTAAGATCCTTGATGGTAAGAACTATCCTTTGCTTTTTTTTTTGTATCCTCAGTATTTAGCATAATAATCACCAATGACTGATTAATTTGAAGCTTTGCCAATCTAAATGTGCTATAGAAATGTGAGGTATTATTAGTACCAATACCATTACTATTAATTATTGGCAATATTTCAACAAAGAAGATAAATGTTTTTGAAATATTATTAGTGAAATAAAATGTCAAATGTGGACCAAATGTGGACTGGTTTACATTATAAAACTAGCTATAAGAATTTTGGTTTCTAATTCAAATGTTTAGGACTGGTAACAAAAAAGAATAGGAGAGAACAGAGCATTTACAATTGTTCTATATGCTAGCAGTACTTTCTGGCATACACTAAATACTCAAATGCTAAGCATAAATGAATGGTTTATGGGAAATTCTTGCCAAAGAAAGCCCAATCATTAAGGCAGAAACAATATATTATACCAGATAATCTCACATTTGGAGATTTAATAATCTTGCTTTCAGGTTTACATATTCTAGGGACCTTTTCTTTTCTTTTTTCTTTTTTTGAGCATATATAATTATCCTGTTTCCTATTGGTTTAGTATGTGACAACAATAAACATTTTAATCTAACTTCTTTAATAGAGGAGAAAGAAACAGGTATTTATTAAGTCCTCACTATGGGTCAGGCAGTACACTAGAGATATAAATACAAGTAATAAGAAAGACAGTCCCCAAACTCAAAGAGCACAGTACAAAGAAAACAGTACAAAAAAGGCAGCTGAACAGGTGGGGTATAGATCTGGTGAAAATACACAGCCTGTATTTGAAGTCTAGGGGAAATTAGGAAAAAGACCAAGAAGAGAATGATAGGCCTGCCTCAGTTCCTCTACAAAATGGTAGTTCTAGGTGTAAAGGGTAAAATATTAAAGGATTGGATTAAATATATAAGATTGTGGTAATCAAAAATTAATATATCTCATCATAATGATTTTTTATAGTAGTTTATTTACAAAAGGAGAAAAAGTGAAAGTAAGAAATCATAGAGAGTACATATTTACTCCAGCAGGTCTAAACCAGGCAAGGCTTCTGAGGCCCTAGCAAAGGGGGCCCAGAGGCAAATTAATCAAAAGTTTTAGCCACAAGGCCTCCTCTAAGAAAAGGGGCCTCTTTAGAGGCTAATACCTTCAGAAAACCAGGAAAAGGAAGTCAGCCTTTTTCACTCACCCACATGGTTAGTTCTAAGGGAAAATTCTAAAGTAGTCCAAGGTCCCCAGCCAGAGTTCCTCCAGTTGAAGGCAAAAGCACTGGTCACAGGAAGTTCTTGCCACTTTTAAAGACCCTTTCTTTTGTCACTTCCTGTGCCTTCCTTTCACTTTTACATGGACCAATTATAGCTATAGCTTTGCTTAGGACTTCCTAGAGGTCAGTCAGTGGGTTCAGATTCATCACCCACTTTTACACATGTGGGTCACAGACCTCCCCCACTCAAGTATAAGTGGGGTGTACACACTTTTGGCGATTAAATCTAAAAATGGGCAGGGGGAAGTTAATCCCATCTTCACATAGGAGAAACTCATCAGTGATATATCCTACAGAGATGATCCTTGTAGACAGATATTCCATGATGAGAGAGTGTACACAAAAGGTTTGAAGAGATAAAATTTATATCTCTTCCTTAGTGGCTTTTGAATGAAGGAGAAGGATTTCCATGGGCCTCTACTTCATGGATGATTCAAGCCCTCTCTCATATAGTGCTAGGATGTGGCCTTAACTGCTTGGAACTGCTCTTTTTCTCTACCTGTCGGGTTCATTCTTTCCTGACCTTAAATGAATCAATATCAGAGTGAGTCTGATTATGATTTTGTGAGTTTAAAGATGTCAGAAAATGTTCTACATTTGGGGTCCAGAAGAAGAGTTTGCCTATAGAAACAAAGCAGCTAAGCCATGATGATGAGGAGCAACCTACTTGATATAGCCCAGGAAGGGAATGATCAGGCCACTGAGAGACTCCATCATCTAAGTAATGGAGCTACTCATCTGTCTATTACACCATATTGAGAAGTACAATTTGTACTGAGGCTGAATTCCTGGAGTGCTTTACTAGTCAACAATCTAACTTTGAAACTACATCCAGGATTGAGGTGATGGAGAAATCATGGGCTTTTTCTTTGATAATTTTTTAATTTGTTTTTTTTTTTGCTATATTTTCCCAGTAAATATTAATTGGTTGATTGATGTTTAAGAGTTCAACTGGTCAAGATGACATTGTGGTAGTAATTACTGGGGATTAGTATTACAGATTACACTAGATGTGGGATAATCAGCAATCATGCCTAGAACTTTGAGGGGGAAATGTAGCTAACTATCTTTTCCAAGAGGGTCTGATCTAGTTTGAGAAGATTTGACTGAGAAAGCACAGAAACACATATGCTACAAATGCATATTGACAAAAATTTCAAATTAATTCAATTGTAAAGACAAAAAAGTATTTTCCCTCAAGGAATTTATATTTTACTAGAGCTTAAATTTCAGCAGTGTCTCTTTGGATTAAAGAAGATTATAAAATGTGAAAAATTATCCTTGGTTATTATTCCTCCCAGATGGGCTAAGAACATCATTGAGGTTGTATTTCAGTCAAAGTGAGTTAAGAAATACAGAGAAACAGTTGTGTCCATGAATCAGTCTAGGATTGCTTCTTAGGCCAGGCTATTTAACAGTCAGCCAAGTCTGAAGCTATTCTGGGCTAGGAAACTGGAAAGTAGCCAATCCTGAGGAAGTCTGATGCCAGAGAGTATTTTAGATTTAGGAATCATAATATCCCAGGGTATAAAATGTTGATAAAGCTTCGAAGAATGGGCAGTAAAACAAAAATATTGAACTTTTAAAGAGCAAAGTTTTGTAGTTAAGTAGATTAAATAAAGGCAAAATGGAAAATTTGTAGAAAAGAAGGAACCACTCTGATAATTCATGCTTAAAAATAAAAACTAGGAAAAGGGCAGTAAAAGCCAAGGGATTTCATTTGGATTAGAAACATTTATCACTTTTCAGTAATTACAAAAAATAATAAAAGAAAATTGGAAGGGCAAAAAGTACAAAAATGGGAAGAAAGGAAGAAAGGAATAATTTAAAGTTCATTCAGTTCAGTAGAGATTTGTAAACAATGTAAAATATAAAAAATAAGCTAATTAGTTCATAAAAACTGGTCACTTTTGTCTCCATCTCTTAGTAATTTTAAATTTCAAGACAAGAACTTAAGAAAAAGAGTACAATAGACAGCTTGTGTGAAGATATATATATATATATATATATATATATATATATATATGCAAATTGACCCATTCCAATTTCAGTACCTGGTTTTCATGGTAGAGCCATAAATTGAATTCACTAGCTGGCTTTATGACAGCATTCCTTTAATAATAGTTTATATTTACAAAACACCTTACTAAGCCTTTTTCTCAAAACAATTCTTGGTAATGAGAAAGGACAGGAAGGGAATACACATTCATATAGTACCTACCATGTTTTGGCACTGCCCAAAGACTTTTAAAAAATGATTATATCATTGTCCTCTCGCAACAACTCTGGAGGGAAATACTACTATCTTCCTTATTTTAAAAATGAGGAAACTACAAAAAATAGAGTTTAAGTAACTTTTCCAGAGTCTAAATGTTGAAGACCACATCAGATGCTTCAATTGAACCATAAAAATAAATCTCATTTTAAAGAGGAGGAAACTAAGACAATAGACTATTAGCTCATTGGGGAAACGAATTAACTGAGTTTTTTGTATTTGTAGGGCCAGCTCATGGAAGACACTTAACAAGTGCTTAGAGATTGAAGAAGCAGGGAGAAACAAAGGGACTTGGGAATGGTCACACTAAGGGTTAATGTCAGAGGGAGAATGAAACTCCCCAAGTCTTTGATTCCCAATCTAGGCCTATTCCACTTTATTTGTCATTTTTTCAGAATTTTTGATTTTCCAGATTAGAGCTTTTATATGAATTTCTAAGGTATTAGTGCAAAAAGAGTATAGCTGTCATTTTTTAAAATTTCCTTTGTTTTTCTACCTCAGATTTCTTATCTGGAAGATCTTTTTAAAAAAAGATAAAAGACATATTAATGGTGATAGATAATTGAAAATGCAAAACAAAGATTTAATTCTAGGGTTTCCAACTACAAATCACTGGATTCTGAATTCACTTCTTTGAAGACACACACATTCATTTTACTATGATTTTCAGAAAGGTAACTTTAATGCATACAATAAAATATACATTCCTTAGGTTGCATAAGGAAAAAAAGTAATAGTGTTATATTCTCATTTTCAAACTCCAACTGTTAACAGATAGATGTAATTGTTGTATACTGGAAAATAAGAGAGATTAGTGTAAAAGGGTGATTGGAAGTAATCTGTTCCATTTAATCAATACCTCATTAATTCTGATGAGATTATAGAATATAGACTTTGGTGGAAAAAGCACCTATTCATCCTCATACTGTGATGTGAAAATATATAGAACTACTTATGATTCTCCAGTGAGTGACTAGCATTGTCTTTTAGTTGAATAATAGTTGAGAGTCATGGAAAATAGATTAGGAGAAGAGGTTCTTTTTCTTTGTGGTTTATAAAATTAGGCACATAATATCTCCCTTTTTTTTTTGTTTTGCATGATTTATCTCCCTTCAGCTTCCCAACTGGAGTAAAAGTGAAGAGAGAAGAGTTTTCCTTCTCTAGAAGTGGAAAATGGCAATTTGTGTTCTGTGCTTGCCCTTAGGAGCTTGAGAGAAAAATTTTGGCCATCTAATATCTAGTTTCATTCTTGTGTCTTTATTCCTACTTTTTAAAGTCCAGGTAGAATTGAAACCCTGAGAATAATCTTTAAGTGCAAATTCTAGAGTAGATTTCCTCAAATGCCTCCTTAGAAGATAAGACAATTCTCTACAGTCTTCAAGTTGAAGAAGTAAATTTGAGGGAGGAAAGAAATCTCGACCTTGACAACCATGCTATGGTTATGAGTTGCTTTAGAGGGTGCATGTTTAAGGTGAATGTGGTATTCTTTGTACATGGAAATGGGTACATATCTAAGGTATATTTGGGGGTCAGTAGAAAGAAATTCAAAAGTGCCCTTACTCTACAAAGAAAGTATAACTAGAAATTTAAAATTTTAAATCTGTATATTTATTTCAATTTCTGTTTTTTACATCATATAGATTTTTCATATAAGTGAGATAAAAGTTGATGCATATTTATATTGTGTTCTGGATGTCTATTTGAAAGCAAAAGAACTTGTGACATATTTGAGTGAAGCTTGTCATAGTCTATGTTATTGTTTAGTAATTTTTCAGTTATGTCCTACTCTTTATGACCCCATTTGGGATTTTCTTGGCTAGGATAATAGAATAGTTTGCCATTTCCTTCTACAGCTTATTTTATATAAGATGAAACTAAGGTAAAGTGGGTTAAGTGACTTTCCCTGAGTAATACAGCTACTAAGTGTCTGACCAGATTTGAACTCAGAAAGATGACTCTAGCCCTGGCAATCTATACATTTGGCCCTCTAGTTGCCCCATTGCAATTGACAGCCAACTTTATTTCAGCAGATTTCCCTAGGGTAAAATTTTGGAGTGATTCTTTGGCATTATCCTCAACAATCAGAGTATTAGGCTATAAGAGCCTCGAGTTCTAGGGTTAGACAGGGACTAGCAAAAACATTAATAATTGTAGAAGAGTAACACTCTTTCCTTGTCTTCCACTCCCAGTGTTGGTATCTTCTTTCAAACTTCTATGCATTGCAATACATGGGATGTGAGGTTAGATAAGTTGACATAGTCATTGTCTCCTTATTACTCTGTTGATTGATTCAATTCATAGAATTTCACAGTTGGGCAAATTATGACTTTTAAATTTATATCAATATAGCAAAATTTAAAGAGTTCTCTAAGAAAAATGACAGTATGATACAAAATACAATGTGAATGAAGCATCATTGCACTACAAAACAAGGTAAATTTAGAGTGGATAGACCTCTGGGTTAGGAAGTTTAGTTGGATGGATTACTAGACTTGGAATCAGGGAGGCCTGAATTCAAATCCTTTCTTAAACACTTACCACCTATGTAACTGTGAACAAGCCACTTAAATTCAGTCTGTCTCATTTTCCTCATCTGTAAAATTGGGAAAATAACATCTATTTTCTAGGGTTATTATGAGGATATATGAAATACTAATGTTTTATGAATCTAAAAATGTTAAGTAAATACCAGTTCCTACAACTGTTGAAATTCTGTCACTTAATAACTTGGACCTTGGCCAAGTCAATTCCTTGAACTTGATCTTGGTTTTTCCATTCATAAAATAAAGATTTTGGATTGTATGACTCCCAAACTCCCATATAGCTCTAAATCTAGGATCTTATGAACTCATTTTAGGTTTGTTTGTTTGAGTTTATTTATCATTCGGCAGTTGTCTCAGTTCCTTTTTTTCCTACACATGTTTATTCTTTCTTAGAAATTACAGTCATTGAAGGTTTCTTTGTGTAAAATATGTGTAATGTAAACCAACTCAAGAGGAAAACATCCCTTATTCCACCCTCTAATTTACACTTCTCCTGCCCCCAGAGGAGAAAAACATTGTTTTCATGGGTAAAGTGATAGAATAGCTATGTGGAAACAAGTTAAATGAAGAGGAAAGATGAGGCATTTGTTAGAATAATTCTGCTGCTATTGAAGCTCAGGAAGGCTATTGGGGTTTCATTTGGTGGAGAGAGGTAGGATTTGAATTTTTCAGCTTGATTGTGTACATTGATCCTTTGGCAAAATGAGATGCTTTTCTTTCTCATTCTCTTCTAGTTATATTGTTTGCTATTATTTTAAAATTCTCTTGGCAGTTTATGGGTAGTAAAATAGGAAATGAAATGTTGCCTTTGTGCCAAAGGTCATCTAATAGAAACTTTTTTTAAATATGAAGTCTTTTTTAAAAGCAATTCTCTTGTTTCTGAAGCAGACTGACAAGAGTTTCAAATAGTGCAAACAATAATAATCTCATTTCATTAAAAATAAATAAACTTACAACAACCAGAAGAAAAAAACCAGTAACTAAATACACAGCACACTTGAAATTTTTCATCCCTAATAAGTGCTGACAATGGGGGAAAGAAGAATGAAAGAATGTGAAGAAGTATGAATGCAATCAACTAAAAAGTCAAAAGCCACACCAAATTCTAATTAGAATTTCTATTTTTCTAATTTCTAATTTCTAATTAGAACCAAGAAATTTGTTATCTTGCTAGAATAACAAAAGTCTTTTTGGTTGAGTACAGAGAGTAGTTTGGCATTTTCCACCAAATTATATCTTGGTGAATGTAATGTTTCTGAGTTTGGGGTTATAAAATATTCAATTAAGATACTCAACAAAAAAGTGGTGGCCACAACCAATCTCTGAAAATGGGGCCCTAGTGTGGTGTAGTAATATTACTGGATTTGAAGATGGAAAACTTAGTTTTGAATCCCAATTTATCTACCTGACCTCAATGACCTTGGTCAAGTCTTGTAGCCTTTCTGGATCTCCGTTTCCTCATCTGTAAAAGGAATATGTTCTATTATAAAAATTTTAGGTAAAAGTTACCCTCAATATTAATGACAATAAGAAATCCTACAAAATATTGAGGCAGCACAGTATTTTAGAAAGAGTAGTAGGGTTGGTGTCAGGAGAGATTTGAATTTTAATATTGTCACTGAAACTTCTCTGAACTTCGGCAAATCTCTAAACTTCTTGCTTTCAATTTTTTCATCTGTAAAATGGATGGAATGAAAGCTATCTTGTGTTCCACATAGGGTTGACTTAAGGAAAATATGAAATAATATGAAGCGTTGTGTAAATGTTAAAGTTTATATCTTTGGGTTTAATAAAACTGTATATAAAAACTGTATGAATGTTATTTTGTAAATATTTTGGTTCTCATCTTTTTTAGTCATTATTGCACAGAGTGAGATGAAAATTCATAAAATGAAAGTGAAATTATTTTTCTTTTTTCTTTATAGGACACTTGTTTTGCTATAGAAAATTCTAAACTACCTTTGATATAAAAGTCTTATAAAATCTTAATTGCTATAATTTGTATTTGACAAATTAAGTCTAAATCCTATTGATGTCCATTTTAAATAATAAAATTTTTTGAGAAATGTATTCCTTTTGAGTATTTAATACTAACATTTATGTGGAAGTATATTATATTAATAGTTTTAGAAATATACCTTTATTTGATACACACGTGTTCATATAAATGAATATATATGTATATATTCATATATATATACACACACACACACACACAAACATAGTGTAATTTGGATTTGCTCCCCAGGGACTCTCTTTCCCAGCTTCCCATGTTCCTTCTCATGTTATGTGTTAATGTTAGGAGGATATAAGGTTTGTGTAGCTCTCGCTCTCTCTCTTTTTTCCCTTGATTGCAGCTCAGAAAGCTGGCTTTACTCAGGTATTTACTTTTGTCCTTTCATTTCATTTATTTCAAGTGATTATTAATAAATATTATAAAATATAATACTTAGAGTTATTGGATATTAATTTTAATCTTATTATATATATATACATACACATATATGGCTTGGTCTTTTTAGTTTCTTTAGAAATACTAAGAAGTATTTTTCTCTCTAGCCTTTTCTAATTCCTGCGAGGTAAATCTCCTTGGAAAGTTGGAGGAAGGTTGAGGACAATATTTTCTTAGGTAAATGGATTTTGGGAAAAATCTAACTCTTTGTAACAAAGAATACATTTCTTATTTATTTCTTATTTACTTCATTGCTTTCCCCAGTCCATAGTGATTTGATAATTTACTCCAACCCCTTGAGTGTTTTTACCCACCAAGCAGAAGTGATAGGGACTAGAAACCATCTTTCTTCCCTGAGAAAGGAATAAGATATCAGTGGAAAGGAAGTAGTCTCTTGAATTAGGAAAGTGGACCAGCAAGAATGGGAGAATGACTTGGTTGCTCAATTTTAAAATATTAATCTGTATTATATATAAAATGTATTTTTCTATTTCAAATTAGAGTAGAATATCACATAGAAGTTTATAAAGAACTATGGTTATTTGGAAGCCCTTCCCAGATTGAAAAGGCTTACATATAATATGATATCACATTAGAGAAAGTGATTTACATCAGACTTATACAGAAAAGCAGAGAGCAATATTAGTTAATTGTTTTTGAAAATATATGATGCAAATCTGATTCTACTCTTATATTTATCCTTAGATAAGTGTGGAAATAGGTCAAAAGGAAAAGATTTTATACTAAGGAAATTTTCAGAGCAATGTGTAATTTCTATCACTTAGTCATCTTAATAACAATATAATCAAATGCTACTTATAGGCCATTCTGTGCCATCTGGATAGCTATAGGTTTTTAAGATCGATTCATTCATTCACGTTCTCTTACTATGAAAAGGGAAAAATTCCTTCACACATAGGAACAATGGTAGCAATTTGGAGAAATGTCATGGGGAGACAGAAAATTGCTTACTGAAAAGGCATTAATGCATAACATTTATTAAGAAATTTCTGTGTTATGCAGTGAAAGGATTCCCCTGTGGCTCTGAGGCTTCTAAATCTTGCTTAAAAGAAATTTAATGGAAGCCACAGTTTAAATCAGAAGTGGAACTCAAAGTAAAAGACCATCAAGGTAATCAGATTTTATTCTTTTAAAAATGAACCTACTTTTATCAATAGAGCTTATTCTTCTATGTTGGCTATCTACATACATAATATTTAGAATCTTGATACCCTCAAAAACCTGTGTTTCCTTTGCCAACTAAATCGCATTGCTACACATTAAAAATTGTAGTGTATTTACAATTTGGTTCATACTTCATGTAATTGTATACATATTCTTCCCCCATGTTGTATCCTTATAACCTGGCACAGCATATGGAATATTGTGGAGTTTAAAAAATGCTTGATTGGAAGAAGGGCTTCCTGGTAAACATGGCTGCAGTTTAGACAAAGGAATCTACCTCTCCTCATTAGCTACTAATATAGACTACCTCAAAGGGCCAAAAAAACCCTAATTCATATGAAGGAAGGCACTCCACAGTAGGGCGCAGCATTGAAGGTATATGGTATTTGGGCATTTCCACACTATAAGGGGGTGAAATAGTTTCCACCAAAATGTGAGCTGATCTACCCTACTGTACCCCATCTATGGAGCCAGTGCACTAGACTCAGAACCAGTGTGCTAGAATCAGTGAGCAAGCAAGGGGCACCTCTAGATCCTTGGCAACTGACTAAGACCACCAAAGACACCCTGAGAGCAGCTAGACTTGAAACACAGAAGAGTGTAGACCTTGGGCACAGAGAAAGTGTAGAGAAGGGCTGAAAACAGTAGAAGTTGCGGAGACTCAAGAGGTGGCCTCCAGCAAAAACTGTGTTCCTTAGTTCCACACAAAGAGAGGCTGCCCTCCTCACTCAGAATCCTGACTAGAAAGGGCAGGAAAACTCAGCTGAATGATGGCAAACAATGCCCAGAAAATGCAACTTCCAACCACCAAGAAGATCAAGAAGAAGGCTTTAACCATGGATAATTTTAATGGATTAAAAATCCAGACTACAGAGGAAACAGCAGAGGACAATGAACACTAAAATGCATCCAAACCCCCCCCCCCCCGCCGCCCAAAAAAAGGAAACTGGCCACAAATTAATAAAGAATTTAAATCTGAAAATTTGAGGAAAATGGAGGAGTTTTAGCAAGAAAAGTGAGAAATAGTTAAAAAATAAAATAACAGTCTAAAAGAGAAGAACTCCCAATTGGAGAAAGAAGCTCAGAAATAAAATGAAATGATAAAAAATTTGGAGAATGCAATTAAACAGCTGGAAGCCATGAAAAGCAGGATAGACCAAGCTTAAAAGGAAAATCAAAAGATTATAGCAGAAAAATGAGTCTTTAAAGACCAGAATTGGGCAGTTGGAAGCCAATGATTTTGTAAAATAGCAAGAATTAATAAAACAAAGTCAAAAGACTGAAAAAATAGAAGGAAACATGAAATATCTCACTGAGAAGATAACTGATCATGAAAACTGGTCTATAAGAGACAACTTGAGAATCATTGGTCTACCTGAAAACCCCAAAATAAACAGAAATCTTGACATCGTACTATAAGAAATTATCCAAGAAAACTGCCCTGATATTCTTGAACAAGAGGGTAAAATAGACATTGAAAGAGTTCATTGAACATCCTCTATACTAAATCGTCAAAAGACAACCACCCAGGAATATAATTGCCAAATTCAAGAGCTTCCTAGCTAAGGAGAACATTTTACAAGAAGCTAGAAAGAGACAATTCAAACATCATGGAGCTCCAATCAGGATTATACAAGATATGGCAGCTTCCACCCTAAAGGACCACAAGGCTTGGATTATGATATTCAGAAAAGAAAGAGAATTGGATCTTCAACCAAGGATCACCCACCCATCAAAACTGACTATATACTTCCAGGGGAAAGCATGGACATTCAACAAAATAGAAGATTTCTAAGTATTTGTAAAGAACAGACCAGAACTAAGTGGAAAGTTAGATATCCAAACAAAAAAAAATAAAGAGAAACCTGAAAAGGTAAATAATAAAGAGAGCGGAAAGACAAAAATTGTTTTTATTTAAGTTTTCTTCTTTAAGTGCTTCAATAAGATCAAATTGCTTATATTAATATATGGGAAAATGTTATTTGTAACTCTCAAAATTATATTCACTATTATAGTAATTAGAAGAATCATTCACATGAAGAGATTGGGGTAATAAGTCTTATAAGATAATATGCAAAAAAGAAACAGGGAGGGGGAAATAGAAGCTGGCATCAAGAGAAACTTGAAGGAATAAGATAAAGAGGACAATCTATGTCACACAAAGAGGCACATTGGATGAGGAGGAGAAGAATACTATTATAAGAAGGAGAGGAAGAGAGTGCTAATATTTAATACTTAGACTTTACTCACAATGGAATCAGTTCTGTGAGGGAAGAGCATCTAGGTTCCTTGGGGTAATAAATTCTATCTTACCCTAAGGGAAAAGTGAGAAAGGAAAAACTAAGGGGGGTGAGTGTGGCAGGGAGTATAAAAAGGGAGGGAAATAGAGGGGGGAGTTAATTTAATAGACCCTAAAAATAATAAGGGAATAAAAAGGGAGGGGTGGAAAGGGAATTAAAATAAGGGTGGGGATTAAGGGGACTGATAAAAGCAAACCACTGGTTTAAAAGGAAATAATGAAAGAAGAAAGAGCAGAACTAGGAGAGGATATGAAAATGTTGGGGAATACAGAGGTGCCAATCATAACTCTGAATGTGAATGCGATGAACAGATCCATAAATCAAAAGCAATTAGCCAAGTGGATTAGAAACCAAAAATCTAACATATGTTGTCTACAAGAAACACACTTGAGGCAGGTAGACACACACAGAATGAGGGTCAAAGGATGGAACAAATTCTATTGGGCTTCAAATGAGAAAAAGAACGCAGGAGTTGCAATCGTGATATCTGACAAAGCCAAAGTAAAAATAGATCTGATTAAAAGTGATAGGAAAGGTAATTACATCCTGATAAAAGGCAATATAGACAATGAGGAAATACTAGTAATCATCATGTATGCACCAAATGGTATAGCATCCAAATTTCAAAAGGATAAACTAGTGGAGTTAAAGGAGGAAAAAGATAGTAAAACTATACTAGTGAGAAACCTGAACCTTCCTCTATCAGATCTAGATAAATCAAATAAAAAAAACAAATCAGAAAGTGATGAGATGTGAATGAAATCTTAGATAAATTAGAGTTAATAGATATGTGGAGAAAATGAATGGGGACAAAAAAGGAATACACGTTTTCAGCAGCACATGGTACATTCACAAAGATTAACATGTACTAGGGAATAAAAATAGGACCAACAAGTGCAAAAGTGCAGAAATAATGAATGTAACCTTTTTAGATCATGATGCAATAAAATAATAATTAGTAAGGGCACATGGAGAGGCAAATCAAAACTTAATTGGAAATGAAATAATATGACTCACCAAATCCAGTTAATTAAAGAAAAAATCATAGAAACAGTTAATAATTTCATTGAAGAAAATGACAATGATGTGATATCTTTTCAAAATCTATGGGATGCAGCCAAAGCAGTATTCAGGGGGAAAATTATATCCTTGAATTCATAAATTAACAAATTAGGGAGGGTAGAGGTCAATGAATTGGTCATGCAAATTAAAACACTTGAAAGTGAACAAATTAAAAATCCCCAGATGAAAACTAGAGATCCTAAATATTAAAGGAGAAATTAACAAAAGCAAAAGCAAAAAAAAATATTGAATTAATAAATAATACTAGAAGCTGGTGTTTGGAAGAAAAAAAAACAAATAAAATAGGCAAAGTACTGGTCAATCTAATTTTAAAAAAGTAAAGAAGATAATCAAATTAACATTATTCTAGATGAAAAAGGATACCTCACCTGTAATGAAGTGGAAATTAAGATAATCATTATAAACTATTTTGCCCAAATATATGGCAATAAATATAGCAACCTGGGTGATATGGATGAATATTTACAAAAATATAAATTGCCTAAATTAACAGACGAAGAAATAGAATACTTCAATAATCCCATATCAGAAAAAGTAATTGAACAGGCCATCAAAGAACTCCCTAAGAAAAAAATCCCCTGAACTTGATGGATTCACAAGTGAATTCTATCAAACATTCAAAGAACAACTAATCCCAATAATATACAAACTATTTAACATAATAAGCAAAGAAGGAGTTTTACCAAATTCCTTTTATGACACAAATATGGTACTGATTCCAAAGCCAGGCAGGTCAAAAACAGAGAAAGAAAACCATAGACCAATATCCTTAATGAATATAGATGCAAAAATCTTAAATAGAATACTTGCAAAAAGACTTCAGCAAGTCATCACAATGGTTATTCATTATGATCAGGTGGGATTTATACCAGGAATGCAAGGATGGTTCAATATTAGGAAAAACATCCACATAGTTGACCATATCAACAAGCAAACCAACAAGAACCACACGATTACCTCAGTAGATGCAGAAAAAGTCTTTGATAAAATACAACACCCATTCCTATTAAAAACACTAGAAAGTATAGGAATAGAATGGCTTTTCCTAAAAATAATAAACAATATATATCTAAAACCATCAGCAAACATCATCTGAAATGGGAATAAACTAGAAGCCTTCCCAATAAGTTCAGGAGTGAAACAAGGATGCCCATTATCAGCTCTATTATTTAACATTGTACTAGAAACACTAGCTGTAGTGATTAGAGAAGAAAAAGTAATTAAAGGTATTAAAATAGGCAATGAGGAGACCAAGGTATCATTCTTTGCAGATGATATGGTGGTCTACTTAAAGAATCCTAGAGAATCAACTAAAAAACTAGTGGAAAAATCAACAACTTTAGTAAAGTTGCAGGATACAAGATAAATCCACATAAATCATTAGCTTTTCTATATATTTCCAACTCATCTCAGCAGCAAGAGTTAGAAAGAGAAATTCCATTTAAAACCCCTCTAGATTATAAAATACTTAGGAATATACCTGCCATGACAAACACAGGAACCATATGAACACCCATCAAACTACCAAGAAACTGAATTTTTGTCCCCAAAGCTGGGATCTTTGGGTTTATCAAAGATTATCTTGCTGAGGTCACTTACACCAAGTCTATTCCATTGATCCTCCCTCCTTTCTCTTAGCCAGTACCATATTGTTTTGATGACCATTGCATGATAGTACATTTAGAGATCTGGTTCTGCTAGGCCACCTTATTTCACATTTTTTTATTATTTTCCTTGATATTCTTCATTTTTTGTTCTTCTAAATGAACTTTGTTATGGGTTTTTTCTAATTCAGTAAAAAAGTTTCTTGGTAGTTTGATGGCTATGGCACTAAAAAAGTAAATAAGTTTGGGTAGGATGGTCATTTTTATTATATTGGCTTGTCCTACCCATGAGCAGTTAATGTTTTTCCAATTGTTCAAGTCTAATTTTAGTTGTGTGGAGAGTGTTTTGTAGTTGTGTTCATATACTTCCTGTGTGGATAGTATGGGAAAGATTTAGGTTTAGATCAACATCTCACATTCTACACTAAGATAAACTCAGAATAGTATACTTGTCAGATTTTTGGGAAAGGAAATATTTTAAGACCAAGAAAGAGTTAGAAAAAAATCACAAAATGTAAAATAAATAATTTTGATAATATGTAATTTTTTTTTTGTACAAAGAAAACCAATGCAACCAAAATTGGAAGGGAAGCAACAATTTTCAATAATGCATTTTATAAAGAAAAATGCTTTTGCTGTATGCATTTATCCACTATTTCAGTTTTGCAGATATCTCAAAAAATGTGGCTAGCCTATTGTTTTTGTTTTGGTTGAGAATTTAGTTTTCACCAGTGAGAAAAGATCCTTTAACATTGCAGTTCATCTCCTTTGCTTCAACTTTTCCTTTTATGTATTTGCCTACTATGTGCCAACAGTAGGCTAAATGATGTTCTCTAATAATTAAGATTAAATGTCTGTCTCTTGACATGACCTATGTGAAACTGATTCCTAAACTCTTAAAGATTTTGATACCTTAAATTATGCTTTTTTGCTGCATACTATGAATATTCATTAATGATTGTTGCATTATTTAGACTGACATTTCAGGCAACTCAACTAACTTTTTTAGCCATATTTCACACAATTCTTCCATCATGTTTCCTGAATTCTAACTAACCCATAATAACTATCTTCTCTTGTATTCTTGCATTTTATTCATTAAAGTAAGTGATCCCTTATATCTAGAATATACAGACATTCGACTTATCTGTCTTTAAAAATCTTCTTCTTCCTTCAAAGTCCCTCTCTGGACTTTGCTCCCTTTTTCATGCAACCTTCCCTCATACCCCAGTCTTTTAAAAATTATTTTTATTATTATTATGTAAAACACATGTTCATATTGAACCCTGTAAGAGCACACTCATACAAAACCAAAACCCCCAAATAAAACCACAAATACAGTGATGTCAAAGATAGCATACTTTAAACCACATCCATCAAACTCCAACAGTTCATTTTCCTCTGGAGGTGGATAGCATTCCCCATCATGTCTTTCAGAATTATGTCAGATCATTGAACTGCTGAGAGTAGCCAAGTTTTCAAAGTTGATCATCATCCATTATTGTTTTTACTATGTATGCAATGTTCTCCAATTTTTTGTTTATTTCATTCTGCATCATTTCATGCAGCTCTTTCCAGTTTTTACAGAAATCATGTTGCTTATCATTCCTTATAGCAAAATAATACTCCATCACAAACATGTACCACAATTTTTCCAGCCATTCCCTAATTGCTGAACAATTCAATTTCTAGTTCTTTGCCACTACAAAAAGAAATGCTAAAAATATTTCAGTACAAGTAGGCCTTTCCCCCTTTTTTACTATCTCTTTGTGATACAGACCCAGTAGTGGTATTAAAAGAATCAAAGGTCATGCACAGTTTTATAGTCCTTTACACATTCAAGTTTCCCTCCAGAATGGTTGGATCAATTCCCAACTCCACCAACAATGCATTAGTGTTCTGATTCTGCCATATTCCCTCCAACAGTTATCACTTTCCTTTGCTGTCATACGAGCCATTCTGATAGGTCTAAAGTGGTATCTCAGTGTTGTTTTAATTTGCATTTCTCTAATCAAAACCAATTTAGAACATTTTTTCATATAACTATTGATGGCTTTGATTTCTTCTTTATCTGAAAACTGCTTGTTCATATCCTTTGACAGTTTTTAAAATGAGGAATGGATTTTATTCTTATAAGTTTGACAGTTCTCTATACATTTGAGAAATTAGTCCTCTAACAGAAAAAAAATTATCACAAATTTTTTACCAGTTTGTTCTTTTTCCTTCTAATCTTAGTTATATTAGTTTTCTTTGTACAAAAGCTTTTTTAACTTAATATAATCAGAATTATTCATTTTATATCTCTCTATCTCTTGTTTGGTTTAACATATGCCAATTCAATTTTATTTCTTACCCAAATTTGTTATATTACTCTGTATACCTTTTTTGCATTTACCAAATATTACCCCTTATCATAGACTTAGGATCATGGGATCATAGAATGATAATGAAAATTAACTAACATGTTCAGGCCCATTATTTTAAGAATTAAGAATATTAGCAGTGAGGAAACTGAGCTAAAGAGAAGTTAAATGGCTTTCTGAATACATAGAATTAATAGACTTCTGATGTGGAATAACATAATAATAATAATAGTGAATATGTTCCATGAACTTTGATGAGAACTGTCTCATTTGATCCTCACAATAAACTTGGGCACTAAGTGCCATTATTATTCACATTTTCTAGATGAGGAAACTGAGATAGAAGATTTAAAGTATCCATGATCAATGAGTAGGTCAATGTCTGAGACCAGATTTGAACTCAGGTCATATTGAATTGACTTGAATGCTCAGCATTCTATACCCTGTGATACCTTGCTATCTGTATTGCTTCCTCCACTTCTCCATGTTGCCTCTTTTTTATTCATCTTCTCTCTACTCTTTATAGTCAATAAACATTTATGAAGTGTCTGTTATATGCCAAGTACTTGTTATGTGCTGGAGATACAAAAGAACAAAAAAAGAAAAAAAGAAAGACAAATGCTAGATTTGTAATCAGGAAGACTCAAGTTCAAATCCAGTGGCAGCCACTCATTAACTATGTGATGCTGGGTAAGTCTCTACCTGCTGCAATTCACTCAACTGTAAAATAATAATAATCATAGTTACCTAACTTTCAGAGATGTGGAAAAAAAGAGATATTTGTAAAACATATTCTAAATCTCAAATGTAAATGCTAGTTATTATTATTATCGTTACCATTATGATTTTTACAATCTAACAAGGAAAGACAATTCATAAAAGGAAGCTGAAAAGTGTTTATGTTGGGGAATTGGCTGACAACGGGGAACCTAGAGTGCTAAGCAGGTATTGAGTTCCAAAGTTGAATCCATGTCTAAAATGAGAAGAAAAAATTTCTGAGACTGAAAACCTTAAAAACAGGAATTTTAACTTTATTCCAATGAAACTAGAGGATTTCATCTTAAAGTATCACCCTCTGCCTAGTGTAGTATCTTGTGTGTAGAAGATATTTTATAAATATTTGCTAAATTGAGGTGATTTTAAATGAGTTGTTAACTAATCCTTTTCATGCTGGACAAGAATAGACAAAATGCTTATGATGTACTTATTCTGTACCAGGCCCTGAGCTAAGCTCTGCAGATTCAAGTGAAAGGAAAACTTTTATGCCAAAATTCAATTTAAAAGAACGATGACAATTATTGTATTTAGCAGTTCTACTGATATTTTTGTGAGACCTAAAATCCAGTGGCCAACAAAATACCAGGAAATCAGGAATTCTTTAGATATTTTCCAATGCCTAAATATATGGTTGCCATGAACTGAAACATTTGTAGGAAGAAAACAAATCAGTATTTATATTCAAGAGGGGCTGAGCATCTGTCATCTCTGAAAAAGGATGACCCAGGGGTGAAAGTGAGAATCAAAATTAGATTGAGACTTCACTCTGATGTGGCAGCACTGACTCTAATACTATTTAGAGATGGAAAAAATACAGCATATGACATGAATGAAGGAAAGGGAATGCTCAAGGGGGTGATGATGATTCCTCTCCTGATTCTATTCTCGACATTCTAGTATGAGCAGACAGACAATTTAAGACTAAAAGAACTAGTAAGATAGGAGGGGGCAGCACAGGCCATTGAAAAAAGCCTTGATTTGGAATCAGTGAATCTGAGTTCAAATTCTGACTTTTCTAATGACTATCTGGGTGACTTTGTACAATTCATTCCAACTCTGGGAGTCTCTATTTTCTCAGTCACAAAATAAGGAAGCTAAACAGGATGTCCTTCAACATATCTTCCACCTCTAAATCAATGATAAAAAGTTAAAATGAGAATGCCTGAAAGCATATATTTCTTCACCCTGATACTTTAAATAAATGTTAAAAAATAAAGTATAGTTACTAAATGCCCAACAACTATTAGAGCATAATGGAAACATTTATTATTAAAAATAAAGTGGTAAAGGGCCAGTTATCATTTTTGCATGTTTGCAAAGTATAAAAAAGTAAAAAATTAAAGAGAATAGGAGAAACTTTCTGAAATGAATAGGAACTTGGCCTTTGATATTTTTTGGTACAAGGAATTCCTTTACCAGTGGAAGTCAGTATGTTTTTTGGAGCATTTGAGAGGTTAAATGACTTGACCCAAAACACACAATCAGTATGCAACTGATTCATTGTTGAGAGCCAGACAGAAAAGAGAAAGGATTCTTTTGAAGCTCTTTCAGGATTTTTAAGCATCTAGTTCTATAAGGGTGTCCTTTATGCAAATCAAATCTTATACTAAGTATTTCTTCCACCTCAGAATATCTAACTTCTTCACAGAGGTGTTGCCTCTGGCAATAACTTGTGTCTCTGAAAAATCCTATTCAAGAGCTATTGAGCAAAATTTGCCTTCTGTGTAATCTTGCTGTTTAAAATTGAAAATGGAAAAAAAAAAGTTCCTAGCAAGGTGACCTTTTCTAAGGAGACATCACAATGCATCATTAATAGTATTTGCATATTCAGGGATAATGCTAGTCTATGTCAACCTTTCTTTCCCTATATATGAAATTTCTCATTTCTACCTATAAACAAATTGACATAAGTCAAATATAATACTTGCAAAACTAGAAAGTTTTACAAGTGTAGAGGTGGGAGTTAAGTCAATCCATCACCCTCTTCCTCCACCAATCATTTGCCTCATTCCAATAGAGGACAAAGTTTTATGGAACAAGTGAGGTGATGTGATTAATCCCTACCTTTATAAGACTTGAAGAATAGAGTTAAATTTTGTTATTTTCCTAAGTCACAAGAACACGGCTTTCCTAGCACAATTAAAATGTTGCACTTCAGAAAGGCAGGTACTCAGTGATTAGATGGAATCTAATGACCTTAAAGATGCTAATGAACAATGAATTGCCTCTAAAATTGGCATTAGGAGGTAGGTCATTACACAAATCCAATAATCTATATCTAGAAAATCAACTCTATCCTAAGAAGGAAATCTAGCACAGGCCAATCACATTAACTCCTCCTCTACTGCCTCCCCAGTTTAACTTAGATTTATCAATCATGAACAACATTTAAAATGGTTTAAATAAAACATATCATTAGCCAGTGATTCTCATCATTGTGTGTGTGTGTGTGTGTGTGTGTGTGTGTGTGTGTGTGTGTGTGTAAATGAAAGCTTGATAGCCTCCTATAGCCATCTGTTGAAACCTATGGAATCCTTCAAAGCAGGATGGAACATGAATCCATGAAATAAAATACACAGAATTGCAAAGAAAACAAAAATAGTTTTTAAATACTTCCTTTTAAATTAATAGACCCTCAGGTGAAAAAACCCTGTGCTAGATGAATGCCACATTTTTAAAATTATAAACATATTCAAGTCTATGCCTGCATTTTATCCATCTCTCTATCCCCTCTAGTGCCTTGTCTGGAGCTTTCTGCATAAAAAAATGCTCAATAAGTACTTAGAAAGTAAAACGAAATTGTGTGCACTTAATATGGTGTGCCCCATATTGTCAGGAGTCTTATACAGAAGATTTAGATTTAGAGAACTTTCCTATTTCCATCAGTTCACAGTCATCTACTAATTCTTATTGTGCTTAAAAAGTAGCAGAGAGTATGAGATTCAGACTAGGGAAGCAGAGGTAATTTTTCTACTTATATTTAAATTTTTTGGAGCAATTTTTTAAAGTATCAGCTGAGAATGCAAAATTCAAGCACATCTGCATTTTAAACAGAATTAAATACTTAATTACACAGTAGAAATATTTGCATGTATAAGTAATTTTGATTTATTTAAAATTATTATCTTTGCAATGTATTCCTCCTTGTTTCCTAGAAATCACATTTCTATGGATTTAATTTCATAAAACTTTTCTTGATTTTCATTTTCCCCTATTATTTTTACATTAAAAAATCAAGTTCTATTAAAACTAATCAGGATGTGGTAGATATAATTAAAGAGACTAAAGAAAATTAGATACAACACATGAAAAAATGATGTGTAAGAATTTGTAGAATAGTTTCATCAATACATCAAAGACAATTATTCATGTAATATGACTTAATCTGAGTGGAAAAAAACATTAAAGCTGCTTGCAGAATTCCACAATACAAATAAAAATGAAAGTTGATCAATCTTTCTAGAGACTGATGAACCAAAGATTTCCAAAGGTGCTAGAGGTAAAACTTTTTACTCAACTTATAGGAAATGATTTGGGGAGTTTAAATTCAACCCAGAGGTATCATAAGTAATTGTATATATTTGTTTGTTTGATGGTTTTCCCATTAGATTTTGAACTCCTTGAAGGCTGTGACTGTCTTTTGCCTCTTTTTTGCTTTTACAGTTCTTAAAATAGTGACTGATACAAATTAGGTACTTAATGGACATTGATGGATTGATTGATTGATTAAGCCATCAAATTTGCCTATTGATTAATGAATCGATTACCTCATTTATAGTTCCCTTAACTAGAGGCAAATTCTACCTACCACACCCACGCATATACTTTCCTATTGTAGCACCTCACAATAACTTCTGTTTCAACCCATAACCATTGGGCAAAGTTGTTCAAACTATATAGTCAGTGGAAACAAATAATATGGTGTCATAATAAAAGCACTATTTATACTGAAAGAGACACTAACATTCTCTTTTTATTGCTTTCACACTCTGTCCCCATTCTTGGAGGGTTTTAAGATAATTTCAATCAATCAACATTTACTAAGAGCCTACAATCTTCCAGACCTTATGCTAAGTGCCAGGAAAACAAAAGGAAACAAAAAAAAAACCAATTCCTGACCTCAAGGAGTTTATAATCTAATGGAGGAGGCAACATGCAAACAAATATATTCAAAACAAAGCTTTATAAAGAGAATAACTTGGAAATAATTAATAGAGGGAAGGTATTAGAATTTAGAGGGGATAAATAAAGCTAAGAAAGGGTTTTAGATGGTAATTGAAGGAAACTAAAGATCAACAGATGGAGTGGAGTATTCAGACAATATGTCTATCAAATTATATTTGTTCAGTAATGTGATGAATAGGTAAATCATAGGATAATTCATAGGATTATATCTTAGGAACTCAAGTGGAACTCAGACTGTGCAAATATTTCCATTTTACAGATGAGGAAACTGATGCCCAAGCTAAATTAAGTGACTAGCTAAGGTCCAAAAATATGTGAGTTAGCAATGTCCATGTCCTCTGACTCCAGACACCCTCATCACTGCCATGCCCTTACAATTAAAACATTTTGATTTTATAGTGAATTTGATTTTCTTGTATACATTTTGAAGAAACAATGTTTATTAAATTTAGATACTTTCAGTACTTTTGAAGTAGATTTGTACCAACTGTCCTAATATAAGACAGCTTTGGCTTGTCTTAAAACCTTAAAAAGAGAGTTAGAAGATATATGTTAAAAAGAGGATATAAAAAGAAAAATAAATTATTGGATAAAAAAAGATAGCAAGTAAAATTCTACTCAATATTTTTAAAAAATCTGTTCCTATTCTCTCTCTCTCTCTCTATGTATGTATGTTTGTTCTTTCTATATATTTATAAATGGCAATTTATTAAAACCTTTCAACTATGTATGTTTGGAGTGGTAGTGGAGGGGAAACAGTAGCTACACGTTTTTGGAATCTAGTCTCTTGTGTGTTTTAATATTTTCTGTAAATGATTCATAGGTCTTTATGTCTTTTAAGGAAGAGTAATAAAAGTTATATTTGACTAATAAAATTAATTATTAGAGAAATCAGTACATCATCACTAACCAATGCATTTTAGACGTCTGAAGTTGGGTTTCTATAGCAACCATGCCCTATTTCTGCAAAGAAGAGATAAGGTATACCTTGTTTTATATATGCTCTTTGGGGAGAAGGATGACTGTTATAATTTCAGAACATTTAGTTTAATTTTTATAAAAAATCAAATTATTTTTAATTTTGCAATTTTGCTTTTATTTTATATGTTTTCACATTTTTGAATCAAAATTTTTCAGTAAATAAACATGTTTTTCTTTCTCACTTCTTCCTTTTGGAAAAATGAGCAGAAAACAAAGTAACAAATGTGCATACTGAAATAAAAAAATTCCCAAATTTGTCACCTCTGAATTTATCCTGCATTTTGAGTCCAGCAGCTTAGTCAAGCAGGGAATAAAATGCTTCATCATTAGTTCCTCAGAATCTTGGCTGGTTACTGCAATGATAAGAGTTCTTTATGAGGTTGTTATTGTATAAATTGTTCTTCTGTTTCTACTCATTTCATTCTGTATCAGTTCATATAAATTTACCTGGGGTTTCCTAAAACCTTCCCTATTGTCATTGCTAAAGGCAAAATTATACTCCTTTATCACAGATTGTTCATCCATTCCCTCAATGATGGGTACCTTCTTATTTTTAAGTTCTTTTACTCTACAAAAAAAGACATAGGATTATTTTTTTATTCTTATGGAACATTTTCTTCTTTCTTTGATCTCTTAGGAATATAATGTCAGTAGTACCAAATTACTTTCCACAAAGGTTGGACAAATTTACATATTCACCAGGAATGCATGAACATACCTTTTTTCCTCATACCATTTGTTTTGATTGTTTTATTATTTTTATTCCTCTTACTTTTTTGGTAGTCACTAGGAATATTGTTTCCTGGTGCTAGTTTCTTTACATCACTTCAAATATGTCTTTCTTTACATCTCTATTTTTCTTGTTTTCTTTTTTTCTTCTAGCAGCTTTATATTTCATTACAATTCTGTATCATAATGTATTTAAGCCTTCTTTATTCCATAGGCATCTACTTTATTTCATTTCTTTTCTAGTAGAGAGACTGCCTTGTCATAAGTAGTTGTTAAAGTTATATTTGTTTAATAATTAAATCATTAATATTAAAGTTATTTAAAATACTGTTTTGACTATACCAACCAATAAGAAAAGAAACTTTGGACTGGGCTATCAACGAAACAAGTGTGCCATCTAGTGATCCCTCCCACAGGCTGGAGAGGTAAGGTCTCTGGGACACACCTAGATCAAATTCATGAATCAAATTATCACAAAGCAACAATTAAGCATCAGTTACTATATACCATATTCTTTTAGGCACTGGTTTCATTGCCTGGATAAGTTTTTCAAACTAATTCTCCTGATGTGTCTTTTGCTTGGACCACTGCATGTACTTCTCCTGTAGATTTGGCTGATGTGTATACCCTTCATGTAATGAAAACTTATCATAAATCTGATTTGAACATAATGATGATTAAAGGAGCAGAAATCAGTGTGTCATTGGTGGCAATTTGACCCAATTAACTAATTCTAGATTTATGTGGGCACACGAAACAACATCAAGAAAAGAACCATCACTAGTGTTTGGCCATATAAACATATGACACTACTTTGAGCTTTAAATCACTTTTGCCTGAATCATAATATTAATGGATGAGAAAACTGTGCCTGCAGGATGCTAAGTGAATTACCTAAGGTCACATGAATAGTATATAGAGGATGCAAAACTTGAAGTAAATTCTTCTGATTCCAAATATATCACCCTTATCACTTTGCCATACTTTTTGGGTTTCTAGAATAATTTTAAACAATTGAAAATATATTATTGTTGTGTGACCCTATGTAAGTCACATAGACTCTTAGTGTTTTAGGTAATCTTGTAAGAATCTAACTTGCAAAGAAGATGCCAACCTGCATTGATAAGTAAAGTTTATTCATATAGGAATTCTCTATGTTAATAAAATCATAGTTTAATTTCCCATCCTCTCCTACCTTATTCTCTCAACATAGATCGGCAGGCCGATCTACTGGCTCACACCTTTCTTTAAATTCTCAAGTAAAAATCTCTTCCTTGATCAAATAAAAATTTTCACTGGAAAAATGATCATCATTTATGTCTTCACCCTTTCCTGACTATTTTCTTACTTTTACAGACTTGTAAATGGGAATAAGAAGTACCGTAAATATAAATTCACCTTTAAAAAAATGACAGCAGAAAGTCTATGTGTATGAAGTTCAAAGAATGTTTTATAATGCAGTATTTTATTAGACTCAATAAATCAAAAGAAGAATGATATCATGTTACAGCTGTCAAATATTCTCTCTTGTTTACGTAGAAAGCCAGGAATATTGTAAGGCAGGAGGTGGGTGTCTGGGTGGTTGTAGTTCTTTTTGCATGGCAGGGTATAGCTGTCTTTGGCAAGCTTGTCAGATGACAGCTGATACACTACCAGAACTCCTCTATGTGTGAAACTGCTATTTTGTTACATTTTAATTCTCCCTCCCTGGGTACTGTATGGCTCCAAGATTTGAATGGTTTGCTATTTAACAGTAAGTGCTGATGTGGAAAATTCAATATATTACTCTGGTGCAAACAATCGTATAGTAATCACTACTGATATCACCAGCTTCTTTCTGAAACAGATGTTGGAAAATGAATTTCCTGAATTAAGATAGTCAAGTACTGAAGCACTCACTAAAAGTTAACATTCCAGATGTTCCAATATTCTTTTAATCCTAGGCTTCCTCCTCTTCCCCCCCATACAGATAGAGTTATCTGTAAGCCACCTTCTGTTTCCAAGAGCAATTTGAGGTGTTGATTTGATCATATGGATTATCTTGTGTAAACATATTTCAATTGAATATAAATATATATGTATATATATTTGGCTCAGTCTTTTTTCTTTCTAGATTATTTAATTTGTTTCTGATATGAATTTCTAGGGATATATGTTGTGTGTGTGTGTGTGTTTGTATGTGTGTGTGTGTATTTCCTTCCTCCAGAAGCAGGATCACTTATCTTTTCAAGTCACAGAAAATGGACCATATGCCTTCTATTGAGACTTTTAAGTGATATTATCCTTTTCCTTGATTTTCCTTTAGGTACAGCTAAATGTCACACATCTTTTCAAGGAACTTAATGGTGCTATATCTATTGTCTTATTTTTACCTTGTTCTCTTTCTCAAATTTCCCACTATTAAAGTTTTTTTTATTCCTTTTATATCCCCATATTAATTTCAATGACATTTATTTCTTCAGAATTCCACTGGTTCTGTCAGTGATCAAAGATGTAGAAATCAATGGTACAGCTTATAAAACAAGCATATCTTTTGTTTTTATCCTTTACTGATTCTTGTCCATGTCATTCCTTAGACCCCATATAAGGATGGCCCAATATACTTGGGGGAGCTTTTCTTCGGAATGCTTGAAGCACAGTCTACATATCCTATATCCTTCACTCTTATCACATGGCCAGCTTTCCTCTTTTTCTAGTTATATGTCTCTCTGATGACATCCTTCATGAAACTTTTAAAAATGTTTTATTGTATCTTCTATTTCATACATCATCAGAGTTAATGTAAATAATATAATATAGGAGTCTTTCCTCCTAGAAAGCCATCCCTGGCAAAGACATCATTTTTGGACATTAAAACAGCATTAATCCAATTGATCAGTTCAAATAAAGATTCACTGAAGTATGATGTGCAATACCTGTGGCCCTTTTCTCTACAAAAAGAGGTAGATTGGGCTTGTACTCCAATATGTCTTCATTTAAGTCTATGCAGCTTATTCTTGAATCAAAGTTACGCTCCATTCATGCTCACCATGCATATGTAACTTCAATGGTTTTTAGATGAGTAATATTTTCATCCTTTAAACCACAGTGTCTTGCAAAAGATTTTTTTTAATTCATCAACCAGTTTGAAAGTCAAATACAGTTCTCCATGATCATCAGTCAACATTATTAGGTGAGCGCAAGGTTCAAAATGTCATATGGCAAAACCCCCTTCAAAATTACAGTGTGAATTATTCAGTTATGCATTCAAAATACTTAATGATCTGTTTTTAACCAACATCTACAGATTTTTTAAATAAATTTTTTACCTTTAGCTATTCCTCAATCCAACAAAATCCCCTTTCTTGCTGTTCTACACATATTACATCCCCTCTCCCATCTCTGTGTCTTGACATAAATTCTCCCTGATGCCAGCTACCTTTTTGGAGACAACTTGTTGATATTTGTGGAAATAGGGATAGTAGCTACTAAGATCTTGCACTAAATAAAGTATGATTCTAATAGAGTGAAGTCAAAATTCAACTAAGATTACAGGATCTCAAATTTAGTGCTAGACAGGATTGTAAAGGTCAATTATCTCAATCTTCATTTTATAGATGAGAAAACTGATGTCAAGAGAAAGGAAGTGACATACATAGGATATGTAGACATAATTATATGTGGCAGACAGGGTTTGAATCCAGGTAGGTGTTCTGATAAAAAGAGTCTACATTATGGTTTAGTATAATAGTGAGAGAGAGGAGGTAGGAGAAGGAGCTAAAGAAGCATTTGTATTTTTCATATAAGTATAATATTGGTTCCTTGCTCTTGTAGCCATTAACCCTTTGAAAGCAGGACAGAAAAAGGTGCAGAAAGTACACCTTGTATCTATTGGTCCACTGCAGAACTCTAGAATCAATATTATTTCTATTCTGCAAATATGAGAAACCCCTAAACTGGCAGATCAGTATCACTCTAAAATCCTTGCTCCTCACCCTGTTCTGGCTTTGTACCCTGTTTATAATTCTTTAGTCTCTTCTTTTGTTCCCCTGGAACCAAATGCCCATTTTAATATCTTCAATTTAATTCTGGCTAATAACAACAATAATAATAATAACAAGCCTCTCAGGTATTAGTTAAATGGGATAGACAGAAACATAACAATTTCAATATTTTAAGTAACATACAGTCTACAGAAGAGTATAAAATAGATAGAGATTATGTAATCTGAAAAAGGGGTACTGGAAGGACCCCTAGTTTAAATCCTCCTTTTTATAGTTGAAAAATGTGAAGTTGAGTGAAATATGATTTGTTAAGGTCACAAGGGCTATATCAGAGGTGAGATTTTCTCACTCCAGATGTTTCCCACTGTACAATGCTAACTCCTATCTAATTGAAAAAAAAGGGGGCTTTGACTGAGTCCCAAGTTAAGGCCATCATCATCTTGGTGATATGGTGATGAAGTTTTCAGCTATAACAACTCTAATAACATTGAATTCTAAACGATACTATGACCTGTATCATCGGAGAGATTGTCTAAACTGACAAAATTCACAAATATTTTCTCAATATGTACCACACAAGTTAGGCTTTCAAAGATAGAATTATAAAACTGTTCAGACAGTGTAAATGACCAAATACTTTACATAATAAACATTTCTGTTGGGTCAGTTGCTGTAAAGTGATCTTGACTGAGCTATTTACCACATACTTAAAATGTTCAGTTTTACCTTAAGTAGATAAAAGGCATTTATCCCATCAACATATGCATTATTCACACTTTTTTGGTTGGGGCTCTGTGTTTTGGCACCCACTAGAGAAAGTTCAGAAAGCCATCACAGAAAGCTCTGTAATTAGAGCTATTCCAGTTCCAACAGGCTTGCTAAAGTGAGACATTATCATTTTCATCAAAGATGTCTCTTCCTTGGTCTACAAACTCAATTATAGACCAAAATGTTTTTGTAATTAGGACCAATACATACCAATAGAGTAGTTAAATATATATATACATATATACACACATACATATACATACACACATACGTGCTTCTATATGTATGTATTCAAATACATGTGTATATACTATGTATGCATGTATATGTGCACATATATTTGGGTTGATAAATATTATGTATGTGGGGGCAAAAGCTGAATAAAGAGTGTAGTCACATTCTAAATAGCTTAATGCTTATTTCACCTAGTTTATTTGTTATTGAAATGAAAGCAAACACATTAGACTTTATTTTTGAGATTTTGAATTATTAGAATATTGAAATATTGAGATGAATTGAAATAGAATATTGAAATATTAGAATATGAGGCTATTCTTGGACACCATGTTGAAAAGGAAACACTGCAAATGGATGATTGAGTGAATAAAATAAAAAGCAAAAAAAAAAGCCGACTTCAATTTCAAGAAGATTTAGGTTTGAATGGTTCTCTAACCTATACTGTCTGTGGGGTATAACTGGCCAAGTCACTCTACATCTCATTTTCTTAGGCAAAACTTTAAGATTTCAAATTGCAAAAAGTCTGCTGTTGTATACTGATTAAATACATTTTATTAAGATTTTCCTATATCACTGAAATTAAAGTTGATTATTATATGTAAATGGATAAATAGCTATAAACATACAGAAATGCATGTATGTATGTGCTCGTATATACTGTGAAGGTATGTATGTTTGTGTATATGGCTATACATTCCAATGATTATATTATATTACAAAGCTGCAAACTGTAGCTTGAAGTCTTCCTTCAAAGATCATGTAATGAATTGGTGAATTGTTAATGGTTTTGGTATTAGAATTCAATGAGAGAAATCCTAGAAAACTAAGCTGTCCTACATTTATTTATCTTGGTATTTGTGTACTTTCCTTTAAACATTTTAGGCTATATGGTACCAACTGTAATGGAATGAAATACCTGATGGAAAAGTCAAAAGAAACTAGTTGAATAATATCTGTGTGATCTGTGGCAAGTAATTTAGCCTCTGTAGACACTGATATTCCAAACAATTAAATGAAAGGAATGTTATACCTACTATTTAATCAAATGAGTCCCTAAATATTTATGTACAAATTATATCAGGTACTGTGTGAAGTGAGGAGGATACAAATAGAAATGTGAGAAAATCTCTGACCTCAAGGAGTTTATTTGGAATTTAAGGATTATTTTAGCCTCTAAATTATATTAATATATGAAAATATTGATTTATTTTTTACATTCACAAAATATCTATGTTACAGACCTTTTTGGCTTTATCATGTTGTTTGTAGCTACATCTAAGTGTTTCCTTAAACCAACACCAAAATTCTTTTGTGACATCTTTTGGTTTCTCTATTCAACTCACCATGGAACAAGTCTTAGGTCGTCTTCTATTATTTTGGCACAAGTTGCCACATTTGGAGCTGGATTGCAATGTATCTCCCTTGTATGTTTTCTTAGCCATATATTCATTTAATTTAATTATAATTTAAATACAACAAGAGAAATTAAAGATATAGAGTTTAATGTTCTTTGGTGATAAAAAGGAACTTATTATCTGTTACTTAGAAATATTCTGAAATAATTAGTCACTCCTTTTTTTAGTAAATGGGTTAAGACGTGGAAGACTTTGCTAGACATTTGGCTAAGCACAAAGATGAATACTCTTGTAAAAACAATTTATCTTCATCCAATATTTTGAAAAGCAGTATGGGTTAATGAATAGAAGACTGGCCTTGGAGTTAGTTCCCTTAACTATATAACTTCATGTCCTGCCTTGGACATATGCTAACTGTGTGAACTTGTGAATAAGTTAATTTCTCAGTGTCCTAAACAACTGACCAACAGATTAGTTGCAAAACTGCATTGATGGGGGAGAATTTTAAAAATTAATATTACTCACACTAATAAAATCACAAGTCAGGAGGATGTATATGTGTATATATTTGTATATTGCATATAGGTATGTCTAAATACATGAATTAAAGAAGGAAATGGCAAGCCACTCCAATATCTCTCCAAAGAAAACCCAACATGGGGTTAAACACAATTGAAAGGTGATTTAACAACAAAAATATACATGCATATAGAATTATGCACATACACACTCAAAATAACTCTCAGATCTGGGTAGTTTAGATAGTATGACGCCATTTGGGAAATGAAAAGATGGAGATTTTTGTAGGAGACCTGTGTAAATAAAATTCCTTTGTTTTTGACATGATCAGCACATGGCATTTTGGTGTGTTGTCCTCAAGAAACATAGAAAAAATACATAGATTGGATATTATTTGGACTTCTTTGTGTCATTGATATTCCAAAGTAATTTTGATTTTTTTAAATTTTGAGAGTTTTAGGAATATAATGAAACAAACATATTCCTTTCAATTTTTTATAATAAAACTGAAAATAGGAAAAGAATATGTTAATTTACATGATATATACCCCTTTCTATCCATGAATAGATCCTTTCCCCACCTCCAGACACTTAACAAAAAAGAATACAGTGAAATAAAGAGATTGAAAACCAGTCCTTTTCTTAGTCTTACTTGTTTGATGAAATGCCAAACTAAATAAAACAAAATGAGTTCATCTTTGATTCATGCTATCAACCAACCTGGGATGGGCAGGTATTTTCTTCAAAGAACAGTATTCTGGGTCACTGTTCCCATGCATCCTAGTCACCTCAGTCATCCGGTGCCATCATTTGTTATATCTATGCTCCCTCTGCTGGCTCTGGTTTGATCACAGTAGTAACTACTACGGGGACCCTGCTGAGAATCTGGCCAGGTTGGTTTGAAAGAAAACTTATCCAAGTACGATAAACATATATATATATATATATATATATATATATATATATATAATAGTCTGTTTCAGAGGTTTGTTCTGTAGTGTAGACTTCTCACTGGGTCACAAGCTGGAAAACTCACTAGACATTCATATAAGACAAAATTTTCCTTTCTCTTATGCTTTCTTTTCCATATTGTGAAAACCTTTATTAAGGAGTGCCATTTGTCTGGCATTTGATCTATAAATTCCACATACTAATTTCTATCTCTTCTGAATTTGCTCCAGAAAACAAGAATTCCAATATAACACCACAACTGATCACCATGCCAATTCAACTGGGGAGAAAAAGGTGCACCCAGGTCTCAACTTTCTCCCATTTTGGCCACTCTTTTCTGTGTCTTTCAGTGTTGTTCTTCAATATCACACTTAAAGAGCTAGCTATTAGAACTATTAAGTACTACTCTCAAGCACATTTTTGTAAAAAATGCAATTTTCTCTTTTATTTTCTGCAGAATCTATTGCATCTACAGGAAAAAAAAACAAGAAAGAAAAACAATTCTAAAACATATGACCCAGACATGCTCCAGTAGCACAAACAGTTTGCTGATGCTGTTTAAGATGATACGGATGTGGTTGTCCTTCTGTCTACTTAAAGATATAAGTGTAGCCTGAGAGAGAACAAATTTAGATAATGACTCATGAAGAGCTCGGGTAAGGGCATATGTCAGAAAGAAGGGAAACCAAAGCCAGACAGAATAGTTAACTTTACAGCCAGGGGAAAGCAAAAAGAAACCAGTAAGCACATTTAAGTTAAAGAAGACTGAAGATAAGTTTATGGATTGAGGAGGGGGTGAGGACAGGGATAAAACTGAGAGGGAAACAGATGGCAATCCCAATACCACAAGTGAATAAACAAGGCATAAGGTATAAAGTTGCCACAAAATTAAGGTCTGTCAAATAACAACAGAGAAATATTCTGGCAGAGTGAGACTCTACAGGCATCTTCAAGTGCCATCAGGCATAATGCTGAGGAATATGCTTTGGCGGTATGTCACTGTTCCATGAAACACCTGCCAAGTTCTCTCTCTATCTTCAGGGCCCATGCCTTTCAAGCTAGAATTTCAGTATGTTAAGACATATATTATATTCGTATATATGGATAATTAGAGAGATACATAGATGCATATATATATGCACATAGATAGAAAGATAGATAGATAGATAGATGATAGAAAGAAAGAAAGACAGACACTGAATCTATGGTTTCATTGGTATAGGAAATTCCAAATGAGAAAACTTACTTTACCAATGTAGGTTGCCATGTTCACTGAAATTTATAATCTTAGAAGGTTGTGTAGACAACAAAGAGGGTAAGTGACTTCCTCAGGATCACATTCCTACACAAATGGGAGTGGGTACTTCACCTCAGTTCTTCTTGGCTACACAGACAGATCTCTATCCCTTCTACATCATCCTTTCAAAAGAATGGGTATTTGATTACATTCTGTGAACATTAATTTTTTGTTAAGCAAAGAACTATGAAAGGAATCAGGAAAGATATAAAGCTAGTACTCAATATGTACCCTCATGGAGTTTATGGATTAAATTTTAGATTAAACATTTTTTGTTTTATTTTCTCTTTGTCTTTGTCTTTCTTAATTTTTTGGAGGGTGGTTGTGTAGAGAGATTAGGAATTATTATTTAGATTGCTATATAAAATTTCCAATTGAGAAACCTTTCCCATTATTGATCATTTGTATCTGTTTTTTTTAGATTATTTTTGCAGATTAGATGTGAATTCTATCTTTAATAATCATTTTATAACATTTTGTAATTCATGTTCTCTCTTTCCCTCCCTTACCCCAAAAGAAACTATGAAATAGGTTGTACATGTTATTATACAATGCATATTTTCATGTTTGTGATGTTATGAAACAAGACATATTGTTTACACTAGATAAATCAAGAAGAAAATTAAATAAAGAATGATATGCTTTAATATATCTTCAGACTCAGTTCCTTCTATGGACGTGGGTAACCCTTTTCATCATGAATCCCTTGGAATTATCCTGGATCCTTGCATTGTTGATAATAGTTGTCATTCTCACTTGATCATCATACATGATTATTACTCTATATAATATTTTCCTGGTTCTGCTCTATTAACTTTACATCACTTATTATAAGTATTTCCAGTTTTATGATCATCTTTGTCATTTCTTATGGCATAACAGCATTCCATTATAATCATAAACCACAACATCCTTTCAGTTTCTTGTTATTTGCCAACACACACACACATAAAAGTTATAAATATTTTTTACAAGTAGGTCCTTTTCCCCTATCTTTAATCTCTTTGGGATATAGAACTAATCGTGGCATTGCTGGATCAAAGGGAATACACAGTTTTATGGCCTTTGGGGCATGATTCCAAATTGCTCCTCAGAATGATTTTATCAGTGTACAGTTTCATCAATAGTGTATGTGTCCCTATTTTTCCACATTTCCTCCAACATTTAGCATTTTCCATTTTTTTTATATTAGCCAATCTGGTAGGTGTAATGAGGCACCTCAGAGTTGTTTTAGTTTGCATTTCTTTAATTAGTATTAATTTGGAGCATTTTTTTCTTATAAATGAAGATAGTTTTAATTTCTTCATTTGAGAATTGTATGTTCATATCCTTTGACTATTTCTCAATTGAGAAATTATTTATAGTCTTATAAAATTGACTCAATTTTCTATATATATTATTCTTTATATATTCTCTATATAACAAGGACACTAGTTATAAAGATTTTTATTAATTAAAATTCTAATCATTTTTTCAAATTTAGTTTTAGAGACTTGTCTTGGGTTCTCAGTGGTTTTAAGACTTGCTTATATGTCAGAGACAGGTTTTAACCCAAGACTTTTTTTTCTTGAGTCCAGCTCTTGACATATTGTAAATCTTGAAATTTCTCAGACTTGTGAATGTTAAAAATGTGCACATTGAGGAATCCTCCATTGGAACAAATTCCCTACTGGAAACATTCCCCATTTTGATGTGAGAACTCGCCAGGATCAGAAATGGGAGGACCTCTACTCCACCCGTACTTAAGACTGCTTTAGGGGAGAAAACTCCTTGCTATGGGAGGACCTCTACTCCACCCATACTTAAGACTGCTTTAGGGGAGAAAACTCCTTGCTAAACAATGAAAGTACTTGGACCCATGCTTATGATGAGGCAGGGAGTTCTTTGAGCCATGCCTGTTTTTAGAATTGATACAATGGGATGCTAGGTACCTATAAAGGTCAGGCAGGTTTTCTTTTGATGGGATTAGTCGACTCAGCTGTGTTTTCTCTGGTTCAGACTTACTGAGGGGATTAGTCGACTTAGCTGGAATTCAGATGGGCTGTCTTTTAGAAAACAGCTATGGTGATTGGTAGATGGAAGAAATTAGAGGAGGTGACATAGGAAAAAAACCCCTATATAAGAAAAGGAATCTCTTGAGTAGGGGAGGTGAGGGATCCTTGGATCCTTGGAGATAGATCCTGTGATTCCTTGGAGATAGATGCTTGATTCCTTGGAGATTGATCCTTTTGGAGGAGGCCCTTTGAAAATCTCTTGAGAAGAAGTCCCTTGGGAGGCTGACTATGGCTGGAACTCCCTCTGGGGAGACTCTGTTCCCCAGACATCCTTGCTTAAGACAAATCTTGTGGTGAGTGATAAAAAAAACTGACTGACTCTCTCTCTCTTAAGACTCAGGTCTAGGCCATGTTGGCTTAAGGCCTTTCATACTTATACTTCTCTCTCTCTCTCTCTCTCTTTCTTTGATTACTCATTTTATTATTAATTAAATTCTCTATAAAACCCAGTTGACTTGGGCATATTCATAATTTGGGAATATATTCCCTGGTGACCACCTTATATTTGATTTAAAACCAAGACACTGTAGTGAAACATATTTTCTGTGGTCACAATTTACTCACCCACTCTTATATTTATCACAATTTATATCTTCCACCATTTTAACTCACAACAATTTATGACCCCAACTCTTTTAACTGCCACAGTTTAAAACATCAACTATTTTAACTATTACAATTTATGCCATACACTATTTTAATTACAACAATACTGAACCTCACTAGGATATAGACCATAAATAAATAATTGTAATTGTACATAGAATGTTTCAAATGCATGAAAAGTTAAAACATAACAATAACTGCAACTATACTTTTGTGGAAATGGAGTTAGGGTAGTTTGTACCTGTGATTTTTTATCTGAATGTAGAATGTGTTACTCATTTACCTCAAATAGAAAACTAAATTTATGGAGTATAAGAGATATTTCATTTTGTGTCTTTATATAAAGTAGATATTACAGTTGATGACACGATGTTTAGTCAAACCTAATTTTATTTTTATTTTTGTTTCTGCAAATACCTTGTAGTGGTTTGCCATTTCCTTTTCTAACTCATTTTACAAAAGAGGAAAATGAAGCAAACAGGATTAAGGAGTTTGTACAGTTTCATGAAGATAATAAATGTCTCAGCTTAGATTTTTAACTCAGGACTTTCTGACCCAAGATCTGGCACTCTATTCACTGTGCAACCTAGCTGCCTTAGGAATGCACACAGAATACAATTAATAATTGCTCATTTTTTAAAATAATTGCTTATTGAATGACAAAATGGATGAAAAAGTACCTCCCTCCATTGAATCAGAAACACAATTTGTCAATATATGATCTCCCAAATTTTCTTATTTAGTATATATTATAGGAAGGACATGAATGCCAGTCTTTCTGAGTTGAAGGCAAACCGGCTATTGCATTATATAATTGTCCTGCTTTCATTTGGTTCTGTACTAATTTTTCTATCATTATTTCTCCTCCATGAAAATATTATACACAGATATATGGTGTGGAGTGATGTGGTAGGGTAGGTATTTTGATGGTTATGTCTACATGTAGTGAATGCAGCAGAATAAAAAGAGAAGCAAATCATTTGCATACATTTCAATGTTGACTATTCCTATAGCAGATGTGCAGGTAGATAGAGTGCCATGCATGGAGTCATAAAGAACTGAGTTCAGATATGGCTTCAGACACTTACTAGCTATGTGACCCTGGACAAGACACTTAACTTGCTGAAGATTCCTCCTATAGAAAATGAGCTAGGAGAAGGTGATGGCAAGCTATTCTAGTATCTTTGCCAAGAAAAACCCAAATGGGATTATAAAGAATCTAAAACAACTTAGCACCAACACAATTCCTGTAGTAAAATTAAAATGATCACCTAAGCAGGTAAAGAAGCATGCTAGAAAATTTATTCATCTATTTTCATCACTTAGATGGCTCTTTTCTTGGCAACAGTACCTTTCCTTCTAATCTTGATTTTATTTTCAAAAACTAATGAGTAAATACATCAACCCATAGAATAAATGACCAACATTTTCTATATAGGGAAAACAAAACAAAACAAAACCAAAATAAAACAACAAAATAATGTTGCTTCATAAGCTCCGAATTCTAAGTAACTCTGTTTTTTTTAAGTGTAAAATTGGAACTTGCTCAGGCTAACATTTTAGGTCTTTTACTAATAGTCGAAACCTACCCTAACAAAAGTGTTTCAAAGTAAGGTTACACTCCATCCAAGTGTATTTTGCTTTGAATACTTCTGCCATTCTTCCAACTCACCAAATTCTTTCCATTCTTAAATGTCAAGTTCAAATTCCTCTTCCATGAACTGAAGGCCCATTTTTATTTTTCTCTTAATTCTTAAGACACTAATTATCTATGTGAAATCATATTGATACTTTCATTTTATCTTATTATTAAAAAAGAATATATATATATATATATTTCTCTTTCTGTTGATTGCATGTGCCCTAAGTGTAGGTAGGGATTTTATCTTTTGTCTTTTCCCCTTCCCCAAAATATATTCAAATATAGAGTTATAGAGAAGCAAATTGATTTTAATAAGATGCTTCCTCCTCATAATGATATTAAGGTAGATATCATAACATTCTTGAATTTACATGTGAGGATATTATAATTAGACAATATTTTCAATCTTAAATTTCACTTTTATATAAAGTAATGTTATTAAAGAACTGAAATGCATGCTAGCTAAAATAATTATCCTTCACAACAGAAATGTGAAGAGCACTAGTTCATGCACTCTGACATTACCATCACTTGGGCTTTTACCATAACAATTAATGAAAATACATTTTATGATAACTTATGGAAACTCAAAGTTTCTAAGCAGAATCAAAGAAACTCAATGTCTCAGATCATCTAGCCCTGATTCCTATGTAAATCAAATAATGGATCTAGATTGGAAAGTTTCCCAGAGATGATATAATCCTAACTCCTCATTTTATAGTTGAAGAAATTGAGACTTAGAAAAACTAAGTGAATAGCTCAAAATGATATAGATAGTAAGTAGCCAACCCAGAAATGATACTCCCTGACTCTAAATTTAACACCTTTTCCTCTACACCACACAGATTCCTCACTAAAATAATCTTCCCTACCCTTAGACAAGTGGTTATTAAACTCTTACTTAAAGAATCTATAGAGCAGTAACCAGTAGCTTCTAGAACATTCCCCAAACATTTATTGATTAAACTAAAAGGTAACAAAAAGATATGAAATGGATCAGATCTGCCAAAATTTTATGGTATTATTCTTTCTTTTATCATTATTGTAGTAGATTCCAACTCTTATCAGTGAATGATGTGAATTTGAGTAAGTAGCAGTGATAAACAATATAATCTATCTATCTATCTATCTAGAGTCTATTTTTTGCTGTGGATAATGGGCTACCCAAAGGAAAGGAACCTCAGCACCTGTGAGTAAGGTTATACTGGTAGGGTACACAATATTCAGAAAATAAAATGCTGTTTCAGTAGAAAAAAGGACAGGCATGTCATATACAATGTGGCATGTTATCACAATTTGTTTATACTTTACTATTTGTCAAAAACTCATATCTCTGCCAGGAAAATCCCATATGGGTCATGAAGGGTTGTATATGACTAAAATGGCTAAACAACAATAATTTGACATCACCTACATTCATGGATAGTCTACTGACAAACTGCTTAAAAGCAAATAAATGTGTATTTTTAAACTTTTGTTCATTTCCTTACATATTTTATATTATAGGTTATGAAATTTCAGCTAATGTTGAATGGAAACACTAACTTAGTGATCCATAAAATACATAAATATGAATTTAAGGAAAAACCAAACACAAGTAAATCAAGTCTGGTGGTCCTTAATAAAGTCTAGAAATAAATTAAACTGGGAAAACACACATTCCAGCCAGATTTCTTTTGGCATTAACAGGCAGTAAAATGTTCCGCCACACTGTGCCAAGCTTCCGAGTTTTGTAGACTAATTCTGAATTGCAGTATGTAGTTTGTGGCAGCCATCTGCTGAAATCTCTTTACTTCCTGCCATTCAGCTCACATGAAATTAAAATATCGATAGAAACAATTTCTGTAGTGAAATTGGAAAAGTTAATAGGAAAGTTCATTAAGGGTTTCATGAGTTTCTGCCATGGCATTCTTAGGTACTTATACTATTCTTAATTATAAATTTGGACAAAGAAGAGATTATAAAAAGTAAAAGAAAACTAGGCTTTTTCAAACATTCATTTTTTAGTTCATGGAAAAATGCAGTGTGGTTTTTCATAGGTACAGTGAGAACAAAATAAAATAAGACGAGATGTGTCACAAGATTCAGTACTTCTATTTTCAATTAATTGTAGCCATAATGAGAAGCATACTAATAAGCATTTTAAAATCCTTTTTGGGATGCAGTAGTATTATATTCTTTAAACATGAGCCTATAAAATATATCAAGGTTTTTTAAATCTTTGTCATAATATCCCCCTTTTAGCTCTGTAGCAAAATATTTAAAGTCTGTATTTTATTGACAGAAATTACCTACAGCTGACTGTTTCTTCAGTCAGGTGTACTTATTTGCCTATGAGCTTAAACTCACTAATTCTCCAAAGAAAAAGTTTTGACCCTAAGAGACACTGGTAAAGTGTCAAGGTCATTTTTGTTACAGGTTTCCTGTATGTACTATTTAGACTTTCTCTGGTGCTGAATCTTCAAACAACTAGACAAAATTCCTGATCCCTGTTTGAACTTAAATTGATTATATCTCTCTTCCCATATATAATTGTTCTTTCTTTCCAATGATATCCCCTGGTCCTTTGGATCTACTTGCTTCCCTCATTTTAGTACTGATATATCATTTTTTCTATTATTTGATCTCCTAGTCGTCTATCTTAGGCTGTCCAGGACCTTGATTTCTCTCTGGTCAAATCATTTAATCAGACTCCCAGTTCTTATATTTCTTGAGTTGCCATATCTTGTCGATGCCTAAGGCTGAAAGCAATGGTAGTGATAGAATACTATGCTTCAAAAATCTGTTGTAGCAAAAGAAAATCACAAACTTCTTAATTGAGAATTTTGTTAATTCTCCTTAAAAACTACTCATTTATTTAAGATGGTCTGCCATTAACAAAATCATTCCTGTTTAAGAATAAATGAAAATGTGATCAAATTTCCTAAATCTTTGAGAATTTCACATCTAGATTCAGTCTTGGTCATTATTTTGAGTGTTAATATTTTAATTGGAAGTTAACCTATTAATGAAACTGATGATAAACCATTCTACTAACAGTGTAAAATGAGGCCCTTATTAATGGATTCTCTAATTATTCCTAAACACTGTGTATAACTTTTTTCATGAGTTGTAATAAACACAATATGTCAACAGACATAATATTTATCTATTTTTATTACATAGACATATCTATTTATGTATTGATTTCTATTAAAATACATGTATTTAAATTATATTAATACTGAATGATGTAACATATTTTTAAAAGCTAACTTCTATACCTTTTGTTATGGATCTTTTATTTCATTCCTTTAGGAGACTCCCTTGTGAGGAAAATCTCTTTACCAATAACAATTAGGAAACTGTCCTACAACTTTACAGTCTGGTATAGTTGTCTATATAATGAAAAGTTAAGTGACTTGCCCAGGAATGCACAACCATTGTGTGCCAGAGGCAAGACTTGAGCCCAGATTTTCCTGGCTTTGAAGACGTCTCAAAATACAACATGCTGTCTTTACAACTACTGAGTTCAGGAAATAGCAAGATTATTTATTGTGAATGAGAATTGCAATTTATTTGAAAACATATATTTATAATTATATTGGCCACTATTACAATAAAAAATGAAGAAAATCATGATTATGAATTTGAAGATAGTTCATTGTTTATAAGCAAAAGAAAACACTACATAAACATATATATATATATATATATATATATATACAAACTTCCATTATGCAAGAAGTACATAAAATACATCATTTGCAGTTGCCATTTTACCACATTTAGAATACAACTCAATGAAAGCCCTTTTTTCACCCATATTTTCTATTTTTGATGGAACATGGGAGAAAATGTGGATTAAAAAGCAAAAAAAAAAAGAAATTATTTATATTATGTGCACCTAAATAGGTATTAGTGTTATCAATTATGTCAGGTTTTAAAATGTCCACAATGCTATGTCTAGAAATATAATGGGCAATTTCAGAAGCAAGAGATACACAACTGCAGATCAATGGGAACATTCCTGGCTTACAGTAATGAGCTACATACAACAAATGCAAAAGTGATATTTTTAGCATCTCCCTGAGACACTATTCATATCCATAAAATGAACTAGAAATTAAACTGCAAATAACCTATTATAAATATTTCCATCCATTTTCTCTGTGACACAAGACATGGTTGCTAATATGTGCAAATTGGATTGATGTGGATTAAACCTATGAGTACAAATATGTAAACTGCATGTCTAGAAAAGACATTAGGATAGATAATGTGAGGGTTTCAAATTCTCTATTATCAACAATTGATGATGAAATAGATACAGAGCAGTGAGCAAAATAACTGCCTTTTGATTGACAAAAATCTTGGGCCCTGAGAGGCAGAGATATTTTGTGTCAGTATTAGAAACATATTTGGGGATCTCTGAATCCGAGATTTTTGTCTTAATTTTCAGATCTGTGACCTGGTCACCAGGAGCCACAGATCTTTAAAATTGTTGAAAATAAAGCCCCCATGGACTAAATTTTATAGGCTAGGAAGACTTGGGGTGATTTATAACAATACCAATGCATTTAATTTTTTTCCCAATAGGACAATTATAGGGGTGAGGATAACTGATATCTTATGCCTAACCTGCTTTAGTGATTCTCTTTTGTTCTAAGGATCATAGGATCATGGAAATAAATTTAATAGAAGTGGGAAGGAAAGAAGGAAGGAAAGAAGGAAAGAAGGAAGGAAGGAAGGAAGAAAGGAAGGAAGGAAGGAAGGAAGGAAGGAAGGAAGGAAGAAAGGAAGGAAGGAAGGAAGGAAGGAAGGAAGGAAGGAAGGAAGGAAGAAAAAGAAAGAAAAAAATCAGTTTTCTGACTAGATCTAAAAGACATAACTGACTCAACTCTGATGGATCAATTAAATAAAAATAAGAAGCAATAAGTCATTTTTCTAGCCCGGGCTGTCTTTGAAAGATAACAAGAGAACATTGTGGATGCTAGGGGTGACATCTGAACATGAATGTACTGAGATGAGCATTCTAAACACAAGACTAACAGTGGATAGAGACTGTGTACTGGGGAAAGGTGAGGGCCCAAATATACATATATACATATATATGTATGTGTGTGTGTGTGTGTGTGTGTGTGTGTACCATAACTTTATGCAAACCACTGAATAGGCTTCAACTAGAAGCTAAGTTGTTCACTTTCCAGTTCCAGGTAACAGATCCATGGTGAATTGAGGATATAATCTATATCCAGGGCAGCATTAATATCCAGATATGCCCTCATCTAGAAATAAGTTTAAAAGAAAAGATTTTCTTTTTGAGTGACCCAAACATGGGGCAAGTCTCAGTTCAAATTTTTAACTCAGTCTGTGTCCTACAGAGGAGTATCCAATGCAAGAATCCCAGGTCAAAGTGAAGCTTACAGCTTTGTTACTCTGAAACACTAAAGATTTCCAGATGGTTGATGGTGGTTGTATTTAGCAGGAGCCAACTGAAATTCCTAAAATGCTAGCCCTTCGGCCTGTTCTTCAGATGTGCCCTCACACTATGTCCCAAGTCTGGAATAAACTGCAGGAATAAACAAACCATCTTTATCATTATCATCACATTTCAAAAAATTACAAAATAAAATTTCCCCATGTCTCTCAGAACCAGTGAAAATACCAAGTAAAAATTGAAAGAATCTAACTGCTGACTTCATGAAAGAAACTCCAAAACGAAAACTTCCAGGACTATAATAGCTCAAATAAAGAATTTCCAGATCAAAGAAAAAATTCAAACAACCATTAAAAAAATGCAAGTACTGAGGGGACATAATTAGGATCACCCATGATGTACAAGCTGACATTTAAAAGGAGTATATATAGCTTGGAATACAATATTCTAAAAGAGAGGAAGTAGCTGAAAATGAAAACTTTACTCTTCTCTCAAATGGTCAGAGGGAAGGACTCACATACTTTAAGTTTCAGCAATCAGAATTGTCATGCTTTTAGCATCTCACATGATGGTCCAAAACTGAAAGCAATTGATGATGTCAGCATATAAAGTTAATGATATTTAGTACTTAGCTTTTTCTTTTCTTTTTTCCCTTTGACACAATGAACTCTTTATTTAATGTCCCCTTTTGCCTACACTGTTTCATTCTTGGTTTATTTGAAAATTTACCAATGTGAAGTATGAAAATATAGCATGGCATAGAGGATATAAAGAGATGAACAATGAATGGAGAGACGTGGACTCAGATTCCACTTTGTGTATTTATTAGATTGGCATTTGGTCAATGTTACCTATCCTCTCAGAGCCTCAGTTCCTTTATCTATAAAGTAGTGTAATAGGGAAATTATAAAGATGCAGGATAAGATTGATAGTTGGCTTTAAGAACTGGCATGGGCACATGCCAAGAACTCTGGATAGAGGATTATAGGAGCTAGGGGGCATAAATAAAAGCATTTTGAACTGACAACTTCCACTTGGTGTCTTGGGGTCTTGGTCCTGGTCTTGTTCAAGCTAAGAGAAGGAGAGCTGCTTCTGAGAGCTTTTCTGAGCTCAAGCCTTTGTGACAAAGGACAACCCTTTAACCATTCTCTGAGTTTCCCTGTCAACTGGAGAGTAGTCTTGGAGAAGACGTAGTTATCCCTACTGTCTGTGAGTGTGTACCAACTTGCCTGGGGATTTTATCTTAAGCTAGGTTGGACTTTTGGGTCTTACCCAGGGTCAAATCCTGCTGGGTGAACTCAGCAATCTGAGTCACTCTTATCAAACCCCTGAAGACAACTTTGGTAGAATATCTGAGGATTGTAGACAGGCAGCATTTAGACAGATTTTTGGGTAACACCTAGTTAGCACAGGGAGTTGAAAAGGCAGCCTGAAGACCAGAAGAGCTTTATCTTGCCATAAGCTTAGGTGGTTTGGGTGGAACTTAGAGAATTAGATATAGGGAAAAATTTTTTCTAATCCTCATTCCATAACCTTAATTTGTAATAAATTATATATTTTCCCTATATAACATAGACTTCAGGGCCATTACACACTACTGGCACAGTAAAAGAAAAGTGAAATCCACTGTATTTTTCACTAAAAGGAAACCAAAATATCCAGAGTAGGTGTGTTAATATACAGCCTGTCTAAAACAATTATTATTAAGGAAATATTTTGCAGATATTATAATATCAAACAAATGGGTCTTGTGATTACATTATTGACATTAATTAGTAAATGTCCACATTCTAAAAAAGGCGATATACATTATTAAGTTAAAAAACCAGCAGAATAAGGTAAAAGTGATAAGTATAGTAGAGCAGAGGCGCAAAATATACAGCCAGTGTTAAACAACACTCCTAAGTGCAGCCTGAACTAGATAACATAATTGATAAATATTAACAAAATAAGTATATTAGCAAAAAAGAAACACATAATGTGGTTTTCTAAGTCAACATACTGCTCACAAGAATACTTATGTATGGTTTATGGTACCCTGTTTCTATTTAAATTTGCCAACACTATAGTCTTAGGCAGAAAGGAAAACTTTCACAAGAAAGTAATTTAAGCAATTTCCTAAATTTCCTTGAATTTCAGCCTTTCTCATCTCTAAAATTAGGGAGGCAAACTAATTTACTTCTAAAATTAAAAGTGGTAAAGCACATTGTCTTTAGCAAAGGGAGAGAAGAGAGAGGCAAAAGGGAGGGGCAGTGAGAGAGACAGACAGATGGCTGGATGGGGAGGGAGGGAGAGAGAGATAGAGAGAGACAGAGAGAGAGACAGAGACAGAGAGACAGAGAGAGACAGAGAGAGAGAGAGAGAGAGTCATACACACACGTCTTAGATTAAAGAAATGAACTTTAAATTTATTCATATTCCTTCTTCATTCTCAGGAATTATTCTGATATAGGGGACATTCTTTTGAATGCCACAGTTGATCCAAAGTCATAGAAAAATTGTGTAAATGAATGACAATATATAAGGAACATATGGTGCAGTAACTTGCATGTAAAAAGCACACCATGAATAGTATAGCAATTTGTTTTGTAAAGAATTACAAAGGGTCAAGGGCAGGGAAAGAGTGGTTGTAGTACTTCATGCCATGCCACTACATAAATGTTGGGCATTCTGCCAAGGAATGAAAGGAGAAAAAATCAGGATAGAGAATTAGCAAGGTCAATAAAACCTCATCCTATCTTTACAAGTATGTCAGACTCTCTCAGTTCTTTCTCTGAACTCATCTGCCTTGTTTTCCACCATTCACTACCTCTTTTTTTAAAATTTAATTTGTTACCAGTTCTAACTTCTAAATATTTTCTCCAAGTCCCTCCACTTCCCTTCAGACTCCATCATCACCACCTACCTCCCACTCCATTCAGGCTTCCAAAGCAATAATCTATCTAGTATTTGTAAATCTATCCTGGTAAAACTTAGTAAGTTTTCTCAGTAAGAGAGTCCTTTATCAAAGAAATCAAATATAGGTCCAGATAAAAAACAAGTCGTCATTTCTTCTTTAGTGAGTACTATGTTCCAACACACTCATCTAAACAGTTCTCTAGATTTATAAAAGCAATCTGTGATATAGATTTCCCTTGGAAAAGAAATAAATCACATTGGTAGGAAGGTATCCCCACTCATTCATGAGAAAATTATTTTACTTCTGGAGGAAATGCTTTAAGACTTAAAGAAATTATCAAGGGTTTGCTTTGGAAAAAAATAATTTGGGTTAATGAGAGAGGATATCCCTTTCTAATTAGAATGGGAAGCTTAGAGCAACTCAAAGTAATAGGGGAGGACAGGCCTAATTCATTGTGGCTTAGTGCCTTTCTGTTCCTCTAGTTGCCCTAGGTTAAGCAAATACTCTTGGAATAAAACTAAAGTATTAATTTCTCCATTAGAATGTGAATTCCTTGAGAGCAGGAGGTAGCTTTTGCTTTTCTTCAAATCTCTAATGCTTAGCACAGTGCATGGCATGTAGTATAGTGCTTAATAAATATTCAACTATTGGTTGAATGACTTTTAAATAATACCTACCCCCAAATTTAAAATATGACCCATGAGCCTCGTTTCCATGTACAGTTTCACTTGTAGATAGTCCTATCGTAGCTGAGTATTTCATTCATCATTGGATTTCAAGTTTAGATACTACAAAGAAAATAATGGTTTTTTTCCTTCAATGTCAAACAGTGATTTACCCCTTAAATTTTCTTGAGACTTAAACAAACTGCACCATTACTTCTTATGCCACTGAATAATAGAAAAAAAAATAAAGTTTTCAATTTATATAGAAAAAACCCTGAATAATTATAAGCTCTGAGATTTTGCTCACCCTTTTCAAACATTGAATAACCCATTTTTGTGTCTCAGGTCATAGATAACTAAGTTCCAAAATATGTAGTCTGGATGAGAATTGCTCTTTAGGTGGTAAAGAAGGAATCAGCATTTGAGACCACTGGACTTGGAGACAGAAGAAATGAGTTTGAATGTAAACACTTCTATTTACTAGCTCTGGGGATTTAGTTAAATAAGTTCATCTTTATGCCTCAGTTTTCCCATTTGTAAAACAGAAATAGTGATGCTTGTGCTGAATACTCTATAGAAATTTTGAAAGCACTTTCGAATTATAGGACTATATAAAAACATGAACTATACAGCTAGACTTTGAATGATACATATATATATATAGAGAGAGAGAGAGAAAGAGAGAGAGACAGACAGAAAGACAGACATTCACATACTATAAATAGGTATATTTATATTATGTAAATATTATGGAATTTAATATTGAGAAAAGTTTGACTATCCAATAAGATAGCAAAAAAAAACCAGTAAGATACTAAATAATCATCAAATATTATTTTGATGTTGAATTTCACATATTTCAAAACAGCTAGCTTTGCTTTTTGGGACCAGAAGTCTTCTGGGCCATAAATATATAACTTGAGAATAAAGAGATAGGTCTAAAAGGAAGATAGACAAGATATTAAAAATCATAATAGCTCCCTACATAATAAAAAAAAGGTGGATTATGGCACACTTATATAAGTGATCTGAAGTCCTCTTCAGTTCTGAGCACATCTCCCAAGAGCAGATTGACTGGCAGCTAAGGCAGTAGCTTGTTTGTTGTGGTTATTGCTGACCTTGAGAGGAAGAGGGAGCAATAAAAGCTCTACTGAGATTTTTTTTTTTTACTCTCAGCAACCAAAACACAAAACTGAAATGTCTTTTAATGTGCTGACACAGGGTATGGTACTCCAGTAAAGGCGTATTCAGAGATCTCATTGTAGGACAGATGTGACCTTGGGCTCTCAAAGACTATGCCAGTAAAACACAGATTTGAATAGGACAAAATGGAACATTTTTATATATTTATAGAATTTGTGGCATTGATAGACATTGATGGGCATCTGGGTGGTGAAAAAGACTATCAATCAATTAACAATAATTCATTAAGTGTTTACAATGTGACAAACATTGTGCTAAATGCTGGAGTTACAAAAAATAGTCAAAGCAATCCATGCCCTCATGGAGGTTATATTCTAAATGAGGAGACAGATACACACACACACACACATATACACACACACGCAGAGAGAAAATGAAAATCAATTTTAGAGGGGGGAAGCTAGGAAAGGCCTGTGAAAATCTCCTCTGAGCTATGTGTTCAAGGAAGCTAGGGATTTTAAAAGGCAGTGCTGGGGAAGTAGAGCAGTATGCTTGTGGTCACAAAAGCTGAGTCTGAATCCAAATTGTGTTATTTCACTATATTCTCAGCATAAGCAAGTTTTAATATCTCTGGTACTCAGTATATTTTAAATTCATTGTTTGGTATATAACATCTTTAAGTTCATTCTCATTCTAGATATTCTGTGCATTCTCACATCCAGATCCATTTTTTTTTTACTCAAGGACCTAAATTAGCAGAGAGTTAGCCACCAGGAAGGGAAAAAAAATGAAGCCAGCTTTGAATAGAAGCAGATAAAATAGTTCTCATATATCTAATCCAAGAAAACAATAGACCAGAAAAAATCCAATGAAAAGTGCCAAGACATGATAACAAGAATCCCATGAACAGTATGAAGGATGTCAACAAATATATAGAGAACTGAATCACATATAAAAGAATACAAAGCATTCCCCAATTGCCAAATGGTCAAAAGATATGAACAGATATTTCTCAGGTGAAGGAACTATGAAACAATGCTCCTATTATTAATTATTAAATAGGGAAGAAAGAAATGCAAATTAAAATAACTCTGAGTTGCTACTTCACACTGATCAGATTGGCTAATATGATAAAAAACAGGAAAATGATAATTTTTGGAAGGGATGGGGGAAAATTGGGACATTATAAAACTGTAGGAACTGTGAACAGATATAATTAGTCTGGAGATCAAACTGGAACCATGCCCAGCAGATCAAAAAAAAAAAAACAACAAAAAACATCTATACACTCTGATCAAACAATACCAGTACTAGATCTGTATCCCAAAGAGATGAAAAATAGGGAGAGAGGACCTACTTGTATAAAAATATTTATAGCAGCTCTTTTTGTGGGGGCAAAGAACAGGAAATTGAAGTTATGTCCATCAATTGGAGAATAACTGGGCAAGTTGTAGTATATAAGTGTAATGGAATATTATTGTATCATAAGACACATATTGTGTCATAAGGATTATTAAGATGTTCACACACACATAGACACACATACAAAAACAGCTTGCAACATTTATATGAAGGGGTACCAAGTGAATTGAGCAGAATCAGGATAACATTATACACAATAACAATACTATTGTATGATGATCAACTATGAATGACTTGACAGTTATCAACAACACAAGGATCCAAGACAACTCTAAAGGTCACATGATGAAAAAGGCTATCCACTGCTATAGAAAGAACTGGTGGAGTTTGAATGCAGATTGAAGGGTACCATTCTTTACTTTATTTGCCCACTGAATTTTTCTCTAGTGTTAGCAATATGTGTCATATTTCACAAGACAACAAAAATGGAAATATGTATTGTATTAGCACATGTACATCAATTATAAAATCCTGCTATCTTATACAGTGGAGATAGGTGTAATGGAGGTAGAGAACATGGATCACAAATGTCAGAAAATGATTATTGAAAATTATATCAACATGTAATCTGGAAAAAAATTAAAAAGAAAGGATAACTAGAAAAGTCTACAAATATATGCATAGATGTTTATCAGTGACACCTTTAGCCTGCAAAGATCTGTAGCTGAGGGGTTCAAAAGAAATGGGTCTCTAAGAAGGAAATCCTTAGGTGACCAGATACCCTGAACATGAATTTTAAAAGAGATCAAAAGTGACAAAAACCTTTGATTGGGAATAGGAGTGGGTAGATGGAGACCCTTTAAGTTCTGAGGATATGAGTTTCATAGTATTCTGTTCTAGAGCAGGACAATATGGCATAATGGCAGAAAGGTCACCATTTTTGCCCTAAATCCTCCTCAGTATCTTTCAGAACAACATAGAAAATGTAACAGATTGAATTCTGATTGGAAAAGTCAAGAAAAAGTCACACAGTCATATTTTACAGTCCAGGATTTCTTAGGGACAGTGAAGTCTGCAGATCCTAGGAGAGGGGCTAGTGAGGATTTTAGCACAGTGGAAGTGGCAGAACCAGCCACACTGATGAAGAACTATTCAATTCCCAGGAACATTAAGAAGACTGAGTACCAGAGCTGGAAGCACTGGGGCAGCAAAGAAACCCAGAAAATGTCTGTACTATCACTTGAAGCAGAAATAAGTACTATCCAGCACTTTCTTTGCCCATTCCCCAGTCCCCAGTCACAATTCCAGAGTAGAGAAAAATGATCATGAGGAAGTAGGGCTGTCACCTATGTAAAAAGCAAGAAACAAGTTCCAGAAACAGTTGCATTATTCTAAGCCTAAAAGGAGAGAAGAGTAAGGATTCAGTTTTACCCTATAGTCTCACACATAATCTGCCATGCAATAAACCAAGGCAAGAGACAAAAAGTAAATAACCTATTCAACAAAACTAAGTGTAATCCAACAGGGGAAATAATGAATATTTAATGAAATAGAGGATTTTTCAAACTTTCCTAATGAAATAATCACAGCTGAATAGAAAATTTGACATTCAAAGTCAAGAATTAAGAGAATAAAAAGGTAAACATAAATGAGAATTCATAAAGCACTAATCAAGGATAAATTGTTTATGGTTTTATATAGGATGATGATGTAGGCAAACCTTCAAAACTATATTAGCAACAAGGGTGTTAGTAGTGTCTACTTAGACAAAGAGATTGGGTATGATACTATTATGATGGGATCACTTTTAAAAAATTAAATGACAAAAAAGATGAATTTAGGAAGTGGAGAAGGGTGAGGAAGAATGAGGAAATTTATGTAATATAAATGGGGCATGGAAGAAAGATGAAAATAAATTTAAGTAATAAGTATGAGAAATGAGGAAACAAATTACTTTTTAAAGATTATAGGCATGACATGGTTTACTAAAAGAACTTTAGAGAGGAAACTAAAAAACAGTCTATTTAAACAATTTCAACAAATTTTCAAGATATAAAAGAAACCAACATGAATCATTAGTATTTCTCTATCTAACCAACAAAATCTAAAAAAGAGAGAAAAATAAATTATATTTAAAATTACTAGAGACAATATGAAATATGGGAGTCTGCCTGTCAAGGCATATACAAGAACTATATAAAAATTCTTTGAATAAAGATAGTGCTAAATGCCTGAAGAAATATTAATTGCTTGTCAACAGGCCAATTCATTATAATAAAATGACATTTCTATTACTTTCATTAATTTATTGCCATGCTTTCCAAACTACCAAAGAATTATTTTATGGAGTTATAAAAATCATAACAAATATCATCTGTAGGGAGTATGAGTATGAAGTATGAAGAGAATCAACGAAAAAAGGTGGGGGGAACATGAGGGATGGTGACCTAGCAGTAACTAATCATAAAAATCCTTGGTACTTGATAAGGAATAGAGCAACTGATCAATGCTAGAAAAGCAAATGAATGTAGTAAATTAGTTTATTAAATCTAAAGATCCTAGTTGTAGTGACAAAAAAATTATTATTTCAGAAAAATTGATAGAAAAATTGGATAGTAGTTTGGCAAAACCTAGATATAGACCAAAATCTCACACCAAATACCAAGATATACTTAAAATGAGTAAATGATTTAGACATTAAGGGTAATATAACTAAGGAAAATATTGGAAAGTGAAAAATAAGTTTGTTGATAAGGAATAAATAAGGAATAAGGAATAGAACATTTCAAAGGATTCTAAGCATATAATTTTGATTATTTCAAATTAAAATGATTTTGCAATTGAACTAAACTCATTTAAAAACTGGAATACTGGAAAAAATTGATCTAGTAATTTTCTCTAAAGAATGTTTCATTGCTAAAATATATAAGGCCCTAAGTCAAATTTATAAGAAAAGAGGTCATTCCCAATTACCCAAAGGATTTGAACAGGTAGTTTTCAGAGAAAGAAATCAAAGGAAGAAATAGTCATATGAAAACCTCCCTAAATCAATCTTAATTAGAGAAACAAATTTAATCAATGGCAATCAGAGAAATACAAATTAAAACTCCTGCATAGCACTTCACATCCGTCAATTTGTCTAAAATGACAGAAAATGGAACTGCAAATATTTGCAGGAATGTAGGAAGATAGTTACACTAATGTACTATTTGTGGAACTGTTTCTTTTTCCAACCATTCTGTACTGCATTTTAGTACTATGTCAAAAAATATTATGCATGTCTTTTGAGCCAGCAATACCCCTACTAGGTCTACACTGCAAAGAGATCAAAGAAAGAGGAAAAGGATCTGTATTTATAATAATATTTTAGCAGTTTTTTTTTGTGGTGGCAAAGAATTGATAGCTGATAACTCCAAAGAGAAGGAAATAAACAAAAGCAACAACATTGACTCAGGTTATTGCAATTTCTCAAAGAGTTTATTTTTTTTTAAATCAGGCCTGAAATTTCATTCATTACTAGTGAGGACTTCCTCTACCAGTATATATTTGTTCCTTCTCTCTAGCCTTAGAGAGTTGCTGAAGGCGCTGAGAGATTAAAAAAAAAGTTTATTACAATATAAAGGAAAATTTTCCATTGTTTGAAGTAACAGCAATATTGTAAGACAATAAACTATGAAAGCCTTAGCTATTCTCAGCAATGTAATGATACAATTCAGAAGCACTTATGAAAAAGAATGCTATACACCTCTAGAGTGGGTGGGGAACTAATGAAATCTGAAAAAAGTTTGAAGCATACTATTTTTCACTTTATTTTAATTGGTTGTGTTTTTATTTGTGGAGTGGTTGGTATTATGAATTTTCTCTCACAAGTTGACCAATATAGAATTATGTTTTGCATTATTATGCATGTATGGCACAGATCAAACAACTTACCATTTTAGGGAGGAGGGGAGGAAAGGAGGAAAAGAAACAATTTAACTTTATAATTTGAGAAAATACATATTTAAAATTATTCCATGTAATTAAGAAAATAAAATATTTTTAAAAGTTGTTAAAATGAGTAGACTTGGAAAAGCCCAGAATCCAGTTGAATTCATAAATATTTAATCTGTATGACATTCATAGATACAAGACAGCCACTGGCAACTTATTTTGAGTATAAGCTCATTTGTAAACAATGAAACATGACAGATTGTTAGCAAGATAGTCTACTAAAACATGAAAAAAAGAAAAGGAATTCAGAAATTTTAAATTGGGATGCAGCCAAATGAAATCATCTTCAAAATATAGTATGTTCCAGAAGAAAGGTAACAAAGAGGTTCAATATGACACAGTTATATTGTTATTTTAATTATTTCTTTTTAACAGGAAGAATAAAAGAGCTAGATGAAGGCTATCTTTGCAAAGGTGTAGCAAAGTATCAATAGTAATTAAAAAGTTGATGTCAGGAATTACTGCCAAAATATGCCCCCAAAATCTATGCTGGAAATTATTAAATGGCAAAGCCACTTGCTGAATAATTCCAAAGTTCCTAAACAGAGGAAATATTTCTAAGGGAATTAAAAAATCATGCTATACATAAGTAGTGGGTTTTACTTTTTTAAAGTGAGTACAAAGTTAAAAGCTATCTGACATCCCTATATTTCCATTTCCATAAAAATGAGATTTTTTCTAATTCTACATTCAGACTTATTTGATGAAAACTTGAAAAGAGGTTTTTCAAGTAAGAAATGTGTAGAAAATGCATAATTCTACTGTTTATTGTCCATTGATTTAAAAAAATAACTTCTTAACATGAAAAATCAAAACTAAATCTTGAAAGCCCTCTTCAAACAAGATTCTTACTTCATATGTGTCTAAATTATATATGTTTATAACAATTGTAAGTCTTGTTCAATAATACATTGAGTACTGATATCAAATGAGTTAATAAACATGATTAAGTGATACCTTTTTAAACAAAATAAATATTCCTTATTCATGACATACAATTCCCATTTATACATATATTGAGTCTTTGATCAGCAGAAAGCATTCTTCGATGAAAGATATTGGTCAAAACTTCTAAAACAAAATGATATTTGATAATGGCTCCAAAAATCAATTTTTAGACAATGCATAAAATTAGACTATTAAGACATGTATCTAGGATAGGCATTTCTTATGGATGAAAACCTAGTCCTGGAATTGGTTAGTAGTAGGGCAATTTGGGTTGCTTTTGGGAAATTGTTAAATATTTTAAGTGATCTAAAATGATTACAACAGCAAAATCTTATCTCATTAATAATACTACTCTCCTGATTATTTATGTCTAAGAATCATCAAAAACCAAACTTTCAGAGGAATTAGAATTATAAATAATTCAAAATTGAATGCAAAATTGCATTTTGGGATCAGCAGAGTTCTCCATGTTACCAGTGATATATGAAATGTCATAAAGGAATTTTTGAAGACATAGATGACAAGAGAAAAAAGGTGACATGTAGAAGAAATGTAATATTATGTATGAAAATATTGAATGGTCCCCTTGAGATATTAATAAAAGTATTTCAGAAAATTTGACATGTTTTATGGAAGATTTATGAAAAAAGTATGATTAAGAATCTGGTAAAATAAAATGTATACTGCATATATTCTGCTTCAGTGGAGAGACAACCCAAACCAAATAAGCCATGTATACACTAAAATAAAACACATGATGGTAAACTTAACTATGATGAAATTATAAGTAGTTAAGTTTGAGGGTAAAAACAAAACAAACTTCTGCTTTCATGCAGTTTTAAGATAGTGTAGAAATAAGACAGTCATAAGCAATTAAAGCTGTGCATTATTTTTACTGATGCTTTTATCCCATAATCAGTCATTTTAAATATACCTTTTTTCTTTCCCAAAACAAGGTGCCATAATGTATTACAAAGATTTAAAAAGAGAGAATAAAGAAACAGTTGAGCAAAGCAAACAAACAATTCCCTGTGTTTAATAATGTAAGCTATTTACTTCTGTGTGCCTCAGTTTTCTCACATGCAAATTGGTGATACTAATACTATGCACCTCCCAGGGTTGTTCTGAAGATTAAATGAGATAAATATTATAAAGGAGAGTGTCTGGCAGAGAGTAGGAAAAATCATAAGTTAAATAAATTATCATTATTACCACCATCACCACTGTCATACTTATTACTTAATTTGATGTTTCATTCCCAGATTCTCTCACCTCTGCAATGAAAAATGTAGAATGCTAACCAGGAACAACAAACATATTTTGCTATATATGCAAAAAAACTACTCCCCATCTTCTGTTTTCCCTGTATGAATTTAAAGGGCACAAGGATAAGCCACTTATAATTGGATAGTTCATGACTGACTTATAGCCAATATAATTACGGACTTTAGTCTAAACCCAAACTAGCATCACTGACTGTATAAGGTTCCTTCAGATGACATCCTCTATTAATTCTTTGGAATGGAGAAATGGTTGCTTATTACACCACTCTAAGTGGCACCAAAATTCTATGTCTATAACAGGTAGACTTTAAAATAAAATGGAAGTAGCCTTTCCTGCTTGATGGTAAAGTTCCTTCCTGAGTTAATGAAAAGTTTGTATTAACAGTTTTGATAGTCCTATGACTTTTAAGTTGGTAACATTATTAGAATTTACCCACAAAGGGTTTGTCTAGTAGGAGTTTTTGATGAATAATCTAATAGTTTAATTTGTGTTTTTAAGTAGTTTATTGTTTGTAAATGATTCATTTTAGAAATCTTAGTTTTGCTAAAATCCAATTTATAGTCTTGCTAAGTCTTCTATCCCAAACTTATTAATTTCAGTAATTTACTGTGTAAACTCTATAGTTAGAACAAAGATAAGTTTCAGCCCATTTAAAAACCATTAAAATTGATATTTTGGATCCCACATTAAAGGTATTTGGCTCTATTTTGGGAAAAAACTCATTGTTTTATGTCAGCATTACTTACATGTTTGACAATATTTATTTATTTCAGGGTTCTTGTTAATATTTTCTAATTTAGGAGAAAATGTTATACTGCTATTCCTAGAACTCAATTTGTATGCATGGGCCCTGTCATGTAGGGGAGATGGAGTTGTATATAAGAAGAGGAATCTTTGATGACAGTCTAGCCCTCAGTTATCTAAGTCTGGATGCTTTGTGAGAGTTATAGACTGGTTCTGTGATGAGAGAGTCCACTGAGGAAACATGAAATCAGAGATTAATGATCCCTGTCTCAGGACTGAGCAAAAGAGATCTAAAGGGAACTTAGAATAAGAACAGTAGGCAGTGCCAAAGAGGCTTATTTTCCTAGGTCACTCCAAAGGACTTATGCAAAGTTTTGAAGGAGCTGCCCCTGAATGGGACATAGACCTTCTTAGTTACACCATAGAGACATGGTTATTTAACATATAAAGGGGAAATCAGAAAGACTAGCATACATTCTTTGTCTGAAGATTAGAAACACCCAACAGAGCCAGTATATTGGAAGTTAGATGGAGAGAAATTCAAGACACACTGTCAGAATCTGCAAATAGACCTGAGATGGCATAAGCTATATTTAAAGCTTAGAACTCCGAGGGAAACTGAGTTGCACCCTGGAAATATTTGTTTGATCTGTGACTCTGAACATGCTCCAAGGACTCTATCAGGTTACCAGAAACAATGATGCCAGCAAGAGAGCAAAGAATTTTCAGATGGAGTATGGAAAAGTCTATATTCCTAACTGGGAACAGTATGGAAAGTGTATCCACTTTGTAGCCAGAGTCTCTGGGTTCACATGCTACATATGAAACTAATGCGTGTGTTTGGGCAAACTGTTTAATCTCACCAGATTTCACTTTCCTGGTCTGTAAAAGTTCTACACAGTCTGTGAGGTCCTCTCTAAATTGATTACCAGATTTTAACACCCTATAGGGAGGACCCAGTCTAAGGTGTACACTATAGCAAACATTTTAAATGGCATTTGGGAATTGGGGGGTTGTATTTTCTCCCTCTTCTAACTCATCATTGGCCTGGAAGAATATGGAAAAATTATCTTGTGATGAAAACAGAGAACAGGACTTGGAACAATTCTGCAAATAAAGAAAAAGAAAGAAAGTAAAGGATAGAGGAAGCATGCTGCTCTCATCTTGTGTACAGCTCCAGTTGAATACTTTCCTATCCTAGATAATGGCAGCTGAGAGGGTTGGCCTACTCTTACTCCCCAGGTGGTGGCAGCAACAGAGATGGAAGGAAAGTGGCTGGAAGCAGTTTAATAATGTTTGCATGGAGGGCAGCAGCTGACATGCAGTTTAACTTCTCCAGGTCCATAGGGAGTAGAAGAGAAGACAATTGGAGCTGCTAGAAATGTATAGTACTCTGATCTATCTTATCTCTTATTTGGCAGAAGCTTGTAAACAAATGCCTGCAGGAATATTGAATCATCCTCATCCTTAATTTTCTTTTCTGTTTACCCTCCAATGCCACTCCCTTTCATCTAGATGCAACCAGAACCCATTTAAAAATATGTTCTTTTACTCTGCTATGTGTGTACTTAACTGGCCTAAATTTGCTTCTCTTAAAAAAAAACAAAAAACAAAGAAACAAAACCAGTGGTTGTGTATTTATTTTCATGGAATGACTGAATGATCGGGCAGTTCTGGTAGTTCAAGAAATTGATGGAGAGAAAAAAACAAACAAACAAACAAAAAACTTTTTATCTCAGTATCATGCAGCTCCCTAATTCACAGCTCATGTTACAGAATAAAGTCTAAATGAGCTCATATTTTATCAGTCATTTCTCCTTTTTTTTACAATGTTTTTAAGCTTTCAAAATTAAAACTTTGTGTGGAATTTCAGAACTTTAATTTCTTAAGAATAAAACAGTTCAGTTTCATTGATGATTCCCTGTTGGAGAGTTCACAAGGAACAGCAGGATCTTTGAGCTAAACCTTTTTCTTGTCCCTGTCCCTGACCTTGAGATGCATGAAGGAAAAGGAAAAAAAGAATGAAAGGAGAATCTCCCTTCTGAGAGGCCCAGTAAATTGGGCTAAGTGGAAATTTCTACATTGAATTTTTCTGGTTGTAAAGGGAAATAAATCAGTCAACCTACTGAGGTGACACCTAGTGTCATAGTTTGATGTTTTCCTTATGGTTTGATTTGTGGGGGGGAGGGGGAGAACAATAGCTTTTCCTGATCATGCATAATGTGGAAAAGAAGTAATGTCTGGACTTTCTTGATTTTTTTCTCTATTAATCTCAACCCTCCTCTCCTTTCCACTCCTCCCCTGTCCTCTCCTCTCTTCTTCTCTCTTCTCCCTTCCTCTCCTCTTTTCTCCTCTCTTCTCTTCACTCTTCTCCTCTCCTTTCTCCTCTCTTCTCCTTCATCTCCTGTCTTATCCTTTGAAAGGGTGAGCCTAAAAGACTTGAAGAAAGAGTTCTGATGACAAACACCAACAAAATCTTTGTTTTTAATACTTTTTAACTTTGCATAGTTGGTTCCCACTTGTCTCCTATGCATCTTTTCCATTAAATTAGGGCATACAAGAAGAGACAGTGGAAACTTTTACAAATCATGTGTCATTTTTGATGACCTACTTTTTTATTTATAATACTAATAGCTACTATTTAAATAGTACTTTATGGCATACAAAAACCTTTATAATTATTTCACTTGATTCTGACCACAAGATGGGAAGTAGATGCTATTATTATCTCCATTTTCCAATGGAGGCAAGAGAATTTAACTTAGAGTTTAAGTGATTTGTCTAGGTTCACACAGCTAGTAAGAATAGAAGGCTAGATTTGAATTCAGGTGTTTCTGACTCCAAGCTAATTAAACCGGCAAGCACTCTACCCATCTATATTACATTACAGAGCCAGAAAGAGCCATAATAGTGACATTCATTGAATTTCCCTTTAGCACTTATGACTCCAAATTATGCTTCCATCTTTCCCTGATCTCTCACTCCAGAGGACTGGGAAAATTTTATCGAATCAGAACAACAAAACAAGCATTTAAGGTTTAATACATCCTTAGGAAATGGAAACCAATTGAGAAATTAAAATAGCTTTTAAGATCGTTAACAATGGATTAATCAAATATCCTTTACAACTTCCTAATTCAAGGATGAAGACCTTAACATCTAAAGATGCTAATAACATGTAATTGCAAATTATCATGATGGAAGAAAATAAGTGATGTAGAAATATATACATATATATGTATACATATATATATGTATGACACTGCTGCTATTGGCTTTCATTTTTTCATTTATTAATTTTATATACCAATATTTCTGGCATCCCTGTTAAGCTCAAGGTACTACACTAGACTTTGTGGTATTGCAAAATTGGTATGTTTGTAATAAAGATGTTTAAGTGAAGTCTTCATGGGGAAGATGGCATTTAAACTGTGACTTAAAGGATGAGAATGACTTAAGTAGGCAACGATTACCTAGAGGATACTGAAGGAAGATAGAATACTATGATTAAAGATACAGATTCAGAAATTTATAAAATGTTCTAGGAAAGAGAAGACATCCAATTTGACTACAATATCAGCATTATTACTAGGATACAAGTAAACAAGTAGATGGGATTAAGAGTGGAGGACCTTGATGCTTATGCAACAATATATAAAGCACTGGGCCCCTACAAGTTTTCATATGGCTCTAAATCATCATAGTACCATAGAAAGAGCATTAGATTTGAAGTCAGATTATCTGGGTTCAACTTTCACCTTGTCATAATACCATCAAACTTTCTGGACCGTGATTTCCTCTTCTGTAGAATAAGGATTGAAATAGATAACTTCTAGAATCTCTTCTGTCTTTTCTAGCTTAAATCTATGTCTCTATGAGCTGAGAAATTTTGTGACTTTCCAGGTTCTATGTGTTATTTTACAAGCATAGATTTAAGCCACACTATATAAAAATTTATATTTTAAATGCAAATATCTTTGAATTTAATTGAATTCAGGTAGAAAGATTAATAACAAGGACATAAATACCTGAGTAGGTTTGTTTTACTCATGCACCAAATGATTGCCTTGTTTCAGGACTGCTCATACTCTATTTCCTATTTTCCCTCATGTCCCCTCACTATATTAGGGTGTAGGTAGTTCAGACTTATGGACCCAGTGGTAATGCTTAGAGTTCAATCCTAACTGTTTCTTGAATTTCTTTCTCTTCTTAAGGAGGTAAGCAGGAACCATGATGTCAAACTCAAATAGAAATGAAGGTCACTCATCTGAAGATAAGGATCCTGGTAGCCCACATACTGACTTGGAAAATCACATATTAATATTATCCATGTTTTTTTTAATTACATTTATTTTGCTAAATATTTCTCTATTACATTTTTACGTGGTTCAGGTTGTGTGGATCACATGTTTAACATTTTTGGATTAGAGAATATGAATACCTTCTAGATAGTGTTGACATTCACTGAAGCCTCTTCCTGTGACTAAAACATTACACTAAACCAGGATGGATGGTTTCCTTCTGTTTCCCCAGTTGATATTCCAGTGTGGTTGCTTGCACCCACAAGTTCTCCTGCTGATCAGTTCTCATTATCTCCCATAATCACTGCTCCATGTGGCTGCTATCTTCTCCTTCCAGATCTGTGCCTGCCTGCTCTGTCTCCAGTGTCTGTTATCTCTCTCCAGGCAGCTGCCATCTATTCTTCTCAGTTTGTGCCTGCTGCTCTTCCTCCACATGGCTGCTCTCTTCTTCCCTATTCACATCCTCTTGGCTTTCCTCCACACAGCTGCTTCTCTTTTTTGTATGTGTCTGCCTGATGGAAACCCATGTCCAGGTGCAAGGCACTCTGGGAATCTCATGTCCTGGAGCTTTCTCCAATAAGCAGCTGAAGCTGGCTAGAATGTGTAAATTAAGGGCATGAGCAATCTTTGCCTCTATTACACATATTCAGGGAAAACAGGAAAACTGAAATCAGTCAGGCTCTGATACCTCCTTACTTCCTGACCCTATGCCCAGAAACTCAGTTCCATCTATCAAAGTATAGCTGATAAAAGAACCTCATGGAGGTAATACTGAAACACTACCATTCCTCATTTTATTAGGAATTCTGAGATGGTTCATTTCTTTACATATTTTTGCTGTGGATAATGTAATATATATCTTCCTTCCATTTTACTGGCAGTTCAGTACCATTCATCCAGTATCGGTCTCTTAGATACCATCAGGATATCCCACACTACTTCCTCCAGAATTATAACTCTCTTCTAATTATGCCTGCTTTTCCTCATTTCTGTTTGAATAATTGTCTATCACTGTCCACTGTTCCATTTGAAACATCTGCTCTATATTTATCAAACTCCCATACAAGCAGTTCGGTGAATATTCCTTGCACCTCACTTTCAGAGGATACTCACTTCCTTTGAAGACACCATATTCCTTAGAGGCTGCTCCCTTATATGGGTACATTCTTCCTATTCTTGTTTATTATATCAGGGTGGAAAGATGAATAGGCATGTACCTTATTTATCATTTCCCTTACAGATCATTCATTTAGTATCCTCCCTCAATTCTGAACCATTGTGAAACCTACACAGGATTCTTCTCACCCTCATCTTGTTCTTCTCTCAGACCTCTCCAAGTCATTATCCAGAATTTTTTATTGACAGAGTTAATAAACAGGGTATTCCTTTTCTCTCTGTCCTCTGCAATTAAACACAGGGATTTAGAGATCATTTGAATGACCTCTTCTGGTAGTAATAATTTCTACAAAGGTCAACTACTATGAAGGCTAGGGTAATTCTTTTCCCAAGATTAAAAAAAAAATCTTAAAATCAAACCGTATAGTCAAACCTTGGGGATAGTTTCCTTGTCCTTTAAGGAAAAAATGAATCCAATATGATCACATAATTCTATAGAGTGTGTGGATTTCAAACATAACAAAGAGCTCTAGGGTTGATTGATCTCAATATAATCCATAATATTGATGTGTGTTATCCTCTGATTTGAGGAATTTGTAAATTAATTATAACACATTTAAATATATTATGTTAAGGTTATTGAGACTGGCTCTCTGCCAATCCTATGTATTAAATGTGAGATATTGAATAAAGCCTACTTTCAGAGAAAGAGAATCTTTCTCCCTATGATAGCAAGAGATAGACACCTTTCCTCTCTTCCAACTTTCAGTGAATATGATGCTATTCCTCATAGATTTGAAAAGAAAGATTCAGGATTAAAAGTCATGTAGAAAAGTAAGCAAATAAAAGAAAAAAATAAAAAGTCAAGGTTGTTTTACCCAGGATAAGGTTTTAATTTTTTTTGTTTCCTACCTGGAGAAAGGTCTAGGCATTCCATGAATTCAATCATCAACACTGACCCCATGAAAATTTCTTACATTGTTCTACCAGTTGGGGAAAATAGTTTTGTTATTTTTTGATGTTTCTCATTGTTGTAAATATAGCTGAGAAAGCAATAACAATAATAAATGGCTAAATATGCAGTGGATGAGTGATGGCAAATAGCACTGCAGATAAGATGGGCACTGCAGCTGTGTATCAGTCAGCTAACATGCTAGCAAGAGCTTAGCTTGCAAAGCTACAGAAGGACTTGATTGGCATTAGTCACAGAATGGGAAAATGTAGCAAAGGGACAGGAAGAATAATGGAAAAATATCTATATTTTCCAAAGTATTATAGCAATACTCTAATAGCTCATGAATTTTCTCTGAAAGGCTAACAATATGCAGAATTGAATTACTAGTGTAAATCATTCTTTTCTACTAAATATTATTGATTCCTTTTTTATCTTCTTTGTATCTGAATAGATAGTAGGATCATGATTTAGAGATTAAAGGGACTTTAGAAGCCATCTAGTCCAAAATTTTCAATTTGAAGATGAGGAAAATGAGTCACAAAGATATTATGACTTGCCAAAAGTCACAGAGGTAACAATTTCCTAAGTGAAGATTTGAAATTAGTTTTTCCAGATTCCAATTCAAAAATAAAACATCTATTTAAGAAACTACTTGATATAAGAAGATTTCACCTGGAAAAAGAAGTCTGTAGATGTCGTGAAATAACCTATTCTATATATCCCATTGGTTTATACACAATGGTAAGGGATGTAAAGGAAAATCCCTAGAGTCTTGGAATAAACAGTTGTAGAGGACTGATGAAAGAACATAGACAAGACTTATACAGGGAGTGAAAGTCTAAGTAGCTTGTAAATCTCCTATGCATGATGTTCTCTATTAGCTTCCATTTGCAGGTAATACTGTAATGAAAAGAAAGTGGTCAAATCACCTACTTTGGGAAAGCCAAGTGAATGAAAAGTACATATTGCTTCAGAAATGTGATATATGGCTAGCTAAGAAGCCTGTTGAGTATATCCACTAAGAGGTACACACACAAATGCACACACACAGTGGTACACATAAAGTCGTTTGTTCCTTTCTATTCTGACTCCTCATTGTGGAATGAATTAAGTATGTCTACCACCTTCAAAGCTTCAAATCAAATCCCCTAATTGGCAGAATATGTTTTGTCCAACCACCAGGAAGCCAGCTTCAGGGAAATTCCTCATCAGGTTGGCTTCAAAATATTGCATATTTTTCAACCACAGTCAAATTTCTCTGAGTGAGAATGTAATAAATTCAGAAAGAATTCAGAAGTATGTGTCAGAGGAAGGAGCTGTAATACTAATCATATTATCAATGATTGAATAATTATCTAGTTGTCATGTGTATATACCTGTGTGCAAATATAACGTAAAAAGAAAGCATTTATATTTTCTAATGTATTATAATAATATTGTCGATGCCAAGAACTGCCACTGCAAGGTGGACAATGTGCAGGATTCATTTAGTAGGTGCTATTTTGACAGTGACAACAGCATGGTATCATAATGGTTGTAGATATATTTCTATAGATATTATATACATACATGAGAATGTACTTGCACATATGCAATAATTTGTACATATATGTATATATGAGAGGAAGTGTGGTACTGTAGACCGAGTACTAGTCAGAGCCAGAAAGACCTCTGACATACTGGTTATGTAACTTCAACAAATTTTTTTAATGTTTCATTGCTCTAGGCAACTGTCTATGTGTATAAGTTGCAGAAGTGATGACTTAAACAATACTTAAAGAGGGAGTTGCCTCATGTGAGAACAACAGTGAAATCACTGATTTAGCCTTAATCCCTAATTTGTGTTATGAAAAATTTTGAATTTATTATTAGATTGTTAGCAGGAAAGAGCAATGTTTGTCTCATTTAAACATTTTACATCCATCAGAATTAAAATATATCGTTATTAATCAGGAAAACATGCTTAGAGACCAATTCAATTCAACCAACACAGAAGTTCCTTGTATCAGTGAAATCAAAGGTCCATCCAGGCTCTATTATCTTTTTGTTTCTTTGTTTCTTTAATTCTTTAATTCTTTCTTACTTTCTTTTTATATATTTACCTATCTATCTTTTATTAGTTAGATAAGTATAGATAACTGTGTGTAGACATTCTAAATGCTAGCAAAAAGCTAGTCCAAAAATTAAATAGGAATATAAGTGATTTGATCACTTATACACTTTCAATGATCCCAATCATCTTGCTGCCACAAAAGTCCATCTCTTTTAGCACCAATAGCAGCAATGAGGTTGTGTAGATTTGAATCATAAAATGTTATGATTTCAGAAGAATCAAATTACAAATCACTCAAAGGGCAGGAAAGACAACTGGGGCATACAAAATTCAAGTAAAAGTACACTGCCAACAATGACATGCATGCAAGAAATTACTTTTAAAATATAGTATTGTAATATTAGGAGCTGAAAGGGCTCTCTGAAATGATCTATTATGAATTTATCATTTAATAGTTGAGATAAGTAAAGTAACTGACTCATGATCACATCAAGAGTAAATAGTAAAGACAGGATTACAATTCAGGTTTTACAACTGGAAATATGATACTCTTTAATACAAATGCTGCTTCTATACTATGTAAAAAGAAGATGGGCCAGTCATAGGGAGAGATAATAGATAATAGGGCAATCTAAGACATTAAGAATAAAGGAGTTTTTTAGTGCATTACGTGGATCCTCTCCAGATAATTTTGGATAGACATGGGTAGTAATCTCATAGCACAGGAAGATGTCAGCATTATTGGAGAGATAACTCATGCTAGTGCAATCATAAATCTATCAATGTACCAAAGTCCTCTATAATCACAGTCATGCATCATCAACAACCACAAAAACAAAAGATTCCTAGGAAAATTAGTAAAATTAACTATCACAACAATTGGTTTGTGCATGCAGTTACTTATTTTGTAAAACAGAATATGTTGCTGGATCAAAAAATCAATATGATTGTTATTGCTTCAGCTAACATATAGCAAATTCACTGGATTTTGACTTTTGAGAGGACTATTAGTTACTGATAACTTATCCATTCTATATTTTTCAACAACATATCATCCAATGGCATTTTCTGTGTGTTTCAGGCAAAATATATCCCTGTATTTCATTTTAACACAGCTATTAAGTATACACATGCATCTCTATCTGTATACCTCTAGATCTCTCTGCCATCTAACATCTATCTTTATTGCTCCATCTAAATTAAGGTTTCCTCATCCTTTTTGCCAACTGAAAAAAATTCGATAACATTTATTTTATTTTTTAGTGGTGTAATCTCCTTTATTTTTTGAATTTTATATTTCTTTTTTTCATTATAAGTTATTTATTTAGTCAATTTAGAACACTATTCCTTGGTTACAAGAATCATATTCTTTCCCTCCTTCCCCTAACCCCACCATTTCCATAACTGATTCACAATTCCACTGGGTATTACATGTGCCCTTGATCAAAACCTATTTCCATGTTTTTGGTGTTTGCAATAGGATGTTCATTTAGAGTCTACATCCCCAGCCATGTCCCCTCGATCCATGTAATGAAGCAGTTGTTTTTCTTCTATGTTTCTACTCCCACAGTTTTTCCTCTGAATGCGGATAGTGTTCTTTCTCATAGATCCCTCCTGGTTGTTCAGGATCACAGTATTGCCACTAATGGAGAAGTCCATTACATTTGATTTGCTACACTGTATCAGTCTCTGTGTACAATGTTCTCCTGGTTTTTCTCCTTTCACTCTACATCAATTCCTGGAGGTCATTCCAGTTAACATGGAATTCCTCCAGCTTATTATTCCTTTGAGCACAATAGTATTCTATTACCAACATATACCACAATTTGTTCAGCCATTCCCCAATTGATGGGCATCCCCTCATTTTCCAATTTTTTTGCCACCACAATGAGCAAAGCTATGAATATTCTTGTACAAGTCTTTTTCCTTGTTATCTCTTTGGCATACAAACCCAGAAGTGCTATGACTAGATCAAAGGGCAGATAGTCTTTTAGTGCCCTTTGGGCATAGTTTCAAATTGCCCTTCAGAATGGTTGGCTCAATTCACAACTCTACTAGCAATGCATTAATGTCCCAACTTTGCCACATCTCCTCCAGCATTCATTACTTTCCTTTGCTGTCATGTTAGCCAATCTGGTAGGTGTGTGGTGACACCTCTGAGTTGTTTTGATTTACATCTCTCTGATTATAAGAGATTTAGACCACTTTTACATATGCTTATTAATAGTTTTGATTTCTTTATCTGAAAATTGCCTATTCATGTCCCTTGCCTATTTATCAATTGGAGAATGGCTTGATTTTTTGTACAATTGATTTAACTCTTTAAAATTTGAGTATTAGACCTTTGTCAGAGGTTTTTTTTATGAAGATTACTTCCTGATTTGTTGCTTCCCTTCTAATTTTGGTTACATTGGTTTTGTTTGTACAAAAATTTTTAATTTGATGTGATTAAATTACTTATTTTATATTTTGTGATATTTTTTCTAGCTCTTGCTTGGTTTTAAAGTCTTTCCTTTCCCAGAGATCTGACATGTATACTATTTTGGGTCCACCTATTTTACTTATAGTTTCCTTCTTTATATTCAATTCATTCACCCATTCTGAATTTATCTTGGTGTATGGTGTGAGATGTTGTTCTAAACCTAATCTCTCTCATACTGTCTTCCAATTTTCCCAGCAGTTTTTATCAAATAGTGGATTTTGGTCCCCAAAACTGGGATCTTTGAGCTTATCATAGACTGTTTTGCTGAGGTCACTTACTCCTAGTCTATTCCACTGATCCTCCTTTCTGTCCCTTAGCCAGTACCAAATTGTTTTGATTACCATTGCTTTATAGTATAGTTTGAGATCTGGGACTGCAAGGTCTCCATTTGCATTTTTTTCATTATTTCCCTGGATATCCTTGATCTTTTGTTCTTCCAAATGAACTTTGTTATGTTGTTTTTTTCTAATTCAGTAAAAAAGTTTGTTGGTAGAAGACTTCCGGTTAAGATGGCGGCTTAGAGAAAGCTGAAGTTCAGATCTCCGGAAAACCCTTCCCGACCGATCTCAAACTAGAAGCTCCTAAGGCGCCGAAATTCAAAACGATCAACAGCACAGACCCTGGGAACCCTCCTCCTGGACCTGGACCCGGTTCAAAAGGTACGGCTCCCCTCAAAAGCCAGAACCCGAGATCCCTCGGACCTCAGGGGTAGGAGCGCAGAGTCCAAGGCTCCCGGAAGTGGCAGCCGCGCCGGGCTCAGAGAGCAGGGTCTGAGGAACAACAACCCTCAGGGTCTTCTACCCAAGTCCCAGTCCGGGTGAAAGTTACTGCCTGGGGCTTCCGCTGCAAAGAGCCGGTCGGTCAAAGAGCCGGTCGGTCCGGGTGAAAGTTACTGCCTGGGGCCTCCGCTGCAAAGAGCCTGTCGGTCCGGGTGAAAGTTACTGCCTGGGGCCTCCGCTGCAGAGAGCTGGTCAAAACAACAGCAACCCTCAGGGCGGGCAAGACAGCCTCACGGGCTGGATCCTGCTATCCAAGTCTCAGTGAAAGTCTGTGCTCTCGGAGCTTGGGGAAGCGGCAGCCCATCCCCCCAAAGGCCGACGAAACAGCCTCACGGCCAGGGATTCTGAAGGCAACTTCCGGAAATCGAGCCAGGGGGAGAGTGTGTCCTCGTGGTCCGACCCTTCCATTCCAGTTCCAGTGAGGCATATTCAGTTTAACCCAGGGAAAGCTCATAGAACCATCTGCCCAGGACTGCCTCTGAACACCAGACAGAGGCAAGAAAAACTAATCCTCCACATTCAGAAATGGCAAACTCCACAGAACCACAGAAGCCCCAAAATACCAAGAAAAATAAGAAGAAAGGGGCAACTCTGGACACATTCTATGGAGCCAAAATACAAAATACAGAGCAGATAGAAGAAGATATACAAGAAAATTCTCCAAAATCTTCCAAAGGAAATAGAAACTCTCCACAAACCCATGAAGAATTTGAATCAGAAAGGACCAAAAAGATGGAAGCCCTCTGGGAGGAAAAGTGGGAAATGATGCAAAAGAAATTCACGCATCTACAAAACCAGTTTGACCAAACTGTAAAAGAAAACCAGGCTTTAAAGCAAGAACTAATAAAGCAAAGCCAAAACACCAAGAAATTAGAAGAGAACATAAAATATCTCACCGACAAGGTGATAGATCTGGAAAACAGGGGGAGAAGAGAAAATTTAAGAATAATTGGACTCCCAGAAAAGTCAGAAATAAACACCAAACTGGACATGGTGATACAAGATATAATCAAAGAAAATTGCCCAGAGATTCTAGAACAAGGGGGCAATACAGCCACTGACAGAGCTCACAGAACACCTTCTACACTAAACCCCCAAAAGACAACTCCCAGGAATGTAATTGCCAAATTCCAAAGCTATCAAACAAAAGAAAAAATCCTACAGGAAGCCAGAAAAAGACAATTTAGATATAAAGGAATGCCAATCAGGATCACACAAGACCTTGCAAGTTCTACACTGAATGATCGTAAGGCATGGAACATGATCTTCAGAAAGGCAAGAGAGCTGGGTCTCCAACCAAGAATCAGCTACCCAGCAAAACTGACTATATACTTCCAAGGGAAAGTATGGGCATTCAACAAAATAGAAGACTTCCAACTTTTTGCAAAGAAAAGACCAGAGCTCTGTGGAAAGTTTGATACCGAAAATCAAAGAGCAAGGAATACCTGAAAAGGTAAATATTAAGGAAAGGGGAAAAATGTTATCTTCTTTTACTCAAACTCTCTTCTATAAGGACTACATTTATATCAATCTATGTATACTAATATGTGGGGAAAATGTAATGTATAAATAGGGGGTAAAGAAAGACCAAATAGAATAATGGTTCTCACACAAAGATTCACAGGGGAAGGGGAGGGGAAGAAAACTCCTATAAGAAGGAGAGGAAGAGAGGGGGGGGGTTTACTTAAACCTCAATCTCAGGGAAATCAACTCTGAGAGGGAAAAACATCCAGATCCATTGGGATCTTGAATTCTATCTTACCCAACAAGGGTAAGGAGAAGGGAAAACCAAGGGGGGGAGGGGGAGAGGGAGAACAAAAAGGGAGGGAAAGAGAGGGGGGAGGGGGAGGGAACAAAAAGGGAGGGACTAAAAAGGGAAACATCAAGGGAGGGGACAAGGGGGACTGATTCAAAGTAAATCACTGGACTAAAAGGTAGAGCCGAAGAAGAAAAGGTTAGAATTAGGGAAGGCAATCAAAATGCCAGGGAGTCCACAAATGACAATCATAACTTTGAACGTGAATGGGATGAACTCACCCATAAAACGTAGACGAATAGCTGAATGGATTAGAATCCAAAACCCTACCATATGTTGTCTTCAAGAAACACACATGAGGCGGGTTGACACCCACAAGGTCAGAATTAAAGGATGGAGTAAGACCTTCTGGGCCTCAACTGATAGAAAGAAGGCAGGAGTGGTAATCATGATATCTGATAAAGCCAATGCAAAAATAGACCTGATCAAAAGGGATAGGGAAGGTAATTATATTTTGTTAAAAGGGACTCTAGACAATGAGGAAATATCATTAATCAACATGTATGCACCAAATAATATAGCACCCAAATTTCTAATGGAGAAACTAGGAGAATTGAAGGAAGAAATAGACAATAAAACCATACTAGTGGGAGACTTAAACCAACCATTATCAAATTTAGATAAATCAAATCAAAAAATAAATAAGAAAGAGGTAAAAGAAGTGAATGAAATCTTAGAAAAATTAGAATTAATAGACATATGGAGAAAAATAAATAGGGATAAAAAGGAATACACCTTCTTCTCAGCACCACATGGCACATTCACAAAAATTGACCATACATTAGGTCACAGAAACATAGCACACAAATGCAAAAAAGCAGAAATAATGAATGCAGCCTTCTCAGATCACAAGGCAATAAAAATAATGATTAGTAATGGTACATGGAAAACCAAATCTAAAACCAATTGGAAATTAAACAATATGATACTCCAAAACCGTTTAGCTAAAGAAGAAATCATAGAAACAATTAATAATTTCATCAAGGAAAATGACAATGGTGAAACATCCTTTCAAACCTTTTGGGATGCAGCCAAAGCGGTAATCAGAGGCAAATTCATATCCCTGAAAGCTCATATTAACAAACAAGGGAGAGCAGAGATCAATCAATTGGAAATGCAATTGAAAAAACTCGAAAGCGATCAAATTAAAACCCCCCAGCAGAAAACCAAATTAGAAATCCTAAAAATTAAGGGAGAAATTAATAAAATCGAAAGTGATAGAACTATTGATTTAATAAATAAGACAAGAAGCTGGTACTTTGAAAAAACAAACAAAATAGACAAAGTACTGGTCAATCTAATTAAAAAAAGGAAGGAAGAAAAGCAAATTCACAGCATTAAAGATGAAAAGGGGGACAGCACCTCCAATGAGGAGGAAATTAAGGCAATCATTAGAAATTGCTTTGCCCAATTATATGGCAATAAATACACCAATTTAGGAGAAATGGATGAATATATACAAAAATACAAACTGCCTAGACTAACAGAAGAGGAAATAGAATTCTTAAATAATCCCATATCAGAAATTGAAATCCATCAAGCCATCAAAGAACTTCCTAAGAAAAAATCCCCAGGGCCTGATGGATTCACCTGTGAATTCTATCAAACATTCAGAGAACAGTTAACCCCAATACTATACAAACTATTTGACATAATAAGCAAAGAGGGAGTTCTACCAAACTCCTTTTACGACACAAACATGGTACTGATTCCAAAACCAGGCAGGTCAAAAACAGAGAAAGAAAACTATAGACCAATCTCCCTAATGAATATAGATGCAAAAATTTTAAATAGGATACTAGCAAAAAGACTCCAGCAAGTGATCAGAAGGATCATTCACCATGATCAAGTAGGATTCATACCAGGGATGCAGGGCTGGTTCAACATTAGGAAAACCATCCACATAATCGACCACATCAACAAGCAAATTAGCAAGAACCACATGATTATCTCAATAGATGCAGAAAAAGCCTTTGATAAAATACAACACCCATTCCTATTAAAAACACTAGAAAGCATAGGAATAGAAGGGTCATTCCTAAAAATAATAAACAGTATATATCTAAAACCAACAGCTAATATCATCTGCAATGGGGATAAACTAGATGCATTCCCAATAAGATCAGGAGTGAAACAAGGATGCCCATTATCACCTCTACTATTTGACATTGTACTAGAAACACTAGCAGTAGCAATTAGAGAAGATAAAGAAATTGAAGGCATCAGAATAGGCAAGGAGGAGACCAAGTTATCACTCTTTGCGGATGACATGATGGTCTACTTAAAGAATCCTAGAGATTCAACCAAAAAGCTAATTGAAATAATCAACAACTTTAGCAAAGTTGCAGGATACAAAATAAACCCACATAAATCATCAGCTTTTCTATATATCTCCAACACAGCTCAGCAGCAAGAACTAGAAAGAGAAATCCCATTCAAAATCACCTTAGACAAAATAAAATACCTAGGAATCTATCTCCCAAGACAAACACAGGAACTATATGAACACAACTACAAAACACTCGCCACACAACTAAAACTAGACTTGAACAATTGGAAAAACATTAACTGCTCATGGATAGGACGAGCCAATATAATAAAAATGATCATCCTACCCAAACTTATTTATCTATTTAGTGCCATACCCATTGAACTACCAAAATACTTCTTCACTGATTTAGAAAAAACCATAACAAAGTTCATTTGGAAGAACAAAAGATCAAGGATATCCAGGGAAATAATGAAAAAAAACACATATGATGGGGGCCTTGCAGTCCCAGACCTCAAACTATATTACAAAGCAGCAGTCATCAAAACAATTTGGTACTGGCTAAGAAACAGAAAGGAAGATCAGTGGAATAGACTGGGGGAAAACGACCTCAGCAAGACAGTATACGATAAACCCAAAGATCCCAGCTTTTGGGACAAAAATCCACTATTCGATAAAAACTGCTGGGAAAATTGGAAGACAGTGTGGGAGAGACTAGGAATAGATCAACACCTCACACCCTACACCAAGATAAATTCAAAATGGGTGAGTGACTTAAACATAAAGAAGGAAACCATAAGTAAATTGGGTAAACACAGAATAGTATACATGTCAGACCTTTGGGAGGGGAAAGGCTTTAAAACCAAGCAAGATATAGAAAGAATCACAAAATGTAAAATAAATAATTTTGACTACATCAAACTAAAAAGCTTTTGTACAAACAAAACCAATATAACTAAAATCAGAAGGGAAACAACAAATTGGGAAAAAATCTTCATAGAAACCTCTGACAAAGGTTTAATTACTCATATTTATAATGAGCTAAATCAATTGTACAAAAAATCAAGCCATTCTCCAATTGATAAATGGGCAAGGGAAATGGATAGGCAGTTCTCAGATAAAGAAATCAAAACTATTAACAAGCACATGAAGAAGTGTTCTAAATCTCTTATAATCAGAGAGATGCAAATCAAAACAACTCTGAGGTATCACCTCACACCTAGCAGATTGGCTAACATAACAGCAAAGGAAAGTAATGAATGCTGGAGGGGATGTGGCAAAGTAGGGACATTAATTCATTGCTGGTGGAGTTGTGAACTGATCCAACCATTCTGGAGGGCAATTTGGAACTATGCCCAAAGGGCGACAAAAGAATATCTACCCTTTGACCCAGCCATAGCACTGCTGGGTCTGTACCCCAAAGAGATAATGGACACAAAGACTTGTACAAAAATATTCATAGCTGCACTCTTTGTGGTGGCCCAAAACTGGAAAACGAGGGGATGCCCATCAATTGGGGAATGGCTGAACAAACTGTGGTATATGTTGGTGATGGAATACTATTGTGCTCAAAGGAATAATAAAGTGGAGAAGTTCCATGGAGACTGGAACAACCTCCAGGAAGTGATGCAGAGCGAGAGGAGCAGAACCAGGAGAACATTGTACACAGAGACTAATACACTGTGGTATAATCGAACGTAATGGACTTCTCCATTAGGGGCGGTGTAATGTCCCTGAACAACTTTCAGGGATCCAGGAGAAAAAAAAACACCATTCATAAGCAAAGGATAAACTATGGGAGTGGAAACACCGAGAAAAAGCAACTGCCTGAATACAGAGGTTGAGGGGACATGACAGAGGATAGACTCTAAATGAACACTCTAATGCAAATACTATCAACAAAGCAATGGGTTCAAATCAAGAAAACATCTAATGCCCAGTGGACTTACGCGTCGGCTATGGGGGGTGGGGGGGAGGAAAAGAAAATGATCTATGTCTTTAACGAATAATGCTTGGAAATGATCAAATAAAATATATTTTAAAAAATTAAAAAAAAAAGTTTGTTGGTAATTCAATGGGTATGGCACTAAATAAGTGAATTAATTTGGGTAGGATTGTCATTTTTATTATGTTACCTTGTCATACTCATGAGCAATCCATGTTTTTCCAATTGTTTAGATCTAGTTTTAATTGTGTGGAGAATGTTTTATAGTTATGTTCATATAGTTCCTGTGTTTGTCTCAGCAGATAGATTCCTAAGTATTTTATATTGTCTAGGGTACTTTTTAAATGGAATTTCTCTTTCTTATTCTTGCTGCTGAGATGCATTGTAAATATATAGAAATGCTGATGACTTATGTAGGTTTATTTCATATCCCGCAACTTTGCTAAAGTTGTTGATTATTTTGACTAGTTTTTTAGTGGATTCTCTAGGATTCTTTAAGTAAACCATCATATCATCCACAAAGAGTGATAGCTTGGTCTCCTCATTGTCTATTTTAATACTTTCAATTTCTCTTTCTTCTCTAATTGTTTCAGCTCGTGTTTCTAGTACAATGTTAAATAATAGAGGTGATAATGGGCATCCTTCTATAACATTTATGATGAACTTATTTTTATGAACATATACTTACTGCACAGCACTACATAATGGGAAACTTTAAAATAGAACACAAAAAGTTATTTTTTAAATGGCTATAAGGTAAAGCATAAAATATATCCCAGCATTTCAAGCTTTTGTTCAGAATTGTATAGTAGAAGGTTCCATCTGAGAGTAGCATCATATTTATATTTTTTTAGTTAATAGAAAAGATGGATGTTTATATTTGTATTGCTTCATTAGAAAAAGGAAAGCAGTTTTGTGGGCCAATTAGAATAATGGCTTCATAGAATGTTAGAGTTGTAAGAACCTCAACTATCATTGTCGGATTTAAGTTCAATGACTTTTCCAAGTTTTTTCAATTAATTGATGTGAATTTTAATTTTCTATGGCATGTTATTTATAACACATACTTTTCATTATTATTATAATTAAATTATGGAAAAATTGTCAATAGGGATGCAAGGGCTGCAAATAATCAAAGGAATCACAAACAATCCTCTAAGAATGACATCCAAGAATAATGGCATTTTTTTCTGATTAATCCTCACTAGAATAGAGATATATAGAGTTATGGGCAATGAGAAATCTTGGTCTGACCAGTCCCTTTTCAGAAAGTTATTATTGACAATTTACTGACATATAATCTGGGGAAATAAAGACTTTTATGAAAGAGAGAGAGAAAATTGATCTTTGTATATCATTTTAAGTTAAAAAAAAAGACAAATTATAGCATATGATCCTAAGGAAAATGTTTGGTCACAATGCTAAATTATCTTTTACAAGTAGTTAATGCAGAAACTTTTATTTTCACTTTGCAATAGAGGAAAAAGTGACAGAAATGTAGATGCCACCTAGGTTCTTCATTATATCCCATTGCTTTATCATCACTTCATTATTATTTAAAATTTTAAATTTCTATATAGGCTAATTCATTCAAAACAATCCCTTTGCAAAATAATTAATATTCATGACTAATAATGATTACTATCTGAATACAAAGCCATTTTTCCTTACTCAAAATCAGTTACTCTTTCTGATATATTAAAATATGAAGTACAAGGGAAGAGAAGGGAATATGCATTCATTCCATACCTGTTATGTTCCCGGCACTGGGATATTTACTTCATAAAGATTATTTCATTTGATCTTTACAACAACTTTATGATATCAGTGCTGTTATCATTGCCATTTTAGAGTTGAGTAAACTGAGGCAAAAAGAGGTAAAGTGACTTGCCCTGGGTCATATCACTAAATAGTGATTGAGGTTAGATTTGAAATTAGATTTTCCTGGTTAATAGTCAAGTGTTCTATCTACTACTTAACATACCTATATATTAAATATAAAATATTGTCACTGTGGGTCCTAGATTTGATATTATTTCCCTGTACATTACTTCAGCAGTGGTGCTTTGTCATTGATAATTTTATAGAGTAGGTAAAAAAGAAAAGGCATTGAGATCACATATGCTAAAAAGGAATATGTCTAAAATATATTTTGAAATGGGTGTACCATCACCAATTTGGAAAGACTTTGCATCCACTCATAAGGAAATGGGAGCTGGATCTGTGATTTCATTATTTAGGGAACTCCTAAATGTATATGAGGAAACTGTTTCTTCCAATACAAGTCAGAAAATTCTCTGTGATTAATAGTCCCAAACAGTTGGGTAGAATAGTATAGGTGACTTGCCAAGGATAACGTAGTTAGTATTTATTGGAGAAAAAAATTAAACACAATCAAAAACCACTTTTAGTCACCTGCTATGTGCCTACTATGTGTTTGAAAAGAAAATTAAAAGACAACTAATGATCTCAGGGAGTTCACCATCTAAAGAGGAGACAATGCAAATATCTATGGACAAATAGGATATATATCGGATAAATCAAACTAATCAACAGAGGGAAGACATGGAATTAAAGGGATTCAAGATAGACTTTCTATAGATGGTGGACTTGTAACTGGGAGGGTGAGAATTCCAGGCATGAAATAAAATGAAACAGAAAGATAGAGCATTTAATCTGAGGAACAACAAAATAATCTAGCATCACTAGATCATATCATTCATATGAAGAGGGGAGTTAGGTTAGGGAAGAGGTTGTGTATAAATAACTCTGAAATTGAGAGGGAGCCTGTAGACTTTTTAAAATAGGTTCAGAACTAAACTTTAGAAAGATATTTTAGACAGTTGAATGGAGAAATTACTGGAGTGGGGAGAGACTTATGCCTGGCAGACCAAACCGAAGACTACTACAACAGTACAGGCATGAAGCAATGAGAACCTGCACCAAGGTTGTGGAAATACAAGAGGAGAGAAGGGGTCATATCAGAGATATTATAAAGGTAAAATTGAGAGGCCGTGGCAAAGGAGTGAATATGGAGATGAGAAAGACGGGAATTGAGAATGACACCTAGGCTGTCCATTACATGTCATTCCTTTTGTATCCTTTCCTTTTATTTAAATTCCCAAAGCAATATATGATTATAGGCAAAATCTTCATAGCATTTAATTTACATGCAAGAAAATTCAGTGGTTCATTTAATCTTTCAGCTAATGATGACTGAATACACATGTTATACTCACCCATATTAAAAACTTTGATTAGGAAGTTTGATTGGAAAGGTGAATGATTGCTTAGAGGCTCAAATAAGATAGTGGATAAAAGTGTTTGATAAATTACAAAATAATATATATTATAAACAGATAATATAAGGCATCTTTATTATTATATTTGAATAACTGATGAGAGGAGTAAAAGAAAAGTAGGAGTTAGATGTGATTATTCTACAGAGAATGTTTTAAAAGAAACAATATTTGAACTACTTATGCAAATTTGGTGGGGCATTTTTTCTTTCACAATGACTTATAAAAGGAAAAAATGATTTGTAAAAGGAAAAATTATTTAAGGAATCACACTGAATTTGCATAACTGGATTAACTCCTCTCCAAGTTATATATTTAATTTCCCTCTTCCATTTAATTTACCACACTTCTGCTGAAGTCCTAGAGTTGTCAATTGCATTTTTAAATTGAATTGTTTCTTTAGAATGTTAGGTTAATTGGATCAGAACCAAGCTTTCTCAATCCAAGTTTTCTATCCAAGTGTGCCGGTATATGATCTACTTTTGACTTATTCTCATCTGGAACATTTCTGCTAATTCATATCTTCAGCTGAAATAGTCACTTCCTTAATTGTCAAATTATTATTTGACGTTCCAAAAAAAAACCCATTCTGGAATGTTTCACATCTATGAGACAAATACTTGGGAAGTTGTCTTAAAATCCAATTTCTCATTTGCTTACCACCATATTAAATCTATTTAATTCATTGCTTATATATAATATAGTATTTTTGTTCAATATTTGCTTATATTTATTATTTTCTGTATATTAACGGTAACCATTAGAAGTCATAATCTCTTAGAATGTGATAATATTGTTTGATGTATCCTTCAAAATATCTTGTCATAAATAATCATGCATTTATTATCTTTTCATTATTATTTTTTCCAGGTTTATCTTCTTTTCCTCTATGAAGATATTTAAATGTTTCCTCAATTAATTACAATCAAGCAACAGCAGCTGCTTTTGAGCTACTTGATAGCTAAGAAAATGAATTAGTTTGGGGCAGCTGGGTGGTTCGGTGGTTTGAGATCTAGGCCTAGAGATGAAAGGTCCTGGGTTCAAATCTGGTCTCAGAAACTTCCTAGTTCTGTGTCCCCAGGCAAATTACTTAACCCCCATTGCCTAGCCTTTACCACTCTTCTGCCTTGGAACCAATATACAGTATTGATTCTGAGATGGAAGGTAAGGGTATAAAAAGAAATAAAATGAAAGAATGAATGGCTTATGTAACATTCATGTTTACACATGGTAGAAATAACATTTCTTCCCTTTTATGTATGTGTTGGTACATGACATACCATAGACTAAATCTTAAAGAAATTGAAATACTCTAAGTTGAGATTTTAAAAATATAAGCCCATTTGTTACCAAAATAACAAGCTATTTAAATACTGTCTTAGAGAATACCATTCAAAATTACTAGCTCTTCAAAAATAATGTGACAAGAAATTGAGGCAGTTGTATATTATTATGGGTCAAAAAGCAGTTTATAGCTTATATTAAACTCAATTTCACTATAGTGAATTGCATTAAAGCTTTATTAATAAATACAGTAGATAACTAAGTACACTGTGGGTTTTGTGTTTCATTTATCTAAAGGATTACCTCAATTCCTTATTTATCACCATAAATCCAGACATTAGATGACAAGGACACAGGACATGGACTCAGTGAAGATAATCAAATGATATCATCAAACCTCATTTTTCATAGAAGGAAACATATCTCTAGAGCAGAAATTATTGTTATATACTTGAAATGTATAAGGTAGTATTGATGAATATGTTATTTCATAAATTCTTATTGGTTAAAATCCTGCTATCATCTATATTTGTTTTAATATTTGAAATAATCAAATAAACTCAATTCACCTGATTCAATATGTTGTGTAATCAGTGGAAAAAAAAGGTTGAAAGTCAGACTCAGACATTTAATAAATGTGTAATCCTGGGCAAATCATTTAACTTCTCTAAGACTCAGTTTCCTCATCTGTAAAATAAGAAGACTACATTAAATTATCTCTGAGGTTCTTTTCAGTTCTCATTATCATAGGACTTATATTTAACTTTATTCAACAAAGATCTATTTTAGTAAATTACTAAGTGCCTGAACCTTTGAGAACATAGGAAGATCAAAATTAATATAGACCAAAAGATAGTTGACTGACAGCTGAAGCCTCCTCAGTTTTGCAGATTGAGAAACTAAAGTCTTAAAAAGTTTTTATTTTTTGCACAAAGTCATTCATAATAATGACTGGGTTGGGATTTGAACTCAAGGTCTTTTACCTCAATAGTAGTTCTTGCTTCTTTTTACCATAGTGTCTCTAATGATGATTAATGACAGTTGCTTTGCAAATGCTGGGAAAGATCAAAGTAACATACAATTGTAAGAGAAGAGGAATAACATGCATATAAAATCATGTCAAGCACTTACTGGAACAAGGAACTTTTTAATCTCTTCCAAAGCATGACTCATACGTGAATAAGCTTCCCCAGGTGGAGCAAAGACTTCGATTAACACATGAAGTTCATCACTCAAGTGGGCATATTTGGCTTCCCCACTCTTCCTTAATTCTTCTTCCTGTGAAAGAGGTTATTTTTAGAACCAAAAATCTGCTTGTTTTTACAGTAATTTCTCACTGATAGAGAATATGACAAAAGGGCATAATCTAGTCAGATATTCCATATATGGAAGCACTTTGAGAAATAAAATCTGGTGTAAGGCTCTTAAAGATTTATTTAAATCATTTTGAGTGTTTGAGAGATAAATCTGGCATAATTATCATCTACAACAGATTTTAATCAGCACTGTGTAAATGCTAAACATCTCAAAAATGGTTACAGAAATACCATTACCTCTTTATTATGCAGTCCCTGTTTGGGGGAAGAGACTAGTTTGATATCTTTATTAAAGAGTGGCAATATGAAAAACTTAAACATGGCAATATAAGTATCAGTAAGTGTATATGCTTCTCTACAAGTTTTTAGTCTCCCACATCAAAGGAAACAGGCATAAAATAATCTAAAAAAAATTCTTGGCAAGATGACTGAGTTGATTGAGTTCATTATTTGTTAAATAATTAATTATAATAAATTTAAATTAGATTTTAAATAACCTGTTCATTATTTTATAAAAAAATGAAAGAACATGATGTCCTTAGATAAATTATTGCAAGGATGAGGAATAAAGGATAGGGAAAATGCAAAGGTTTGTCTCTAAAAGAAGAGAATTTAGTCACAAACCCTGGGAAAAAGATTCTAGAAGGAGAAGCTCTGCAGGGGTGGGGGGTTTGGAAGTTAACTGAGAAAAATGGTCACTCCTGAAACTGCCTCTGTCTTAGCTCCATCAACTCCTGGGAACCAACCAGTTTTGTGGAAAAACTAGTAGGTTCTTGGGTTTGGAAGACTACCTGGGAGGAGATTTGTGTTTCCCTCAAGTGTTGAGAACAATCTGACTGTGACAATCTGGCTGTGACAATTTGGCCAAAGTAAACCAAAGGGTTTTACATCTGGGACTTTGGGTTTTATGTAGGAAGCCAACCCCAGGCTTGGGAAAGTCCACCTGTGAGTCCTGTCTTTTCAGCTAATCTGGGATATTTAGTTTAGCAAGATAGTCAGATGGTTTTGGGGTCTAGATAGATCAGGGAGCTGGTAAGGAAGGTTTGAGATCAGAAGAACATTCCTTGTGAGGGGAGCATAGAAAAGTAGATGGAGATTGAGCTTTTTAGAGACCCTGTCAAGTTTATCTATCAGTTTCCTTTATTAGCTAAATAAACTTGTTTTTCCTATTGTCTCAAGGAGTTTTGTGCTTCACTGGCCCTAATAGGTTTCTCAGTGCGTTTTCTTCATCACCAACCCATCTAGGTCCTTTCCAATCAAACTATCTCCTTTGGGAGATACTTTTCTTTTTCATTATAAAGAAACATTCATTTGCATCAATAGTAAAAGCACACACCTACATTTTCAAAAGTGGAACAGAAATGAGTAATTCATAAAAGAAAGAGTACATACTAATAACCTAAGCAGCTCAATGCCAACATTTTGAGTGGATTATTATTTTCCTCTAATCTGGGTTATTCATTCCCAGGCCTCTATGTCTGACCTGTTTGGCTGCTCTATCTCAATTCTCTCCCCTACCCAATAACTGGTCTTCCTAGATATAGCCATATGCCTAATTAACATTGTTTTTACTTCCTCCACTTCCGAAATATCTTCAGTTCCTAGACTATATCTCCAATCTTTCTCTGAAATAATAATTTCCTGTCTAATCTACTTCTCTCAGGTACCCCCACAGAAAAGGAACATTCATTTACAACTATATTTTCAAAATTAGTAGAGTTATGATCTCTTTCTATTAAGAATAGTGAAGTCAATATAATTGGACTTCAAAAGCAGTCGTGTCATTTAATAAGAAGTGGAAAGGAAACTGAAGAAAACAAAAGTTGAATGGACTATGAATACAAAAAAGTTCTATGAAGTAGGTAAAATAATTTTGAGGGTGCCAAGGTGTTCATTTTCAGGATAGATGAAAGAGAGGGTGAAGCTAGGTGGCTCAGTGGATTGAGAGTCAGGTCTAAAGATGGGAGCTCCTAGGTTCAAGTCAGCCTTAAGCCTAGCTTTGTGACCCTGGGTAAGTCACCTAACCCCATTTGCCTAATCCTTACTCTGATTCTGCTTTGGAACCAATACTTAGTAACTCAGTTACCTTATAAAAGTTAAGGATTTAAATGAAAGGGGAAAAGGCACTTGAATTATGGAAAAGAAAGAAAAGAAATGCTTAAATTTGTTATTTTATGAATGACAAAAATCAGCACCTAATTTATATGTGCAGATCAACATATATTTAAGTAGAATTTAAATTATATTAATTTATTTTACTATTAAAGACAGTTTAGGAGTAGTTTATATAGGAATTATTTTTATATTAGATTCCATGTTCAAAAAGTCATTGAATACAAAGTGATTTGAAAAGTGGAGATTTTCCTTTTTAAATTTCAATGATACCTTCAGCTATGAAAAAAGGAAATTTCCAAAAATATAAGACATTTTATTCAATAGCTCTGCAACATTTGAATGAATTGTCCCTCAGGGTAAGAGCAGAAATTTTTTTTGTATATACCATACCTAATGTATTGAAGTTTCATAGTGGATACTTAATCAATATTTATTCAATTAAATCTAATTTATTTACTATACAAGAACTAATTTTGTTTCTTTTCACATGATGGTACAATTTTTTAAATATACCATAAACTTCCTTGCCTCAACTCTAATACTTTTAACTTTGTTGTTATTTAGTCATGACATTATTTGGGGTTTTCTTGGAAAAGATACTGGATTGGTTGGGCATTTCCTTATTCATTTCCTTTTACAGATGAGGAAACTAAGGGAAATGGGGTTAAGTGACTTGATCAGGGTTATACAGTTAAAACATGTCTGAGCCCAAATTTAAAACTGCTCTTTCTCATTCAAAACACAGTGCTCTGCCTATCCACTGTGCTACCTATATTCCTTGATTTTACCTTAAACTTTTTGGCTTTGCAATAGTCTTGAGTGGAAAATAATAATAATAGAAGTAATAATGATCAGAATTTTTATACTGTGTAGAAAAGAGAGAAAGTATAAGGCATGCAGCAAGACAAGAAGCAATGGCTGGAGGTTGATCAGCTGTTAATCAAAGGAATATTCCATTTGGAATTTTATCTGGGAAACAGTTGAAGGCAAGAGCCAACTGCTGACTGGATTTCTGGGCTTCTTGGTTGATGGTGGTAACCTTGAAGGAAGAAGCTGGGTTTACCTCTGGAACTTGGGGTAATCAAGCTGGAGGTGGCCTGGCTGATTTGAAGGCAGAAGAAGAAAGACAATAGTCCATATATCTCTCTCTCACTTGCTCTGTTTCATGGTAGTGACTGAATTTCCATTTCTCTCAATATCCACCAACCTAAGACTCACTGTAGATGATAGGGAAAACTCCAACCCTCTTACCTCCATCCTCCATCTTTTCCTGTTTTTTTTTCCCCAATAAACTCTTACTTGAGATAAAGAAGATAAAGAGTATTTCCTCTGAAACATCATAGCTCACCCTGAGTGACTTAGAAGGAGGCTGAAGAAGAAAGGGGGAGTGGAAGCAGAGGGGAGGAAGGGAGGCTAGAAGAGGCGGGAAAGGAAATATAAAGGGAGTAAGATATACCAAAAACCCCTCCAATATTATCTATTACAACTGTTTTAAAATTTGCAAAGATTTTTTTTCACATTTTTTTCACTAACCATGTGGGTTTAGGTTCCATATATCCACATACATTATCCTCATTTCATAGAGTAAATAACTAATACTGAGAGAGGTTCAATGACTTCACCCCTTCCACACTGTTTCCAAAAATCAAAAGAAGGATGACAAACATGCCTTTCTGACTATATCTGGCATAGTATTAATTTAAAAGGATTTTTAAAAATCTGGTTCAGTCTTGTAACTTCACTGGTGTGGGGAACAATAGATTTTCAACTTAATTGGAGAAACTTGTCTGGGTTGTTGAGAGGTGAAATAACATATTCAAGGTCATAAAACTAGTTTGCCTTAGAGATGGAACTTGAGTTCATTTTTTCATGCCTTTAATGCTGGCTCTCTATCATTATCATGCTGCTTTTCCAAAGGGAAAATAGAGAAAATATATATTTGCAGTCAACTCTAAAAGTCTTTTTATGATGTAAAGCCCATTTCACCATACTATTCAATGCTACAAATCCATTGAAGACAATTTTCTCAGTATCTCTTTAGTATAAGTATACTACTAGTAAAAGGATAGGCTGAAATAATGGGAAAAGCATAGAAATGGAACATAAATCCAGTATTTCATGACTTGTGTTTATTTAGATCATTTCTACTTGAGGGAAAGAAATTCTTGAAATGAGTTATAGAGTTCATATATTTTGATTGGTTAAGTCAATAGATACTTCACTAAAATGGGGAGATAGTTTTATCCTTTTCTGAGCTCTAGTCACAATGAAAGACAAATAAGTGTGGTAGCATGTCATGAAACCATGAACAGAAAAAAACATGATTAAAAAAGTAGGATCATAGAGGCTCTGAGCTTTACAAAACTCACTAGATGTTACTAGAATATCTTAGAATCATCATTGCCTACTGGGTCAAATAATACCTCTGCCTTGAATTATAGCAACCTGCTGTTCTCAAAGACCTTTCATAATAACCTATTTTGTGGCTCTCAAAACTCTTGAGTGGTCAAGGTCAACATTTTCATTTTATAGGTGGGAAAGTTTTGCATAGAAAGTAGAACTGACTGGTTCAAGGTCATTAAGCATAAAAATGGAAAAGCCCAGATTAAAATCTAGATCCACTGCTTGTAAAATCGTTCTCACCAGGCAATTTAATCTATTAGGAACAAAAGTATTGAGTGAAGAAATCAGGAGACTAGATTTAGTCATAGTTCTATATTAATAAACTGTGTGATCATAGGCATGTCATTTGAACTGCAGGGATGTTGGTTTCCTTCTATGTAAAATGAGGGTATTGGTCTAGATCCAGTTTTCTTAAACTGTAATCTGTGAATATACATATTCATATATATATGTATACATGTGTATGTATTACTTCTATATTTAAATTCATTGATTTTTCTGGGTTACATTAAAATATTCAATTAACTCTTTCCTTTCCTCTCCCTACTAGAGAATGCATCAATTGACAAAATGATATATGTGTAAATAAAAAACTAAATCTTGCTTATTTCTATTTATCAATTTTTTATACAGAATTTGGCAGATACAAGTCATTGTTCAAATGATATTTCTGTTGCAATATAAAATGTTCTCTTGGTTCTGCTCATTTCGCTCTTCATAATTTAATGTAATTTTTCCATTTTTTAAAACTAACCTGCTTGTTATTTCTTAAGGCAAAATAGTATTCCATCACAATCATATGTCACAACTTAAGACATTCCCCAATTGATTGGCATCCCTTCAATTTCCAGTTCTTTGCCATCCCACAAAGAGAGATGGTATAAATATTTTAGAACACACAGATTTTTTTTCCTTTTTTCTCTCATTATCTTAGGAAATAAAAAATAATAGTGGTATTGCTGGATCAAAAGGTATACATAGAGGAGGTATAAATCAATTGGGGAATGGCTGAATAAATTGTGATGTCTCATGGTGATGGAATATTAATGTGCTGAAAGGAATAATGAACTGGAGGAATTCCATGTGAACTGGAATGAACTCCAGGAATTGATGCAGAGCAAAAGGAGCAGAACCAGGAGAAGATTGTACACATATAGTGATACATTATGGCATAATCAAATGTAAAAAGACTTTTTCTACTAGCAGCAATGCAACGACTCATGACAATCCAGAGGAACTTATGAGAAAGAATGCTATCCACATCCAGAGAAAGAATGGTGGGAACAGCAAAGCCAAAGAATAATATATAATTGAGCACATAGTTTGATGAGGATATGATTAGGGTTTTGATGTTAAAAGATCAATGTACTGCAAATATGAATAACATGGAAATGGGTTCTGAACAATGATACATATATAATGTCGAGGAACCACTTGTTTGATCTAGGAGGTGTGTGTGGGGGAATAAAGGGGATGGGGTGGGGGAGGGGAATCATGAATCATGTAACCATGGGAAAATATTCTAAATAAAAATGGGGGAAAAAGAAAATAACGAACACATATTTTTAAAAAAAGTTATACATCATTTTATATCTCTGAGCATAACATTAAATTGCTCTCCAAAATGATGGGATCAGGTCATACTTTCACTAACAGTGTATTAGTATCCCAATTCTTCCACACCCCCCCCCCAACATTTGACATTTCACAACTTTGTTATTTAGGCAATCTGTATCATATTATATTGTTTTATTTTTCAATACCACTATATTTCATAACATTTTCTAATTGACAAGCATTCCTTAAGTGCTTATTATGTGCAAAGAACTGTGCTAAGTGCTGGGGAATAAAGCACATCAAAAATATTCCCTGTCCATAAAACTTATACCTTTCAAAGGGGGAAACAAAATGAAAACAACTGTTTATATTAAATTTACAGGGTAAATTGGAATAATCTCCAAGGAAAGGCATTAGCAACAGTGAATGAACTAGATGGGAAAGGTCTCTTGCAGAAGGTATAATCTGAAGAGAGTCTTGAAGGAAGATAAAGGAGAAGAAGGCAACTGTGAGGAATGAGAGCATTCTAGGCATGTGGGACAACCAGTGCAAAAGCAGACTCAAAAGATATCATGTGATGTGAGAATTAAAGCAAGAAGTCTAGTGTAACTAATGGTGTACATGAAAGCTGGAAGTAAGAATAACAGGGACTATTCCTTTTTCCCTTTAGAAAAACAAAAGCATCTTTAGAAAACCAATCATCGATTTCCTTTGTAGTCTCATATGCATTTTATTTCATGAATTTAAAGACATTATTTTCTAAAGTTTATAAGTTTCACCAGACTGCTAAGGAGTGAGAAGAATGCCTTAATCTCAAAGAGTGAGAAGAATGCCTTAATTATATGGTTACTACCACTTAGAAGCCTACTGTGTGGCAATGTTTCAAGGTTTTGTATTCAATTGCAAAAAGTCAGCTAGCTTCTTTATCAGTAAGAAACATCATAATCATTCAAATTTCTTTGATTATGTCTATGTGCTGGCACTGAAGGAACAAAACTCCAAGCCAAGGATGACACTCAACCCAGCAGCTCAGAAATCAGAGAACTACCCAACAAATACAAACAAATGAGAAGGAAATTAAGATCAATATTACTTTTCTCTATTTAAAATATTTTGACACTTTTTAAAAAAATGAGTTCAAAATGTTGTCCTTCCTTCCAGCCCCTTCTTACCCACTCAGAAAACAAGCAATGTGATATCAATTATATGTGAGAAAACATTCAAAACATATCCCATGATAGTTTTGTTACACAAAAAGATAAATAATGAAAGAGAAATTTATACTTTAGTTCACACTCCAAATTCATCAATTTTCTCACTGGGACAACTGTAAAACAAATCTCCTACCCCCATTCTTTTGTACATCATTTTCTATGATTGGAATTAGTTTGTTTTTCTTATCTTCACTTCTCTTAATACTCATTTACCTTAAAAATTCTGTATAAATATCAATTCTATGAAATCATCCTTACATGGTCACAAAATTTGTCAGTTTTTGTTGTCCTTGCAGCTCAAATTATTTTGTGGATCATTGGGTCTCAATTCTACAATTCTCTCCACCAAAACCAATTTCAAAGAAATTCCTTGAAGGAATATTATTTCAGTTGTTATTCATCTCCAGTGTCCAGGTCTATGTGCAACTTTTTTAGATTGAATCAAATTTCAACTGTATGAACTCTTCCCATGGACATTGGACTAAGTTAAATGGAACCTTGAGTCTTTTTACCTGCTTAGTTTCATTATCTCTCTTAATCCTTGGTAAAATCACTATATCTCATTGTAGGTTGTTTCCCCCTTTATTCCAAAAGGACCACAGATTCAGAGTTGGATAGGACTTTACAAAGCAAATTTCTCATTTAATACAGGTGGAAACTGAAACCAAAACATACACATGTTCTATCTAACTCCCCAAATTAATTTCTTAAGCTACATTATGACTATGCACAAATTAAGCAACACCTTTCTTCTGTCTCTTAACTGAAGAAGAGCCTTATAAATGTAAAAAGAAAATTCTGAGTCAAGGTAAGACCAGTAGCAAAGAGACCCATAGCTGGGTAGGGAGTTGGAATATGTGAACAAGAGTTCAATTCCCCTGAAGTCTTCCCCTTTCCCACCAGTATAAATCAGCACCAGACTTCAAGTCCATCCTCTTTCTCTCTTTAATGTTTGATAGTGGTACACCTAGATAAGAATCCTATAAAAATCCCACTAGGTTTTACTGGTCATGGGAGAGGCCACCTCATTCCTTTCAGGGTCCCAGACATATGTCCAATTCCAATCCAGAAACTACCTAACCTCCTATCATGATTTTCCCTAAATACCCTTTGTTGTGTATCTAGCTTCATTAATGTCAATTTGCTTCATTGTCTTGTGATAGGTTTTCTGTTTCCTTATACTGGATTATTTGTACCTCTGGAGGACTTCTGAGACTAGATGCAGACACTACATCACTCTTTGGTCCATGGTCACACAAATGCTAAGAAAGTCAGGATTTGAATTTAGGTTCTCTTCCTCTGACTCCAAAGTGCATATACTATCTACAATACCATGCTAGTCTTAACAAATTGTTTTTGCCATAAACAATAACAACAACAATCAAACCAACCAACAAACAAAACAATGAAATAAATATTTTCCTCTGACTGTTATCTCAAGTAACTATCCTTCTAAACACTTTTGGACTTTTGACAAGACAGAAGATTAACCAAGAAATTAGAGCCAGTACTTGTTCCAGTATTTGAATGCAGTCTTTCAAACCACAACTGCAGTGTCAATTCCACTGCACACTGATGCACCTTATTATACCTTTTTGATGGCTTTAGAATTCTAGTTACTAGCCAAATTTGCCAACAGATCATAGGGAGTTATGTTCTTAACTCAGGTGGAATGCCAGCATTGGTTGTTACATTTTTAGTATGAGGATTTAGTCTTGAGAAATAGACCAAGAATATAAATGAGATCTTGATTTATAATTTTATTAATTGCTACACTTGGGAAATTAAAGGAGGACATTTTAATAGTGCAGATTAATCTTGAAAATTTGTCCTTGATAATTTCTTTTCTATTTTTTTTTCTTTTCTGTTTTCTTCCCCCTCTTCTATTTCCTCCTCCTCCTACTTCTTCCTCATTATTAAATAATTATTAGCATACCTCTAATCAAAGGGATCTTCCTTTTCACTTAGTTTAGGTGAGGAAACTGAAGCTTTTGAGAATATGGTGAACTTTCCTAAACTTCACACTGAAAGTAGGAATCAAGGCCAGGATTTGACACTAAATTTGGTACTCTACCTCATACCAAATTAATTCCTCTCTTAATTGCTCATAAAACCTTAATCTTCCCAAATAATGACCATCTGGACATCCTCCTCTCCCATTTGTGATAAATCAAGTTGCAGCTTTTTTACTCCGAATCCCATTGAAGGTTAACATTATCAAAAATAATTTCTTGAATAATCTCTTTTCATGAAGTATTTTGCATGTCCTCAAGTCACAGTTATTTATAACTCCTTCATTTTAGAAACATTTATGTGGCTTTTAATTATTCTCTATCTAATTCATATTTTGCCTCCCTAGGTAGAATGTGAGTGAGGATATCTTAGATTTTTCCTCCTCCCAAAGTGGACCTAGCAATGTGGCAAGCATATGTAACTAGTCTTTAAATGTTAATGAGTGAATGTCTTGGCACTATATAGAGGAAGAAAGAAATCACAACTGGAGGAGCATTTGATTAGGTAACCTGCTAAAAGAAAAGGTATTCAGTGCAGAGAAAAATGAATAATTTGTAGGATAGCAAGTATATCTTTGTAATTTCATTTAACACTGACATAAATGTGAAAAACAACAGTTTAGCAGACCTATAGTATTCCTTTCCAATAGTAAAGGCAAAGGGTAATTGCTGATTTTACAATACACTCCAGTACAGGTTGAGAGTATCTGTCTCTCTCTCTCTCTCTCTCTCTCTCTCTCTCTCTCTCTCTCTCTCTCTCTCTCTCTCTCTCTCTCTCTCTGTCTCTCTCTCTCCCCCTTCCTTTCTTTCTTCTTGCAAAACTGGTCGAGTATTTTACTCTGTTTTCCTTTGTTAAGGGATTCATAGATATGTAAACAAAACAAAACAAAACATTGTTTTATCTAAAGCAACTGTTACTTAACCCAAGAACTCCTAAACTCCAGAGATAAAACAGTGAATATTTCAATTCAATTTGTAAAGAATTCATTACTAAGAAAAAGACAAAATGTTTGGCTCTGGAAACATGTATAAAATGTAAACAAACTATCAAAAGCAGTTGTCATACTCATATGTCTATATGGATTACATTTATTCAGGGTAGTATGAGGAAGTAATAAAAAAGTTCATATATGTGTTAGATTAATATTGTATATGTAAATATATATATAAATATGTAAATATTTATATATAAATATGATTAATCTTCCATTCAGAAGATTGTAATGGTTTCCAATTACCTAACAAATAAAGGGCAAAATCCTAAAACTTCTATTCAAGATTCATGATCCTAACTTTCTAGCCAAATTTCATATTGCTTCTATTCATATACTCTGTACTCCAGTCAAACTGAACAACTCTACTACTGATATACAAGTCATATTCTTTTATTTCCCACTATGCCTTCTTTTGGCTGTTCCTATAATTTTCTCCATTATTCTTATCACTTGTTAAATCTCTACACATCTTTTAAAGTTCATCTGAAATGCTTCCTTCAGCAAATGTTCCCTAATGCCTCCAATTTAAAATAGAAACATATAAAATTTTTGTAAATTTCTAATATACATGTCATGGATTATTTTGACTCTATACAGTCTTTATTAGTGCCTTAGTTGTAGCTTGTAAATATTTTAGCTTGTAAAGTTTTAGTTTTTCCCTTGAGATCAGGGATAATATCATACCTAAATTTCATAGCACCTAGCACAATCTTCTATATGTTATAAATACCTGATATGTTAGTTTATACCACCATGTTGATAATAAATTCATGCTGTTATTTAAAGGAGTTATTTCCTTCCGAGTCTGTTCTTGACTTAGCTTGTAAAGAGGAACAACTCAGTTCTCTAACATTAGAATATTTTAGAGAGGATTTTTTTCCCTCTGATTCTGTTCTTGACAACTTCTCTAGAGAAACAACTCAGATCTCTAATGTTAGAATATTTTAGAGTAAATGATTTATTTTACTTGAATTCTTCTTAGTTAAGAAATATGTAGAGTGTGCTTAATGTTACTGTGTTATAGTTAGAGCTATTGAGAAGTAAAAGGCAAACCTCTACCTTCATAGGATTTACACTCTAATTGGGAAAATAATAAATGTCTGCTGAAGAGAATTACATTGGGTTAAAGTGAATGAAGAATGAACTTGTCAGGATGAAGAATGAAATGCCTTGATAAAACTATTATCTCAAAGATACAGGTCCATCTTCCATTAGTAGTAATTTGAATCTAGCTATGTTTTATCATCTTCTTTCCCATCACCTAATATATGGGAGGAGGACAGTGAGAATCATCTAAATGTCATCACATTATATGAGTGCCAGAAATCAACAATAGCTGCCCTTCAGTTACTCCCCTTTCTTATTGCGTGACAAGTTCATCTCTTTTGCTTGTTGTACATCTTTTCAATTATGTCTTATGTCACAATTCTTTGTTGGTAATATACTGTCTCCCTTATAGTCCTGCCAAGCATTTCTCCATTGCCTTTGTATAACATGTTTATGTGCATATATTCATAGACAGATGGATACACGTACATATGTAGAATTGTTTATAAATATATCTACAAATGTATAAATGGAGATTCTGAACCTTACACTTCATTCCACAGAAGTCCTTGGTATTTCCCAGAATTTCCTATAATCTCTCTTGTGTCTCCATGTTGGCAAGATCATGTTTTGGGTGTTTAACTGGCAGTAATGGCTCCCACATACTCTCTTCTTGCATGATGTAGCATGAGCAGTGATGGTGGGGAAAATTTGAAAATGGATAACCAGCCATGGGCATGTGGGTTTTATTTTGTATCGTCTTTATTCCTTGGTTTCTAATGATCCTTAATAAACCACATAAATATATTTTTATTATTCAAGATATAAATTTAATTTTTACACTTTTGGCAACTACTGATCAGATGAGAACTTCTCAATTCTTTTTATGATAGCCTAGATAATTTTTAAGCTATCTTTCTCCTGCCAAGGCTTTTTGCCCACCACACCCACCCACCCTCACAAAGCCACTTCTCCTGATTCAGATCACTCCTGCTGCCCACTCTTACCTCCAGCCATCTACTCCTGATGTTCTTGACCCAGATCACTCATCCAACCCCAGGCCCAGCCCCAGGACCCAGGTTGCTGGTAGCTGCCACTGTGTCTTTGGAATCACAAACCAACTGGTAAAAACTGGGGTGTTCTTTCCTTAGGCAACAATTAGCCTTCAGATGGCAGGATACCTGGGGAGGTGGCAATGAGGAGAAGGAAGATACTCTTCCAAACAGGATGTTGATTACAAGCATGGTGTATTCTATGAGAGAGTAGTGCATTGTCTATTTCAAACAGCTTCCAGCTTTAGGATGTTTTTTCATGAATACACTGGTCCTTTTACTTATCTTGGCTGAGATTCAGGGGAGAAATTCATCTCCCTACAACAACCCTTTGCCATTTGAGCCTGCCCAGTTTGGGACTCCTAAAACTCACATTCTCCCTTGCTATGGAAGATCCCACAGTGCTGACAAAAGGAAGCTCAATGGACAAAAAAAAAAAGGAAGTGTAGGTGAAGTTTTTAAGACTTTTCAGACAACAATGTTTTATAAAAGCCTCTGTATTTTTTTTTGTATTTTGCTGATTGTTTTGTTTAAGATTTAATTTTATTGCTTTTAGTTAATACATTAATGTATTCAATACTATTCTGTTACACTGAATCATTTTAATATACTGGGTTTTAACTACTGTTATATTCTGTTGCTTTCCCCCTATAACTATACTGAAAAAATAAAATTGAATAAGCCCATATATAAAAACAGTCTTTTCTATTTTGACTTTGTAAATTGTTACATAGAGGATGGATGGACTTCACCAAAATTGGTTATAATTGTATAACAACCTTTGGAAAATTTAATGAGCTAAATATCTGAAATTGATTTTTAAGGGATCTGAGACATGATTTTTTAGTTTTTTTTCTCATCTCTGATCATTTTCCCTCCCTCTAAGTTATTTGTAACAAGAGGTAAGGTTCATTTTAGCAGCTGAAGTGAAGTACAATTATAATTCCCACCTCCTGATGGTACATTACAGTCTCATACCAAAGCAGCTGGGAAGTTGATCCCAGGGCATGGTACTCCTAGATGGCTACCAAAAGATTAGCATCTTTCATTTGTAACTCCTCAGCTTACTATACCCTTTCACCAGGATGATATCTAGATTCTTGGTGACATTTTTAGACTCCATAGCAATAATTCAGAGGTGTCTTTTTTTTTCTAGACCCCTCTGCCACATTTTTGTAATGATGGTAGTAATAGATTTTTTTTGAAATATCTCAGCCAAGGTTGAAACATTGCTACATCTGAAAAACTTGCAACAAGTATCCATTTTCTTTAAATGTCATACATCAGATCTATGTAAAATATGATATTGGGTTTGTTTGCTATTTCCATTAAATGAGCTCTTATAAATTTTGGGATTTTGGTATTTTTGGATGTGCATTACATGCTGTACTACTCTTCTTTATTAAAAAAAATTACTTTGTGAAAATCATTTGTTTGTACTCACAGAGGATCATGGCCAGGTTTGAAGAGGAAATGGATCTCATTTTTTGATGAAAAACTTTTGTATTCTACATTTCCTTAGCTGACACTGTGTGTCAATGATTATAAGCTATATATTTTTGAATTTTTAAAACTCTTTTATTATTGTTTTTGCTTGCATGTGCAATATATTTTTATAAATGCTTCATGAGTTAAATATCTTTAATAATTTAATAGCTTTAAACCACACTAAGACTTTTGGGACACCATGAATATACATATATAATTACAAAATATAAAGAGGCAAGACAGAGAGCCAGATAGATAGATCAATTATTGAATTGATTGATTGATTAATTGTGTCTATCCAGTTACATTTAATAGTGTAGACAATAGGTATTTATTGTCTCTTTTGTCTTTTTAATGTGGATAGTTAAGCTGAAACAATTTGTGTATCTGAGTAACTATTGTAATCAATTTAACATAATGGAAGATTAGGAAGATCTTGTAGCATATTACAAATAATCCTAAAAATGTAGTAAGAGGACCTAGGTTCAGATTCTGGGATTGTCATTTACCATCTGTGTGACCTTGGGGAAATCATTTAAACTTTTTGAATCTTCAATCTCCTCTTCTATGAAATGTGAGATTTAGACTATATGACTTCTGAAGGCTCTTCCAGCTACAAATCTCTAAATTGTATGAAGTTACAATCCATAAGTAATCTACTCTTATATAACATATTTATGAAAACTTTTATTCTGGGTCAATATGTATAGAAAGCAATTTATGTGGATGATTTTGCACAGCTAACTTGTAGTGGCAAAGAAGATTTTCTTTTATGCTTTTTAAACAGAATTCAGACTGATCCCATTCAGACCCAAGTATAAATAATAAATGTGTGTTTATTTGAATTTCATGATGCTGAAAGCTGTGCAGACAATAGACGTTTATTTCTGAAGAGGATTTATGTTAAAATGAGGGTTACCTGGGGCATTAAGAAGAAAAAGCACACAAAAAGCACTCTACTAAATTATAACTGTGAGCATAAAATATGACAATTATAATTGCTAAAGTATAGTTGATGTATGAAAGTTGAATATATTTCAGGTCATGCTTTTGTAACTTTTTGACCAATGACTTAACCTGTTCCTATCTAAGAAAGCTCCTTTTTTCAAGTGGAAATCAGTTACTTCAATTTCACTTTTTTTTTCTTTTTATGAATCATTTAGAAGAGTGAGTCACTATGGTGTAGTAGATGACCAGGTAGATCTGAGCACAAGTCTGGCACATCCTAAATGCTGGTTGGACAACCATATGCAAGTAATTTAACCTCTCTCAATCCCCAGGTAAATCTCTAAACACTACCTATTATAGAATAGCAACAGATCTGTTATTCGTAAGGGAGTTGATTCTCAGGGAAGTACATATGCCAAAGAAATTATAGTGATATGGGAGTAAGAAAGGAAATGATTAATTAAATTTGGTTTCTCAATATGAGAAAGACTAAAGTGTTTTCAATATCTTCTCATTTAATAACCTATGGTAAAGGCTATTTTATAAATGGGAGAAAACAAATGATAATTTAACATCAAAATCATTTTGATTTTCCCCCCAGGAACCCATCTCAATTTCATCACCTTTCTGAAATTTTAATTTGAATACAAAGTTATTTCTCCAACATTATTCTTGTAACTCTTTTAGGTATTTAAAAATGTTTTTGTTTTCTTCTAGATTACATGTTGATGTAATGTTAAAAAATAATTTTCTGAAATTTTTCAATCCATGTTCTCTTCCTTAATCCAACCCCCCTCCTTAACAAGGTAGGTAATGTAATATAGATTGTACATATGTTATCATACAGTACATATTTCCATTTTTGTCAGGTTATTAAAAAAGAAAAAGTCACGAAGGCAAGAAAGTGAAAAATAGTATGCTTCAATCTGAATCCAGACTGTCAGTTCCTTCTATGATGGTGGACAGTATTTTTTCCACTAGTAGTTCCATCAAATTATAATTTTTTTATGGTTTTCCTTTTGTTTTTATCACATTTTACCTTCACTAATAATTTGTTAAGTGATTGCTTTCCCAGCTAGATAGCAAACTCCTTAAAGATAGGGACTCGTGCTTTTAATTTTTTTTCATTTCCAGTCTAAATATTGGAAAATACTTAATAAGGTAACTCACTTTTTATTATGCAAAAGCCTCATGTTTCCATTATATTAAAACTAAAGACCTGGAATTTTAGCTTCAAATCTGAATTGTGTAATGGTTGTGTAATTCAGTATTTCATTATATCAGAAGCAAGAATAATGAAACTTTTAAGAAATTATTTCAGATGTATTTTCTATTTCAATTTCTTTAAAATAAATATTAATTATGTCCATATTTTACATAGCTATAATTTTTTATTTTTTAAAAAATAAAATATAGTACATAATTTGGATTAGAGAAAAGATATTGCAAAAAGTATTATTCATCAATATGAGAGCTCTATTTCAATACAACATATACTTAGGGGCTTTGTATTGATCACTCCCATCCCCATATTGAATGCTATGTCAAAACTTAGCTGTATTTTCTGATACATAAACTACACTTGAATATCATTTCATACTTCATTAGTAGTGATCAGTTTAGTCCATGGGCTGTGAGTTAAACAGTGCTGTATTTGTGTGGCTAAGAGAAATTGAAATGTAATTGTAGGAAACAAATTCTGAAAAAAAAATTCAATTGATGAGTCAAAATCAAAGAAGTTTAGAACTGGAAGGACTTTGGAGAGCAGTTAGCCTAATGTTCTATTTTATAGTTGAGTAAACAAAGATATAAATAGATTATGAAATTTTTATACAACATAGAATCAGAACCAGAATCATAACTTTTAAATCTCAGTTGGGAAAACTTTCTGATACAACACACTTTCTGCTGCCACTAGGTTGTGTGTTTTAGTCATAGCCTTTTCTACAGGTATTGTATAGTATAGTATAGTAGTAGTCTCTCGGTAACTGAGAATGACGATTGCCTTTGTGCAGTTTCATCTACGGTGTACCCTCATGTGGCTTTGGAGTCCAAAGGCTGAAGCGCAAAGTCTGTGGCACATGGGGCCTGGGATGCCAGTTGTTACAGGAGGAGCAGTTGTGGCCGGGTGTCAGCATTTACGCTCAGCGGCAAGACATCGACGTCGCTCATCTTCAAAGGTGGTGGCGGCATGGTGAATGTGGGTGCGTCAGCTGCTTCTGACAGAGGCAGCGAGTTCTAGTTGCTTTGGTGTGATGCCAGCCCACTTCAAGTTGGACTTTAGCTGATCCTTGAATCTTTTCTTTGGTCGGCCTTGTTTCCTGAGTCCAGCTGACAGTTCACCATAGAATACCTGTCTTGGTATTCACTGTGGGTCCATGTGGATGACGTGTCCAGACCATCGTAGCTGGGTTTGGAGGACCAGGACTTCGATGCTGGTGGAGTTGGCTCTGTCGAGGACTTCCTGGTTGGTGATTTGGTCCTGCCATCGGATCCTCATGATTGACCGGAGGGAGTGTTGGTGGAATTGCTCCAGCTGTTTCATGTGCTTCCGGTACAGTGTCCATGTCTCACAGCCGTACAGGAGCGAGCTGAGTACCACTGCGTTGTACACTTTGAGCTTCGTCGCAGTGCTTACACCGCTGTGTTGGAGGACTTTGCAGTGCAGCCGCCCGAGTGCCTGGCTGGCCTTTTGGATCCTGGCATTAATCTCGTGGTCTAGGGACCCATCACTGGCGATGGTGCTGCCCAGGTACTTGAAAGTGTTGACGTTAGAGAGCTGCATGCCGTCGATTGTAATGCACGGCTGGTTCGTTGGCTTCCCTTGTGCGGGTTGGAACAGCACCTCTGTTTTGCTGAGGCTGATAGTCAGGCCAAACAGGTTTGTTGCGGTGGAGAACCTGTCCACAATGGTTTGGAGATGATTTTCTTGGTGAGCCATGAGAGCACAGTCATCTGCAAAGAGAGCTTCCAGGATGAGTCTCTCTGTTGTCTTTTTTTTTGCGGTCAGGCGGTGAAGGTTGAATAGTGAGCCATCCAGTCGGTATTTGATGTAGATGCCCAGGTCTAGATCCATCACAGCATGTCTTAATACTTGGGTGAAAAATAGGTTGAATAGTACCAGAGCGAGGACACAGCCTTGTTTCATGCCATTGGAGATGTTGAAGCGGTTGGAAGTCTCTCCACCAGATAGGACTTCCCCTGTCATGTTGACATGAAAGAGCTGGATCAGTTTGATGAATTTTGCTGGGCAGCCGAGCTTGCTGAGGATCACCCACAATGTGTCCCTATTCACTGTGTCGACGCCTTTGTCAGGTCTTTGAAGACAATGTAGAGACTCAGGTTCTGCTCAAGGCATTTTTCCTGCATTTGCCTCACTGTGAAGACCATGTCGATGGTGCTGCTATCTGGTCGGAAGCCGCATTATGATTCAGGCAGGTTCTGCTCTGAGACAGATGACAGGAGTCTGTTGAGTATAACATGGGCAAGGATCTTTCCAGCAGTGGAGAGTAGTGAGATGCCTCTGTAGTTGTCACAGGCTGCACGTGAGACTTTGTTCTTATATAGGGTTATGATGGAGGCATCTCTGAGTTCTGGGGGCATGTCCTCCTCTTCCCATATGCTGGTCAGCACTATGTGGAATGCCTGAAGTGCCTTTCCATTTATGGCCTTGTACACCTCGGTTGGGATCCCATCTTTACCAGGTGCCTTGCCTGCACTCATTTGTTTAATGGCTTTTTGGACTTCTAATGAAGGAGGGACGTCAAGTTGTTCAATGGAGCGGTTTTGGGGGATCTGATCAAGGGCACTTTGGTCGACTGCAGAGGGTCGGTTGAGAAGCTGACTGAAGTGTTCTTTCCACATGTTGCTGATGCCTTTTTTATCTTTTATGAGAGTGTCACCGTCAGAGGATAGCAAGGGAGTGGTGGTGGGTTTTATTGTTAAAGTAAATGATAGCTTTAGAGTACAAATTCCCATCAAGAGGAAACAGTACAAAAAGCACCGACTTTGGAGTTAGAGGACCAGGGGACAAATCCTATATGTCACTTAACCTCTCCAAGTCTCATTTTACTTTTCTGTAAAAGAAGGTCACTAGACTAAATACTTTCTCAAGTCCCTGCCTTAATCTAAAGTTATATGACAGATAGCTATATAAATCCTCTGCACAATGAAAATGTATATGTGTTTATATATATTTTTAATTAATTAATTTATTTATTTATACATGCACATATATGTATGTCTGTATATATATATACACAATCTGTATATGTGCATGGGGTTTATATATATATACATCTATATATATATATATACACATATATATGATTAGAGTGGGAAAAATAAAATTGAACAACTTGTACAGTGGTATTGTGTTTGTAAGCCTTCTAATACATCCTGGCATTTAAATTCATTACATAAATTCATTACATATATATATATATGTGCAATATATCATATAGGAATGCAATTTGTGACTAGACAGTCAAAGCTAGGAAGACTTAGGTTCAAATTATGCCTTTGGCTTTAAGGCCCATAGCAATGTACATGCTTAAAGTTGTAGCTATATTAAGAGCAGTCATCTGAATTTGAATTGAGACCCTTTAAATATGTATCAAGTATTTTTGCTGTCATATCACAAGAGAAATATAATTTTAATAATCAAAGTTCAGAAAAGTGCAAATACATTGTATTTAAGGAATTGTGTATGTAAATAGAGGTGTGAGAGCAAGGGATATGCTTACTGTTATACATCACTCATGAACCCTTTTGGAATTTTCTGGGCAAAGATACTGGAGTGGTTTATCATTTCCTTCTCCTGCTCATTGTACAGATGAGGACATTGAGGTAAATAGTATTAAGTGACTTGCCTAGGGTCACACAGCTTCTAATTATCTGAGGCTGACTCCCAGTCTGGCACTCTATTCACTGTACTATTTATCTCTTGGTGTTTCCACCCAATTGTGTTTAGAAGATGACAAATGTTGATTCCATATACTCAAATAAAGCAGTCTATTTTCTCATTTGGCAACTGTCCTGTCAACCAGAGCCATGGGGCAGTTGGCTATCTATGAACCAGCTCTGGTGCTTATTGTTATATACAGATCTCTAAATAAAAGAATATCTGCCATCCATGACATGACATGATTGAGTCAATGCCCACCTATTATCCTTTTCTAGTCTTTACACATTCAGTGTTGTTTTAGTCACTCATACTTCACTGGTCAAAAAACAGTTTGATTAAATTATTAATGTTGCACAAAAAATATAAAGCCATCATAGTGTGTTCTACTTTTCAAACACGTTTAAGTTCCAATTTTCCATGGCACGCTCACTTTTTTTGAACTGAAACCCATTGTTGAAGTGAAACTCACTTCAAACTATTGAAGGGACACTCTACTTTAGTCTACCAAGAGCCAGATTGGAAGTATGGTATTTTATAGCAATCTTCTTAGTTTCCTAATGTAAAGATGGAAAACAAGTAATTTACAAAGTTTGTCCACAATGGAATTGGAGAGGACTATAGAAGCATTTAGTTATTCTCATGGAGGAAGTTGAATGGCATAATGGGACAGGAGGACCAATGACACCAGTGGCCTGAGAACCTCATTTTAGGGTTACTGATGCAACTAGCTATCTCTAGAAGTCAAGGATGAAAGAGGCAATGCTCAAATTACCCAGACACAACTCTGCATATGTTTCTGGCCTACTACCACAAGTATGACACCAACAGTGCCAAAGGTGCAAGCATGGAAGTGCATCAGAGTCCAGTGGCTATTTTTGTATTTCTCGTCATTCCTTCAAATCTCTATACATAGCTCCTATAAATGGTATTATTTCTATCATTTCACCAATTTAAAGTGTGCTGGCAATGAAACCAACCTAAAATTCCTTTGATATAGTGATATACCATCTCCTTTAGTTAGAATTACTTAATATTCTAGTCGACATTTTTAGGTTAAATTTTTATATATGCCAGAAGGGATGTCATTGGTAGAAGATGAACAGGAAGAGGAATGGAGTAAAATGAGATTTCTTTGAGTAAAATCAACAGAAGCTTCCCTCTATTTAATGAATCCCAACAAAGGTTGTCAAAAGGAGAGTATTATAAATAGATGCCTTTTAACTGTTCCTGTAAATTGTAGAATGTGTAAATTATATGCTAAATTCTAAAAGGGCTCTGAGAAGCAGTTCCATGTAATTTTGACTCAAAAGGCATGTTTGTTTTAATTCCCAAAAAATGGTAAAATCATAAGTGTTGGTTGGTATCCTCTATCTTAAAATGTAGTAATTCCTATATACAAAGTAGCAGATGTAAAATAAATTCTACCATCAGTACATTTAAATATTTATAAATAATATGATTAATCTATTGACAACCTGTCTAAGCATGACATATACCAAGTTTTTAAGGTTATTTGAAAGACCAAGAGGAGGAAATTTTAGGGCAAACACATTCATATAAATTCATTATACCATGTGTAATACTTCTCTCTTAACTGACAATCACAAATCATTAACAATAGCTCAACTTGCAAATTTAAGTCACTAGTTTTTCCTTTGAAAAAAAATACCTTTGGGTAAACTTGGAGGTTTTTTTTTCATCATCTTCAGCATGAATTCTATATCCTGAAATTTTCTAAACACTAAAAGAATAATATCTCATCAATGAAAAAATAAGGAAGATAATTTCAAATCTGATCATCTAGTCCAATTCCATATTTTAAACATAGGAAATCTGGAATGCATAACAAGATCATTATGTAGTTAGTAACAGAGTAGATCTTAAATCTGCATAGAATAAACTTTTCACTGCGCCATTCTATTCTTAACAAAATTTTGGATCCTCTCTCTTCCTAATGTTATATCAATGGAGGTGGTAGGATCATACATTTCCCCTTACATATTTCTTAAAATTGTTGTTTTACAAATAAAGATTCCAGAGTATTTTTGTGAATTCCTATTAAGACATATATCTCATTTAGCAACATGCTTTTTTTTACTGTTCATATTTATTTCTGTTTTGCAATTGCATTTCAAAATCTTCCCAAGAGTTAAATGGCAAGAGTTGAATAGCATATTATTCCAACTTTCTCAGAGAGGCTAATGTACAATTATGATACAGTTGTGGGAGCTGTATGTCTAGAACGGAGAAGCTTCAGAACTTATCCGAAAAAATACTATCTCATCTATCTTAAGACTTTTTTTTTTCCTTTTTGTAAGGTCATCTTAACACTGGAAAGAAGATAAAATAAATGCTGGAACTTTTTGAAAATGACTATGGATTGTTTTTAGTCTTTATGAACAAACCCACACCTGTTCACAGGCCTTCTTTGTTCTGGAAACCTACCAAACATTAACTTAAAAACAGACATTTTAAGACCATCCTGGTTTGAGATTATATTTCAGAAATTATTATTATTATTTTAAAATAATTAACCTCTCAGTCCCCTTTCAATTCCCAACTTAAGGACTTTGCAAATAACCTTTTAAAAGTTCACTTAGATTCTGATCTATTTTTTTCATTAAGACTCACAGAAACACCAAATATGAATTACTTTTTGTTGTTTTTGAACTTTTGAACAAACAATTTTAACACACGCATGTTGTCAGTTTATACATCAATTGAAAATATGCTTCTACAAACTAAAAAATGAAAACACTATCCAACAGACATCTAGGTCATGCAGAGTGGATAGTGTACTGGGAGTCAGGAAGACTTTCAGACTCTCAGACCTCAGTCATTTACTAGTTCTGTTGACTATGTGCAAGTCACTTAAATTTTAATATGTCTCAGTTTCCTTCATTTTATAATTAGGACAACAATAGCAGCTACCTCCTCAGAATGAAGTGATAATCAAATTAGATAACATTTTAAAGTGATTAACATTGTGCCTGGCACATAGTAGATGTTTAATAAATTTTCATTTAATTTCACCATACTGTGATTTTAAAAAAATCTAAATAATATTATGATTAATAATATAATAAATATTTATTTAAATGGAAATTGTCTTTTTACAACATGGTTTTAAAATTTGCCAGTTTCTGATCTAAAGATTGCTAGTAAAAGAAGATGTAATACCCTTCTTGAACTCTCAGTTGTTTTAATGTACTTAAAAGTTCAAATGTGCTATTATGCCAAGGCTTTTATTGTTTCTATAAAACAGTTTCTATTTCCTATTAGATACTAGGTTGCTAAACCAAAAGAACTTTTCTGCCAGCAATGCAGACTGAATTCTAAAACCGATGTGAGAAGGCAACAAAGATCATTTCCAACGATCTGTTCAAGATGAACACAACAGCAATTAAGTCATCAAAAACTCTTCTTTTTTCTCTTAGTAATCCATTCTTTTGGTAGTATATCTCACTAACTTTTAGTACTACTATTAATGCCATAGCAATGTCATGGCTACTGGCTTTATTTTTTTTCTTTTAGTGGGCAAGCAGTTATTAGAGTTTTAATATGAAGACAAAACGTGTTTTCATCTCCTTCCTCCTAAACCTATAAGGGGATGTTTTGTTGGTCCCTCCCACTTCCCACTTGAGGGAGGGGCCTTCATGGCTAAAGAGAGTCAGTCATGACTGTTATTAAAGCATGGAAAGATGAGTCATTAGAAAATAATAAAACAAAGGAAGAATAATAAAATATTAAATGGGGTAGATTTATAGAAATGTATTGGGGCTCATGGAAAATATGGCCTCACATCTATTGACAAGTATTCTTGTAGAGTTTCATCATAGTTTCTAGCTCAGTATCTCATTTGACTTGAACCTAGGCCTCTTTGATTATTATATTAATTCAATTTTCTTTCTACTACTACACTTTGTCTCTTAGTCTGCCAATCAATTTTTTTCTTAACCTGACACATATCATTTTACAAAGTTATCATTCGTATAACTCCAATAAACCTGGGTGAAAAAAAATCTTCCCATAGTTTCTTACTTTCTGATCTCACTATTCTGCTTTTGGTAATATTGTCCTTCCAAAGTGTAAAGATTTCTTCTATATGTATGATTTTTACTTAATATTTATGCTCCTTCAAGGCTTTATTCAGATACAACTTTATCCAGGATTCCTTCTTCATCATTGCTTTCTATTTAGTCTTTTTAAAGACACTTAGAATTTTTTTGATGTCACCTTCATATCACATTTCCCTGCTTCCATTTCATTCCCTTTATCAGAGTACCATTCCTTTAAAATGTGGAATAAAAAAAGAAAATATATATATATAGTCCAATAAAACCAACACCTCAGTAAAGTATGACATTATATGTGTTGTTATATACTCATAGAATACCACCTCTGAAAAAAGTAGGACAGTTTGCTTTCTTACATTTATTCTATTACACAAGCTTGGCAAGTTTAGCTTCTTTTGTTGCTTTTATTCTTTCTCTTGACACTTGATAGTCTTTGTGAATATTTTTCTTGTCTTTCTTTGCTTAACATCAATTTACATATCTTTCCCATGTCTGTTTGTATCCATCGTATTTATTGTTTCTTAGAGCAGAGTAATAATGTCTTACAACTGTGTAATACAATTTAGCCATTCTTCCATTAATGTCATGTCATTCTGTTTGACCTCTCCTAAGAATGTAGCAATTCTATAACTTGAATTCTAATAATTTGCATTCCCATGTTGGCAATAAATTTCTTGGGAAATCAACTTTCAGGTTATGGAGGCCAGTGTGGCCAAAGAAGAGAAGGGAGATCAGAAAGTTTAAGAGAGACTGCAGCTCATATTTTCTCAATTAGTTTTGCTGGAGTTGTATGAAGGATATCTTTGGGAAATAAGATGTATTAGATTAAAGAGAAATTTGAATGGCAATCTAAAAGATAAAGTTTAACAGCAAGAGAATTGAATTATTATAATAGCTGAAGAGGTCTAGATTCAAGTCAAATCTTTGAAACAAACTAGCTATGAGATACTGAGCAAAGAACAACCTTCTAAAGTACCATAAAACTCTCCCAAACTGCAATTTTTCAGGAGAATTATAAATAAGAACTAAGAGAGGAGGATTACTTAACAGGGTCTATGATTCTAGAGAGATATTTGAAAGAATAAATAAACAGAAAGTGAATTATATTGAAACCCTCAGATATTTGCAAAAGTATATTATCCTTCATTACATTAGGCAAAGTTGTAAACATAGATTTAAAAACATTAGTTGAATCTGTTTTCTTAGCAGGTTTCCAATTTTTATTTCTTTTAATAAAGATAAATTGGGTTTTGGAGGAAGAAAAGGCAGGATTTTTTTTTTTGTATTTGTTGCCTCACAAAGTCACTTCTCTTTAGGGAACTTTTACAATCAGAAATGAATGTACAAATTGTACTTTTTAAATGTCATGCTCACCCTGTTTTCATGCTATTTCCATTTCTAACAATAATTATATTTTGAAAAAAATTATGATAAGTTATTCTCTCTTCTTTGATTTCTTAAGTAATATCTTTGGGGACTTTAAACATTGTTTCAAATGCTCTGTCAATTGGAAAAAAATCCTACTCTGGAGGAGGAAATATAGCTGCCATTAAACAGTAGCAAATAAAATATCAGTGCTGAAATATGACAAAAAATGGCTACATTTACTCATATATAAGATAATTTCAGAAACTTAATAGAGGCCAATATACCATATATTATCAAACCTCTATCATTTGAACTGAGATTGTTATGATCTAGAATTCTGTTTGGATAGCAGTGAATATCCCTTCATTAAGGAAAAATTAAATATATCACATGTCATTAACTGTTGAAATTCAATTTTCCTTCAAAATATGTTTTTCTAATACCTACATTTATTAATAATCACCAGGCACTTCAAATACATTCTATTTTTCTCAATATACTAATAATATAGGTAGACAAAATGATAAATTAAAAACTAAAAATAACATACTCAAATTATTTTTGAATCAAAGCTATTTTTAAGAGTATGAAAATAATAAACTAATGGCTACTCTAAAAATACATCTAAACATATGACTGAAACAAAATATAATCTGGTTTTCCTGACCACTGCTCCCTAATGAAAACAAAAAGAAAAGCAGTGTCAAGAAAATGAAAATAAAAAAGAGTATAGAAAATGGAAAAATAATATACCAAGACTTTCATTATTTTTTAACCTTATGGTCCTTTTTTATGATCCAGGCCTATAATTTTTCTGGCATAGGGAACTTTAAGAAAAGAAATTCCCTCTATGAAATGATACATAATTTACTATCTTAAAGAATTAAGTGACTTGATATTTTAATCAACAAGCATTATTGAGGGCCTACTGTGTGTCAAGTGTGGCACTAAGGGCTGAGAATACAAATAACAAAAAAATTAGAATAATCCCTAGTATCACAAAAAGAGTACCTGAAAGATGAGAAACTTAAACCAATATTTTTCTCAGTTTGAGAACAAATCTCTACATACTATGCTATATTGGTTCTCTAGTTTTCTGGCTTTATTTTCAGTAATGGTTAAGGCAAAAGATTTTCTAGACAATAATATGCAACTGGATGAGCAATGTCTAACTCTCATCCATCATTATACATATCACAGAGAAAAATGCTGTAAATGAATAGTGAGTTAAGTCTGGGAATGAAAGGGGGAAAAGGGCAAATTGGATTCTCTGAGAAAATGAAATGCTCCTTTTATTTTAGCAAGGTAATGTAATGGGTTAAAATAGAACAGTGAATCTGGAGTCAGGAAGACTTGAATTCAAATTTGACCTTCCTTACTATATGATTTTGGGTAAATTATTTAATCCTGTTTGACTGAATTTCCTCATCTATAAAAGGAGATGGAAAGGGAAATGGTAAACAACCATAGTTTCTTTGCCAAGAATACCCCAAATGAGGTCACAAAGAGTCAGAAATGACTGAAAAAAAATAATAGAGTTCTTTTTATGGCCCTTAACTATTTCTGTAAAGAAAAAAGGTCCCTTTCTGAGTACTAATGAAGAAGCATGGCTTAAAAATCATGGAACACTCTAGATTATCAAAATAATGAAATTGAGGATAAGTTAATGGGTAATATAGAAAGGAAGTGGAGAACATTTAACAAAGGAGGGACTATACAGAAGATATTCAAAGGATTTTTATTAAAAATATCAATGAACTAAAAAGAGATGGTGTAGCTATTTAGCCAGAGCAACAGATAACTAATATGTACACCAGAATATCCCAATAGTCATTTTAACATAAATATTGAGCTAGAAAGGTCTTTAAATATTGTCTAGTTTAACCCCCTCACTTTAAACATGAGGAAATTGAGCTACAAATAAGATAATTGAATTACTCAAGGTTACACAAGTAATGAAGTGGAAAACTAGGATTCAAGCTTAGATCTTGTGACTCCATATTTATACTTTCCCCAGGATATCATTTTCAAATGTTAAAAGAAAATAATATTAAGTCCTCAAAAATTAGTTTGTCGCTCACGGTGAACTCTTGAGAAGATATGGAGACAATATCATGGATTTCTTATGATCTGCATCATTGAAAGGAATATCCATATTGATGAGTTCATAAATCCAATGGCATATTAGAATATCTTCATTAGGATTTTCTTGATTTCTTTTAAACTTTGGACAAGTGAATTTGTTTGCTCACTCATTCACTCACTCCCTCTATCTGTCATTTTCCCTTACTGAGAATTAAAAAAAACCCTTAAGCAACAGAAGATTATATATGCATATATGTACATGTGTATATATAAAATATGTATCTCTATATGTACGTATGAACACATATACACAATTGCATGTGACCAGATCTTGCTATTGTATAAAAATTTTGACTCTTCAATTCCTAATAGTACATCACTCTTATTCTTTAAAATAAATAATCTATAAACAGGTGCATTGAGGGTTGAGATTTCCCTCAGGACTTCTACATACATTTTAGTTTCAGTCATTAATTTAAAATAATTGAGTTGCAGAAAAGTTAGAGGTCATATTTTTGTGTCTATGAATTATTGACAATTCCATTTAATATTGATTGATGAGGAGATACATTGCAAATTCCTAATATGACTTTATATATAATTTATAAATTATAAGGATAAAAGTAGTTTCCTTATGAACTCTAGAAAAATAAAAATATCTAAAAATCTAAAAAAAATCACTGTATCAGTTAATGGAATACTCATTGACCTAAATTCATTATATAGTTATTAAATTAAAAAAAAACTAAAACATATTTTCATTTAAGCATATATCCTTGTTAGATAGATTAGAAAAATATGAGAATTAAAACTAATTCAGTCTCTTCCATTTCTAGGGATTATGTCAATTTAAACACATGACCATATATATGTATATTATTTTATTTCTTTCAGATAAAAAATAAAAATGCATATAGAAGTACCTAATCCTTAAAAGTAAATGTGCTTTTTTAATAGAAAAAAAATGATGATAAGAAGTAATAATCAATAGAATATGCTCTATCTAATCCCTAAAGGAGAATTGTTTTTCTATTATCACTCCTTTACCTAGTGGTCCTAGGCAAAATTAGGATTGTTATTAGTTCCAATGAAGTAAGTAAAAACTATTGTACCATATTTAAATGAATCATCCTTAATATCACATAAAATACCCCCAAATAAAAAAATGAAGTGAATGCTTCTATTAATAAAATCCAAATTCCTTTTTATTTAAATTACTGAAGTAACCAAGATTTTAAAATGCCATATCTTATTCAGCAGGTTGATTAATATAAGCAGACTAGAATTTTGAAATAGATATACAACTACATTAGCATATTATTTTTTAATTTAACTCCATACACTTTTATTAATCATGTATTGCATATAGACTGCTAATCACTGAGGATACAAAGATAAATCAAAATCAAATAGTCTGTTTATAAGCCACTCACATATGTGATTTCACTGTATGTATATATAAATATTCATAAAAGTTAAATTTATAAAAATATTTAAAATAATCCTTTGGAGGGGACATTAATAAGTGAAAGAATACTTCTTTTATCATGCTTACATAAGCGGCAGCATAAGTCGAGTATTAGAGGAAATTAAGGATTACATGAAATAGTGGACGACTTTCTCAATACCGAGGTATTGAGGGAGGAGAATTGTAGAATCAGAAAAGCTGGAGAAGGTGTACTATGTTCCAGGAAATGCAAATATTCTAGGAAGGAGTTAGCGAATGATCTGGGAAATAATATGAAACTAGCCCGGAAAGAAATGTTACAGTAAGATTCTGAAGAACTTTAAATTCTGCTGTTTTTATAATTCATTTTATAAGCAAACAGAACCACTGGAGTTTATTGAACTACAGATTGTTTTAGGAAAATTGGTTTTAACAGATTTTTGTGGAAGTTATACTGGAAAATAAAGAGATGAGAGGCAGGGAGATAAATTCTGACATTATGTTTCTGGTAACTTTTTAAAAACGAAATTTTCAACTATGTAAATAAAAGATAGCATTTCCTTAATCATATTAACCAGGGTTATAATATCTGCTATGTGAATCTTTAAATTTTCTTTATTTTCTGTTTGAGTATTTTATTTAAATAAAATATTCCCACTTCTATAAAGTCACTATTCTTCTGATATTGCCATAGACATTTAATATAAAACAAATCACTCTGGCGAGTGAGTGATCATTTTCCTCAAATTCCTTTTAAGTTAAACTTGGTGAACTTTTCAGAGTTCACATGGAATAGAGAGACAAAGAAGCTAGTACTGTAATTATGCTGGCATTTTGATTGGGGCTGATATCTAGATAGGGAATGTCTAGATAGGGAATAAGAAATAAGTAAAGAATGACCTACTTAAAGTCCAAAGTTCATGTGTGTGGGGGATAAGGTGCAGTTGGAACTATGAGTAGTTTGGAGCAGAGGAGATTGGGCACCAGTAGAAACACTATACTGTGGCATGGGTTTGTGATAGTATACCAAGTCTTTTTGGCTTCTTTGTCCCTGATGAATAATAAGAATCCCTTCAGTGTTTAAATCCTTACTTCTTAATTGCCCCCATTTGCAGAGAAGAGAGAGCTAAAGGGAAAAGAAGCTAATTTTCATTCTTAATCTTACATGATTAACCATAGAAATAAATCATTGTTGGTGGTAATCAGGTTTTGTATATCTATAGCTTTCTCAACCTATAACTAGATATAACTATATTCTATTGTTTACATGGCATTGTCTCCATATTGCAAGTATCTATGGCAATGAAATATATCTATATAGTAAATCTCCATGGCAATAGCTCTAAATAAGGCTATTTAGCTAAATTTTCAAAGTAAGAAAAAAGCACAATGAAAACCAACTAGAAAAGACCTTTTTGAGGAATGTCAGTACTCTGAAAGCAATAGAGCAGTGATGGTGAACCTTTTAGTGACCCAGTGCTCAAACTGCAATCTTCATGTAGCATGTGAGACCCCGACCTTACCCCAGACAAGGAAGGGAGGCCACTGGGCTGCTGGGCAGAGGGTTGGGTGATGCAAGAAATGTCCTCAGACACGTATGGAGAGAGGGAAGGGAGCAGCCCCCTCTGAGATACTCTAGCATGTATACCATAGGTTCATCATCATGGCAATAGGGAATAACCCATAGGTCTAGTCCTTGTAAGATAGAATACAGTTGATTGTTTTCCTCTATTTCAAGTCTTTTTTGGCTTCATAGGATCTGCCCTACTTAGCCCCATTACCAGGCAGATCTTTCTAGAAATCAGTGTTGTCTCAACTCTGTGACATCATAAGGTATCCGCATAGGATTTTCATTGAGACAAAGAAGGATATCAGCACAAAATAAAATGTATCTTTTAGAATTTGGGAGAAGTTCAAACAACATTTGCTAAAATTAAAGTTAACAAGAATCAACATAAAAACATTTAGAAACAAAAGCAAAGTCTAGAAAATATTTTGTGAATAATCCTATGAGATATAAATATCACATCAGACAAAAAAATCTTAATACAAATAATAAAAAGAGAATCTGTAATCTGGAGAATTATGAAAGATAAACGCAAACAGAAATATTTCTTAGAATGGAGTTTAGACATCAATGTAATCTTCAAAATGTATCCAATCTAACAAACTCAAACACAAATTAGTGGTCAGAAGGAAGTTTAAAAAAATTATTTCCCTAGTCCAAGGAGGGAGGTTACCTTAGAAACCATCAAGGTTCACTAGGTAGACATATCTCTGTCTTCATGTAAAGTTATATCTTGGCACTTAAATTTATTAACCAACTCTTATGTAAAGAGAAAATTGAAAAAAAAACTAAAATTAGTACATCTAAAATGCAAAGTCTAAACCATTTATCAGAGGTTGACTGCAGCAAGATAAAAAATTTAAATAATGATAGAAATAAGTATTTAAAATAATACCTAAAATAATACAAAATATTCTAGCAAGGTATTAATTAAACCCAAAGAAAGAAGCAAAAATCAATGTAATAATCAGAAAAGGCTGCAAGGAGGAGCTCTGATTTGAATGGGTCCTTGGATGACACAGGTAGAGATGTTTTATGGAAATGACCTTTTGAGAAGCAGAACTGAAATGAAGAGAGAAAAAATATGGGAATTGCTACCTACATTTCCTACTTTGCCCCCATGTCATTTTGGAGTACTGTTGATCACACATTTCCAAAACAAGAGCCCAAATACATTTTATCAGTTATTTATTAAGACGAAAAGATATGGTTTTATATAACAATAATATGTATTTCTTTCACATCAGCATTTTCCATTTAATAATGTCACCTATACCTTTGTTACCACTGTAGGTTCTCTGTTTAAATAATCCAATTAATCTCTAAAAACAACAACAAAAAAGACTAATAAGTTTAAAAAAAAAAGATTGGAATGTCTGCTTATTTCTTCTACCATTTGTGAAACTCCCTGTCCTAAAGTAAATCAGCAACTTCTCCTTCCTTTTAATGATAGGAAATTCTCTGGATTGTAGGAAGAATTGGAAGGTAAATGACGTGCACAAGGTCATGAAGCAATGAGGCAATAGAGACAAAACATGTCTTCCTAATTTGAGATCAATTCTTTATGTACTAGGGAATACTTTTTTTTTAAATTTACACAAATTTAATTTACACAAATGACAAAAGAGATCAAAATTATATAATCCCTTTTAAATTGTCAAATAATTATTAAAACAATGCAAAGGTATAATAGATTTAAAAGGTTTCTTAAAAACTAATGTAAAATAAAATTTAAATTTAAATGTTTTCTCATAATATTTTGATCTAAGATACAATTCTGGATTAGTCACTTAAAATGTGAGTTCTTAAAATGTGAAATCTGATTTTGCAAAGATGATGTTCAAATTCAGATTTTAAAAAATGAAATAAAATACATACAAAAGAAAGTCTACGTTGTTCCCCTTTTCTCCAATTCTGATTTTTAGGAAGCTATTGTTTCATTTACCTATATCTGGAAAATTTTATATGCCTGAAGCATCAGGTTTTTTTAAATTAAATGATAATCAGACATATAACAAGACTGCCATTTGTATAATGTTCATTTTCCTCTAAAATGTGCAATTTAAAATTTCTTTTCCTTCTTGCATCTTAATAGGCTAGTGTGAAGGAAATTATTAGAATTGATCTTAACAGGATTGTGCCATCTGTTCTGAATAACAAATCCTGAACTCAACAAGAGCTTGGAATGCAAAATGAAGCAGGTAGAAAAAGATGCTATAATTCTTTCATGTAATGATGACAAAACCTGTCATAAAATTAGAATCAAATGGCACTATTTATAAACATGAATATAATACTAAGAATCAACACTACAAAGTGATAAAACATTGTTTATGCACTATGAAAACGAATATCCTAAAGCCAACAATTATACAAACATAGTGACATCCAACCATAGATAAACACTTAATCAAAAATAGAATATGGTTTATAGAGAAAGTATTATTTTCAGATTAAAAGTGCATTCATTTGCATTTGTCCTCATGCTACATATTAAATAGAAACTGTATTGTAAATATTTTTTAAAAATTGTTAGTCAATTCTACCATTCTTAGTTATACTAGAAAGAAATTCATGAAATGAATTAGAAGAGGCATAATGACAAAATTTAGGATATTTGGGGGTAAGTGCACAGACATATTTTTAGACAAGATTTGTATTTAAAGGATAATATAATGAAAGAGATGGAAAAAAAACAAGCAAAATCATATGAGCTCCTCATTTTACAGAAGAAGAAAATTACTTTGAGTATTGCTTCACTTGTCTAAAATCACCTTGCAACTGGAACAGGAACTTTGATTTTAATCTCTTGATTCTCAATCCATTCCTCTTTACTTAAGGTATATTGCTTCATTTGTATTCTTCCAGATATTATCCCAGCTTATCCAGACTACAGGAGAATGAAACATATATTTGATGAGATCCATATAGCACCATTCTTCCATGAAGGTTTACAATATGATAGATACCACACATTCTTTATGAAGTAAGAAGCTTGTTGGCTATGGGAGAGGGGTGGGAGGTGGGGGAGGGAAAGAATTCATGTAACCATGGAAAAATATTCAAAATAATTAATTAATTAATTGAACAACAAAAAAGAAGTAAGAAGCAAATATTTAACCATAAACTGAATAATCAGATAATAAAAGGAATTTAGTAGCATATTGCTTTCATATGATATATATGTTATATATATATATATGTTTTGTCAATCTAAATGTAAAAGAAGTCATATTTAAAATGTAATAAGGAAATGTTTTTTTTAATCCTATAATGAATGTTCTAAAATAAATAATCATTCCAGATAAGGATCACAGTGGAAAAAGTGTTGGATCTAGAATTAAAAAGATTCATCTTTCTCAGTTCAATTCTGGCTTCAGATGCTTAGTAGCTCTATGCCCTTGAGAAAGTCACTTAACCCTGTTTTCTTCAGTTTCCTTATTTGTAAAAAGAGCTGCAGAAGGAAATGGCAAACCACTCCAGTACCTTTGCCAAAAAAACAAACAAACAAAAAAAAAAAAACAAGATGAGAACCCTTAAAAAAGCCAATCCAGTGGAATGAGAAAATTGAATGGATAGGTATTGGTGTTTTTTTTGTTTTTTTTTGTTGTTTTTTTTCCCAATCTGTATATTTTAGATAAATATCATAGATGGGGGATGAGCTGGCACAGAACTGAAGAAGAGAAAGGGAGCATGCAGCATTCCACTTGCCTAATTGCATAATAATTTTAATGGTCCCAAGCTGCTCTATAAAATAAAAACTCATCTTTTTAACACCAACATTCTCCCAGGGATGCCATCTGGCTGTGGATCATGGAACACCAAAATCTCTGATGAATAAGAATTACTAGTGACCCAAAGGACAACAGTCTACATGGTGTGAATAAATAGACAGTAGTAAATTCACACTGATGGATTGATCAAAAGAAATAACATAATATATATTTTTATATTAAGGATCTATTAGAATGTTTCTAGCATATTGAGTGGGCCCTATACACAGGATTTATAGGATGCCATAGATAAGAGTCAAAAAGGATAAGAAGATGTGAAGGAGTTATAATCTGTACCACTAAAATGAAAATCTAGATTTGTGATTCACTAAAAGCAATTCTTACTTAAATTTAGATAAATAAATTGGGAAAATAATATTAAATGGCATTGCACATATCCATACAAAGTACCTACTGAAGGGTAGGTAGCAAATATATTGGTGTAATTTGAGGTGACATACTGCAGTTCTAGAAACAATAGATTAATCTTAACTCTATTCCTTGCTAGATATGTGATATTGGCCACATTATTAGCCCCCTTGAGACTCAGTTTAACTCGTTTAACTCAATTGTAAACTTCCTTACTTGATTTTGGAATAAAATATATCTAGATGCCAGGAATACAGATAATTGTCCTTTGGAGGTACTAGGACCTGCAAAGTTCATATCCAGTCTCTGATATATAACTGTTGGTTGACACTAGGCAAGTAATTTAACTCCCAGAGACCAAGGAAAAATTCTAAACTGCTATTTGAAAAATGAGTGCCTTTGTACAAAGAGTATCCCTCTCCCTAGCTAATTGCAATGTTTCTAAGAAGAGTCAATGAACATTATTAAGCACCAGCTATGTGCCAGGTATGACACTCCCTAAAATCTTGAGTTTCACTAGGTGTGCTCAAATTCTAAGGAATTTACACTATCATTCACTTATCAGCCTTTCAGATAGACTTGCCATAATGATGTTCATGCAAATATTTGGTGTGTCAAGATTCTTCAAAACAACAAAAAATAATAATATTGTACCAGGGACTTGAGAGCTCTTGGAGTAGGGTAAGCAGTTTATTATACTTTTGAATGTTAGATATATTCATTGAACTATTACACTTACACTTTAAAACCAATATTCCAAAACTATACCAATAGGCTATAGACTCCTTGAGGGTCTAGACTATTTTATTTTTGCCCTTTTATCTCTGGAGTCTAGTACATAGTAGATATTTAATACATAATGGAAGGAAAGAAGGAAGAAAGGAAGTAAGGAAGTGAGAGGAGAGGAGCGTGGAGAGGGGGAGGGCAAAAGGAGGAAAAGAAAGGAAAAGAAAGGGAAAGAAAAAAGTTCCCCTATGTACATAGGTTTACCTTTCCCAGAATACAACTGAGATCTTAGAAAGATCTCTGAAGTACTGAAAAAGAAAACACTTGACAACATCCATTAATTTTATGTAGAATGAGAATTAATTTGGCTTTATTCTTTTACAATTTCAGCCACCCATTCCCTCAGTATATTCCAGATCAGGAGCTCAAAATTTAAAAAGTGAATATAGGGAAAGAAGGTAATAAAAAGTAGAATATTAATAGGATAAATCATTCAGAGGAGATAAAAACAAAATATTTAAATAAAACATGTTATAAAATTATTATAGAGTATTAGAGTCATTTAGAATTATGCAATTTAGAGCTTGAAGCAAACATTGAGGTATTCTAGTCTAAATTCTTAATTTCATTAATGACTCATTAAAGAATAAATGACTTTTCTGAGGTAATATTGGTTATCAATTGATTAGAATGGATTAAAATTGAGGGCTGCAGACTCCCAGAGCAGGAAAGTAAAACTGTAACCATACAATTAACTAATCAATATTTTAATGAATCTAATTCCTAAGGAAAAAGTTACATTTTGTATTCACTGCCAATTGTTTTTATAATGTAGGAAAATATAGAGTATGTTTTGAGAAAGATTTCTATCTTCAAAATAAATGGGTAAAATAAGACTGTAAAAAATGTTTAAATGATTAAGCTTCATCAATGAGAACAACTCATTTGTATCTATTTGTTGAGGTATGGATTTTTCTACACCATTTTTTCTTGATAAATAAAATATAGTTTCTATAACTGTACATCATTTCCTCATTTACCTGTCATTTTAAAAAAAGAAAAAGAAAAATGTTACTGGAAAAAAACACTATAGAAGTCCTTGTTCTAACCCTGATAAGCACCCCAAAATATTAACACAGAAATAGGAGAAAGATTAATCTTATCATTCCATTATTTCTGGAATAAAGGTCATAGAATAACATATTTAACCTGTATTAATTTTCACTTTTAAATCATTATTGAAGTTATTTGGTTTGAGTGATTGAGTGACATTGATAGAAATCTAACCACTACAGAACTAAGTGCAGTGTATTAAAACCACTGTTGAAAATCAGGTGTCAGAGGAGAGGCATTATGGGCTAAACCACACTATGATACTCTTTCTGTAAAGTGTAATAATAACTGAATCATCAAACACATTGGGGATTATATCAGATATATGAAGAAAAATATCCCCAAATATTTATAAATTATGCAAACCTAAACTCTCTATATTTAGAATTATGTGACACAAAATAGAATCCTGTGACTTCCATTTCTCCACTCAGTAGATGAGAGGCAAAGTGAATTCCATGCAAAATTTGTCTCCAAAGGCTGTTATTATTCAAGTCTAAGAGCTTCCATGTCAAGGAAAAAATAGTGCAAGTGGCCAGAAAGAAACAATTCAGATATCAAGGAGGCTCAGTCAGGATTGCATGGCATCTGAAAGCTTCCACACTGAAGGACTGCAAGGATTGAGATATGATATTCCAGAAGGCAAGAGAACTGGGTCTATAACCAAAAATCACCTACCAATAAAAACTAACTATAACTATATTCAGGGAGATTATGGCATTTAATAAAATAGAAGATTCACAAGCTTTCCTGAAGCAAAAACAAGAACTAAATGTAAATTTTAATATGAAAATACAAAATTCAAGAGAACCATAAAAATTTAAACAAGAAAAAGGAGGGAAAAGTAAAGGCTCCAATGAGGTCCAATTAATTATATTCCTGTATGAAAAAATATCTGTAATTATTAAAAATTGTTTTCATTATCATAGTAGATAGAAGAATTCCAAGACAGAATTTGTGGTATTAAGGTGTTTCAGATGATGTGTAAAAAATTTAGGGGAAGGGGGAAATGGAAAAAAAAAAACAGGATGACACTAAGAGAAACTCAAAAGAATAGGTTAAATAGGAAAGATTTTTAATACATAAAGAAACACAAGGAGGGGAAAATACAATTATAAGAAGGGGAGGAAGAGAGTAGTGACAAGTAATACTTAAAACTTACTCTCAGTGGAACCAGTTCTGAGAAGAAGGAACAGCCAGAACTATTGGGGTATTGAATTTGATTTTACCCAACAGAGAATTTGAAAGAGAATAAGGAAGGGAGGTGTGTGAGGAGTATTAAAAGGGAGGGGAAAGTTGGGGGGTGATTAATATACCTTCAAGAGAAACAGGAGGGGAATAAGAAGGGAGAGAGTGGGAATGAAAGTAGAATAAGGGTGGTAAAAATGGGGACTAATTAAAAGTAAAACACTGGTGTGGAGGGAAATTTTGAAAGAAGAAAGGTCAGGATTAAAAGAGGAAATCAAAATGATTGGGAATAAACAGATGGTAATGATAACTCTGAGTGTGAATTAGATGAACTTACCAATAAAAATGAAGTAGATATCAAAGTGGATTAAAAACCAAAATCCTACCATATGTTGTTAAAAGAAACACACATGAAGCTGGTAGACATACACAGGGTAAAAGGTAAAAGGCTGGAGCAAAATCTATTGGGCATCAACTGAGAAAAAAGAAGGCATGAGTAGCAATCATGATATCTAATAAAGCCAAAGTAAAAATAGATATGATTAAAAGAGATAGGGAAGGAAATTAAATCCTGATAAAACACAGTATAGACAATGAAGAAATAGCAGTACTCAACATGTTTACATCAAATGGCAGAGCACCCAGATTGTTAAAGGAAAAACTATTGGAACTTAAGGATAAAATAGATGGAAAAACTATGCTAGTGGGAGAACTCAACCTTCCTCTATTGTAATTAGATAAATAAAATTAAAAAATAAATAAGAAAAAAATAAGAGATCTGAGTGAAATTTTAGAAAAATTAGAGTTAATACATAGAGAAAAGTGAATAGAGAGAAAAAGTAATATATCTTCTTTTCAGTAGCACATGATAGTATTAAAGGAATTTTCTTAATCTTTCCCTCTGTCTTGTATGTATGAGGCAATAGAGGTTTCTCTTCCTCACAATGATGTATATACAGGGTTAAATGGTTTAGCATGCATTGATGGATGACCAAATAGTACTTATACAAAGATTGACCATGTACTAGGGCAATAAAAACAAGGCAAACAAATGCAGAACAGCAGAAATAATAAATGCAAATTTTTCAGATCATAATGCGATAAAATTTTTAATTAGTAAGGGTACATGGAAAGGCAAATTAAAAATTAATTGGAAATTAAATAATCTAATTCTTCCAAACTGGTGGGTTAAAAAACAAATCATAGAAACAATCACTGATTTCATTGAAGAGAATGACAATGAGGAAATGACATATCAAAATTTATGGGGTACAGCAAAAGAGGTACTCAGGGGGAAAATTTATATCCATGAGGGCATATATTAACAAAAAAGAGAAAGAGGTTAATACATTAGTCATGCAACTAAAAAAAACAGAAAAAAAAGCAAATTAAAAGCCTCAGAACAAGACCAAATTGGAAATCCTAAAAATCAAAGGAGAAATTAATAAAAATTGGGAGTAAAAAAAAAACAAAAACAAACTATAGAACTAATAAATAAGACTTCGAGCTGGTATTTTGCAAAACAAATAAAATAGATAAAGCATTGGTTAATCTAATAAAAAAGAGAATATAACTAAATTAACAGTATCATGAAAGAAATGTATGATCTCACTTCTAATGAAGAAGACAATTTTAGGGATCTTTGGACACGGTTTCAGATTGATCTTAGGATGGCTGTATCAGTTCATAGTATACCAGCAGTATAATAGTGTCTCACACTTTCTACATCCCTTCCTACATTCATCATTTTCCTTTTTTTGTCACATTATTCAATGTGATAGTTATTAGGTGGTACACCAAAGTCGTTTTAATTTGCTTTTTTCTTTGTCAGAGGCATTTGCCATAAAAATTTCCCCCTTTTTGTTGTTTCACTTCTAATCTTGGTTGCATTGGTTTTAGGTCACTTTGTAATTAGTTATATCACTTCTAAAGAGGAAATGAATATGTATAAATATTTTAATGTAAAAGCAAAAATAGATCAATAAAACCTGAAGAGACTTGATTCCCAGAATTTTTGTTTATTGTTCTAAGTAGCAAATATATGAATTTCATGTCATTTATTTCTTTTGAGATCTGAATTCCAACTTGTTGTAGCACAGGTATGACTGCCTCCAAGTCCTCCTTCAATATGTGCAAATGTACAAATGTTTTAATTCCTTAAAGTTTATAGCCTCTATCCTTCCCTCCTGAAGACTTCATAAACATGCTTTTTGTTTGCTAACACCTTTGCTATCTGTTTCAAAAACCTTTAAAGATTTCATTACATAAAGAGGAGAAGCATAGTATTAAGTAGAAACATCCCTTGATAAAAGACCTGATTTTAATTCCAGGTTTACTCTCTAAATGACTATGGGGGTAAATCTTGTGACTTCTCTCATCATCATCATCATCATCATCATCATCATCATCATCATCATCATCATCACACAATCTACCACCCTAAAAATCTCTTTCCTTTATAGTCTCTGTCTCTGAGTCTGTTTCTCTGTCTCTGTCTGTCTGTATCTCTCTCTCCCTCTCTCTCTGTCTCTCTCTGTCTCTCTCTCCTCCTCCTCCTCCTCCTCCTCCTCCTCCTCCTCCTCTTCCTAATCCTCCTCCTTGCTCCCTCCCTCCCTCTCTTTCTCTCCCCCTTCCTTCTAGAAAAAAATCACTACTCCACTGATTTGACTTTTGTCCTAGTATTTACAGCAGCAGCATCCTGGAAGGATGTCAGTCTCATTACTGTTCATATTGAACTCTGATGCAAAATAAAACCTTTGGGCATCTCCTGAATTAATTTGAATTAGTCATCATAGACCCTGCTACTATAGTAGTAGTCTCTCAGTAACCGAGGATGAAGATTGTCTTTGTGCACTTTCATCTGTGATGTAGATGAGTGTACACAAAAACACTTGTGCGTGAAGGAGATTTAAGTGGAAAAGCTGATGCACAGAGACAGTCCCACTCTTTCGGGTTGGAAGCCTGGGTCCATTGGCATGAAAAATCGTTACACCTGGAGACTTCCTCAGCTGCATTGGATGGCCCTGTTGTCTTTTGTGCTCCAACAGGCCCTAAGCACTCCACAGTGCTTTGCTCTGTCGCCCTCTCAGCCATTGAACCTTCTTATTGGTTTCTTCTGTCTGTTCTGCCAAAGCAGTCTTCACATGCTGGGTGAGCAAAGCTCTAGTTCACCAGGGGTCGATGACTGGATTTCCCTGTTACTATAGGTTTAACAATATATGTATATTTCATGTAATAGCAAAATATATTTGTATATGTGTATATACACACATATATGGTAAGTACACACTATAATTTACAGAAATGTTCATCATTTAGAACTTAGCATTTAAAATCCATTTGGCTGCAAATTATATGCATTACTTTCATCTAGTCTCAGATATTCCAGATGTTAATTCATTAACCAGGGTATTAATACTAAAATGAAATTTGGAACAATATATTTAGATTACAATGTGACCATTCAATCAATCTTAACACCAAAAAACAAAAAATGTCTTCATAATGTATTTCAAAATTCATTTTTGCACCTTAAAAACACTTGGTAGAAAGTTTTAAGATTTTTAACATCCAGCTATTGTGATTAATGTACCTGTTTGATATGTCTCAAAGAAGGGATTAATAACTATGACTCAATTAACTTATAAAATATTGTATGACTATTTCAATATAATTGATATTCATTATAATTCTATTACTTTTCATAAAGTACTTAAGGACATTATTCTGAGAAAGGTTATATAAACTTTACCAAACTTGAAAAGGGTACTCAGAAAAAATAATTAAACAACAACAAAAAAAGAATTCACATTGGCTAAAAGGATCATTGATCTATAATGAACTCTCATTCTAATCTATCATTTTGTGGATGATAAAACTGAGACCCAGACATTTTAAATGACTTATTCAAGGTCACTTAGGTAAAGCTAAATAGTTTGTTAGTTTTTTCCTTGTTTGTTTAGTATTTTGGTTGGTGCAAGAGAGAGACTGGAAAAGATCTGTGATCTCCCTCGATCTTATTCAGGATCACACAGCAATTAAGTTTATTACACTGGCTATAAACTCAGATCTTCTTGACTTTAGGCCCAGAGTTCTCTTATTCACTGGGCCACTTAACTGTATTTCAACCCTTAACCCAAACACTAATTTCAAGCTATGACATATAGTGATTGTGTAGGTGATGTAGATGACAAGTTCTAAAAGAGCTTTAGAAAGAGAGCCTTTTTTTTCTTTCTTGTTTGGGTGGGTGCTGGGAGTTTCCAGTTTGGGAGTTAACTGTGTTAGCAAAATGAATTTGATAACTACTGAATAATTAAGTTTGTATGGGGGAGGTCAGAAAGGCATCTTTCATGATATTTGTGATATCAAATAAGTTGTATCTTGATTATAACTGTGGAGAAATCACTGAAAGAACCCATGCAAAATATTTGGTTTTAAAACAAAATAATCAGGAACACTTGGCATAGTTAGTTAAGATTGTTAGTTTGAGATGGACATTGACTGTCTATTAACAAATATATCTATTCTTAAATATTCTACTCTTCTGAAGTCAGTCAAAAATTCACCTGGAATTTATTATCTGAGAATTACCTGGAGAACTCAGAGGTTGAATATCTTGGCTATAGATACACAGGGCCAAAATAAGTATTTGAAACTAGGTCTTTTTTACTTCAAGACCAATTCTCTGTTCACCACAGCCAGAAAAATATAAGTGCCATTGGCAATTTGTTTTGTCCTTTCTAAAGGAAGCTTTTCTAACCCGAAATTAGATGCTCAACTAGTACTCTTTTTGATATATGTTGATAGATAAAAATGAAATTTTCTTATCAATTGTTGGTCTTCTAAAAGTGAGTCTCCCCATAAATTTTAAAATCTGATATTCTATTGTGACATTTATTACAGATTTGAAAAAAAAGATCATTTGTATTTACAAAGATTCATTCATTATCATGGCTATTCACAAATAAGAAATGAACATGGTAAAAGTTTTTTTTTTTTTTCAGAATCAAGTAAAAAGATGCCTTTTTTCTACTCTTATCAATGTGTTTTAATTGAGGTTTTAACTTTATCAAAGTACTACTCCAATTTGTCAAATTGCAAACTCCAAATTGTTCCACGAATAACTAAGTGACAGTTAAGTTACCTAGAAGTCTAGACATAACAAATCACAGCATCTCATTTCCTTTGTGCATTTTTATAACATTATTGGCTAGACATATTGTGAGTGACAGAAAAAGAATAAGAAAGATAATTCAGGACTGACTGGCATTGAAGAAATATAAAACTGTCATTTAAAAAATACAAACGTAAGCTAATTCTTACTTCCTCAATAAAGATTAGTAGAATAGTATTTCAAACTTCAGTAATATTCAAAACTTGATTAAGACTTTGATATTATTATTAATTTCTTTATTTTTCTCTAAAAGTGGGGAAAAGCTTATATAAGTTAATCAATTCACATGCAATCTGAGAAATATTAACATTTATTTTTCTGAATGAATGTATTTTACAGATGGTCGTATAACTGGCATCTTTTGAATGAATTGTCTAAATCGCAATACATGGGGTTAAAATAATAATTGGGGTTCATTTTGCTAGTCTATATTAATATAGTAATGCTCTTAAAATACCAAAACATTACATCAGTGAATTTGACTCTGATTTTTCTTGCCTCAAGGGAAAACTATCCTGTATATCAGACTCAAGAAAGGGTTACCTTCAGGGTACATTTGGTGAAGACTAGCTTTCCTCCAGTTTCTTTAGAAGTTTAGGCACCAATACTAGGGTTTTATCATTTATGTATGATAGTCACATTAAAGGCTCAGTAACTGAGGCAAAAGTTAAGTTCACCATTTACTCCAGATTTTTGCAAAGAGCAAGATTAATTCTGTGGGGTATGGATTTTCAGACAAACATCCTCCAGGCATTTATGGTTTGATGCTTCTTACCAATTAGAGCCTTTGTATAAATCATGGGGGTCGGTTAGCCTTAGTTATCTCATATATTAAATGGGAATAATAAGATTTTACTCTCCAGAGTGGCTGAAAGTACCAAATAAGAACACATATAGAGTGATTGACAAACATTAAAATGCTATCCAAAGCCATCAGGTATTATTCTCTGGATCTCCTGGACCTACTGGCTGAGCAATGGAGGTTGAAGCCTACCATACTCCATCAGAAATCCAGCACTTCTTCCCATTGTTTACAGTTATATTAATTAGGTTAATTATCATTAACTTTTTGGTTCTGAATTCCCATGAATATAATTAATCTTATAGCATCTATGCATGTTTTTTTTTACCTAAATGTCACAAAAATAATTAGTAATATTTTAATTATATGATGTTAAATAGATGCACACCTTACTTTTCAGGTAAAAATGCCCAGGTATCAGTGATGCATTAACTCCTTTTCTGAAGGCATACTATGTTGAAACTCACACAGAGCTGTGATTTTTTAAAATTACTGTTAAAAATTCTGAGTGAATTAATTCAGTTTAAGTTCTACTGGAGAATGTAGGCAGAATACAAGCAATTTTCATGCATAATGTAGGCAGGTGGGGAATTCCTAAGAAAATCTGATATTTGTCAATTATCTTTTAGGTCAATTGTTCAGAATACTTTGGATAAACAAGAAAATTTTAAAGTAAACCACTTATTTAAATCTCTCATTCCTTCAATAAATAAAAAAATATTCCCAGTGACACTTATTAAAGAGGGTGCTTCAAAAGCATTCAAAACAATTCTCTTTTATACTTTTTTTGTTTGGTCCTATCCATTCAATGGAATGTATGTTTGTATTACTAGTTGAAACTTTATTTTAAAGGTTGGTTACAGTCTTTTAGACCAGAGATTCAATAAATGGAATAAGATGATAGATTGTCCAATGAAACTTGGCTTAACCAAATAAATTTCATTAAGGGAATGAGTGTTACAAAAAGATATTGCAAGGATTAAATGCCACCATATATTAGAGAAATAATAAAAGAGCCACATGCACCCACAGAGTTGGACACAATGTAGACACTCGGGCACTATCTTTGGTCTAATGTTGGCATTAAATTTTCCTTCCATAGGTCACTTCAACAATAAGTCATTATAATAGACAGCTATATACTTTGTACTTACTTCATGCAGTCATTATCTAATTTCAAAAGGATGAATATTTATTCTATTTTCAATATAAAACATTTTCTTTCTTGAATCATGCACCTTTAACAACTCTAAATTGAGACATATAATATGTGATCAATGCCTTGCCTTTCTCCTTGTACTTTTTCTATATCATTTACTTCCAAGACCTATCAAAGGTTACAACTAACCAATGATCATAATTATTGAATCCACCTAGTTTAGGGATTAGAGCAGGGAAGTCAAGGGTATGATTTTACAGTCAAGAATTTTGTAAACATTGTATAGCATAAGACCTTGCACAAGTTATGTACTTAAGAAATATTTGTTAAAATGACTTGATTTGAATCCTATAGGTAGGAATGACCAAAAAAACAAAGCCACAGGTAGAAAACCAGTATCTGTATTGTGATCAGAGAAAAGACGGTATCCCAGGGACAGCTAGGTGGCTTAGTGGATTGAGAGCCAGGCCTAGATATGGGAGTTCTTAAGTTGAAATCAGGCCTCAGACACTTCTAGCTGTGTGACCCTGGGTAAGTCACTTAACCCCCATTACCCAGCCCTTACTGCTCTTCTGCCTTAGAACTAATATACAGTATTGATTCTAAGATGGAAAGTAAGGATTTTAAAAAATTACATTATCCCCCAAAATGTCCAACAGAGGACTAGTGAAACATATAGTCATTAGTTCAGGCTATGTTTGTCTAAGTCTTTGATACTTTATTTGGATCTGTGAGCTTCTTTGGTTTCCTTAGACCTTTCAACATGCTATGGGCTTCCCTCTAGATCTCTTGATATTGTCCACTGATCCTGTTACATTTTATAGCATCTTGGTCCTCAATTTATTTCTCAGCATATGAGTCTTTGTTTTGCTATTCAGTTTTTGCTTTTTTCAAAACTTCTCATACTTAAGAGTATTCCTATCTTCCAAATCAACTGTGATATTCACAACTGACAAGCAATTTTTTACTAAAATCTTTTTCCTATATATGTTCATTCAATAAAATACAAACACACACACACACACACTCCACAGATAACCTTAACAGCAATTTTGCCTCATTTAAAAAGTAATGATATTTCATGTGATAGTGTCATATAGAAGTTATAGTAGAAGACATGAAGTCAGAAGATCAGAAATTGGTTCCATCTTCAGATACTTATTGGCCCTGGACAAATGGTTAATTTTCATATCTTTAAAGTGTGAATAGTAAAAGTGGACTAACTTAGAGGTTAATGGTGATGCTTAAATGAGATAATTTGTTTAAAGTACTTTGTAATATATAAATATTACTTATTATAATTGTTCTATTTTATAGTGTTTAGATAGAAACAATGGAGAACAATTTATCATCATGCTTTTTCAAAACTATTCAGGGTTCTATGGATTATTATACAATTGAATAAAATAATTGCTTTCTGCTGTTGAAGCAATGGGATACAAGCTCATCCTCTATACCAAAGGTTCAATGAAGGCAACTTTGATACAACAATAGTAGCAGACATGATAATATAAATGACATATATCTTAATCCTTTTCCCCATTACTTTTATTTCTCAGTCACATTATGAAAATAATTGTATTTCATATGGCTTCAATACAAGTACATATTAAAAATATTATTCCCAAGTTTTTATAAACCATTTTAATTCTGAATAATTATGGAATATAGTTTATTCTTAGTATGTTATTATTATTATTATACAGAGAATCTTATACAAGTAGTTAGCTAATTGCTTTGCAAGTTTTTAAAAATATTATTGTTGTCTTTTTTCCCAAAAATGATAGCAAATCACAGGGAACAAATCTTATAAGAATCAATTAGCCTACATGAAAGATACCAGTTAGATTTCGATGCTAAATTTTTAAATACATATATATATATATATATAATGATAAGTACGTACTTTCTTTACTATTGCTCCATTTTTCTGCCATTCAAATGACTCATTTCCTGCTTCAGTTTAATTTTTCTTTCAATTTAAATAAACCAAATAATCTCTTCAAAAACCTCTTTTCTCTCTTATTCCTTATCCTACCTACCTTTCTCTTTTTCATGACCTGACTTTATCCCACATTATTTTCAATTTCCTATCCTCTGGTTTGCTTTCCTGATAATCTCCACAAGGAGCATATTTATAGTGACAGTAGAAGACAACTCCAAGTTATATTCCATCTTCACCAATTAGCGAGTATCACATATAAATAGCAAGTAGTAAAAAAAAGATAAATTTTACTATCAAATAAAAATTTTCATAGATAAATTGTGAACATGGGATGGGTTACAATGATTTCTCTTTTATGAGAAATGTTTTTAATTAACCATTTGTCCAGGGCACAATGTTTTACTCTGTTTACAATGTTCTAGTGCTTCTGCTCATTTCAATCTACATCAATTCATTGAGATTCTCCCTGTTCATATAGAAATCCTTCAGATCATCATTCCTTATAGCACAGTAGTATTCCATTACCATCACAGACCACAATTTGCTTAGCCATTCCCCAATGGAGCGACAACCCTTAATTTTTCAATTTTTTGCAACTACAAAGAGTGCAACAAGGAATATTTTTGTATAAGTATTTTTCTTATTATCTCTTTGGGGTACAAATCTAGTAGTGGTATTACTAGATCAAAGGGTATGCATTCTTTTAAAGTCCTTTGCACGTTATTTCAAATTGCCTTCCAGAATGGCTGGATTAATTGACAAGGCCACCTAGAAATATATTAGTGTAACAATTTTGCAACAACCCTTCCAACATTTATTATTTTCTTTTAGGGTCATATTAGCCAATCTGTTATGTATGAGGTGACACTTCATCACTGTTCCAACTTGCATTTCTCTAATTATGAGAGATTTAGAACACTTGTTCATGTGTTTATTGATAGTTTTTATTTCATCCTATGAAAAATGCCTATTCATGTCCCTTGATCACTTTCTAAGAGGAAGTTACAATAGTTAGAGATAAGAGGGAAATATGAGAAGAAGAAAACAAAAAATGATTGTTAAACACATTGACAAAATGCCAATTAGGGGCCAGTCCCCTTTGGCATAAGAGTTTACATTCAGAATAAGTATGTTCAAGTCCTTTTACTTCAGTTCATTATATTCCAAAATTAATTCTAGATCTCTGGATGCAATGTGTGGCTTCTGGAGGCATCTTTAGAGCAACTTCTGCAAAAAGATCTGCTTTCTTGATTCAGGATGCTAGCAAGTTTCTTTTCCTGAAATTATCCAAAAATTTTTTAAATCTTGGATTTTTTGATAATTACACAACTCCCCCTGAGGAGGGTGTTGACCAACACCTGAATCACCCTGGGATACATGGCTGAGTTATGAGGTATATGAAATAATTGTCAAAATTAAAACAACCATCTAAAATGCCAAATAAAAGGGCAAAAATTAAATTTTGTATAAAAATAATAATAAAAATAAAAATCTGACATGTATAAAATTCTGAGTAAAAAAATAAACATATAACAGGTCCTTGAATCAGTAGCAAGGCCAAAGCAAAGTGATTTATTTCCCACAAGCCTGTAGAACAATTGCAGCAATATAGCACTTAGCCCATTTGCCACCAGGACGACAGAAAATTGTCAAACTATGAGAGAGAAGAGACTAGGTTTTAGCAGCAAATGGGAAAAATCATTCCCTGGTCTGATTTTACTTTCACTGTCAGGGATAGGGTGATTCAGGATGATAGCCAAACTTTGGTACTTGACTGAGAATATTTCATGAAGAGTGTAGTACAAGGAGTCCTGTGTCTTAACATATGTCAAGAACCACAACCTTGATTCTCACACTAGGTTTAAGTCTTTTTGTGTTGACATGTAAGTTCAACAATACTACCTAGATTGGTTTGGTTCTTTCTGACCTTGTGATACTTGTCACTGTATAGTGGCTCTTTGATTCCCTTCTCCTGGAATCAGACACAATAATTAAACACAGTCCCATAACATTTATCAATAAATGGCAGGTTTCCATAGTCTAAAGTTTTTGGGTATGCATAGTTACTAGGGCCAATAGACACCGTAAACTTATTCTTCAAGATAAAAAACATTAATGCTGATTTCATGTACTTCAAGTATTACCAAGGATAGGAAAAAAAAGAAAAAAATCAAATATTGTATTGCAAATGTAAAGAAAAAATAAAAAAAATCATACATTCATAGTTCACATTCCACATTACAATGTGTTAACCAAGCAGAGGCACAACTCAAAGGTTTCTCAATCAAAAATGCGATTTATTTTCCTTTTAACTTGGCCAGGATCCACAGTGTGAGTGTATATGATTTTTTCACCAGGTAAAAGTCTTTAAAAAAAGAGTAGTAAAACAACTGATACAGATTCTAAGCAGTACCAGAATCCCCCAAATTATAAAATTATAGGACAACTACAAACAAACCTGTTCCTTGTAGCCATGAGAAGTTCTACCAGTTATAATTAGCATTGTCATGAGTCTCTAAAGCTATTTACTGTGTGTTATTTAAAAGCTTTTGAAGCTCATGGATATTTGACACAAGTCCTCCAGACCTATTTAAATAAGAACAATAGGACTGATTAATAAGTGAACAAGCACCTCCTGATGTGGCTGTGAGCATGTTGAGTGCCAGTCAATTTTGTAAAACTGTTTTTGAATAGGAGTCAGTTTCCTCCTGTGGAAAATAGATTGCTTTAGTGGTTTGGGAGATGGCTTAAGCTTTGTCTTGAGCCAATCTTTCAACCTCAGCTGAGATATTACTAACAGAGTCTATTACTGCCATCATTCCAAAATTTGGCAGGAGAGAAACCAGAAAAACCTCTGTATTGATGATGAAAACCTTTTGGATCTAAAAATGCCACCAATAATCTTGATTATCCTGGTGGAAGAATAGAATAAGCTGAAGAGTTACAAATATAATAAACCCATTTTGAAGCTACTAGGCTTCATAGGAAAAATCATTCAAACCTCCTGGATGAGATTATAACCCATTTCAGGGTAACTAAGGCACTTGGGCACCTCCTTCCCTCTTGGTCTGAGACTGTAGCAGTGTAACAGAATCATCTCCAATATGTGCCACCCAATTTTCACATGGAGCTGAGGACTAAAAAGTGAAAATCACTTCAGATGTCTCATCCATTACATGTTCAATAAATGCAGAGATGAGAAAATACAACAGTGCCATTGCACTCCACTTCAACTACTAATGGACCCTTACCTCTTTTTACAAGCAACTCAGAGGCAGACAAATGATCAGTTAGATGTAGTGGTGCTCCCAGATATCTGAAAATCATTTCTGAAGACCCATTAAGATCAATTGAGATTATTAGATAATTAAATTCTCCAAATCTTGTGTACAGGTGGCAAAACAAACAAACAAACAAACAAAAACCAAAGGTTGTTTAGGCAATATGTGACCTTGATGAATCTGGTGACAAATTCAGCTGCCCTAAGGAATTATGATTTTGCCAGGAAAAGGATTTTTTCAAGATGTTTATGGTCTTTTACAATGATATGCTCTTCATCACAGTCATTGGGGAGGTACAAGTAAAGACAATGTAACATAATCTTTCAATTTTGATAACTTATAAAGTGGTTAACAGTAAATATATACATCTTGTATTTTGAATTGTGTTATAGAGACTTCTTCATTATGGGGAAGGGGACAAACTAAAATGGTTAACATCAACAAAGCAATGGGGTATGAAAAGACTTAAAATTCATCTCCAGACTCTTTGAGATCAGTACCACTCCTGAGTACCATCATTCATCTAAATTCCTTTGTCCATACCTCTGGGGTCCCCAATACTGAGGGGGGATTCCCTCAGTTAATACAGATATTTGGGTGTTACTTTTGATTTCCATCATTTGAATTACTATTCCTCATATTATTATCATTATTCCAGAAGATTGTATTCCTATTTTCCTGATTTCTCTTCTTAATACTCATAATTGCATGACCCACCTTTCCACAAAAATAACATGTTAGTTATTTTGTGGATTCTTATAAGGGAGCTAGGACTCTCTGTGCTTTGCCTTTCTAACTGTTTCAGTTAATTCCTTTATTTCCTTCCTTAATGTCGCCACTAAAGTACTCTTCTCTTTATCCTTCTCTCCCTATTTAGCAGTTAATTACTTTATTCCCTTCTTTAATGTTTCCATTAAATCAATGTTCTCTTTCTCATGTCTTTCAAAAGCATAAATCACTACTCTTTTCAATTCTTTGAGGTCCATATTAGGCCAATTTGGACAGCTAGTCATAAAATAATTCTTAACTTATAACTGTTTTTCACAAATTTTATTCTGATTTGTCTAATATCCCCCTCCTTAGCAAGATCCAGTTCTATATACCTACCTCCAAACTCAATAAGCATATCCATAAACTGAGAGGGGTTTAATTATCTTCCATCTTTAGATTTTCAAATTTAGTCCATGTACCAGGTCTATCAGAATAAGCTCTCATTGATTTTATTAATGCGTTTCTAGCCTGGCATAGTTGAATTAATCTTGCTATGAATTTGGGTTCTATTTGGTATCTTCAGTTGGCCAACTAGGTGTTCCCTCTCCTTGAGCCTAATTAACAAAGAAAGAATGTTATTTCTTTCCCTTTGCATTAGCAGGACCAGGAACAAATGTTCCACATCAATCCACATGGGATTATTTGTGAGGAAAATGCTTAGAACCTTATATATGAGCAGTATGGGCTTATTTTCAAAAGAAATAATTTTTCTTTTAATCTCTCAATGTCCTGTGTAGAGAAAGGTGTATGATGTCTAATGTTTGCTAAATCTCCACTTCTATTATAAGTAGGAACATCTCTGAGAGGGAATAGCAATTTATTTGAATCATCTGTGATAACTGGTGCTTGGCTTATTTCATGGATTTCACTGGAGTGGGTTGTACTGAGGCTAGTAGGGGAAAGGGGGAGTGAGTGAATGGAGAGGGAGGTTTTGATCAAGGGGTGGGGAGTCAGGGTGAAAATATTGGGTTGGGGAGGAGAGGAATGGGATTGGTGCTGGGTGTGGGGAGGAGAGGAAGGGGATGGGACTGGGGGCAGGGTGGATAGGTGGGGGTGGGACTGTGGGTTGGGTGGAGAGGAATAGGGATGGGGCTCGGGGTGGGTAGGAGAGGAATGGGGAAGAGGGGAGGACATATAGTAGGATGGTTGAGGTCTAGAAGAGGATTAATAATAAGGTGGGTGGGATGTGTCAGGGGAAAGAATGTAGGTAAAAGGATATCCAAGAGAATAAGGATAGGGATGGTTCAGGTAGGGATAGGGAAGATGGGTGATGACTGGCTAGTGAGAAGGAGAAACTCTTTTTTTTTTTTAAATATATTTTATTTGATCATTTCCAAGCATTATTCGTTAAAGACATAGATCATTTTCTTTTCCTCCCCCCCATCCCCCATAGCCGACGCGTAAGTCCACTGGGCATTAGATGTTTTCTTGATTTGAACCCATTGCTTTGTTGATAGTATTTGCATTAGAGTGTTCATTTAGAGTCTATCCTCTGTCATGTCCCCTCAACCTCTGTATTCAGGCAGTTGCTTTTTCTCGGTGTTTCCACTCCCATAGTTTATCCTTTGCTTATGAATGGTGTTTTTTTCTCCTGGATCCCTGTAAGTTGTTCAGGGACATTACACCGCCCCTAATGGAGAAGTCCATTACGTTCGATTATACCACAGTGTATTAGTCTCTGTGTACAATGTTCTCCTGGTTCTGCTCCAAGAAGGAGAAACTCTTAAAAGTATGAGCATAGTACATGAAGGTAGAGATAAATTTGGAGGAAAGGAGATGGGAGGAGTGGAGGATGAGGGAGGTCTTATAGGGAGAGGAGCTGAATGGTCCAAGTCCTACTTTGGGTTAGTATGAAGAGAAATATTCTCACAGTCCAGGTGGGATGATAGGATGTTTCTTTTTTATTCTTTTTTTTTTAAACCCTTACCTTCCGTCTTGGAGTCAATACTGTGTATTGGCTCCAAAGCAGAAGAGTGGTAAGGGCTAGGCAATGGGGGTCAAGTGACTAGCCCAGGGTCACACAGCTAGGAAGTATCTGAGGCCAGATTTGAACCTTGGACCTCCCATCTCTAGGCCTGGCTTTCAATCCACTGAGCCACCCAGCTGCCCCCTACAGGGTGTTTCTTGTTAGATCTAATCAAGGGTTCAGGAGGAGGAACTGAAGTAGCTAATCCAGAATGGTCTGATTCCAAAGAAGGAATGGTTTCCTCACTGCAGGGTGTGGTTATTTTATCAACATGATATGCTCACAAGAGCCAGCATTTATTATCTTTGGACTCTGTTTTTAATGGCTAACTTCAAATCCTTTAAGATCTTGAAGTCAAAGGATACATATTTTGGTCATGTAAAGGATTTTTCCATCCACACTTTTCAAAGTTTTTTAGCTTTCTTTTGTGGTCATCTATTCTCCTTAGGAAGATTAGGATGACCCTAAGAATTAAAAAAGTTTCATCAGGGGTGAATCTGGTAGAATATTGACTGATTTTCCTTGATTTGTTGCATTATTTTCCATAGTGTCTAGTCTTTCTGTATTAATCTGCCTATTTAAGCTAGAATGAGAATTGCTGAATAGTCCATTTATACAATGAAAGTTTCCTAAAACATGAAAAAATGGAGACAAATTTCTTCAATGTTATTATGGAAGGCAATGAGAATGGAGTTATATAAGAAGCTAATATAAGGAACTAAGTAATCTTGCACAGCAATAGTCCTAATAATGAATATGTATTTATCATAATTATTGTTTATTAATAATAATAGCCAATAATTATAAACAAGCATCACTTATCAATAAAATTATTATTAATTAATAATATTTGTTAGTGACTAATGATAGTGATTGATAATTAATAGTTATTGTTATTGATAGTATATTAATACTATTGTGTTCTGAAACTATTTTTAATATTGCATTTAACTAGTTAGATTTAATTTTGGCATTGTTCAATTTATAAATTTGGTTTTAATTTATTTAATTCAATACTATTTGTATTTCACTATTAATTATTTTATTTAAATGTATCCAATTTAATGTTATTATTTTAGAGTACTAGTTGCAGTAGCAAAGATATTTTCATTTAAATTTCCTACAGTTTTTACTTCTTGCATGAGGGTGGTTTTACAACTGTATGTAGAGGATAAAACATTAGAAGGTAGGGAGTGAGAAATAAAGAAGAGGAATATATTCAAGGGGAGAAGAGATAAAGAAAAAAATAAACAAAAAAGCACTTCCTTGTAATTCAGTCTTTTCCCCTCCCCAAGAGTTAAAGCCAGTGACCACTTGTTTCCAAAGCTGTGGGCTACTTGTAGGGAGCTTCTAACTGCCAGTGGGATTTTCAACCCAGGATCTTCTGTCTCTAGGTCTGGCTCTCAACCTACTGAGCTAGCCAACTAGCCAGCTACCCCTGGGGGTTTAGAGGGTATCGCAGGAGTTCCCAACACCTAAGTCTACCCACTCTAATCTTACAAAGGTAGGGAGCACCCCCAGGCCATTTTAGAGGGTTATTCCCAGGCTTCACTGCTGAGTCTAGGGAGAGTTAGGACCATGCACCAGCTTCCCCTAGGGTTTGAGAAAGTGCAGGTGGGGCTGGGAAAGATTAGGAGTTCCTGCTGGGTCCTAAAGCCCCTTGGTACCATCTGTGAAAATGGCTTCCTCCACCACCACTCCACTCTCATCCAAGCTAAAAGAAATAGGGTGGTAGGATGACCACTTGTGAGGAGAGTCCTTCCCAATCCAGTGGTAGGCTCAAAAAGGAAACCACTCTGCTTCTCTGTCTCAGCCAAGGCTTGTCCCACATATGAAAGCAGAGGAGCAGCTTGGCTAAAATCACCCTGTTTCTTATTCAAAACTCAAAAGAATGTCTCAGAAGAAAATTAAGAAACCTTCTCAACCAACATGGTTGTCATCCTGTTATATTTAAAGTGAATATATCTACCAGGGATTATTTTTCATTAAGTTTATTAATAATCACTTGAAATAGAAAAGGTAAATAAGCATAGTTTTAAAGTCTTTTCCTTACTCTAATTTCTGACCACATGTAACACATCCTATAGGCATCTACCCCTTATGAAGATTGCATTTAGCTATCTCCTGATTGTAACAATGAAGATACTTAGCTCTTTCTTTATTGTGAAAATAAAATTATAACCTCCTGATTGTAACAATGAAGGCATGTAGCTCTTCCTTTATAGTGAAGCTAGAATTGTAAGTTACAATCTATTTTTAGATTTTAACTACAAAAAGGTGTTAAATAACTACAAAAGGTGAATTAACCACAAAAAGGTGTTAAGTAACTACTAAAGATGAACTTACCAAAAGATGTGTTAAGTAACCCAATAAAATATAATCTAACCAGAAAAGATGAAAACTAAAGAGTGGGCAGTACTGGAGAAAAGCATCTGCTGTGATTGGTAGATGTGAAATTTAAGGGAGGTAACACAAAAGAAAAAGATCTTTAAAAAGAGGACCAAAAAGCAGAAGGAGATCATTCATTCGATTCATTCTGAGTGATTCACTTGGATTCAGATCATTCATTCAGATTTAGACTTTCGGATAGTCATTTGGTGTAGCAGTCCAGCCCATAGGTATTATGGAGAGACAAGGATTGTGAGTGAGCACATGGCCATTCTGTGCATGGCAATGAACTCTATTCCCAGCATGGCTGAAGTTAGGGGGCGAAACCTTGCTTCCCTTTGTCTCACTCACCTGAGGATAATAACCCCACCTTCACCTTGTCACAATTTGCAATTATCCAATGGCAATACACTATGTAACTCATCTATATGTATTGAGGCATCATGTAACTTATCAATATGTATTGAGCTCATTTGTATATCAAAGAGAATAAAAGAAAGGGATGCAGCCAGCTCCCCCCACTTCGAGGACATCAACAGGTTTGCCAAGGAGCAAGTTCTCCCCTTTCTCTCTCCTCTCTATCTTTTTCCCTGAGGCCTGGCCCTTCAGTCAGGCCTTCCTGTCTCTCTCTCTCTCTCTTTTCCAATGCTAATACCTAGCATTATCTAACTCCTTTAGTTTCTAATCTCTTTTCCTACTGAGCTAGTATTATCCTCTGACCAGTGCAGTGTTAAATTGGGATCATTGGATGGGAATAGCCTAAATAGTAATGTCCAGTGGTCGGAGCAGGGCTGGTGGCTCCCGAATATTAATAATTGATTACTGACTCATTTATTCACATCTCTAAGGTCGGCTCTTTCACGCCCTTCGTGGGATTCAAAACTTCTATACTGTTTCTATTTTCCTACCTTAAAACTTCTCGCGGGCCGGGAAGTTTTATTTGGAGATTCGGGCACTGACTTGGAGGAGCAACTAGAAGACAGACCCTTGAAGAAGACCAAAAGGCAGATACCCAGGCTTCTTTTAGACTGTCACCTTTGGTGAGTGAAAATCTGACTTAGTGGCCCCTCCTTTCTGGAGGCATAAAGGCTCCAGGTAAGGCCCATCTTCTTGAGACTCTCTTCCCCTGGCTGGGGCTTAGATATTCTAACTGGTGTCAGAAGGAGCCAGAGTTTTCTCTCTCTCTCTGGTAAATAAACTACCATAAATTCCATTTACTTTAGTAATTCATTTTGAGGTTTAGAAATTAAATCCCTGGCTACCACCTACTTAATAATGTATTTCAGAGTCTCAAACACAATTAATTTTTACACCCTCTCTCCCTCATCTGTCTGCTCCAGCCAAGAGTTCCTGCCAAAAGTCTAGGTGGGCTCCACCCATGCCCTTTTATTTACATTCAGTGACACAGCACTGGTATGTGAAAAATGTTGGCAAAAGAATTGGCAACCGAGGAAAGGGAGGGGATGAACTTCCCTTGCCACAATGGGTAGGTGATTCTTGGTTGTAGACCTAGTTTCTTGCCTTTCCTGAATATTATATTCTAAGCCTTGTTGTCCTTTAGTGTGGAAGCTGCCAGATCCTGTGTAATCCTGACTGGGGCTCCTTAATATCTAAATTTCTTCTTTCTGTCAACTTACAATATTTTTTCCTATGCCTGGAAGCTTTTGAATTTGACTATAACATTCCTGGGTGTTGTCGTTTGGGGATTTAATATATGGGGTGATCTATAGATTCTTTCAATGTCTACTTTGCCTTCTATTTCAAGAATATCAAGTCAGTTTTCTTGGATAATTTCTTGTAATATGATGTCTAGGGTTTTCTTTTTTATGTTTGTTTGTTTTGTTTTGTTTTTATTGTTGTTGTTGTCACTCCAGGCTTTCAAGTAGTCTTATAACTCTAAAAATTGTCTTCCTAGATCTGTTTTGCCACTAAGTTGTCTTTTTAATAATAGTTCATGTTTCCTTCTATTTTTTCATTCTTTTGATTTTGCTTCATTATTTCTTTTTGTCTCATGTTATAATTAACTTCTACATGTCCAATTCTAGTCTTTAAAGACTGATTTTCAGCTATGATCTGTTTATTTCCCTTTTTATTTTGGTCCACCATGCTTTTCATGACTTCCAACAGGTCAATTCTGGTATTCAATTTGCTCATTACTCCATTTGATTTCTGTGCCTCTTTTTCCATCTGGGCAATTTTGTCTTTTAAGCTGTTATTTTCTTTTTTGTATTATTTTCATATTTCCCCCCACTTCTATTTCCATTTTTTAAAATTTTTTTTAGTATTTGTTTCTTGAACTCCTTTTTGAGTTCCTCAAGAGCTTGTAACCAATTTGGGGGGTAAGTTTGGATGCTTGTTTTCCCCTCTATTCTATTGCTTCTATATTTTGCTCTTTTTTTCCATAGAAATTTTCCATGGTCAAGAGTATTTTTTGCTATCGTTTACTCCTTTCCCTGCTGGAAGATTGGGATTCCTGCATGTTGGTTGTTATTGCTACCTTGGTTTCTGCCTCACAGGGCTATGCCTGTGAATTATCTCCCTTTCCTTTCAGAGGCTGGAATAAGAACAGATAGATCTGTGGTGTAGTGTGCTTCAGAGTGGTTTACTCTGAGGATATCTTCCTTAGCTGCTGCTACTGCTGCTACTACAGCTCTGAGCCCCACCTCCTATAGCTGATATTTTCAAGGGTGGATCTATAACATGGCAGGCTTTACCACATTTTGCCCTGGGACTATCTTCCTCAGCTGTTGTTACCTCATCCCTTCTGCCTCTGCTGCTGCCTTAGTTGCTGCTGCTAACTTTTGCTACTGCTATTGCTAATGCTGCTGCCTCAGCTATTGCTACCTCAGCTGATGCTGCCTGGGAGTGAGTTCCCTGCTATTCCCTGAGTGCCAAGGTCTGGCACAGTCCTCAGGGGACAGTTTGTGGTACTTTCAGTCAGCCCCCAAGAATTTGCAGATTTTCCCTAGCCCTGGTTGTTTGTGCCTTGCTGAGTAGGGGGAGGGGGTAGTCCCTTCTGCAGTTTTTCCCCCTTATAGTATGGGAATCCTCTCTTTCCCTCTGCCTACCTTTCACATTGTTTTCAGTGGAAGAGATCCTTTACCTGTCCCTTTTGGACCTCTTTCCTTTTAAGATGTTTTGTAATAATTGGTTTGGAAGAAATTTCTGAATGGTTCCAAGTTTTTTTCCTGCTACTAAGTTATCATGTTGGCCATGCCTCTCTAAATGCATGTCTTTTAACTGGTCATATTTCATGACTAGATTTTTTATGGAATGTGAAAGATTGAATCATTGAAAAATGATGAAAAAAACACAAAGAAGCTAGACATTCAACTCTATGAGCCATTTAAAAAAGCTTATGGGAAGATATTCACTTGAAATTAGTGTTAGTCAATTGAAGAAAAGGAAAGTTATCAACATTTTGAAATGTGTTACCACTTGACAAGGAATGTCCATGAATTATGATATTTGTTATCTCGATCATTAATTCTCTAATAAGCAGTGACTAAATGCTAACTGTCTAAATTAACCCATTTTTGGGAAAAGCCCAATTTAAAAATACAGAGTTAAGTTGTTCTCTAGAGAAAATTGTCAAACATTTCCCTAAATGTTAAAGCCAGTGATAATGGGACAAAAATGAAGAAAACCATGATAATAATAGCATCTAAGTTCAGTATCCATCATCCATGATATCTGAGGATAGGTAGAAGATAAAAATAAAGGAAAGCAAACTGGTGTGGTATACAATGGGTAACATGTTTGCCTTGAGCCTTTTTTTTTTTTTTGGTATTTATGAGGCCTATACAGAGCTCATGTATGTTGGCCCAGTGGCTCTGGTGATATCACTTACTGTATATGACTAATATGAAAATGCTTTCCCATATGAATCTAAAAAATGAGTGAATGAGATAATATTGTATATGGGATCTGATGAAAACCATCCAGAAGTTCAGCTTGACCAGTAAGACAGCACAAGACCTGGTGTTCTTTTGTTCTATGATGTCAAAAGTAAGCAAGATATATGTTAAATACTTAAAAAGAAAATAACACCTTGATGAAGAAGCAAATAGTCCATGGAATAAGTATCAGAAATAAAAATGAACACATAATTTATCCAGTTGTTGTTAAATGATCAAACCAAATTCCCTATAACATATACATTGCTTTAACTAATTATTTAAAAATCTTTTGACTCAGTTTCTTGGTTATATTCTTAAAATATGCATAACAGGACCAAGCATAATAAGAATATTGTAGTATTTGATGCCCACATGGAAAAATCAATTTTAGAAAAAAATTACCAATGTTATAAAATAAAATGAATTTGTATTAAACACAGCATTTTCCAGGGAAACTGTCTAAATCTTCTTTGGTTCTCCTTTGTTTTAACTCTGTTATCATCAGTGCTGAATAGAACAAAATATAGTATTTAAGATAAAAGCATGCAAAAACATTGTAGAAATCACTTGATATATGGGAAATATAAAGTTATGTGACTGTACAAAAAAGCAAATTAAACAGATACCACAGCTTAAGGAAACATTTTTCAATGGTATAAAAATATGATTTTTTTCTTAAACATTAAATGTTAATTATTTTAGTTTAAATCTTTGTGTCAAATCAAACAAATGAGTCAAAGAAATAATTACAAAAAACTTGATCTTCCCTGTGCAAGACACATGGCAAATAAAGTAACTGAGGAGGAAGAAAAGGATCAGTATCTATGTATGTATCATCATTTCAAATATTATTGAGAATAATGTCCTTAAAACCTATAACAATGCAAAGTCAAGATGGTAGAGAAAAGACCTGGATTCTCTTGAGTTTTCCCAAATTCTCCACTGGACAACCTAAAAATGATATCTCAAAATTAATTCTAGAGTGGTAGGACTACAATTACCTTGCCTAAAACAACTTACAAGGTAAACAGAAAAGGTCTGTTTTACTAGAATGAGAGTGGAGCACAGTTAAGCTCAAACTGTATTCCACAAGCCATAAATAGAGGAAACTGAATCAAAAAGACAAGCATTCAGACTTCTTAGCCCAGAGATTGTAAGAGAATCAGACAACTGATCAGGAGATCCCTAATTCATTCCCTAATTGGTAAATGATCAAAGTATATGAACCAGAAGTTTTCAGATGAAGAAATAAAAGCTATGTATAGTCATATAAAAATGCTCTAGACAGTTCTTAAATAAAAAATGCAATTTAAAACATCACAGATACCACCTCAAATATATTCGATTGACTAATATAACAGAAAAGGAAAATGACAAATGTTGGAGGCAATGCAAGAAAATTGGCAATGATATAAGTGAAGTTGTGAAATGATCCTATCTTTCATGAAAGAAACTTGGAACTATGTTCAAAAGTCTATAAAACTATGTGTCTCTTTGACACATATTATAAATATTAGGTCTGTATGCCAAAAAAGGGGGAAAAGGAAAAATATCTATAAATATAAAAATATTCTCATTCTTTGTGGTAGCAAAGATCTAGAAATTTAATGGATGCCCATCAATTGAGGAAAGGCAGAACACATTGTGCTATAAAATTATGATGGAATATTATTAAGCTATAAGAAATGATGGACAGGATGATATCAGATGAAATCTGGAAAGACTTACATGAATTGATGCAAAGTAAAGTGAAGAGGACAAAGAGAACATTATATACAATAACAGCAATATTGTTTGATAATAAAATGTGATTGATGTAACTCTTTTCTATAATATAAGGATCCAAGATAATACCTAAAGACTCATGATAAAAATTGATTTCCATCTCCAGAGAATGAACTGATGGGAGTTTGAATGCAGATGGAATGTTTTATTTTTCTTTTACAACATGACTAATATGGAAATATTTTTCATGAATGCATACATTTAACCTATATCAAATTGGTTTTGCCTTGGGAAGTGTGGAGGAAAGAGAAGGAAGGAGAAAATTTTGTAAAAAATATTATTTTAAATTGCAAAGTTTAAATTCCTTTTGAGAAGAATTTTAGGTAAAGGAAGATGCTACTTCCCTGAATCCAGAAACTGAACTGTTGGAGAAGTGTAAACCTTAAAATTCCTTAGACTTATAAATGTTGGAAATTTCACCATTGGGAAATTTCATACTTAGAAAATTTCTTACTGATAGTCTATTGAAATGTGAACCCCATTGGCATGGGAGGTTCCTCCTCCTCCCTTCTTAAGATTACTTTAGGACAGAAACCTTTTGCTGAACAATGGAAAGGACTTTGAACTATGCTTAAGCATAGAACAGGAATTTCTTTGAGTCATGATTGATTTTAGAATTGATACAATGGAGATACTTGGAATCAATCTCCACCCTACTCAGTCCTAACAGGATTGAGGAAGGGCTGCAGCATATATCAAAATTTAATTATTCCAATCTCTACCCTACTCAGGTTAACAGGATTTAGGAAGGGCTGTAGCAAAGGATCAAAGATTTAATTATTTGAAAATATGACCTTCAACAGACATGTGCAAAGCCAGAGACCTCTGGGTGGTCCTGGGTTAAGCTAGAGCCTCCATTGGCACAGGGAAATTGATGGACAGTGATTGGTAGATGTGAGAACTGAGAGGAGGGAACTTGGATGGTTTCCTTAAAGATAGAGGGGTCTGAAGACTCAGGGGGGGAGTTGAGGAGTTGGTCTGAGTGGTTGGAGTATGCTCTGAGAAGCTTGCTCTGGAGGAAGCTGAAGGTGGGGGCCTTTGAGACTGTTTCTCCATTTTGGTCACGTGAGTAATAGGGACTGATCTCTTTTCTTTGCCCCAGCTATCTAAGGGCTTGGGCCTTTTTGGCCCATCCTAAACAGAGGGGGTATTTAAGCCCTATTCCCTTCTCTCCCCTTTCTCTCTCTCTATCTCTAATTCCTTTCTTCCTCCTGTTTGTAATTAAACTCTATAAAAGGCTGACGGCTGACTTGAGTTTTCATTTAGGAATTACATAGCTGAATTCCTTGGCGACCTTAAATTAATATATATCAGTCTTTTAAAGTGATTTCCTTGTCACAGAAGACACCATGAAGAAGCCTCCAGACCACAAGCTGCACAAGAATGAACTTTGGGTGTGGTTGATTGATTTTTTTTTATGACATTTTCTTCCTTTTGTCCCAGATGTCATTCAGGTAATTTCAAACCACATTTGAAAACTACTTTTTGAAACATTTGGACAAAAGTTAATGTTAGGTATCAGGGGAAAATCTTGGATTGGTTGAAAGAAACAAAAAAATAAAATTTTTAAGAAAGCTGAGGGAAGAAAAATCCATAATAAAAATAAAAAATTCTTGATGATACTTTGGGGTTATATATTATTTCCTACTATAATTCTTCTCTAATCAGTGCATGGGAAGATGGCTTCAGGCAATGTTTACAGGTTGAGGTCAATGTGGGCATGGATAAAATCTGGAGAAGGATCAGATGTTTAGGCAGGTAGGAGGAGACTTATTCCTACAAATGAATCTTTCATAACAATCATCATTTAACATGGGACCTGATACCCAAATTAATTACAATAAAAGATTTAAAAATAAACATCTTTTTCTCTCATCTTGGTATAAGAAGTGTTATGTAATGCATAAACTTCTATTCTGATTAAACTAACACTGTCTCTCAGATGAAACTATTTTTAATTTATAACAAATTTCCTTATACAGTCATTTCAAAGAGCAAAGAACTCATAATCAATGGCTATGACTAAGAAAATCTATAAATAAGATTGATGATTCCTAAATAAGTGCTATCACCATAGTTAAGAATCACTAAGAGCTGGTTCATAAAATTATGTACAAAGTCAAGTTAAGCTGAATCATGAGATTCAGAGCACTTTGGTCTAATAGAATGCAAGATGACTATATTATCCAGGGCTCCTTTCAAAAGAAGAGTGATAAACATGTCATGTGAACACCCTATTCAGTCTTCACCAATGGCACCTTGAAATAAACTCACGAACTTTGCAGAATTGTCTGACCTGGATATCTAAGATACAGCCATCTATATTTCCTCTGGAGAAAAATGATGGTTTTGTCATTGTTGTTTTTATTTTTACACACATTGAATAGTATTAAAGAAAACAGCTTAGATTCCTCTGGAGTATTCTATACATTCATATGCTAAAGCTAACGTTGCTCACAAAAATGAAAATTGGACAGTGTAATGAGGTGAGAAGAACTTCAAATTTGAAATTAGGATACTTAGGTTCAAATCTGTTATCTGATACTTAATAGCTGAGTAACTATGGACAAGGTACTTAATATCTCTGATATCACATTTCCTTTCTGCAAATTGGGGTTATTTTTATTCACAATATCTAAATTGTAGATTAATTATGAGGAATAGGAAAGTAATGCCAAGCAGTTGAACAGGTATTCCAACTCATTCAAGAATCTCTGCTACAATATTCCCAACAAGTTTTCAGCCTGTCTGTGCTTGAAGACCTTCCATATGACAGAATTTTCCACATGGAACACATCCTGTTCAACTGCTAAATAGCTCTCAGAAAGGTTATTTTTAATTTTTTTTGATTTTTTTCTCTCTCCTCATTGAGTCTTAATCCATCTATTTGCCACATTCACCTTACCTATTACTTTTAACTCTATCCTATTGGTCCAAATAGAACAAATTTCATAGTTCTTTCATGTTATAGTCTATCAAATATAACTTCTCTAGGCTAAACACCCTCAATTTGAACATCCTTATATAGGGTGTTCCAAAACTTGTAGAGCATTTTGGAGCTTTTAAAATACATTTTGTACTATGGTTTCTGTGCTACTTACTTTCCTGATAGTACAATTTTGAACATAATCTAGCTTATCAAAGTTATTTCCAAAAGATGAGACCTAAAAATCAAGTCCTTCAAATGTGATCCAAGTAGTACAGTGGGACTATTACATGTGTAGTTCTATATACTAGACACAGATTGAAAGTTAATTCTAGGATCACATTAATATTTTTGACTGCCATATCATACTACTTATTAGTTTTGAATTTGAATTTTAAAAAATTCTAAATCTTTTTCTTCTTATTCTTCTCTTCTGGCTTTTTTCTTTGCTTTTCTCCACCCCTTGTTCCTTTTTTTCAGTATTGTTAAATAATTTATAATTAAACACTATGAAAAAAGCTGGGTTGTGTGAAGATTGGATTTGACTATCTCCTGATGTAACAATGAAGGTACTTAGCTCTTCCATTATTGGGAAGATTGAATTGTAATCCATAATCTATTTTTAGATTTTAATCCCCCAAAATGTGGTAACTCAGTATTTGAAGTAGATCTTTGATTTTAACTACTAAAGGTGAAAACTAACTACTAAAGGTGCAAAATAACTAAAAGAAGTGTAATCTAACCAAAAAAAGGTATAGTCTAACCAAAGAAGGTGTGAACTAAAGAGTGGGCAGTCTTGGAGAGGAGTGTCTGCTGTGGTTGGTAGACTTGAAATTTAGGGAGGTGACACAAGAGAAAAAGATCTTTAATAAGAGGACCACAGAGGCCAGAAGATTAATTTTTGAAGAGATTCAAGATTCAAGATATTCGAGCACTTGAGATTCATGATAGAGGGAAGAAGAGTCACTCAGACTTGGCTGTGGAACTGGAACCATGAAAGAGCTTGTGCAGGAGACCTCAGACTGCTTCCCTTTTAGACTGTCACTGTTGGTAAATGAAAGGCTGATTTAATGACCCTGCCTTCATGGAGGTGTAAACCTCTGAGAAAGGCCCATCATCTTAATACTCTTTTCCCTGATTAGGGTCTTAGAATTTCTATCTGGCTCTGAGAAAGCCATAGCTCTCGCTCTCTCTCTACCCTTTTCTCACTTCCTTAATATTTTAGACTCTATTGTAAATAAACTACCATAAATTCCATTTACTTTAGTAATCCATTTTGGGATTTAGAAATTAAATCCCTGGCGACCACCAATTTAATAATTAAGTCCAACCATAAAAATCTAAGAAATTATTTGGCTGACCACATTGGTTGTGACAAAATACCCTCAATCTTTTTAACTTTCCTAAACTTTTCCTTTTCTGTGACTATCCCTAAGTCAGCTTTTAATAGCTTATTTTGATCAGCTGTAGAGGTAAGTTCAAATTTTCTTTTATTTTCTCCTTAAATTAAATAGAACATAGCTGTTTCAATCTTAGCAACAGGACCCTAATGTCCTAACTGGGGGAGCTGTTTCTAAATTTCACTTGCCTTAGGGAACAAACAACCCAATTAGCCGACCCTCACTTACAATACTAGATGATTAGAATGTTCTTAACTAGCTATGAGTAAAACCTGGAAAAGTAGCCCTGCTTCTGTGCTTTTTCACACAAAAGAATTAATTAAGGCAGTGAATATGACCACATCCAAAACCTATTGACAAAAGTAAAAATTACAGGCAACTTAATGATTGACTCTAGGAATATATAGTTGGAGCTAGCACACATCTTAATTAACAACTGGCTTTTCAGTAAAATGACCAAAATTGGACAAAGATTGTACTTTGTCTATTTCATAATCCCAGAGATTGTATGGCAATGGCTATACTCTGCACTGCTCCTGGTTGGGATTTTACTTGTTGGAGCTGTAATATTGTATATATTTTTCTTTAAGAGAAACCTGGAAAATACCATACATAAGCTAGAGAATCAGATAAGATATTCAGGTCAGTCTCCCCTTAAGAAACCCATTTCCTGGTCAAACTGACTAATTGCTCCTTCTACTACTCAACAAAATGCCAAACTAAATATTTGGCTTGAGTTTATAGAAGAATGTTTGGAGGAGCTCACAGCTTCTATGAAAAGCATTAAAAAGGACTCAATAACCTCCCAGAGTAGGATTGACTTATCTCTCCATACTTCCTCATTATCAGAATCTCTGTCCCACCCTGCTCTATACAATATGGTTCCTAGTTCTCAAACCATTCCCTCCCATACCCAACTTACTCTTTCCCCTACTACCGAACCCACTACTCCCTCCACCCATGCTGAGTTCCCCACCCCCCACCCTAACCTCACAGTCTGCCCATTCCTCCTGTCCCACCCCTTCTTCATCCTTCCCCCCATCTACTGTCCCTTCTTCCTTTGCCCCTCCTTCCCACCCTGTCCAATTAATTTCCCATACTGCTCCTACCTCTCATCCTTCTGGCACTATGGGTCAACAACCCCCACCCTTTCCCTTCTTTAACCAACCCCATTGAAAATGGAGCAAGAAGCCTCGAGAAGAAACACAAGAAAATTCAGATAGAAGTTTATTCCCTTTAAGGGAAATTCCAACTTTCAATAAAAATGGGAACTTGGTATCTATAAGACAACATATACCTTTCAGTCCTGAGGATTTAAATAAATTCCTAGCCCTAACCCTAAATTCTATTTTTTCCATGAGGGCTCAGATTTATTCTTTTACTTAATTTTATTTTTGCTCGAATACATGTAGAACAATTTCCAAAGTTTTTCAAAGAATATTGAGTTTTGAATTCTCTTCCTCCTTCCTCACCCTCCCAACCTCCCCTCCCTGTAGAGATTGTGGAAAGCAAGCTCACATAGATTTGACATGTCCAATAATGTCAAAAATTTTTCTATATTGATCATTTTGTGGAAGGAAACTCAAGTAAAAATTAAGAAAATAAAATTGTGTTTGGTCTGGATTCTGACTTTATAAGTTCCTTTTCTCTGAAATCAGATGACTTTTTCAGCACAAGTCTGTTGGGATAATTTTTATCATTGTATTATTGAAATTAGATAATTTAGTCACAGTTGTTCATTGAATATTATTCCTGTCATGTATAGTGTTCTGGTTCTGCTCCACTCTCTCTGCTTTATTTCATGTTGTCTTTCCAGGTATTTTTGAGTTCGGCCTGCTTGTCATTTCTTAAAGCATAAAGTAATGTATTAAAAATATACCAGAACTTAGTCATTAAAGTATTGATAGATATCCCCTTTTCTAATTATTTGCTCCAACAAAAAGAGCAGGTTTAAATATTTTTGTACACACACACATATGTCTTCATTGTTGTTTTTTATCTCTTTAGGATACAAACCTACTAATAATATTGCTAGATCAAAGGGTATGCTCTCTTTTATAGCCCCTTTGGCATAGGGCTATAATTGCTCTCCAGAATGATTAAATCATTTCACAATACCCCCAATAGTACATTAGTCTTTCAATTTTCCCACCTCCCCTCTTTACCATTTTCCTTTTCTGTCATAATGATCAATCTGATAGGTATGGAGCAGTCTTCTTTTGTTTTCTCTTTTTTCCCTTCCTGTCTTTTATTCCTTTTAAACCTTCTTTCCTTCCTTCCTCCTTTACCTCCTCCCTCACTCCCTTCTCCCTCTCTCCCTTCCTCCCTTCCTCCCTCCATTATTCTTTCTCCTCTCTATTGTTATCTCTGTCTCTCCTGAAATGTTCTGCCTTCTCCAGATTGGAAGAGAGAAATGGAGTAGTGGACACTCACATAATGAGGACATGAGTGTCCAAACACACAAATATGTACACACACACACACACACACATCATCATCATCATCATCATCATCATCATCATCCTTTGCTAAATGGTGGCTTCACTGTATCAAGGGTTTTAAAAAAATCTAATTCTGTATTGAAGAGTTTTCAATATATCACAGGACTTTATGGATGAATAAATGGAAATGCAGTACACCACTACTACTTGCAACAGTTTGTTAACATGAGATTGTACATGACACACTATTGGCTGTTGGAATAAAAGGCAACCAACCACAGTGCTGTGTTCTGTACCCTGAGTGCTGTAAAAATAGACTGGAATCCTGGAATTCAATCCCCACAAGCCTTTGCTCCACTTCCCCAGAATGCTTTGTAATTTTACCTGGGCCGAGATCTCGAGAAGGTATTTAATCTGATTTCAAAAGCTTTTAGCTCTCTCTTTTGGACTTCGTTTTGGGGCAGATGTGGCTCTTTCCATAATATAGGTGAGGTCTTGTCTAGGCCTCCCTGGCCTAGGCACGTTTTCCTTATCCTGTATTTTCTTTTAATCCTTAACTTTTAATAAACCTCTAAAAATATAATACTCCTTGTAGAGAGAAACTAATTTCTGCCTCAGATGCCTCAGTCTCCCCTAAATTTTAACTGTTACAGTTTTTGGCGACCACTAGATTGGATGAGAACTTCTCAAAATTTTTAGCCTAAATAATGATTTTTTTAAAGCCACGTTTCTCTGGTCAAGGTTTTTATTTTTTACCCTCTCAAAGCTGCTGCTCGTTCCAGCCATTAGATAACTCCCCCACCCGGCTCAGCCACTTCTGCCTGCAGGCATTCAGCCCCCAATTCAGACCTGTTCGCAGATTGCAGCTCAACTGCCCACCCTGGCTGTCCACTCCACTCCCGGCCCTGCTTTCGTGAGTTCCTGCCTGCAGCCCAGATCATCCTCACCTGGTACTCTGGCTCCCGGCCCTGCCCACCCTGGTGGCCCACTTGGGCTCTGACTCCTGCTCCTGGCCTTTCACCTGGTGCCCAATCTCCTGGCCCTGCCTGACCCACCCCAGCCGGCTCATCACCCAGATCCTTGGAGCAGATCGCACAGGGCCAACTGGTAACTATTGGCCACGTGGGCAGATGGTAGTAGGGGAGAGAGAAAAGGGAGAGGAGAAGAAACAGACTTTTCAAACAGAAACCTAAAAAGCATTGGGCTATTTAAAAGGATACCTTTTGACTGTTCTGGTGATTTCATTGATTTCACCTGTGTGCAACTTTAACTTTGAAGGGGCAAATGGGTGGCTCAGTGAACTGAGAGCCAGGCCTACAGACATACAGTCCTGGGTTAAAATCTGGCTTGAGACACTTCATGGCCATGTGGCCCTGAGCAGATCATCATAGTTTAAAGCTTTTGCATTGACATTATAGCAAGAATATATATATTAACTTGTATTACTGCAGAAAAATATTAATATTATGTGTACCTTTAGTACAAGAAATGAGAAAAAATCAAATATTCTAATCAAAAATAAAAGAAAAGCAATAATAAAAATAAGGAAAAAATCAGTAATTCAACATGTTCTAAAAAAACAGCATCCATTTGTCTATGAATTATTATCTTCAATTCATATGATAGGATACAGTCAATCAGTCTCAGCAGATGCTTTCTTCACATGTGAGCAGTGAATCCAAGAGTCCTTTTCTCCAAACTTTATGGATGTTGGAGTAGTTAACAATATTTGAAATGGACCTTCCCACGAAGGCTGAGTTGCTCCAGTACGATTGAAATTCTTAATATAAACTTTATCTCCTGGATTCAGGTTATGCAGAGAAAAGTCTAGTGGTCCAGCTTGTACTGCAGCTCCAGATTCATGAAGTTCACGTAGTTTGTGCTGTAACTCCTATATATAGGAAGCAATAGTTATATCTCCCCCTAATAGTGAGGTATATGCAGGGAAGAAAGGCTTAGCCTGTATAGGCGGATGTCCAAAAAGCATCTCAAATGGTGAAATATGTAAGTCTCCTCTAGGCCTGCTTCTAAGATAAAATAGGGCCAGAGGGAGAATTTCAGGCCATTTTAAATGGGTCTCAGTGAATAATTTGTCAATCATAGTTTTAAGTTCTTTATTCATCCTCTCTACTTGGCCTGAGCTCTGGGGATGATATGGAACATGGAATTTGGGAGTTATCCCTGAGCAAGAATATATCTGATTTAGGAAAGAATCAGTAAAATGACTCCCCATATTGGAATCAATACATGCAGGCAGGCCAAAGTGAGGAATAATTTCCTTTAAAAGTATCTTTGCAACAAAATCCGCCGTGGCTCGGGTCGCAGGAAATGCTTCCGTCCATCTGGTTAGTTGATCTACAATTACTAGACAAAATTTATAACGTCCAGCCTTTGTCATTGTTATGAAATCTATCTGCAGATGTTCAAAAGGTGTGTAAGCCAGAGGACGTCCACCAAAGGCTTTTCCACGAAATTCATGTTGGTTATATGCCTGGCCGGTAGAGCAGGCTGAACACATTTTATAGGCTAGAGTAGTTATACCAGGGGCTATCCATACTCTCTTGACAGAGTCCACGATGCCCTGGCTGCCAAAATGACCATTTTTATGAATAGATTGGCAAATTTGGTTATAGAAACTTCTAGGGAGCAGGGGTTTTCCTTCAGATGACACCCATACTCCATTAATCTGTTTTGCTTTAAATTTTTGTTTCCATTTTTCCACTTCCTTTTCATTATAGGAGAGTGATAAATTTAAATTATCAGTGGTTGTTAATGTTAAAATTAATCCAGGTCCTTCTATGGCTGCTAGCTTTGCAGCGGCATCTGCTCAGTCATTTCCTCTAGAGACAGGGTCAGAGCCACCTGTATGGGCAGAGCAATGAACTACAGCTAGGGCTTCAGGCAGCTGGAGAGCAGAAAGAACTTCATTAATAATTTCTGCATTAGCTATAGATTTTCCAGCTGAGGTTAAAAATCCTCTCTGGAGCCATAACATTCCGACTGAGTGACAAATGCCAAAAGCATATCTAGAATCCTTATAAATTGTTGCCTTTTTATCCTTGGCAATTATACAAGCATGTTTCAGAGCTATGAGCTCTGCTCCTTGAGCGCTAATGTTAGAAGGTAGTGAAGCTGACCATTCAGTGGCAAATTCTGAGACTACGGCAGCTCCAGTGTAACGTATGCCATCCCTCATAAAAGAGGAACCATCGGTAAATAAAATCAGATCTGCATTGTCTAAGGGAGTGTCCAAGAGATTATCTCGAGGCTTTTCTGCCATGGACACTAATGTTTCACAGTTATGTAATGTTCTCCTGAAGTAGGTAAATCTGGAAGCAAGGTGGCAGAGTTAAGAGATCAACAGCGTTTCAAGGTAATGTTTTCACTATTTAATAAGGTTATTTCATACCTTGTAATTCTCTGATCTGAGAATGCCTGTGTTCTATGTTTTATCAATAATGCTTCTACCTCATGTGGGCACATTATTGTTAATGGACATCCCAATACTAAATCAACGGTTTTTGTTACTAGTAAGGCTGTAGAAGCTACTCCTCTAAGACGTGCCTGCCCCTACCACGAGGTAAGGCCCATAGCTGAAGTGAAATATATTTTATAAACCCCAACCTTCCCACATGTGAATGGAAGTTGGGAAGTTGATCTCAGGGCATTTGTATCCCTAAAAAGCCTCAAAAAAAAAGGAACATCCCTTTATTTATACTCTTCAGCTCACTACTTTACTTGCACCAGAATGATATATAGATTCCTGATTATGTTCTTAACCCAAAATGAGTTTTATTTTGTTTAAAAATATGTTTAATTACCAAGGTTGAAAGATTGCTACGTTTGTAAAAATTGTGACAAATATCCATCAAATCATAGGCTCTATAATGTCATACAGCAACTTATGTGAAATATGATAGTGTGATTGTTTGCTATTGTGCTTAATTGGGCTATTGAGAATTTTGGGGATATTGATACCTACATATTTGTACTACTGTATTTTAAAAAAGTGAAAAAAAATGTTAACCTTGTTCAATTCATTTGCCTTCTACTCACAGTGATCATAGCCAGATATTAAGAGGAAATGGATCTCATTTTTGGTGAGAAAGTATTGTAATCTTTATTTTCTTAGCTGACACAGTGTGTCAATGATTATAAGCTATATTTTTGAATTTTTAAAGCTCTTTTACTATTATATTTTTCTTGCATGTGCAATATACTTTTTCAGTTTTTTTTATTTTTTTCTCTCCTTTTTATATTTGAAGCACATGACACCAGCATTAAGATTTTCTTTAACCTTTTGATTTTTCAGTACTACAAGTTTAAGATACATTTGCTAATGAATGCCCTAAAAAGCTTGTGACTATAAAAACAATGGCACTAATTATTTCAATAAATTATGGGACTTTGCTTAATGCATCCCTAAGTGATCCTGTTTTTTTAATCACCCTCTTAACGGAGGAATGTAAAAAATATCTTTATTAAATTGCAAAGTTTAAATTCCTTTTGAGAAGAATTTTAGGTAAAGAAAATGCTACCTCTCTGAATCCAGAACTGAACTGTTGGAGAAGATACCATGAAGAAGCCTCCAAACCAGACAGCTGCACAAAAATTGAACTTTGGGTGTGGTTGATTGAACATTTATTTGTATGTATACTTTCATGCCAAAGGGGACTGCCCCCTAACTGGCTTTTTGTCAATGCATTCAGCAATTATTGTTTTTTTTCTCTTATCCTCAAATTATTGTAATCTTTAAATTGATTATGTTTTCATGATCCTTTGAAAAAAAATTAATTTTTTTCAAACGATCAAACGGAGGGATGTAAAAATAGACTGGAATCCAGGACTTCAATCCCCACAAGCCTTTGCTCCACTTCCCTAGAATGCTTTGTAATCTCACCTGGGCCAAGATAGAGAAGGTATTTAACCTGATTGCAAAAGCTTTTAGCTCTCTCTTTTGGACTTCCGTTTTGGGGCAGACGTGGCTCTTTCCATAATGTAGGTGAGGTCTTGTCTAGGCCTCCCTGGCCTAGGCACATTTTCCTTATCCTGTATTTTCTTTTAATCCTTAACTTTTAATAAACCTCTAAAAATATAATATTCCTTGAAGAGAGAAACTAATTTCTACCTGCCTCAGTCTCCTCTAAATTTTAACTGTTACAGTGCTCACTGGCTCAGTGAGTGTAGCATTGGTCTCTTTGCTCTCCTGCTACTTTGAGGTTTTTCATCTATCATTGGGGTCTCTGAAGCAAACTCTTATGATTGTGAGAAAGAGGGAGAGAAAGAGAGGTTAAGGATTGCTTTCTAGGAAATTATGCTCATTTTTGGATCTTGACTGTCATTCAATACGTTTACTACCTCTTTCAATATCATTTCAAATTCAATTTTGAATCTCAAAGCTACTGTGAGTTGAATGGAATCATTCACATAACTATCTGTGATTATTATTCCTTCCACTCTGTGCAGCTGATACAAACCTTATTTAAATCTCCTCTTTTCCTTGTTATATTGAATAAATCTCTTTTTGTTGTTGTTGTTTTTAATCTTTCTTTGCTAGACTTAAATAATTCTGAGCTTTAAAGTTTCTGACATTATTATTATTATAAGATTTTGCCACAGTTTGATATTCATACTGTGTTGTCTACCTTTGTTTTTACTTTCTATCTATATATCTGCTATCTAATTTATGTTGGTTGATGAATTTATTTTGTACTCAAATCAATATCTTTGGACACTTTCTCCTTTTTTAACTTGATAGAATAGTTTTATCATTTATCTTCCATTTTTAGTTTAAATCTCTTAATTTATTTACAGAAATATAAACAAATGAATTTTTAAAACACTCTTTTTTAAGCAAACTCCATCTTTTGCAAAGAGAATATAATTCCTATCCTTTAAGATAGAATTCAGAAAAAAAATTAATCCTGTTGTTGATTCTCTTAGCCACTTATTCATTTTCCATATCTTTTAAAACCAAAACCCTCATATGTTTTTCTTCTGTTTCTACTCCCACAGTTCTTTCTCTTGATGTGGACAGGATTGTTTCTCATGAGTCCCTTGGGATTGTCCTGGATCATTGCATTGTATAGCTACTAGCAAAGGAAATTACATTTGATTGCTCCACAATATTTCAGTTACTGTGTACAAAGTTCTCCTGGTTCTGCTCATTTCCCTCTGTATCAGCTCTCCTCCCATACAAGACCTTTATCTGAGAAACTGTCTATAATTTCCCCCACAATTTTCTGTTTTCCTTCTAATCCTGGCTACAGTGGATTTATTTGTACAGAACTTTTTTAATTTATTAAAAAAAACTAATCGTATGCCTCACAATGCTTTCTGTCTCATTTATTAATAAATAGTTCTATCCCTAAATCTGATAGGTAACATGTTCTCTGTTCTGATTTGCTTATATTTCCCTTCATGACTAGGTCACATATCCATTTTGATTTTGTAAATGGTGTAAGATATTCACATATATCTAGTTTCTGCCAGACAGCTTTCCAATTTTCCTAACAAATTTCACTAATAGTGAATTCTAATCCCAAAATATTATTTACTTTTATCAAACATAAGATTGATATAAAATTATACTATTTGTTATATGCGTGTTTTATTCCCACTGATCTACTTTTCTATTTCTTAGCCAATATCAGATATTTTGATAATTAAACATTCCTCTCCTTCCTTAAACTATGTCCCAGAGTTCCCACTCCATATTTACTGAAATTGAGTTGCCAAACAACATCTGGTACTACATCTAGTGATTGCAAAAGAGTAACCTGTAATCTCTTTCTGACTACTTGCCAGGTCCACTTACTGTGTATCTGGCTTGAAAGTTCCTAAATATCAATGAAATATATTTAAAATTATAAGAACTGCTGTATTATAAAAATCTATTTGAGTCCATTACCATATGCCATAAATTGACAGTAACTTCCTTTTTCATAATCTAAGCAACTAAGGAATGCCAGAAAAGAGAAATGATACTTTGAATGTTATGGAGAAGAATCAAGCAATTGAGACCTACTATGACTTTAAATTCCACCTTTCTTCTTTTTTGTCCTTCCAGAGAATTTCATATCCTCTCACATACTCCCTTCACTTCGAATGCTACAGACCTCTGGTGGTTTGCTTCACAGCCCTTCTGATCTTTTTCTTAAAGTCTGACTCTCTAAGTTGCTCTGTCAGCTACTGCTCTAACATTTCTTTCATTCTTTAGAGACACTATCCTACCTCAGGGTTTTCATATGCATTTGAAATATGTTCCTGAATCTTTTGCTTTGTTGGCATCAATTACCTAACTATGTTTCCATCCAAGGGTACTGATAGTTTCATCTTAAACTGCAAAGTGAAAAAAAATGAAGATGCCTCAGACTTTTTACTTAAAATAGCTGCTTGTGACTAAGTCACTGCAAGGCCATTCCACCTTGGTGAATTGAAAAATATGATTGCTCTCTAATTATTGCATTATTACCTATTTTAATCACAAGCAATCAAATGTAAGCTTTTTGAGTGAAAGTATATTTTCAATTATGTTTTTGTCTTTACAGTACTTACTTTACACTTACAGACAGTTATCACTTTATTTAAATTTATATTATATAAATGTGACTTTACAAAAAGAATTTTTGAGAAATCCCCATTAAACATGGGAGATTTTTGCCCTGCTCTACCAACTGCATGTCTGTCTTCTGTCTCTCCCACTGTGTTATGATTAGTATGCCCTAGACCTCAACTTATCACTCTTCTACTCTTTGTATCTGTTTAGCTTCAATGTGTTGGGCACTTGCCATCTTCCTTTTGGTTCCCTTGGCTCTCTGTCCCAGCTCCTATGTATCCATGAATATTATGTAAAGCCCTCCTTCATGGATGTGAGGCCCCCTTACTGGCTCCCTCCTTTCCTTACTCTGGTTTGTGTGGGGGTCTGGGGGGCAAATTTTCCTTATATAAAAATCATTTGCATAGATGTCTTTGGGTAAAATGAGAACTGTCTGTACTTATTAAGTGCCTGCTATGTTTCAGTCACTCTATTATTTGTTAGGGATTCAAAGAAGAAAAAGAAATTCTCTGCCTATGAGGGGCTTATAGATTAGTGATTGTTTTTAGGAGAGGCAATGTAAGAACTAGTCACACTCTTCATATGTCCATATTAAGAACAATGTTGGGTGATGTTTAATACTCTACACTCTAGCACTCCATTAGAGGGTTGAGGAAACTGAAGGAAGAGGGAAGGTGTTGTGATAACATTTGATGTCATCAGTTTATCCTGGGAGGGACTTCTTGTTTTGTGGAGTTAAAACACAATAGAGCTGAACATAAGAATTGGTTACGATGACAAAATGTGACTTAATATCTATCCTTAAAGAGGTGATAAAAAAGTAGAAACAAGGAGAATCTATGGTACAAGTGGTAAATGAGATCGTGATTCGAAAATATTTATAATTTCTACTAGGTGATGAATGGCTGAGGTTCTGTGACTGAATTCTACTGTGCAGTTCATTCAGTCATTTTTACTAAGTTATTTTTTATGATTGCTATTCTATACACATTACAATTTATTTTCCATCTCTGCCTGTTCATTAATGGTCCCCTAGGCTTGAAATGCTATTCCTGTTATCTTCCACTTGTGAGATTGGTCTTTCTTAGTCCTACCCTCCAATTCACCCCCATCTTATCTCATCCTCTAACTTTATCTTGTTTCTACTTTGGGCATCATGTATACATCTTTACATCCATCCATCCATTCATCTATCTATCTATCTATCTATCTATCATCTGTTGGCTGTCTGCTTATCTCTTTCTCTGGGTCAATCTACCAATCTCTCCACATTAGCATTTAAACTCATTGAGGGAAAGGGATTTACTTGTAAAAATGTAGAGTAAAAAAAGAAGCTAACAGAACATGGGGGAGGGGGAATGAATGTGGATCACGAAATAAAATTTAATTTAAAAAAGATCTGGTTAGTCATGTTAAATGTTAGTGGCATGCTGCTGTTATGAGAAATTATTTTTCATATATTGTATTAATTTCTATAAATTAGGGATAATTACTGTGTGTTCCTATGTCTGGGATCTGGATCAGTGATACATCCAGTTTGCTACTTTTTGCATTTTCTTTGTCCATTGGAATCCCAAAAAATGTCTTCCTTTTTAACAGAATTTTCCTAAAAGATGAAGGGGATAAGTATTCTTTTCCTTTTAACCTGAGCTGTCCCTTGTGGGGTTTTGGTGGAGGGGGTAGGTTAATGGGTCTTAGGAATCACCAATTAAAGATGTCTTGGGATGTTTAAAGGAAGGGCTGAATATTAAGCTTCTAAAAATCTATTTATTAGGCTGCCTGATCCAGGTCAGATCTTTCATGGTCATGAGAGAGCCAGAGATCTATATCATTTTATTAGTTATGATTCTGACCTAACCAATAAACCTGTTATAATCAATAAGCTTATATTCTTACACAAAAGTCAGTCTTGAGATAATTTAATTGTAATACTAGCAATGTGAAGTTAAAAGAAATAGAAGAAGACCTTTATTTTACTGAATAATTCTTCTGCCTCAGATTCTTCATCTATAAAATGAGCTAGAGAAGGAAAGGGCAAACCAATTCACTCTATTTGCCAAGGAAACTCTAAATGGTGACAAGAAAAGTTGTACATGACAGAAACAAATGTTCAACCATAACATCTCCCTTGGAGAATTTATGAGGAGATAAAAGAGAATCACATAGATTGATAAAGTCTGAAAGTACTGCAATTTACACAATTGGAGGCAGTATCCACAAAGATCATGAAACAAGTGATATATTGAAATTTAATAAAGTTCATATGTTTACTGGCTGAATTATAGCACAATTTGATGGTTTTCAAAGTGGCTTAACTTAGCTTCTTCTGGTAACATTGAATCATTTCCACAGGTTAGTTTCCTAAGCAATTTACCATACAATAGATAAAACATATTTGCTAATAAATTCTAGATTATATCTATCAAACTACCAAAAACCTTTTTTTATAGAATTAGAAGTTCATCTGGAAGAACAAAAGATCAAGAATATCAAGGGAAATAATAAAAAAAATGTGAAGTATGGAGCTCTAGCAGTAAAAGATTTTAAACTGTACTATTAATCAGTCATCATCAAAGCAATATAAGGTTCTGGAGAAGAGACAGAAAGGTGGATCAATGGATAAGACTAGGGATAAATGATCTCAGCTAGGCAGTATTTGAAAAACCCAAAGATCCCAGTGCTTGGGACAAGAACTCACTATTTGTCAAAAACTGCTGGGAAAATTGGAATACAGTAGGGGAAAAATCAGGTTGAAATCAACATCCTATACCCTATATCAAGATAAATTCAAAATGAGTAGATGACTTAAATATAAAGAGTGAAGTCATAAATAAATTAGGTAAACATAGAATAGTATACCTGTCAGATCTGTGGGAAAGGAAGGAATTTAAGACCAAGCAAGAGATAGAGAACATTGAAAAATATAAAATGGATTTCTTTGATTATATCAAATTAAAAGGTTTTTGTATAAACAAAACCAATGCAACCAACATTAAAAGGAAAGCTACACACTTGGAATAAGTTTTTTTTTTTTTAATAATAAAACTCCCTGACAAAGATTTAATTTCCCTAATATATAAGGAACTAAATCAAATTTAGAAAAAAAAAATCAAGCTACTCCCCAGTGGACAAATGATCAAGGGACATGACTAGGAAATTCTCTGATTTCTCAGATAAAGAAATCAAAACTATCAATACTCACAAGAAAAAGTGTTCTAAACTCCTCCTGATTAGAGGCATGTAAATTAAAACAACTTTGAGAAGCCACATTACACCTAGCAGACTGGCCACTCTATCAATAAAGAAAAGTGATAAATGTTGGAGAGGATGTGTCAAACTTGGGACAGTAATACACAGCTAGTGGATTTGTGAATTGGTCCAACTATTCTGGAGGGCAATATGGAACTTTACACAAAGGGCTTTAAAAGAATGCCTACCCTTTGACCCAGCCATACCTTTTCTGGGTTTCTATGCCAAAGAGATAATAAGGAAAAGAACTTCTACAAAAATATTTATTACCACACTCTTTGTGGTGGCAAAAAAAAATGGAAAATGAGGGGGTGTCCATCAATTAGGAAATGGCTGAATAAATTGTGGTATCTGAAGGTGATGGAATACTATTGTGTAAAAAGGAATAATGAACTGGAGGAATTCCATGTGAACTGGAAAGACCTCAAGGAATTGATGAAGAATGAAAGGAGAAGAACCAGGAGAACATTGTACACAGAAACTGATAACTTTACGGCACAGTGAAATATAATAGACTTTTCTACTAGCAGCAGTTAAATGACCTAGGACAATCCAGAGGAACTTATGAGAAAGAACTGTGGGAACAGAAAAGCTGAAGAAAAACATGAATTATAGTTCAATAGGGTTATGATTAGGGTTTTGGTTTTAAAACATCACTCTACTGCAAATATGAAAAACATGGAAAATAGTTTTGAACAATGTTAAGTTTATTATCCAGTGGAATTGCTTTTCAGCTCCAAGAGGGGGCAGGTAAAGGTAGGGAATCATGAATCATAGAAAATATTCTGTATAAAAAAAGAAAAAATATTTCCAGATTAAACCCTTAAGACAACAAACAATGTTAAAGTGATTTCTTTTTTTATTTTCTCCTTTCTTTTTTGTTTTTGTTTTGTTTTGTTTTGGGATCAGACTTTAATTTCTATAGGTAGCTTTAGTTAAGGAAAAAAAAATTTAAACCCTTACCTTCTGTCTTGGAGTCAATATTGACTCCAAGGCAGAAGAGTGGTAAGGGCTAGGCAATGGGGGTCAAGTGACTTGCCCAGGATCACACAGCTGGGAAGTGTCTGACGCCAGATTTGAACCTAGGACCTCCCATCTCTAGGCCTGGCTCTCAATCCACTGATCTACCCAGCTGCCCCCAGGAAAATCTTTTTTTATCATTGCAGATAATCAATAACTCTGAAAAACATAGCCTTAGAAATTTGCCCATTGGCAATTAGAGAGTAATTTAATTGTATAGGATGACAGAGATTTCTATCTGCTATATTTGGATGATTCTTAAAGGAACAAATATGATCCCTTCCTTTCAGTACCCATTTTTTTCTAGTTAGAAAGTTCTGAAAATCATTCATTATATGTCTTTTATAGTATTCTTAGATGAACTGCTTAAGGAATGAAAATGATTTTTCTAAGTGATTATTTCAGATTTCTTTTAGTTTTGATCAATGTAAAGATGATTCGTAACTTATATACTAATCCTCTTTATTCTTAGCTCTCTACAGCATTCATAATATCAAGTAACTTAAACAATTAAAATATAATATTAAATATATATCATATATGTATGTATATAAAATGATCCCTGTACAAAGAAGATATGTAGTCTTCAATTAGTTGTCATGGCATGTCTTTAACAAAATAATGAGTTAAGGTCAATACTAGTCATATCTGTAAAACTGGAGGAACTTTATACTATGAAAGTAATAAAATTTTAATATCGTCCAAAGCATACTAACATTTCTGCTAAGCTTTTGAACAAGAAAAAGAGCAAAATATAAACTAGCATAGTATATCATAATGTGGAATAACACAAACTTTATAAGCACAATAACGAACTACTGTCACCAGAAAAAAACAATGTCAATTTCAGGAATGAAAGGTATCTTGTAAAATTGGGAAAAGGGAAAATAGCAAAAAATCAAACTATAATTTCTACTTTTTCTAGGAACTCTTGAGACAAATAAATTAGTGATATATAGAAAAGTATTAGTTACATGAAGGACAGTATTTGCTCCTATGTTAGATCAAGAAGTTAGAAAAGCTTTTAGTTAATTGCTATGTCTCACATTGGAAGAGAATTTATTGCCCACAGGACTTAGGAAGAAATTTACTTCTAAGAAATGAAAAACAAAGCATAATTAGGTAATTATAGCATTGTTTCCTCTTGTTCTAAAGCACCTCATGCTTTGCCAAAGGCAATATGCTAAACAAAGTTAACCAACTGTTTGTGTCAGAATGATATCTCATTTTCTAATTTCTTATTTCATCAGTTCTTACTGTGCAATTGCCAAGGAATGTGACACCATTCAATTTGTCTTATTAAGTTAAGGAATTTGTTCTGTAAATCCAATCACTATTACCTTTATCAAATCATGTATTGTCCATTTAAAAGTGACTGTTTTCATGTTAAATAGGTTTACAATTCTTAATCCAAATTCATGTTTTAGGTACAATAGTCACAAAAAATATCTATCCTCTGCTCATTGATATTTTTCTATCTCTCTCAAATTTTTCTATCTCTCAAATAACTCTCAAATTTATATAACTAGACCAAATCTCTACTAAATTCTAGTTCTTTATTTCCAGCTGCTTATTGGTCTTTTGCTCCTGAAAGTCTAATGTTCCTCAAATTCACCAACACAAAATTCAGATTTTGCATCCTTCTCTCTCCCTCCCAATCTATTTCCTCAAACATTCCTATTTTCATTGAAGAGTGCAGATATCCTAATCTGTTTTAGGATAACCTTTTGGTCCCACTTGACTTCTCTCTATCTTAGTACTGTGAATCTTAAAACTGCTCACACTATACCTTAGAAGATTTGGTTAAGCTATTCCCCATTTAAACAATGGAGGTACTTGATCAGGAATGTATTGGGAATTTTAACATTACTCCACCCATACTTAGGCATACTTTAGGGGAAGATAAAGTTGTAAACTCCTGATGGAACAATGAAAAAGTCCCTAACTCATAGTAAAGTTAGAACCTTAAGCTAGGTGTATTTTTAGATCTAATACAAAAGGGTGCTAAGTACCTATAATGGTTAAATTAATCACTAAAAGGTCAAGCAACTTACAAAAGGGAAGCTTAACAAAAGAGGTGTGAAGTTTTAGTCTACCCAGAGAAGGTGTTATTAAAGAATGCTGTGAACTAAGAATGGGCAATCTTAGGAAAAGCATCTACTGTGATTGGTAGATGTGAAAATTTAGGGGAGGTGACATAAGAGAAATTTCTCTTTAGAAGGAGCTGGCTCTCTGAATTTAGCTGGAGTTTTGCTTGGGACAAATCTTGTGGTGAGTGGATAAAAGACTGACTAGTCTCTCTTAAAGCTCAGGCCTAGACCATTTGGCCTAGGCCCTTTCCTACTATTTTCTCTTACTCTGTCTCTCTCCCTTCCCTTAATTCCTTTATTTGTATTAATTAAAAATTTCCATAAAAACCCAGCTGACTTGGGTATTTTCATATTTGGGAATTTTTCCCATGGTGACCACTTATTTTTGATAAAATTCAAGACACTAAAAATTATCTTTTACAGTTTTGGCAATTCAAAGTCTTGAAACTCACATTTTCATGGTCACAGTACCATGTCTCAGGTGTTGTCTTGTCAATTCTACTTCTAGCAGTTCTGTTGCATATTTACTATCCTATTCACTCATCCTGACATTATCTGATTTTAAACTCTTTTATCACTCATCTTATATGGACTCTTATAGAATACTAATTTAACACCCTCTATTTCTTACCTCCCCAAACCTTCATCCATGTAGTTGCCAAATAATCTTTGTATGACACAGATATGACCATTTCATTCCAATGTTCAAAAATCTTCACTGGCAAAAAAAAAATAAAGAAAAAAGAAAAAATAGAGAAAAAAGAACAAAAATAAAAATAAATAAATAAATAAAAATCTTCAGTGGCTCCTTATTATCACTGACGTAAAATCAAAACTCCTCAGCCAGGTAGTTAACATCCTCTCTCAACTCCTTCAAGCAGCATTATTTGCCTTGTATTATATTATTCTCCATTCCATTTTATATACTTCTACTAAAATGGACTACTAAGTAACATCCAGGCTAAAATTGCCATTTTTTCCCTTCTGTGAATTCACAAACTCCAACCCCCATTCAATGAATGAAATTGTTCCTCATTTCTATCTTTCTTCAATTCTCTGTTTGTATAGTTTAAGTCAAGGAAGCCTTCTTTGATTTACCGTGAAGCTTCCATGCTCCCTTCCTTCTCACATAATCCTAGGGTACTTTAATTTCTCTTTGTCTATACTTGACATTACAATATAATTAGTTATAAATAATAGAGGTAAAGAAGACCTATTAGAACATGGATAGCCTGAAGCTGTCATCCCTAGGGATGCAGAGTTCTCTTAGCTACTTGTGACACATAGGGGACACATGGTTATGACAAAAGGAGCTGTGCTTTCAGGTGACGAAAAAATCCTTTCATTAGATACCATTAGTCTCTTTGTTCTTTTGTATTACACTATTTCCATTCTATGATGGGGTTTTCTATTGAAGACTAAAGGTTATTGATTCAGGAAGAATGGCCACTCAGTAGAAATAAAAATGAGCTCCTCTTCCCTCTGGTGATCCTTCTCTTCCTATCTGTCAAACATGAAAAAAAAAATCATAGGATCCCTTTGGGCTTCCTATGATGCAAATTGCAATTAAGTCTCATTATTAAGTTCAACTATGGTAGCTACTCACACATGATAATTGACTTATATGCTTTCTAGACAAACTTGAGCCTTAAGCTCAGGATCCTGGCTGCTGCTTCTGCTTTTTTTTTTTCTTTTCCTGCGCTTTTGTGACTTAAAAAGCTATTCTGAAATGGTCATTTCTAGCCTTGGAGAAAATTTTGTAAGTAAAAAATTGTGAGTTCCTGTATTACTTAGCTATAGATGATAATCAGGAGGAGGAGTTTTTCACACTCTTCTGGGAGAATAAAAATACTCTTATTAATATAAATTCAAACTTTATTCTGGCTTGCCATTAGACCTATAGACATTTGAGATTGTTTAGAAATCATAAATTCAAGGTGAAGATATGTCTTTCATGCCTTTGGAACCTATTTAGGAGGAAGGGGTTGATTCTTCATGAGTTGGTTGTTCTCTTATGGCTCAAAGGACAAAAGAAACTTAATACCTCAGTTATGTTGTGTATTTCATACTAAATTAAGGAGAAAGGTATGAGATTAGGACTTTTATTTGAAATGATTTTGCAGTCCTTATTCCAGAAAGGTCCATAACACACTGAATTTATTGAACTTTGTGTAGAATGAAGAGTAAAAATGATTAAACTCCCTCAGCAAACTTTTATCTAACTGAAGAAAACAAAGGTCTTATTTCCTCAAACATCTTCAGGGATTTGGCACCAACACAATAGAAAATGGATTTAAGGTAGATCCTAGAGATGAACATAATTAATTTAAATTGTCATTTTAGAGAAATCAAGATGTGATACTTAATTAATTCTCTTAAAAAAACTATCTTTTAATTCTGAAATCCTTTATGCACCTTAGGAGTAAGACTCACTTGTTGTCCTAATTTGTATAGTTTCCTCTATTTTTTGTTGATTTTTTCCAATGAACTTTGTTTAATCATAGATTTAGATATGAAAAGGAACCTATATATAGACCAGTTACTTCAACATGCTTATTTTACAAATGAATGAAACTAAGTCACAGCTAAGCTAAATGACTTGCCCACTTTGTCATGGTGACACAAGTATTGATGCTAAATGGAAAAATTCTGATCTAGGTACATATTTTGATTTTTTTAAAAGCAAAACAAACAAACAATCCTATCAAATCCTTGGTTAAATATTCTGGCCATTGCAATTGACAGTTGTATATGCTAAGTAAAAAACATGAATACTCTTAGTCCTCTTTTTTCTCTTTTCATCACTTTCAGTCATTTCTGCTTTTACCTCAACAAATAAAAATATTATATTATTCTCTAGATATATATTTGATATCTATTTATCTGATGTTTACTTATCTAAATACATGGAGAATATCTCCACTGTAAATTTACCTTTGTAAGATATAAACTGTTTGAGGGTAGGAATAATTTTATTTCTGTCTTTGTATCCTCAATTGTTAAAAAAGTACTCAGTACACAGGTTCACAGATATAGAGCTGGAGGTGACCTCACCTACCATTGAATCCACATGCCTCATTGAATAAGTGATGAAACTGAGGTCCAGAGACATTAATCATTTTTTTTCCAGTGTGACACAGCTTGTCAGTGTCTCAGATGGGTTTTGGATCTAAGTTTTCCTTAATCTAAGTCCATGACTCATTAAATGTTTTTATATTTACATTTATATATATAACATATATCTATACTAAGTTGCTTCAGTAAATCACTGTTCACTTGAACTGAATTGAATAAACCTTTTTTATTTCTGAAGGCAAAAAGAAAAGGCTAATACTCATCACAACCAGAACCATTATTTGTGCAGAGTTTAGGATGAATAATTTGCCCATAGAAATTTGAAGAAAATTAAATGAATAAATTCTCATAAACTAGGACAATATAATATTTATCAAAGTACTTTCAAAATATAAAGCATTGCCCTCTGTATCTCTTTCAATTATGTTAAAGAAAAAGGAAAGATCGGTGATTTTATGCAAATCATATTCTGGCATATTATCTTTTAGCATTTCTAGAGAGTTTCACATCTTCAAGGCTAAACAATTATTAGCTTATCAGAATGTCTATGAAATAGGAATTGAATTTTTTTTTAAATGTTAATTCAATCATCAAAAAGAGAATATTTTCATACATGCAATAAAACATGAAATGAAAAATGCTGATGGAAAGAGAATTAATATTTCCTTCCATTTAAAAGGTACATAATGTTGTCTGTGTTTTACTTTTATAATTCTCTTGTTTATGTATGCTCCCTTCTGGATATACTTCCTCTAAAAACTGTTAAAAATAGTATCTAGACTCAGTATCTGATTGTTGTTCTTAATCAGATACTCTAGATATAAGGGCCAAGGTTACAACAGTATTGAACCTTGCTTGTTGATTAGCACAACAGATAACAGTGAGAATAAAAAAATTAATCTTTCTTTAATAAAAGTTAAACAAAGTTATAATGATTTAAGAAAGTGATAACCAGGAAACCCTAAAACTAAGGAATACTATAGACCTCACAGTCTGTCTTCTTCTAGAAACCAGGTTACTATATTTCTCCCTATTACTAAAACCCAAATTTTCTATCTAAATAACCTATTTCTAAAAACCTATAAATCATGTATTTATCTTAATCTTTGTATCCAAAATATCAAAAGGCCAGCCAGAGTAAGTTGGTTGAGGCCTAGCAGAAGCTCAGCCTTTGCTTTGGGTTTCTCTCTGAGCCCAAAGAAAAACAAGATCTGGTTTCTTCTCTTTACTAATTTCACTCCAACCACAGTTAAATGATCAATAAACTCTAAGTCCTGGTATTCCCAGATTGTCACAGGGAAAAACCCCAGAAGTTCAGAGAAAACACTGCTTCTTGTATTAGCTAAGATCCCAGAGAGACTGTCAGTCAGACCAATTGCCACTCAGCTATTCCCAGAATGTTTCCACAGGAAAAATCCAGGAAGCTCAGAAAGATGCTCCTTCTTGGACTAATGTTCAGATCCAAGATCAGGTCAGTCATAAACTGCTCAGAATCTCAGACCTCTCCCTGGAAGTTAAATTTTTCAACCCCAACCTGGGAATTCCAACAGAATACCAACAGAGGCTTGGACTCCAAACTGGTCTTGTGGCAGCTTGGCAAAGTTCTCTTCTGCAACTAAATTTATCATAATCAATTACTAATTAGTGTATTCCTAATACTTCCATTCTCTTTTCTGAATTTAAAAATATCATAAAGACTCCTTAACTCTTTCCTTTCTCTTTCTCTTTTTATTTTTTTCCTGGCTGTCTCCATTTCTTTCTGTTTTTCTGTCTGGCTCTGGCTCTCTCTCTCTTTCTTACCAGTGTTGTTGCTAAATTGCCTTTTCTCTAACCTTCACCAATTAAAAGTGGAAGAAAGAAAGGGGAAGGGAATTTAAAAGCCTTGTAATAAATAAGCCATCTAAGATACAATGAATTCATCCATTGGCCATGTCTTGCCATCTGTCTCTAAAAACATATTAATAATTATAATGATGATAACTTGTGTTTATATAGTTCTTTCTATGTGCCAGATACTATGTTAAGCACTTTATAATTTTTATTTTATTTCAACCTCACAACAAAACTAAGAGGGAGGTGTTATCTGCATTTTATATATGAGTTAACTGAGGCAAACAGAGGTTAAGTGATGTGAAGATTAAATGTAACTCTCCCCTGATTATAACAATGAAAATATGCAATGCTCCCCTGATTGTGACGATTAAATTGGAACCCCTGTCTATTTTTAGAACACGGTACTTAAAGTTGAGTATGAAGATCTGCCCATTTTAGATTTAATCACCAAAGGTATAAACACCCCATTTCACACATTAAGTGGGAGGTCTGTGACCCACGTGAAATAGTGGGTGATGAACACGAATCAACTGACTGCCCATGGGAGCAGTCCTCAAACAAAGCATCAACTGTGATTGGTAGACATAAAATTAGGGGAAGGCACAGGAAGTGACCCAAGAGAAAATGTCTTTAAAAGGAGCTGTTATTTCCTGTGAGGGGTAAATTCTTCATTCTTTGATCTGCTGACTGGCTGTGAGACCCTATTTCCTGGTTAGGCTGATAAAGAATCTACTGACTGGAGGGACATGTGGTAAGGAAAAAGCTGACTCTTAACTGCTGGATTGTCTGAAGAAACTAGCCTCAGGAGAGACCTCTCTTCTTGAGAGAGGCTCCCTGCATCCCAGGTCATTGGCTCAAGGTTGAGGCCCCTCCAGCTAAAAAATAATTAGCCGTGCCTGGGTTGAGCCTGGGGCTGGAGATAAATTACTTAGTTATCCTCTCTCTGATTTCTTGCTTCATTGTTTTTACATTTTGTAAATAAATAGTAAATATAATCCCTTTGTAATTAATTAAATTCCTGGTGACCACACTCTTAAATAGCCCAGTCCAACCCTTTAAGGAAAAAAACAAACAAAAAATCTTTTCCCCCTTACAGTGACTTGCCCAAATGACTTGTCCTATGAAAACCTGGTTGGTCATTGCTTTGTATGAGATTTCTTAAAATATTCAAAGTTGTTTTACAATATAAATGTCCTACCCATCCTGCTAACTCCATTCTGTATTAGCTCATACCAAGGCTTCTCTGAAATTTAATTTTTTCCTCATTTATTGTGGTAAAATATTCCATTATATCAATATTCTATATTTGTTAAACTATCCCTTACTTGTCTAAAATGTAATGTAGATATTCACACCCTTAGTTTGAAGATCTTTGCTTTTCTTATTTTGCCTCTTTTATTTCCACCTTCAGGATTGAGAAGTTTATTTTGCTGATAATTATTCTCTTTCTGTTGTTTCTATCTCTTAATATCATCCTTTCTCTCCTTCATTATTTCCAAGATGAGCTTGTTGTACACGTACTTCTATATCATATGCTATTTAGTTTGAATTTTTATGTGTATGTATAAATTTTTCATCCACATATGTCAATTTTAGTTATGAATAGGGTTTATCAAATGACTATTTCTTCTACCCCCCCTTTTCCATGATAATACTTTTGTAGTGCCCCCAAATTATCAGAAAATAATAGAACTACATCTACTAGATAAGATGAATTAACATTCTAGGTTGTTCTGGAATTTCATGTTTGTATTTTAATGTTTTTACTTACCTATTTTCTTTTAATGAGAGATTCTTAGAAGGCTTCCAGTTTAGGGATAGAGAAAAATGGTAGAGAAGGTACACTAACCTACCTGATCTCTAACAAATTATTCTCCAAAAAACTGTGATATAATACCTCAAAATGAATTAAAGAGCAGTATAACCCACAAAAAATAGGGTGAAATATTTTTTCAGACCAAAATTACTTAAAAGAACATCCCAAAAGATCTCTTGCACCAGAGTGGAAGTGAAGCACAAAGCAGCATGGCAAGACAGAGTTCCACTATGGCAACAGGCTTTGGGAGCAACTGAATCAGCAGCAAAGACTTCTTAAGATCTCAAATGTAGATGATAAGGGGGGATCAGACAAATTCAAAGAAGGAGATTACAGGGGTACCTTTGCTGACTCTGGGTGCAAGACTCATTGCATTTCCCATACACAGAACCAGGGCAAAGTCTGAGGGATAGTCTCACACCAGTATTTGTGGTCACAAAGAATCAATGGGCCTGATAATAGTTCTAAGCAGAAAAAGGTGCTTATAAATGCTCACAGAGCAGAACATAGTGTGGGAGAATATTAAACAAGCCTCTCCTTATATCATAACATCTTAGAAGAACTGAAGCCTGATTATAATAGGTTTTATTTATTTCTTTGTTTTCTTTTTTACATTTAACAAAAACAAAATGACAGAAAATAACCAGAAAATAACAACAACAACAAAAAAAAAGAAATTCAAAATGGAAATTAATTTTGGTAATGGGAGATGAAAACACAAACTTGATAGAATATTAAAACTTTATACTGCTACATCCAACACCTCTGAGAAAAATATGAATTTGTTTGAAACCCAAAAATAATTAATGAAGGAGTTAAAATGATTTTAAAAATCAAATAACAGAGGTTGAAGGCAAATTGGAAATACAAATAAGACTGATATAGGAAAATCATGAGTAAAAGAATCAAAAACTTGGTAAAGGAAGGAAAAACACTAAAGACAGCAATACCTTAAAAATAAGAACAAGCTGATTCATAAAAAGAAACAAAATTCCACTGAAGGTAAGCACTCCTTAATAATTATAATTGGCCAAATGAAAGAGAGATAGAAAAATTCACTAAGGAAAAGACTCTTTAAAAAGTAGAAATGGTCAAATGGAAAAGAAAACACACTAATGATTACCAAAATAAATAATGTCCTAAAAATAGAATAGGGGAAATGGAAGGTAATGGCTCAGTGAGGTATCAAGAAACAAATAAAATTAAAAGAATGGGAAAAAAATCAAGGAAATGTGAAATATATGTCATTGGAAAAACAACTGAAAGAGAAAATAAATCTAGGGGAAATAATCATACAGTTATTGGAATACCTGAAAGCCATGATAAAAAAAAAAGAATTTACACCTAGCAGATTGGCTAACATGACAGTTATGGAAAGTAATGAATGCTGGAGGGGATGTGGTCAAGTAGGGACATTAATTCATTGCTGATGGAGTTGTGAACTGATCCAGCCATTTTGGAGGGCAATTTGGAACTATGCACAAAGGGCGATAAAAGAATGTCTACCCTTTGATCCAGCCATAGCACTGCTGGGTCTGTACCCCAAAGAGATAATGGACAAAAAGACTTGTACAAAAATATTCATAGCTGCGCTCTTTGTGGTGGCCAAAAATTGGAAAATGAGGGGATGCCCATCAATTGGGGAATGGCTGAACAAATTGTGGTATATGTTGGTGATGGAATATTATTGTGCAAAAAGGAATAATAAAGTGGAGGAATTCCATGGAGACTGGAACGACCTCCAGGAAGTGATGCAGAGCAAGAGGAGCAGAACCAGGAGAGCATTGTACACAGAGACAAACACACTGTGGTATAATCGAACGTAATGGACTTCTCCATTAGTGGCAGTGTAATGTCCCTGAACAATCTGCAGGGATCTAGGAGAAAAAACACTATCCATAAGCAGAGGACAAACTGAGGGAGTAGAAACACCAAGGAAAAGCAACTGCCTGACTACAATGGCTGAGGGGACATGACAGAGGAGAGACTCTAAACGAACACTCTAATGCAAATACTAACAACATGGCAATGGGTTCGAATCAAGAACACATGTGATACGCAGTGGAATCACGCGTCGGCTACGGGGGGTGGGAGGGAGGAAAAGAAAATGATCTTTGTCTTTAATGAATAATGCATGGAAATGATCAAATAAAATACTATAAAAAGAAAAAAAAGAAAAAAAAGAATTTAGAGATAATCTTTCAAGAAATTATCCAGGAAAACTGTCCTGATATTCTAGAACCAGAGGGTAAAAATAGAAATTGCAAGAATCTACCTAATATCTCTTACAAGAGATTCCAAAAAGATAATTCCCAGGAATATCATCAAATTCCAGTACTCCCAGGTCAAGAAGAATATATTGGAAGCAGTTAAAAACAAACAATTCAAATATGGAAACAGCATTATATAAAATTTAGCAGCTTCTTCATTAAACTATTGCATTGACCATAATGTGATATTACAAAGAACAAAAGAATTAGGACTACAGACAAGAATCACTTACACAATAAAACTGAGTATAATTCTTTAAGTGTGAAAAATGGGTACTCAATGAAATAGAGGACTTTCAATAATTCCTGATGAAAATTTCCAAAGCTGAATGAAAAATATGACTTTCAAATATAGGGCTCAATAGAATCATAAAAAAGATAATGAAGAAAGAGAAATAAAAAGACATTGTATCAGATAAACTCTTTATCTGCCTGCATGGGGAAGTGATTTTCATAACTCCTAAGAACTTTAATTATTAAGGCAATTAGAAGCAGTATACATGGAAGGCAAGAACATGAGTTGAATATAATGGGATGATATATAAAAAATTAATTAATTAAGGGGTGCAAATGAGTAATGAATTTAGGGAAGGGGAGAGGCATAAATAGAATGGGGTAAATCTCACATGAAAGTACTTTTATAGTGGAAGAGAACATGTGGGATTCAGGAAGGAGACCCTTTGAAAATTAATCTCATTGGGATTGTCTCAAAGAGGGAAGAACATACACTCAATTGAGTGCGGTAATCTATTTTACTTTGCAGGAAAGGAGAAGGAGAGAAGAGAAGGAAGTGGCTGCTAGGAAAAAAGGTACATTGGGTGATTTGTTGGTCAGAAGTTAAACACTTTTGAGTATGAATAGAATGAAGGATAAACAGGAAGGAAAATAAAATAGAGAGTAACATACATTTATCATATGGTGAAAAAAATTACCAAGACTAGCTAATGAAGGATTCATTACTCAAATACATAGAAAAATGAGTTGAATGTGTAAGAACATAAGTCATTCTCCAGTTGATAAATGGTCAAAGACTATAAACAGGTAGTTCTAAGAAAAGTTATTAATATTCTCCTTAGTCATGCAAAAATGCTCTAAATCATTGTCAGAGAAATGCACATTAAAATATCAACCCACACTTATCAGATTGGCTATTATGAAAGAAAAGGAAAATGACAAAACTTGGAGAGAATGTGTGAAAATTGAGACTAATGTACTCTTGTGGGAATCTATGAACTGATTCAAGTATTCTGAAGAGCAGTTGGGATCTATACACAAAGGCTATAAAATCCTTATATACTCTTTTGTTTATTTAGCAATAAAATTACTAGGTTTATATTTCAAAGACCTAAAAAATGTATATGTACAAAAATATTTAAAGCAGTTATATTTTTATATTTGCAGGGGCCAAAAATTGGAAAGTAAAGAGATACCCATTAATTGGGGAATGGCTGAGTGAATAATAGCATATGAACATAAAATATTTATCAAATTGCTGCCCATAAATCAGCAGGGTTTGAGGGAAAGAGAGAGAAAGAGAGAGAGAGAGAGAGAGAAGAGAGAGAGAGAGAGAGAGAGAGAGAGAGAGAGAGAGAGAGAGAGAGAGAGAGAGAGAGAGAGAGAGAGAGAGAGAGAGAGTGAGACTTTGAGATTCAAAAATTTTTTAAAATGTTGGAAATAGTTTTAAATGTCAATGGGAAAGAATTACATTAAATTATATAATAAAATTGAGATTTGTAGACAACGTATGGTAGGATTTCGGTTTTTAATCCATTCTGTTATCTGCTTCCATTTTATGGGTAAGTTAATCCCATTCACATTCACAGTTATGATTGCCACCTGTGTATTTACCATCATTTTGATTTCCTCTTTTAATCCTACCGTTTCTTCATTCACTTTTTCCTTCCATACCAGTATTTTGCTTTTAATCAGTCCCCCTTTTTCACACCCTTATTTTACTTTCCTTCCCACCACTCCCTTCTTATTCCCCTCCTATTTCTCTTTAAGATCTATTAATCATGACTTAAGCATGGTGGCAGATTAGATGTGGCTCACTTCCCCTCCTCAGACTCAATGATAAAGACCACTTCAAAAGACCCCTAAAAAACCATCCTCATAAGAATGGAGGGCCCCTACAGTAGGGAGAAGCACTGAAGGTACATGGGATAGGGACATTTCCACACTATAAGAGAACGAAAAAGCTCCCACCCAAACCTGAATTGACCTACTCTCCCCCATCACACTTACAGAGCCATAGTTAAAGTCAGTGCTCACCAGAACCAACAAGTGAGGGAGGGGTACACCAGGAGCGAGCAACGGGCAGCTCTAGATCTTAGGAGCTACAAAGACCACCAAGAACTTACCCCTGAGAGCAGTAACACCTGGAACCCCGGCAGGCAGGCAAGGGGAGCTCAGATCTCGAGCACTCAGAACCAGCGCACCATAATCAACGAGTGTGCTAAGGGCATGCCTGAAGTGAGCAAGGGACACATACAGGTCTTGGGAGTTGACTAAGACCACAAAGTACCCACCCCAACGAACAGTAACACCCAAAACTCTAGCAGGCAGGGGAGGGCAGACCTTGGGCTCCCCCAGGAAGATAGCCCAGCTGCGGAGAATTGAGAATTAGCCCAAGGCAAAAAGCCTTGATCATTAAATCCATACACAGAGAACCAGCCCTCCTCACTCAGATTTCTGACTGGAAAGGGAAGGGAAAACCATAGAGATGACAAACAGTGTCCAGGAACAATTTCTCAACACCAAGAAAAGCATGAAGGGGTTGACTTTGGATAGTTTTTATGGAGGAAAAATACAGACTACAGAGGAAATAGCAGAGGAGGAAACCCAAATAAATGCTCCAAAACCTTCCAAAAGAAATGGAAATTGTCCACAAACTCTTGAAGAATTTAAATCGGAGGTTATAAAAAAGATGGAAGCTTTCTGGCAGGAAAAATGGGATATAATGCAAAGAGAATTCAACAATCTGAGGGACAAGAACTCCCAATTGGAGAAACAGTTGGAAGCCTCAAAAAGCATACAAAACTAAAAAGGAAAATCAGTCTTTAAAGGCCAGAATTAATCAACTGGAAGTCAGTAATATTGCAAAACAGCAAGAATTAATAAAGCAAAGTCAAAAAATTTACAAATTAGAAGGAAACATAAAATATCTCACTAACAAGGTGACAGATCAGGAAAACAGAGAAAGGAGAGACAATCTGAGAATCATTGATCTACCTGAAAAGCCAGAAAGAACAGGAATCTTGACATCATAATACAAGATATCATCCAAAAAATCTGATCTGAGATTCTAGAACAAGGGGACAAAATAGACATTGAAAGAATTCATAGAACACCCTCTACACTAAATCCCCAAAAGACAACTACCAGGAATGTAATTGCCAAATTCTAAAGCTTTAAAGCTAAGGAGAGTATCCTACAAGAAGCCAGAAAGAAAGAATTCAGATAACAAGGAGCTCCAATCAGGATCACACAAGACCTGGCAGTGGCCACACTAAACAACTGCAAGGCCTGGTACACGATATTCAGAAAGGCAAGAGAAGTGGGTCTTCAACCAAGATTCACCTATCCATCAAAACTGACTATATACTTCCAGGGGAAAATATGGTCATTCAACTAAATTGAAGATTTCCAAGTATTTGCAAAGAAAAGACCAGAACTCAGTGGAAAGTTTGAAATCCAAACATGAAGAGCAAGAGAAACATGAAAAGATAAATATGAAAAAAGGGAAAAGGAGAAAAATGTTTCTTATTTCTTGTATTTAAACTCTCTTCTATATGGTCTACATTTAGATCAAATTATATGTATTAATATGTGGGGAAAATGTTATGTGTAATTCTCAGAAATGGTATGCATTATTAGAGTAATTAGAAGAATCACTCATAGGGAAATATTGGGGCATTAAGATGATATGGAGAAAGGGGGAGGGAAGAAAGAAAAAGGGAGGGAGGGAATCAATGATGGTATCAAGATATACTTAAAGAAATAGAAATAAATTAAATAGAATAATCCTTGTCACACAAAGATACACATAGGAAGGGAAGGGGAAGAATTCTCTTATAAGAAGGAAAGGAAGAGAGTGCTAATTGGCACTACTTAAACCATACTCTCAGTGAAATCAAATCTGAGAGGGAAGAACATCTAGACCCATTGGGATCTTGAATTCTATCTTATCCAACAGGATAAGGGAGAAGGGAAAATTAAGGGGTGGGGGGAAGGGGAAGGGAGGACAAAAAGGGAGGGAAGGAGGGGGGAGGGAAATTAACAGACCCTAAAAAAAAGAAGGTAACAGAAAAGGAGGGGCTAGAAAGGGAAGCATATCAAGTGAGGGGACTAGTGGGACTGATTTAAAGTAAACCAGCAGTTTAAAAGGTTATAGCAAAAGAAGAAAGGTCAGAATTAGGGGAGGAGATCAAAATGCCAGGGAAGTCACAAGTGACAATCATAACTTTAAACATGAATGGGATGATCTCACTCATAAAACGTAGACAAATAGCAGAGTGGATTAGACTCCAAAACCCTACCATAGGTTGTCTTCAAGAAATACACATCAGGTGGGGAGATACTCACAAGGTCAGAATTAAAGGTTGGAGTAAGACCTTTTGGGCCTCAACTGATAGAAAGAAGGCAGGAATTGCAATCATGATATCTGACAAAGCCAAAGCAAAAATAGACCTGATCAAAAGGGATAAGGAAGGTAAATACATCCTGATAAAAGGGAGTATAGACAATGAGGAAATATCACAAATCAACATGTATGCACCAAATGGTACAGCAACCAAATTTCTAATGGAGAAACTAGGAGAACTAAAGGAGGAAATAGATCGTAAAACTATATTAGTGGGAGACCTGAACCAACCACGATCAAATTTAGATAAATCAAATAAAAAAATAAATAAGAAAGAGGTAAAAGATGTGAATGAAATATTAGAAAAATTAGAGCTAACGGATATATGGAGAGAAATAAATAGAAACAAAGAGGAATACCTTTTCAGCAGCACATTGTATATTCACAAAGATTGACCATGTACTAGATCATAAAAACATGGCAAACAAATGCAGAAAAGCAGAAATAATTAATGCAACCTTTTGAGATCATAAGGCAATAAAAATAATGATCAGTAAGGGTACATGGAGAGCCAAATTAAAAATCAATTGGAAATTAAATAATATGATACTCCAAAATTGGTTAATTAGAGAACAAATCATAGAAACAATAATTTCATTGAGGAAAATGACAGTGGTGAGACATCCTTTCAAACCTTATGGGATGCAGCCAAAGCAGTACTCAGAGAAAAATTCATATCCCTGAGTGCATATATTAACTAATTAAGGAGGGCAGAGATCAATGAATAGGACATACAAATCAAAAAACTTGAAAGCAAACAAATTAAAACCCCCCAGAAGAAATTCAAATTAGAGATCCTAAAAATTAAGGGAGAAATTAATAAAATAGAAAGTGATAGAACTATTGGACTAATAAATAAGACTAGAAGCTGGTAC